>NC_091247.1:183147500-183772500 GCF_042477335.2 Ovis canadensis | reverse complement strand
GTGGCTGTTTTGAAATAGGTTTCTTATGATTAGATCTCCTTGACCCTGATTTTTTTTTTTTTTTTTTTTGAAAAGAGACCTTTTTGAATCTCTCCTGTGACAGGTGCGATAACAGTATGGAGATAAATAGATAACAGTCGGTTTAGAGGGCTCAATATTTTTTTCAATTCTCAGCTCTTAGCAAAAGCAGTGCAGATTCCTTAGAAATAACAGATATATCACCTTCCTATTCTATTCTGCATTCCTCATACTATATCATAGCTGAAATCCTTTGAAGACATTTATATCTGGTTTATGTCAAAGGGCTATAATTCATAGGCAAGAACATCCTACTTTTGGAGATAAAGATATAGATACAGGTATAGATAAAATCTCCCACTGGTGGGGCGAAGGAATTCTTCAAATGTGGGGTTTGACGTGATATTAACTAACAGAAGGGTTCAGTTTGTGGAATAATTCAGTCTGGCAACATTCCTATCGTTTACAGTATTAGATATTCCACTGACTTTAAAACACTGCAAAACTGAATTGAGAGGAAAGCTTTTACATGTTTAAGGTGCTTACTGACTGATGCAAATAATTTTTGTGAAATCTCTGAATAATGAATGTACCTTACTGATCAAGGTGACTATTATTCCCTCCCCTACCATAGTCATATTTTTCCTTCTAAAATCCAATCTCAAGAATGCACTACATTGGGGGTAATTATAATGGAGATGTTTATTTCCCACATGCTTATCTTTTAGTTTCTGATGTCATTCTATTATTTTCCCCCTTTGCTTGTAAATTTCAGGTCTCTCCTTTGTCAGTCACATTACTCTTATTCATATGCTAATGTAATAATGTATTTTACACCACTAATGAATTGAAGCAAAGCAATGAATAAAAAGAAAGCCCAAATTCTTGCCTTAAGTTTACCCGGTTCTGAGGCGAGGGTTGGACTAGGGGGGAGTAGGAGAAACCAAGGACAGTCGGCCGCAAGAAAAACGATCCCCTTGTTTTCAGCGAGTTCTAGAACAGAGCTGCACGTCACAGGAAGAACGGAGCAGCTTTCGAGCTAAAAGGCTTGGCATTAAACTTTGACACTTTAATGGCCTCTAAGGATATTAGATAATATTTTATCATTTAATGTTCTCCGACATTAAATGGCATCAAAACCAGAGATCTCCTATCCCTGCAAATGTGCAGGGTCAGACTCGTCCCCGCGGAGATAAGACAGCAGGACCCCAGCTTCGTAGTTAACTTATCCCAAAGCTCCAATGCAAACGTTTTTTACTCCTTCGCCGGCGCCGCTGCTGTGCAACCACTACCTTCTTTTAGCATTCTCCTCGGCTCGGTGTGCCACAGAGATTAGGTAAACTGCGCTCCGGAGCTGGACAAGAGCGGGTGGTGGTGTTGCTCGCGGTGTAAGTTGGGGTGGGTGGGTTGGGGAGTCGTTGCTAAAAGAGGCTGGAAAGAAAGGGGAGGGTAGGGGGAAGGGTCCTGGTGATGATTCCGGTTACTGAGGCAGGAGTCAGCTCCCGAGCCGAGCAAGGGACAAACCTCCGGAGCCCTTGGGTCCCCAGCCTGACCTCTGGGGAATGTGGTCAGCGCGGCACCCTGAGCTCGGCGTCGGCGTCCTTTCCTTACGCACCCATTCCCTTCCCCACCCTTGCACTTTCTTATTTGCCTCCTTTCCTTGCCTCTTCCAAGAACTAGGGTGGGCTTTCCGCTGCCTCCTCTGAAACCCAGGCTAAGAGAGCGCCGCGCGGAGGCGAGGCAGAGACCCGGCTGCCCACCCGGCGGGGGAGCGGTGGGGACCCTGGCGGAAGGGGACCCCAGAAGCCCTGGGACCGAGCTGAGGAAAAACCCAGGAGCTGGATCGCGCGCCGGAGCTCCGGGCTCCCAGAGTTGTCCATCCTTCTCCCTGTCTCTCTGCTTTCTCCGTCTCTGGGTTTTCTCTCCGGGCCTCCACGTTCCAGCCACCCTCACCAGCCCCCTCCCCCCAACCCCCAGCCCAGCCGATTTCACCCTTTCCTTCCTATAGAGAAGTCTCGGCGACCCACGCTGGTCTTTAGGATTGGGAGTCTGGAAGTCCATTCAATGGGATCCTGCGCTCGGGATTCTTGTGCCGAGAGGGAAAGAGCAAGAATGAAATCAGAACAGGGAGGGGGCGTGTTGTGCTTGCATGGGTTGTGTGTGTAGCGTGGGGGGGAGGGGGGGGGGCAAGGGGCGCAAAGAAATGCAGTTTCCCCGAAAGAATAGGGAGCCTTGGACCGGATTCTCGAATACGTAGCTCCAAATGATGCTGTCAAAGCCCTTCAACGTGGCTTCTCGCAGCCTCAGCCTGTCCCATATCCTGCCCACCTTCGAGAAGAGCGGCGACCCGAGTAGAAGTGGAGGCGGGGAAACTTCCCACTTCCCACGACGGCTGCTTTGTACAAGCAGGCGTGGACAGGCTGCACGGCCTTGCGAGCTTGCAAGGAGTCTCTACAGCAGCAGCTGCGGACCCGTCCCGCTTCCCTTCCCCCTCTTTCCGCGAGGCTCGCCAAGCCCGAGGCGGCCGGGAGCGGCCCGGCTGGGGAGGGAGAAGGGCGGGGAGCTCCCAGTTTGCACCCTTTCATCTCGGCCCGGGCCAGAATCCCGGCTCCGGGTGTTGCTTCCGCCTGCGTGCGAGAGAGCAGAAGAAGTAGAAAGGAGGAGCCTCGCCCGGGGGCGGAGCCTAGGCAGGGGGCGGCCGCTAGGTCCGTGAGGCTGAGGCGCCTGCAATTGGCCGGTCCCGCCGTCACGGGGTGGAGGCGGGCGCCGAGGCGGGCACTGGCCCCGCCCCCGCTCGGAGCCCGGCCGGGGCTCGCGGTCCCCCCCAGCTGCACAGACATGACACAGACACACAGTCACTGCAGCTGCTGAGCGAGCCCGGCGCCCTGGGCACGCGGCGGCGGGGCCAGCCCGGATCCCGGACCCCAGCGCTCGCCCGTCCGAACCCCCGCCGGGCCCCGCGCGGCAGCCCCCGCCTGGTCCGGCGCGCGAGGCGGGGATCGCGCGCCGGCTCCGGCCAGCGGCGCCCGGCTGCCTGCGGCGGCTGCAGCGACCGCCCAGCTTCGAGTGCCGGGCGCTCGGCGAAGCCGGCGCGTTTCGTAGGCGGCGGCGGCGGCCGAGGCCGGCGAGCGCTCCCGGAGGCAGCGGGGCCGCCCGCCTCGGCTCCCCGCACCCACAGCTCTGCGCCCCGCCTCCGCTCCGGTGACCTTCCCGGGGCGCCTCCCCCGGCCCCGCGCCCCCGGCCCCGCGCCCCAGGCCGGGGCGAGGCCCTCTCCAGCGTCTCCTTACCGCGGAGCCGCGGGCGGGCGGCGCAGGCCCGGGGGGAGGGGGCGCCGCGGCCGGTTGCAGCCCCTCGCCGCCGAGCTCTCGGTGCCCGGCCCGGCCCGACTGCTGCCGCTCCGCCGCCGCGCGGGAGCCCAGGCGCCCGAAGCTGGGGGCGCGGTTGCGCTCGCCCGGCCGGGCTGGGAGCGGGCAGGCCCTGCCCTGAAGGGGCGAAGCGGCCCCGGGGAGCGCGGGAGGTGGAGCCGGCCCCGGCGGCCGCCCCGCGTCTCTCCCCAGCGCCACCTCCCCGGAGTCAGCCCGAGGCAGACCCAGACCCCATCCCATGCGGGGCGCCCCCGGCTCGGAAGAGTCCGGGGGGCAGGGAGCAGCCCCAGGCAGCAGTGCCCAAGGGAGAAGAAGAAACGGTGCTCAGCTCGGGCGGCCAGGACCCTTCCCGCCGCCTTCGGAGGCGGGGGCTGCCCCGAAGTCTGCGCTTGGCACCGCCGCTCGGACTCCGGCAGCGCCTGCTGGGACCCCGACCCGGAACCCCTGCGCCTCGTAGGCGGCGACGCCTCCGCGCCACCCGGCTCTTCCGCGGTCTCCCTCTGCCCAGCGGCAGTCACGGCCAAGGTAGGAACCCCGGAGGTGCGAGAGAGCCAGCGCGGGGGCTCCCTGGTGAGCGGCGCCGGACAAGTTCTCCCGACCTGTGGCTGGTACTCCCTGTACTCAGGATGCTGGAGAAGAGGGAGGGAGTGAGGGAACACCCTCTGCCGCCTGGGCCCAGAGCCCTGGAGAGGCTGGAGTGAGAAGTCGCCGAGTTTCTGGAGTCTTGCAGGACTCGTCCCCGGGCCTGCCCTCCTCCTAGGCTCTCGGGCTGCTAACTGGGAGCAAGGAGGAATTTCCCGTTAACACCGGGAGGTGTTGTCCCCTCACCCTTCCCCATGCTGCTTGTTAGCTGAGAGCATCTGTGCTTTAGGGGAACCTGCCGTATTTGAAGCTGTCCCTTTGGGCGATCCCCACCTGCCTTTCCAGGCGTGATGCTGTGAAGAACTTTTCTTTGCTCCATGTTGCAGAGTCGAGGCCGATTTGGGGTGAGAGCCACAGATTGCGAGTCCCTCCATTGGACAGAGCCACTTGTATGACGGTGGTAGCTGGAGGCAGGAAACCCCATCAGTATCACCCCTATTAGACAAACCTGCTTGTGAGGGATGGTCTCTGGGTAGCGATCCAGTCTTGTGAAAGTCATTGTTTCTGAAGGGTGTAATGACTCCAAAGTTTGTACATTCTTAAGTTGTTTTGTTTACTGCCTTAGCACCTTCTTTGAAATTTTCCTCTTAAGGAACCTCAGTCCCCGCAAGCCTACCCTTGCCAGTTTGAAATTTATTGAACCCGTGAGCTTTCCTTGGAACGATCTGATTTTAAATGGGTCACCTAGGAGGGAGCAGATTGCCTCTCCTGCCCTGAATATGTCCCCCCGGGTGACCCTGTTAATGGGGATGGATTTTTTTTTTCGTCCCTGAACTGATGTACCTCAGTTGAGCAGGTTTTTGCCCATTTCTGAATCTGTGAATTTTGTCACTCAGTCCATTAAAATGATCCCCCGAGGGAGCAGGATAGCAGCTTACACTCTGCTTGAATGTCACAGGAAGTTTTCCAGGGTCTTATGTAAGTGCCCCCAGAGTGGGCTCTGATGCCAGCTTCCTTCCTGGATGGGAGTGGGACTGGGGAAGGGGCACCAGGTGGGCATTTGTCTTCCCTAAGGGCAGGTGCCAGCCCTCTTTGGCACAGGTGAAAACCCAAAGTGCTTATTCACTCCCTGCCGGCAGTCACTTCAGGTTAATTTTCCTCCTCACCTCTCCTGCCTCCTTCCCACCTCAAGAGTCAGCTTTGATAGACTTAAGATAAAGGAAGATTCTAAATTGGGAAAGGAACACATGGAGGTTTCTTCTCTCATCCCTCACAAATGGGTGACATGAATGAATTACTCACGGGCATTGAGAGTCCTTGCTGAGGACTAAAAAAAAACAAAGCTGGCTTGAAGGTTTCACACGTCTCTTAGTGTACCTTTATTTTTCAAGAGTACTTTACACTTTAGTGAAAATTGCTTGTGGAGAACACACATTTATCGAGCCTGGCCCTGTTAATTCCATCCCGGGAAGAAAACTAATTGGAACAGAGATGCAAAATCGTCAAGGTTTAGCTCTTAGTGGGTTTTTGAGAATGGTAGGGAAAGGAAATAAATCTCCCTAGTGGGATAGAGAGGTTTTTAAAGAAAAGATGGTATTGCTCTGGGATAAGTGGATGTTGCTAGCAAGTATGGCTAACACTGAATGAAGTGTGCTGGGTTGGGGGTTAACTTTTTGGTGTGGGATAATGCAGATTCCTTTGCCTTTTTAAAACAGCTTAGAAAGGCCTCCATAATGAAATGAAAGGTTTTCCCATATCATTGCAGGTCCCAGGAGTGCTTCCACCTCTTGGGAAGGAAGCAAAGGTTTCTTGTGGTTCTGGGATCCTGAGTTGTGCTTGAAAGTTGATGCAGGAATGCCTCCATCCTTCCGCTCCGTACAGTGACAGGACACTAGGGGGGACTAGTTTTCTATTCCATCACTGATGAAGAAAACACCAGGACCTGTGTTACAAAAGGCTGTGGTTTATCTTGAAAGCTCAGGAATCCAAGTTTTTGGTACCCAGTACATGCTTGCACTAATGAGTGGATTCTGAATGCTTAAGCAGTAGGCCTGCTTACATCTAAAGTGTCATTTGGGCAATGACAGGTGATCTACAAAGTACTGTGTGAGACTCTGAAAAGACTCAGTGATAATCTAAGTACGTGATGGCTATAAGTTTTGGGGAGACAGAACCTCCTGCAGACTCTCTCCTTGGGCATTAGATGATGGTCTCATTTCCTTGGGGGTTTGTAATCTTCCCCCTTGGATTTTTGAGCTGTACATCTCCTGCTGTCTTCATAAAAACATGCCACCTCCATTCTAGTTCGTGTCTAAATTGACTCCATTAAGCTTAAGGTTTCTCACTGCCTTTCCCTTAAAAGTACATGCCTTGTATTTATACAGATGTAACATAACGATTGGCAGTGTGGTTGCTCATCTCAGGTGCTCTCTGTGCACTTTTAACAGTATTAAATCATTAGCATCTAGGTGTTATGCAGCAGAAATGGAAGATAATTCTGTTTCAGCTGAAGAACAAAGCTGCCTGGCCCAGGCTTACCCACCATGGCCAAGTCTTATCAAAACTGACTCCAGAGATGGGTGGACAGGAAAGGTTGGAGAAAGAGTCCAAGAAGAGACTGCCCAGCTCGGAATACTGGCACAAAGAGAGAAAGATGTTGCCAAGATTTAGGAGTTACTGGAGTCTTAAAGACCCAGCACAGCATCAAGAATCAGACTCAACCTTTGGGTCTGTGAAGCTGCTAGAGTTGTTACATTTCCCAGAATTTTGGAGTCTAGTAGGCTGTATTTGTGATCCTTTACCCATATGTATAGTGCATATTTAAGTAGTTTGAGGAGAGCTACTGCTGGGACCTAGGGGAAATGGGCAGCATAAAACTGTATTTCTGCTATCAAAGGCTTTGCAGATTGATTCTCCTAAGAACAGTATAGCCAGGAGGTAAGAGATTAGAACAGGAAAATACTTTTAAATTTTATGTTGAGCATCAGCTAGTGAAAACTGGTCTTGGGGAAGGTGTGTCCTGTGATCTTAAGGCATGAATGAACTCTTGTGACTTTCAGGGAAGCCACGTGGCAGAGGTTGAGTAAGAAATTGACGCATGATTTGGGCCTCCTTTAGGGTCCAAGAATAAGGTGAAGGTGTGTTTGCAGCCAGAGATTCTCAGAGTGGGTGCACATAGGGTCAGGGATGTAAGACTCAGGGGACTAAGAACTCCAGGTCACCCCCTCAGCCCCGGCCCTTGACACCCTTGGTGATTCAGCCATCTCACAAGATCTGCTGGTGTTGATGAGGCTTTGAACCTGTGCTCCAGAGCATGTGGCAGTGAGAGGCGCTCAGGTCCTCTGTTCCTCCCTGACGCTGCCGACATCTGGAGAGCAGGAGGCAGCAGCCAGTAAAGCTAAGGCTTGGAAGTGAAAGTCGCCAAGTCGTGTCCAACTCCTTGCGGCCCCATGGGCTGTAGCCTGCCAGGCTCCTCTGTCCATGGAATTCTCCAGGCAAGAATAGTGGGGTGGGTAGCCATTCCCTTCTCCGAGGATCTTCTTGAGTGTATTCCAGGAGGCTTTTCTTCTTATAACTCAGCAGGTGATAACCACATCTGTCATGTGACGGATGCTATGCTCTGTGTAGAGGCTCCTGAGGGTCCACAATGAGTTTATAGTCTTGTGGGGCAGGCAGACATTGAACCATTACAATGAGGTATTCTAGAGTACAAGTTTGTTCGAAGAATGAGCTTGAGTTTGCCAGGAGAGTAGAATGGGAGGGAATCCCAGGCAGAAAGAACAGCATGGAAACCTTAAAATATGTAGTGTGAGTGGAGAACAGTCAGTAGTGTGGCTGGAAGATAGGATGTTCTGGAAGAGGAAAGCTTGGTGTTACTTAGCAGGAAAATAATTTAACAGGATTCCTAGTTTCATGCTCTGTGTATTCAAGCTGTGGCAAGAATGATTGCTGGATAAGGTCCAAGAGTACCAGTTGATTACCCACATTGTTATTAAAAGCATAAAAGGACATTTTCTTTTTTTGTTTCTTTTTTTGTTCTTTATCCTACGTACAGCATTTTGCCTGTTTTTTTTTTTAAATAAACTATTAGCAATACAAATAAAGAAAAGATCCCTTGTCAACCATAAGTCTGTCCTCCTGTGTACATGAGTTACATATGCAGCTTTCATTAGGTGATTATGCAGCAGTGGGAGAAATGACAGTGTTACTTGATAAATGATACAGTGAGGGGGACAAATTCTTCCCTTTGAGAGTGAATTCCATTTTGTCAGATTTGCTTCTGGGTAGAGTTATGGCTGCATTTAACCCTCAAAAAGCTCCTTGTGTTTGGATCATCTCAGTTGGGGTCTCACGTTTCTTTGCTGTTGGAAAAGGAAGAGTTTTGTAGTATTGAGGATGGGCATGTGTGTGCCCGTGAGTGTTTTGTGAGATGGAAAACTTGAAGTGAGGAACAGAGGCATCCATCTTCCTTGATGGCACTGGTGGTAAAGAACCCTCCTGCCAGTACAGGAGATGTAAGAAATGTGGGTTTGATCCCTGGGTTGGGAAGATCCCCTGGAGAAGAACATGGCAACCCACTCCAGGATTCTTGCCTGGAGAATCCCATGGACAGAGGAGCCTGGTCAGCTACAGTTCATGGGGGTCGCAAAAAGTTGGACGTGACTGAAGCGACTTGGCATGTGCACACACGCACACACACACGCATGCGCGCACGCGCACACACACACACACACACACGCCAGAGGATATTAGAATGGAAAACCACAGTTGCAGCAGCGATCCCCAGGGTCAAATATATTTAGTTTTCCCAAAACAGTAGCCAGGATGAAAGTGAAAGTAGATGTCTCTCTCTCTCTGTGTATGTGTGTGTTGTCTCTGTCATCCTTCCCTGAGTTCAATTGAGTTGACTGGGAGGCAGAGTAGTTTAGGTAAAATCTGGAGATCTGGGTTTGCATCTTGCTTCAACTTATGCTGATTTGCACTTCATGGCAAATAGATGGCATCTCCGGGTGGCTTTGGGTGCTGTCTCCATATTTCAGTTTTTTATCTTGTAACTAGAAATGCAGAGGCCACAGAAAGGGTTTGTCTAAGTTAGTGGCAAAGCTCAGACTACTTAAGTTTTCTAGCTTTCTAGCTCTAAAATGGGAAGAGACCTGACCAGTTCAAAGTTGTACTCTACCTTGAATTATCAAACCACTACAAGCATACAGTGATGAAGAAAAGAACCACAAAACCTTTGCTGTGTTGACTGTAGATTCCATAGAATTGTAGATTGCATTAGAATTTCTCTGATATGTTAGGCCATTGATATGCAGCTGGGCTTGCTTGCTAAGTTCTGTATTATGGAAACCAGTGGATTTGGAAGTGTTATCTGTTCTTTGAGAACTACATGAGGATGATGCACTTTGTGATAAAAATCGATACTGAAAATTGTAATTGTTTCCAAATTAAGTAGATAAAAGCTGAGTTGACCCTGTGGCATTTTGCAAAGCCTGGACTCTAACAGGGAAAGGGGAACCTTCTAATGTCACTTGGGGGGTTACCTTGTAGGGGAGCTGTGGGGTGAGTGTGAAGGGAGGAATTTTGGAAAGAAAAACAGGTGCAGAAAGGAAAATTGCAAACCAACTGAACTTTAAGCCACCAAATTTGTGTTGCTAGAAAGAAGTTTCCTCACCACTCTGGCTCTGATGCTCTCCTGGGTAGAAGGGGCTGTGCTTATTGGAAAGAAGAGATTAGAAGTAAGTGCAATTGTAAATATAAGGTTTGTGGCATTATTATTTCAATATTGAAGCTAAGTGGCCTATTTGAGGAGAATTGGGGGAATTTTTTTTCAATCTTTAACTTTATTTTGTAATTGTAGCTAAGCATAGGAATGCCCTGTTTTAGGAGAATTTGGCTTATAAATCTGATTTTTAGAAGCAGATAATTCAAAGGAAGTAATTGGGGTACAAAAGTATTTTTATTTTACCAAAAGGATTCATAGCAAACCTCTTTTTAATAGTTCCTTTATTGTATTTCAAGTTATTTGAGTAACACAATCATGATGGACACTTTTGAGAGCCTTGCCTGTTATAGGAAAACCAAGGATTTTTCAAATATAAACTTTTCAAGGAATAGAACTATCATATCACCCAGCAACCCCACTACTGGGCACATACCCTGAGAAAGCCATAATTGAAAGAGATACATGTATCCCAGTGTTCATTGTAGCTCTTTTTACAGTAGCTAGGACATGGAAGCAATCTACATGTCCATCAACAGATGAATGGATACAGAAAGTGTGTTACACATTTACAACAAAATATTACTCAGCTATAAAAAACATATTTATGTCAGTCCTAATGAGGAACGTGAACCTAGAGCCTATTATACAAAGCAAAGTAAAACAGAAAGACAAATACTGTATATTAGTGCATGCATATGGAATCTAGAAAGATGGTCCTGATGAACCCATTTGCAGGGCAGCAGTGGAGATGCAGACATGGAGAGCAGACTGTGGGCACAGTGGGGGAGGAAGAGAATGGGACGAACTGAGAGAACAGCATGGTAACATATATATTACCATATGTAAAATAGGTAGCAAGTGGGGATTTGCTGTATGACGCAGGGAGCTCAGGGCTTCCCTGGTGGCTCAGATGGTAAAGAAGCCACCTGCAATGTGGGAGACCTGGGTTCAATTCCTGGGTTGGGAAGATACCCTGGAGGAGGGCATGTCATCCCACTCCACTATTCTTGCCTGGAAAATCCCCATGTACAGGAAAGCCTGACCGGTGACAGTCCATGGGGTCGCAAAGAGCTGGACATGACTGAGTGGCTAAGCACAGCGCAGGGAGCTCAACTCGTATCTATAACCACCTAGAGAGGTGGAATGGGGTGGGAGATGGGGAGGGGGGTTCAGGAGGGAGGGGACATACGTATACCTGTGGCTGATTCATGTTGATGTGTGGCAGAGGCCAGCACAATATTGTGGAGCAAGCGTCCTCCAATAATTGTATTTTGTTCCCTACTTCTCAGTATTGTACAGGTATAACCTTTGGTGATTATTAGTTAACTCAAAAACAAAACAAAACAAAGCACCTTCTTCAGTATTCTAACAAATGATACCAGCTTCTCCTGCCAAGGAGCCTAATATTGAACTGTGTTACAGAAAGGAAGTAGTTACATAAACTTTGTAACCACTGACTGACTGCATAGTGTTACTTTGCTTGCCTACATACCCGGGCCAGTTTGTCGATTTAACCACCCTTCCTCCTGGCGATTTTAGTCATAACTTCATAACTATCCATCTGCATGAGTTCCTCAACCACCCTCGTGTTCTATGTCTTAGGACATACCAGGAACAGAAGTGGTTTAAAAAGTAAATTGGGTTAGAGTTTCCAGGCTTCTGAGTTTTCCTAGTTGGAGAGACATGGAATTAATTTTGTTCCACCGAAGTATACAGTCCAGGCGATATGCATGAGACATTTACAAAAAAATCGAAATCGTGCTCACTCGCTGGCTTCTCTTTCCCTGCCCTGAAATATCTAGGGCTTTGGGGTTTTTTTTCCTTTATCTCTTGTGAAAGTTTCCAAAAAAGAATTGGTTCTAGGAATGAAAGAAAATGGAAGGCGTTTAAGGCTCCAGAGGTAATTTTGGGCAACCTGGAGTGGTAGATAATCACAGGCTGGGGTGAGAATGGGATGTGAGTCTCACCCATAATTTTAGCTTCTCGTGTCACATTATGGGACCATGCTTTGGATGGGCAGCAAACGCAGACGGAGATGGAACCTGGGCTACTGGATGGGGCCTGCTCTTAACAGAGCCCTTTATTTTGATATCCCCAGGCCAGTTGGGAAGAAAGGACTTTCGCTGATCTTTCCAGCCCTAAATGGTAGCATGAGAATTTAGGGAGATTTACAGCAAAACGTAGTCTTGTGGGGATGTCACTGTTACTCTTTTTTTTTTTTTTTTTTTAATTCAGTAGCGAATCATGGACTCTTCGGTGTTACTCTGTGGTTAGGGACTGCCTCGGTGCATTAGACACATGTTTGTTATTATTGAGGTTAACATTTTTGTGGCTAACTGGGAACCATCCCCTCCTGGCTTTTGTTTCCAGAACAGTTGCATAGATCTTTAATCTGCCAACACTATTTGTGTACCAGCCTCCTTGACTGATGCCAGCTCTCCTCTGGGAAGGGAATGGTATTTCGTGGCTGCTTGAGGAGCCAAGACAGGCGCAGGCTGAGTGATCCACAGGGTGGGGCTTCTCTCGCCCGCAGGCATGGCGCCTGCCACTTAGTGGGTCTGCAGTGAATAAACAGTTGTGTCCACACAGAGTGATTTGCTGTCCAAGCTTCAGAGTGGGGTGATGGGGAGAGACAGCTGAGTGGACACTGGTGGACTCAACAGACATGGGCTTCTTGAGTTCTCTGCCAAAAGCTGTTATCTTAAAAATGTGAGGGACATTTCAGATCAGCGAAATGAATTCTCGTAGTGGTTCATTGTTGTGGTTCAGACATTGACGACTTTGTAAAAAGGCAGGGGAAATAGGACCCTGGAATGCCACGTGTGTCTCCTTTCCTCTGAGTTTCCAGGGACTGTGACTTCTCTGGCTTGGGAGGAGTGGACGGGCTCTGATGCCGATTCACATGTGTATGTCAGGTTGCCTTGAAAAGCATCTTAAATACAATACACCTTCGGACGGATGGTGGATGATGACCTTTCTGTTGATGAATGTGGAGGGACTTAGATGTGGATGCGGCCAGGGCTCCCGCATTTGGAGGGTGAAATGGACCTGACTAAACAGAGAGGGGACTCAGGTGCTCGACATCCAGTAGGAAGGACTTTCTTTGCCATCTTGGCATCTTCTCCCCCTTCTCTGTTGGCATAATTCCTTCCTGCCCAGGCTTGGCAGTACCTTGTAAGTACTCACGGATTCCTTCTCGGTGGACATATGAGCTGTGATGTTGAGGCACTGCCAGGGCTGCAGCTGACCCTTGAGCCCACTTGCCCTTCATTTCACAGTCAGGAAACTAAGACTGGGGAGGTCAAGAGAATGGTCCAGAGAGGAGGCAGGAGAGGACCCTGGCTTCCTGACCATCTCGTGCAACCTCTCCGTCTTCATATCCCCTACCTTCTGGATGTCTGCCCTCTGCTCTTCCTCCAGCACATTCAGCTCCAGGCTTTTCTGCACCCACGTTTCTTGTGTGCTGCTTTTGTGCCAGCCACTCTTCCATTTGTTCATTTTATGTCACTTCATCCTTAACGATAACCCTATGAGGTAAGTGGTCTTACTCTCCCATTCTCCGGTTGTGGAAGCTGAGGTTTGCCCAGATCACACTGTCATGGAGCATGGAGCCAGGATCCAACTCACAGCTTTCCTGACTCCTCTGTGTGCTGTCTCTGTACTGACGTGGCTTCTAATCAGAATTTCTCCTTCCTGCCCACAGGCCCTCTACACTTTCTGTCTCCTTGAGGTCATCGGTCAACATCTACTTAGCCAGTCTTCATTCATCAGCCACCATTCATGAAACTCCTGCTCTGTGAGGTCTCTGTCTGACGTTAGGAACATGGAAAGGAGATCACCTTGCATCCTCTAGTAGCCTTGTCTTGGTGAGGGAGGTCGATGTGATGAAGGCGTGGATGGAGGGCAGAGGGCATGGGGTCTTGGGTAGCGTTTTCCTGGAGGGAGTCAGAGAAGGAGAGAGTTTTGATCTAGGTCTTGGTGACTAGGAGCTAGAAGGACAGAGTGAGAGGAGGCGTCACCTGAAACACCCCAGAATGTGTTTGTCCTCTTCTCCTTGGCATTGTCAATATCTGTCTGCTTTCCTTACTTTCTTCCTTCTACGTCAGTGCCTTGAAGCGCTGAGACTGGCTTATACTCCTCTCGCTCCTCTCCTAGCACCTAGGAATCCTTCAAGAAACATTTATTAAATTACACTGAAAGCCTTCTGTCCTTGCCCTCAGGCAACATAGTTGGAATGATTGGGGGTGGGGGGGAATGTGTGAGAAGTTAACAACAGAAGATTCAAATGAATGGTTCAGAGCTGCAGCAGCAAAGAGGTGGCAGTGCAGTGAGACGCGGTGCATTACTGGAGCCGAAAGTTGATGGGAAATCAGCAGTGAGAGTTTACTTTAGCTGTTTCAACTCAACTGAGGTAGGATTTGACTTGGGTCCTTGGACACAGGATAATTAGAATTTGAATGGAAGGATTAAACGGAGGTAGAGGGCCCACTCCAGTACTCTTGCCTGAAAAATCCCATGGATGGAGGAGCCTAGAAGGCTGCAGTCCATGGGGTCGCTGAGGGTCGGACACGACTGAGCGACTTCACTTTCACTTTTCACTTTCATGCATTGGAGAAGAAAATGACAACCCACTCCAGTGTCCTTGCCTGGAGAATCCCAGGGATGGGGGAGCCTGGTGGGCTGCCGTCTGTGGGGTCGCACAGAGTTGGACACGACTGAAGTGGCTTAGCAGCAGAGGGCCCGGCTTAGGCTGATGAATGCGCACATGGACGTTTTGGGGTTGTGGAGTAAGTCAGCTTGCGTTTCCATTAGTGAGGAACTGGAGATGAAACTGTCAAGCTAGACTGAGGCTGCGGGCTTTTGGAAGGCTTTTGATGGGGAAGATGGTGTATGTTTCCAAAGCTCTGTTTTAGGAAGCTGAACCTAGGGGCAGTATTGAGGCCAGACTGGAGTGGGGAGAGATAGCAGCTGGGAGGTCATCGAGTAGGCTTTTGTACTATCGGATATGAAGTTCTAAAGGCCACTGGGTTAGAACCAGTCCAGGTGGATGGAAACAGGGATGCGTCAGCATTTTCCTCTGATCCCACTCACTGAAGTCCAAGATGATTTTCATTGCCCATTGGAAAGCAGTCTTATTGGAATGAAGTCTGTTTGTGGCAGTAGCAGTTCTTACTGGTACTTTCTCCCTTGTCTGGGCTGGGTGTGAGGATGGGTTTGGGGTAAAAATGAACCCTTGGACCCTGTCTTATTGGGGGCTTGTTCAAATGAGCCCTTGATGATAGAATAACCTTTTTCCTAGTCTTGGGTTACTCCTGATAAGAGGGGGAGTGTAGAAAAATTTTCTTTTTATTGTGAGCAGTTCCTAAAGCAGCTCTGGAGGGATGAGTGTGAACTAATTGGAACTCTGACATCTGGGCTCCACGTCCACCTTGAAAGTGAAGCTGGGTGGTACTCTGTGTGACCGGTGGTGTGTCTGTCTGAGGAGACTGCTGTGAGAGAGCACAGTAACACGTTTCAGAATTGTGCAATTAGCCATTATGGATAACAGGATTTTTCAAATAGGATAGTCCAGTTCCTTATAGAGAGTCTTTATTTTGAATCTTTAAAAAGAATGAGGGCTTTTCTAGAATGTTCTATGTATTTATCCTCACTGACTCACTCTCAGCCGCTGGAAAACATCCAACTTTCTTATCGGGATGCACAAAGCTTGCTGTGAACTGGCCCCTGCCTTTCTCTGCAGTCTCATCTACCCCCACCACCAACCCCTCAATCCCTAGCTTATTATTTTTCTTCCTTACTGTTTGGTGTGTGTGTTAAGTTGCTTCAGTCTTGTCTGACTCTGTGACCCTATGGCTGTAGCCCGCCAGGCTCCTCTGTCTGTGGGATTCTCTAGGCATGAACACTAGAGTGGCTTGCCATGCCCTTCTGCAGGGGATCTTCCTGACCCAGGGATCAAACCTGCATCTCTTTATGTCTCCTGCACTGATAGACAGGTTCTTGACCCCTAGTGCCACCCGGGAAGCCCTTACTGTCTTCAGTTCAGTTCAGTCGCTCAGTCGTGTCCAACTCTGCGACCTCATGAATTGCAGCACGCCAGGCCTCCCTGTCCATCACCAACTCCCGAAGTTCACTCAGACTCACGTCCATCGAGTCAGTGATGCCATCCAGCCATCTCATCCTCTGTTGTCCCCTTCTCCTCCTGCCCCCAATCCCTCCCAGCATGAGAGTCTTTTCCAGTGAGTCAACTCTTCACATGAGGTGGCCAAAGTACTGAAGTTTCAGCTTTAGCATCATTCCTTCCAAAGAAATCCCAGGGCTGATCTCCTTCAAAATGGGCTGGTTGGATCTCCTTGCAGTCCAAGGGACTCTCAAGAGTCTTCTCCAACACCACAGTTCAAAAGCATCAATTCTTCGGCACTCAGCTTTCTTCACAGTCCAACTCCCACATTCCTACATGACTACTGGAAAAACCATAGCCTTGACTAGACGGACCTTTGTTGGCAAAGTAATGTCTCTTCTTTTCAATATGCTATCTAGGTTGGTCATAACTTTTCTTCCAAGGAGTAAGCATCTTTTAATTTCATGGCTGCAGTCACCATCTGTAGTGATTTTGGAGTCCAAAAAAATAAAGTCTGACACTGTTTCCACTCTTTCCCCATCTATTCCCCATGAAGTGATGGGACCATATGCCATGATCTTAATTTCCTGAATGTTGAGCTTTAAGCCAACTTTTTCACTCTCATCTTTCACTTTCATCAAGAGGCTTTTTAGTTCCTCTCCACTTTCTGCCATAAGGGTGGTGTCGTCTGCATGTCTGAGGTTACTGATATTTCTCCCGGCAATCTTGATTCCAGCTTGTGCTTCTTCCAGCCCAGCATTTCTCATGATGTACTCTGCATATAAGTTAAATAAGCAGGGTGACAGTATACAGCTTTGACGGACTCCTTTTCCTATTTGGAACCAGTCTGTTGTTCCATGTCCAGTTCTAACTGTTGCTTCCTGACTGCATACAGATTTCTCAAGAGGCAGGTCAGATGGTCTGGTATTCCCATCTTTTGAAGAATTTTCCACAGTTTATTGTGATCCACACAGTCAAAGGCTTTGACATAGTCAATAAAGCAGAAATAGATGTTTTTCTGGAACTCTCTTGCTTTTTCAGTGATCCAGCAGATGTTGTCTTATTTGCCCTCAAACCTACCAACCTTGCATCTCCCTCTCCTCCTGCCTGATAAGCTCTTTCCCTCTTTATCTGCTTGGGGTACTTCTATTTTTCCTTCAAACCCAGCTCAGGCAGTCTTTCCTTCAAGCTTCTCTTGATACTGGGCGCTGAATTGCGTCTGTCTTTGCACGGCTTCTCCTGCTGCGCTTTCTGCACCATGTTCCCTGTGCCTCCAGCTGGCTGGCCCACCTGAGTGAGGCAGCCCTTCAGTACAGACAGCTTCTCACAGCTCTGGTTGTCCCGTGTGCCTGGACCATGTTTTCTACCGAATGAGTGGTGGATGGTGGTGGTGGTGATTTTGGATTTCATTGGATTTGCTGTCCGGGCATAATGGAATACTTTCTAGCTGAACCTTGAGTATTCTGCTGTCCTGCAAGGGGATTCTCAAATTTAAAGAAGGTATACTCCCTTGCCAGTGACCAGATGGTGGTGGGTCATCCCTGGGGTCCCTTGATGCCTTCCAGGAATGTGGTGGAGGTGGAGGAGGAGATGGGGGTAAAGGAGGTGGAGGTGGAAGGGGGGTGGTGCCTTACCATTTCTCCAGGTTAGACATGTCTTCACACCAGCCTTTACACCGGTAACCAAGGGGACGGGCGAGCTGGAAGGCCCTTGGTCTATGTAATCTCCATGACTGTGTTGCCACCACTCTCATCCCCATCCCTCTGCTACTTACTGCTTTTCCTGCTATTTCCCTGCTACACTTTTTCTGCTTTTTTCACTTTCTCAGATCTTCAGCCTCCTCATTCCTCTCCTCTTAGGCTTTTTAAGCCCTGATGGAGTCATCATCAGACAATCCAAAACACACCTTTTCTTCAAGTGTTTGATTGAAGGCCTTACCTCAAGTGTTTCCTTTTTTCTGGCCACAGTGTCAGTCCCTCGATGCTCACGGAGGCTTGCATCGCGTTTTCTGTTTACGAGGCTTAATACCATTCCACATTCCTAGAGAACCAGTTGCGGAACTGCGATTGTAATTGACTGAGAAATTATCAGACAGTGAAGGGGAGTGGCTGGGGAGGGTTGGCTGAATTTGTGCAGAAGCCCAGCACCAAAAGACTCTTCACTGGATAAGCACATGTTTATGTTGGAATATTTATTATTGCCTCAAGTATTTGTGAGGTCCATTTGGGTTTTTATTACACTGCCCTTGTAAGCCAGGCATTGGTGCTGCCTGAATGGGTTTGCTCAGCGAATTACGGAGGAGTGATAGATGAACCCTGGGCTTATCAGATGGGTCGTGTGATCCAGGCACCACCTTTTACGAACCTGCGTGTGGCGCGGGCTCTGGTTACATGGTTCAGGAAGTCCTGCTGCTTTTCCAGCGGCGGTCTGACCTAACGCACACCAGGGGATGCTTTCTCTGTCTTGTTCTTTGTGCCAATTTCCTTTTCCTTCTGCTCGGGTTTATCCATAACTCCTGTTGAAATGGCATTTTTGAGCTCATTAAATCTGTTAATGCGTGTGTAATGCTCAGAACAGGAACTGGTACACAGAAAGCACTCTGTACACATTAGCTGTTGTAATTGTTGTTTTTATTTAGAGTCTCTCCGTTGTGTCTCCCCCATCTCTCCCCCTTCTGGTGGTTGTGCTTGGTGAAATAGGAAAACAAACAGTTCCCAAGGATGAGGAGAGGGGTCACCGACTTTCTCTGTTCAGCTCTGTCTGGAAGTCTCAGCAAATCTGCAGAAATTAGAAGGTGAAGGCAAACACTTACCCAGTAATCACTCAAGGCCATTTTTTCAGGAGCTTTTGGTCCATCTTGCTACTGACACTCACTGGGGATTTGGGCTCCAACAGGTAAAGTGGATGAGAGCCAATAAAGAGTATAGAAAGACGCTCTCAAGTAAGTTGTCATGAGCGGTATTTAAAATAACAGTAACATGATAACATGAGATGGCTGGATGGCATCACTGACTCGATGGACGTGAGTTTGAGTGAACTCTGGGAGTTGGTGATGGACAGGGAGGCCTGGCGTGCTACAATTCATGGGATCACAAAGAGTTGGACAGGACTGAGCGACTGAACTGAACTGAATATGATAACAGGTGATCACCGTGATAACTCCCATTTATCAGATGCTGCTTATGCACTTCTGAGATGTGCTTGACATGCATGGGACCTTATGATGTTATAACCCTCCGAGCCATACAGGTTCGTGTTACAGATGAGGAAATTGAGGTGCCCAGAGGTTATTTAACCATGTGATAAAGCCAGAGATGGGAAATCAGTCTGGCTCTAGAATAGTTTCCTTGTAATCGCTGGTCCATGATCCACTAGCCCAGGTATCTTGACACTGGATTATACAGACCCCTGGGGATACATGAAGCCTTTCATGGAGTATGGCAGGTGCAGGTAGTTTTAAAGGGGAGTCAATATCCAAAATTTTGACCTCATATGTGGACACATTCTTGAAATTGATTGGACTGACACCACCACTTCCACCTCCCCTTTCCTTTGTCTCCGTTTTATAAAGCCACATCTCTTGTCCAGCACTAATCTTACTGACGTACATTGCTCTGAGTACAAAATCCTTAAGGGGCACTGAACAAAGGAACTGTTTGAAACTGGTGTGTGAGAACCCTCTAAATAAGCAAGGCACTTCTGCCAGGCTGCCTCTTCCTCCTTTTTTTACCTGTTTAAACTTGGTGCTAAAAACAAGGCATTTGGGTCCCATTCTTATACTAAGGAATGCTATAAAAATTTCGGATCTTAAAAAAAAAAACTTGCTTTTAAATCTTTAAAAATGAGTGATAGGTATCAGATTTAGATTCCATTTTAAAATATGATGTGAAAGTTTTTATTTTAAAATGTTTGTGTTTACCATATGCTCAAAATTCTGTTCTTAGAAGGTACTCAGTTTATAATGAAAACATTAGACAGTAGCCTAAAAATAGGCAAGGTTTTCAAATCTCAGAATTCAAAAAAAGCTTGAAGATCACTGTACTATACTTCTTCCTAAGATTCTGCAGTTCAGAGGGGACAGTTCTAAAGTTGTTTTCTGCCACAGACCCTTATACCCTAGTGTATGTGGTGTTTTTTCCCCCCATAGAATTTTAGCAACATCAATGTCTTCCCAGGTAGTTCAGCTGGTAAAAAATTTGCCTAGAATGCAGGAGACCCTGGGGTTTGATTGCTGGGTCAGGAAGATCCCCTGGAGAAAGGATAGGCTACCCACTCCAGTATTCTTGGGTTTCCCTGGCGGCTCAGATGGTAAAGAATCTGCCTGCAAAGCGAGAGACCTGAGTTTGATACCTGGGTTGGAAAGATCCCCTAGAGGAGGACATGGCAACCCACTCAGTAGTCTTGCCTGGAGAATCCCCATGGACAGAGGAGCCTGGCGGGCTGTAGTCCATGAGGTTGCAAATAGACAAGACTGAGTGACTAAGCACAGTGCGCAGTGTCTTCAGGGCTCCTTCACTGCCCTCCTGGTTATGTTGCTCAGTCACTCAGTCACATCTGACTGTTCGTGACTCCATGGACTGCAGCACTCCAGACTCCCCTGTCCTTTACTATCTCCTGAAGTTTGCTCAGATTTATGCCCATTGAGTCAGTGATGCTAACCATCTCATCCTGATTAAGCACCCTTCAAATTATACAGAATTTCAGTAAAATGTAATCATACTTTAAAATTTTGATGAAACTTTTAAGTATGTAGCTAGACGTGTGATCTTGTATACCAGAGTGCTCAGTGACTCAGCAAGGACTGTTTCAGGCATAAATGATAGAAACCCTATTAACGCTGATGGTAAAGAAAGAGAAATGGACTTTATCTGCTTCAGCAACTAGGTTCTAAAAGGCACCTTCAGATAGTGCTGGATCCAGGTCCTCAACTCCATCATGAAGTCCTTGCTCTGTCTCTTGACTCTGCTCTCTTCTCAGGCAGAATGTCCCCATGGGATGGCAGGGATGGTCCTCAGGAACCCCAGGCTTACATCCTATCCATCTCAGCATCACAGAAGAGAGCATCTTTTCCCAACAGATGTGATGGAAGTCCTGGCTGTGAGCTGATTGGAAGGTCCAAGATCACATCCTTGAACTTGATTGGGAGAGATGGGATCCATCCTATTTCAATTGCTTGGAGAGAGGAGACAAGGTGGTTCTGAAGGAGAAGCTGAGCAAACAGAAAATCCCAGCATGTTCAGTAGGAATATTAACCTGAAGACCTTGAAGATCAAATGAACTACAGGTGTCTTCTCTAAAACTCTTTCACTCTCCTGGGCATGCGTCTTCCCTTCCATGCATTACCAGCCAACACTTGTACTTGTTGTGACACCCATCTGCCCATCGACAAAATGACATTAGTGATACCGTCTGTTCCCTGCATTGGTAATCTCAAGACTTTTAAGGCAGTGCCAAAAATCCCTGACTTAATGTATTTTGTGATTTTTTTAAAGCCATTAGTTATGCAATTAAAAAAAGAAATTAAAAATCATGGAACTCCATCTGTGTTAGTTTGCTAGGGCTGCCATAGCAAAGTACCAGGGACTGGGTGGCTTAAACAAAAGAATTTTGCTTCCTCACAGCTTAAGAGACTAGAAGACCCCAGATCAAGTTGTCAGCCACATTGTCTGTCCTGAGACCCCTCCTTGGTCGTGAGACAGCCATCTTCTCCCTGTGTCTTCACGTGGCATTCCGTACATGTATATCTGACAGATAGTCATACTGGATTAGGGCCCATGACCTGATTTAACCATCATCCTCTCTTTAAAGACCCTTTCTCAAAATACAGTCACATTCTGAGGTCCTGGGTGTTAAGGTTTCAGCATGTGAATTTGTGGGGGATTCTTTTCAGTCCATAACATACCTGTTATTTTAACTCTGTGAGTGGGTTATATTTTGAAAAATAATATGAATGCACACAGCTTTTTAAAAATCCAAATTAGTAACAGGTTCACCAGTGCAAACACAAGCTAACAATGTTCAATTTAACACAGTTTGCTACTTGAGTATGGTTTCCTTTGAATAGGATCAGAGAGTAGACAAAGTAGAGATGACAACTGGCTGTGAGTTTGTCAAAGTCGCTTGGGATCAGAGAGTAAGAACCTGGACCTTTCTCATCCTTAAGCTCCACTGCTGCCACTGTTATTGTAGTAACAACTTCCCTGATCTGGCTGGGAGCTCTCCTTGTCCTAGAGCTGGTGTGTGTTAGAGAGAATCTTGTCATTCTACTTTGTATGTCTTAGGGAGCAAAGTTTGTACACGAGGGGTTTAATGAGTCACTTTGACTGAGGTCCCTGAAGGACCGTTATTGCATCAGAAATCGCTTTCCATTCATACCCAGGGCTCAGCCTCTTTAAACGTCGCCGATGACAAACCGGTCCATTATTCTCTTCTGCTAAGCAGTTGTCACTGTTCTCTTCCCGGTATTAATTATTGTTTTAATATGGCTTGTGTGTTCATTGTCTGGTCTGTCGATGTTTGTAATGGAACATCACAGCCAAAAGGATGTGGAGAGTAGGTAGCAGCTTGTCAAAATGGTAATCTTTTCATGTCAGAAACCAAAAAATCCTCCACCTGAATTTAGCTTGCCTACAATCCAGAAATTCCAAAGCTTCAATGCTTTGCAAAGCAGTTTGCTACAGGATGTGTTTGAAGTGCACATGTGTTACCTGGGAGGAGGATGAGGTTTTGAAAAACCCATCCATGTAGCATCACCCGTTCATATGCCAGTGAGGATGGTGGTAACTGATTTGGAGACTGACTTATTAAGAGTAAATCCCAGTGAGAGAACAGGACCCGGGAGCAAGAAGTTTTGACTGAGCACAATGTTATTGATGGCTCATCTTGGATGAGGCACTTTTCTACACTGTAAAAAAGTGTAAAAAAGGACTATATACGGCTGCTGTAACAAAGAACCAAAAACTCAGGGGCTTAGAACGACACAAGTGTAAGGTTTCACAGTTCCGAAGGCTAGGATCCAAAGTCCGGCTGTCCCCAGGTGTCAGCAGGGCCACGGTCTCTGTGTTGGCTCTGGGGACAACCTTTTCTTGCCTCTCCTGACCTCTGGTGCTTGCTGACAGTCCTTGACGATCTGTGGCTTCGAGATGCACAACCCAGGTCACATGACCATGTTCTCACGGTGTGTTTTCACATCGTTTTCCCTCCGTGTGAGTCCCTGTGTTCAGATCTCCCCCTTTAAAAGGCCACTGATTATACTTGCTGGCTCAGTAGTAAAGAATCTGCCTGGAGTGCAGGAGACACAGGAGATACAGGTTCTATCCCTGGATCCAGAAGGTCCCCTGGAAGAAGAAATGGCCATCCACTCCAGTATCCTTACCTGGAAAAATCCCCATGGACAGAGGACCCTGGTGGGCCATCATCCATGGGGTCGCAAGGACTCAGACATGACTGAGCACTTGATCAGCCATGCAGTCGTTCTGGATTAGGGCTCAGCTCAGTGACTTCATTCTAACCTGAACCCTCTGTAAAGACCTTTCCAAATACGGTCACTCTCTGAGGCCCTGGAGGTTAGGCCTTCATCATCTCTTTCTTGGGGAAACACAGTTCAACTCATAACTCCACAAGCTTTATTTTTCCTCCTCTAGGAAACGAGGTACACCTTCAGCCTAAGGTTCAAACACTGTCCCAAGAGAAAGCACCCTAGGAAATACAATCCCTGGGTGACGGCAGGACGCCCCATGGGACGTTAGATGTCTCTTATTACTGCTGTATGGTATCTAGAGAGTATTTGGACCTGATACTCGTGATTTCTGTTCTGTGCAGTTTTTCTATGGTAGGTCCTCCAGGGGTGCTGTGAATGTTTGACCTGGGCTGTGTGCTCAGTGGAAACTTGGAACAGCTTGTAAGCTGGCAAGACTTGCAGGGGAAGTGCCACCCCGAGGGTCGAGCTTGGCCCCGTATAGACTTTCTGACAGTTGCGTTGGCTGCTTCGTCCTGACTTGCCGTCCACTCAATGCTGCCTCACAGGACTGTTTGTCTGTAAATCCCGAGATATCTGTCCCAACTTTTGAATTTTTCATGGAGAGCATGGGAATGTGTAGTAGTTCTATTGGTTTCTTTTCAAAAGTTATGTTTTGGTATTCATAAGAGGTTCACTGGGGCAGAGGCTAAGCGTGTTTCCAGAATACGTTTCTCTTTTGCCTGCTGCTAGTAACTTGCAGTGATAAGGAAAAAGTGACCCAGCAAACAGGCCAAAAGCAACCCTTAAAGCCCTCACACTGACATTTAAAGGATTTGGTATCTCTAATTGCCTTTTACATAAGGCACAGGCATGTATTGCTGTCTGAATATCTGTACATATAGGTATGTGTTTGTGTGTGTGTGTTTTTTTTTTTTGAAATGCTCAAAGCTGTGCAGAAATTTCACTTTATTGATTAGTTTTAGCTCTCGTCCCATTAGCAGGATCCAGGTTTTTTTCAGAAGGGGCTACAGGTCCTGGAGGCCACTTGGCTCCATGTCATTACTTCGCTCACTCATTCAGTGAACACACTATCTTTGGTCATCCATATGTGCCAGGCGCTGAGCTGAGCTCTGCAGCGGGGAGGAGAGCAAGGGCCCTGGGTGGCCTGGTTGACTGTGACCAGGTTTGCTTATCTCCCAAATCTCCAACCTCTTTGCAGGCAAACCTACCTCCTCTGCCACCTGCCCCCTGCATTCTCAGCTAAAAGCTACCATATATCTAACTCCAGTTGGTATTTATTGGGTTGTTACAGCAAACTTTGGAGAAGGAAATGGCAACCTACTCCATTATTCTTGCCTGGAGAATCCCATGGACGGAGGAGCTTGGTGGGCTACAGTCCACGGGTCACAAAGAATCAGACACAACTGAGTGACTTCACTTTACACCAAATTTTGCAAAGCCAGAGGCATCACCTGGTTAGAAGGAATCCTCTTTATTCTGCTCCCCAGAGGCCACTCAGTGGGCTTTGATGATCCGTAAAACCCAGCTCCAAGTCTAATATGGGAGCTTGTAACTTATTTTTTGCCTTTGAGCTCTTTATAGAGTATTTTGAGAATTGGGCACCATCAGGCTGGTTTTATGTTGCTGCCTCTCGGATGGGTGATGAAGTTCTGGGATCAGTTTTGTTATATGACAGCCTCCCACAGCACAGCGGCTGGAAGCATGACAACATGAGATGTGGTCTTTTCCTGGCATGATTTCTACGTGGTAACTGACATGGGGCTTCCCGGGTGGCTCAGATCGTAAAGAATGCAGCTGCAATGCAGGAGACCCAGGTTTAATCCCTGGGTGGGGAATATCCACTGGAGAAGTGAATGACAACCCAGTCCAGTATTCTTGCCTGGAGAACCCCATGGACAGAGGATCCTGGCAGGCTACAGTCCATGGAGTCGCCAAGAGTTGGACAGGACTGAGCGACTAAACACAATTGAGACAGAGACGCCAGAAAGGGCTATTAGTGTCTCTATGCTGCACACAGGAGTCCACAGCCATCCTTCCCTACGGGATTTGCTGTCCTGCTTGCTTCTGATGGGGAAGAGTGCATGCTGGTCTCCCTCTTTGGGCATCTGGCTCAGCATCTGTCCTTGGGTATCCAGCCTTCCGTCTACTTCCTGATGGATAACTCTGTGAGAGGACTTGTTTACAGTATTTAGGTTGTGCTGTCTTGAAAGGCAACTCAAGGGGTGAGGGAACAGGAGGGAAGAAGGTTTCTATATGGGGGAGGATGTCTCGGAGAGTTGCGTATGTGTTGGTTTTATCTTAATATGAATCTTGTAATGATCTTATTGAGAGAAAGGCAGAAATAGAAGCTATTATTATCTGGCTTAAAGCTCTTTGCACTCTCTCTGCATCTTAGAGAAATGCAGAAACTTTCCAGCTCCAAAGAGGCTTGTGGACAAACTGGTTTGTTTGGACAGATGGAACACTTCCACCCAGGAGATCAAAGGACTTGCCCAGGGTCACACCAACTTAATGGTAAAACCCAGGCCCCCTGGGTTCTACCCTCTTACAGTCTCCTTCCAGCCCAGGCTGCCTGCCACATGATTTGGTGGCTCTTTAAACATGACTCAGGCGGTTTGGGGGGCAGGTGGGTCCCCACAGAAGCAGCACAGCCGTCCTGAAAATAGTTGGGCGTCTTTGGAGTTGCCACAGCCATGGCCGCATTGATGTTAGAAGGAATGCAGGGCTGGGTCTTGTTTTTTTTCTTTTTTAAAGCAGGGGTCTCATTGCTGCAATTATTGAATGTGTCTTTTAAAGATGAATATAAAACAGCTACCCTCCCAAGCAAATCATAAAACAAATTATGCCCTTGCCAGCCAGAACTACAGAGAAACAGCAGGCTGTTCGTGGCACAGAGAGTAATGGCTGCAATATTAAAACAATGATGGGGAAGCCAGGACCCAGGAGCCGAAAGGCAGGGAGGGAAATAGTCCCGTAATCCCCCAGGGATAATGGTTCTCAGTGACAGGTCCCTGTGATTTATTGTGCTTAATGTACTTATTTTTATTTGTCCCCTTCAACGCAGAGCTTTGTCACTGAAGAGATTTGATAATGGCCTGTTTGTAGTCACTTAGACTCCATAATAAAGCACCACATTTTGGCTGTCTGGGGATCCGGCGGCCTCATTGGCATTCCCTCTCCGATTTCACCTTCACTGGCTGAGATGGGATAGAGGGAGATAAGGGCTTCTCTGCTGCCCTTGGCATTGTCCTGTCAGGCCACCCACCCTAACTCCTGCCCCAGAGCCAGACTGGCTTGGCAGCTGTCCAGAGCCCCCTGCCTCCCTCTTTCGTCTGGTGCTACTTGGGGACAGCAGGAAGGAACCCCTTATTCTGCTGTGATCATAGATCTCCGGGACTTTGTTTTCGTGAGCCACCAGTGAGAGTTTACTGCTTACAGCTTTGGGGCTAAGCAAAAACAAGAATGGAGGAGTAGACGTGGGAGGTTTTTCAAAAGAATGAGCTTGATTTGAAGGCTGTAGCTAGTCAGGTTGTGGTGGCCAGCTGTTTTGCAGAAATGGGGGTGTCCCCTTTAGCAGCGGTGACTGAGTCAGCCTAAGGTTTCATTTCGACTTCTTTCTGGGTTTTGGGGGACAGGAGCTGGAAGATTCCAGGGAGCATGTCAAAGGACTGGAGAACTGCCCACAACCTGCGAAGGTGTGGGCAGAGAACTCCACAATGCAGCAGTCTAGGGAGATGGCAGGCAAAGAAGCTCCAGGTCTTTTCTGATCCCTGTTTGCTCCCTTGAGAACCCCTGCTGGAATTCAGCTGTCAGGTCTGGTGGGCAGGGAAGGGGCTCTCATGTGTTGTATCCACACTCAAGCCCTGGAGTGCTGCTGCTGCTAAGACTACTGCTTTCTCTGTGGCTTGTCTGAGGACCAGGAGAGAGCAAGTAGAGTTCTAGTTACAGAAAACTCAGACACCGGAACCCAGAAAGACTCCTTTCAAGTGCAGAGTAATAGCAAAAGTCAGGAGCAAGGGTGGGTACTGGGGGTGGGCAGTGTCCCTGGGCCTCTGTAGGTGGGTCCCTGCAAACAGTTATATTTGTACAACATCACAAGGCAGCGGCACTTTTGGGGGACAGGTGATGTGGCTATGTTACACTGCTCTTGGCTACTTGGGCACTTTTTTAAATGCACTCTCTGCTCCTGTAAATCGTAACAGGTTCCCAAGCCACTCTGTTCCAATAGAGGTACGTGGAGCTTCAACAGTGTTCATAGTAGCATGTGATCCAGCAATTCCCCTTCTGGATATATGTCCCGGAGAATCAGAAGTAGGGACTTGAATGAATGTTTGAATACCCAGGCTTACACTAGTGTTACTCACAGTAGCCAAAAGCAACCCAGATGTCCATTGATAGATGAATGGAGAAACACAGTGCAGTTATAGCCATACAGTGAACGTTGGTGATTGTGGTTCATGGTTATGTGCCCAAGTCATGCCTGACGCTCTTGCGACCCTGTGGACTGTAGCCCGCCAGGCTTCTCTGTCCATGGGATTTCCCAGGCAAGAAAACTGAAGTGGGATGCTGTGCCCTCCTCCAGAGGACCTTCCCAACCAGGGGTGGAGCCTGGTCTCCTGCGCTGCAGGCAGATGCTTTACCAACTGAGCCACCAATTATTTGGCCTTAAAAAGAAGGATTTTCTGACACAGGAACCATCCTGGATGAACCTTGAAGGTATCATGCTATGTGAAACAAGCCAGTCACGAAGGACAGATAATTATGATTCCACCTAGATACTCAAGTAGTCAGATTCGTAGAGACAGAAAAGTAGGGGTTTCCAGGGCCTGGGCCTTCAGTGTTTCTGGGTGCAGAGTTTCCCTTTGAGGAGATGAAAACTCTGGAGGTGGATGGTGGTGATGGTTACATGATAGTGTGAGTGTACTTAATGCCACTGAACTATGCACTTAAAAATGGTGAATATGGTTATATATATATATATATTATCATAATAGAAACTGATTCCCTGTATCCCCATGTCCTGATGTTCATGCCTTTGTGTGATCACTGTATCCCCACTGTATCCCACTGTATCCCCAAGAGCATGACGCTCATGCCCTTGGGTAATCACATCTGCTTGGGTGTGAGTGGACAGGACCAGTGACTCGCCTCACCAACAAGATACAGCAAAGGTGATGGGATGTGATTCCTATGACTGCATTTACTGGTTGACTTTGCTGTAGCAGCTCTCCTTGCTGGCTTGATGCTATTGGAGAAACCCACATGGCAAGGAACTGTAGGTAGCTTCTAGGAGCTGAGGGTGACTCCTAGTCAGCTGCCAGCAGGAAGGTAAGACCACCTCAATCCTATGGATACACGGAAGTGAATTCTGCCAACACTTGCGCTTACAGGTGGATTCTCCCCCACCCACCCAGAGCCTCCACCTGGGGACACCTTGACTGTAGCCTTGTGAGTCTCTTCTGCTGCAGACCCACCTAAGCCGTGGTACGCGCCAATAGCTAACTAATACATAGCCTCACCAGATGCTTCTCTCAATCTATTCCATCCTCACTCTCTGCCCCAGACAGCCTCAGACCTCTCGAATCCCTTATTGTCCACTGGAAGTCCGCGGATAGCCTGTTTTTCTCTTTTCTACATATGTTCAAACACGTTCATTGTTAGGGCCACTTCATCCTTCTGGTTCCTACCTCCTCCCTCCTGGTTTCTGCCTTAAGGGGTGTGTCCCAGCCCTTAAGGAAGAACAGTAGGTTTTGTTGTTTGCTGTTTTTATTAAAGTATAGTTGATTTACAGTGTTGTATTAGTTTCAGGTTTGTAGCACAATTTCAGGTTTAGATCACTGTGCTATAAACAGTTTATCTATGTCTATATATGTATTTTTTTTCACATTCTTTTCCCAATATTACAAGATTTTGAGAACAATGGGTTTTAATGCAATGACTGAGTCCTGATGCCACCTCCACCCATCTTTGTGCAGGTGAGCTCTTCTCTCCATCCACTCAGGCATAAACCCACGTCTTACCTCTTGGTCACAATGCTCATTGCACAAAATGCAGATAATCAGATTTTTCTAAGGTGGCTCTAATTTCAAATATTCTGCCTCGTTCACTGTCCCCATAAACTGTGCAGCTGTCCCATATATTCTGTGTTGGTATATAAATGCTTATTAGACTGGCTCTCTTATGATAAATTAGTAAAAGCCCCTGCCATCTGAGGGAGGGAGGTGCCTGCTATATGTCAGACACTTGAT
This sequence comes from Ovis canadensis, assembly GCF_042477335.2. Lineage (NCBI taxonomy): Eukaryota > Metazoa > Chordata > Mammalia > Artiodactyla > Bovidae > Ovis > Ovis canadensis. The sequence goes on along the minus strand of NC_091247.1, from coordinate 183,742,963 downwards.
TAATGATTCTCATTGTGTCTTCCTATCAGCCCCAGTGAGGCTGGTATCACAGTGCCTGATTTACAGAGGAGCACACTGAGACGCCGTGGGCTTCGTTTTCTTGGCCAAGGTCACATGGAGCTTGTGTGTGTCCACACCGGGATTAGGATGCCAAACTGGGCTCTAACTTACTTGCCTTGAAAAAAGAGAACAGGGGTATTTTTGCCAGATCCCGTGTCCCAGCTTTGCTTGGATAATAGAGTTGCTACACGCAGGCCACCTGGAAGGTTCTGATGAATCCTTCCTACTAGACCACAGTGGGGTAATGTGGAGCTGAGGAGCATAGCTGAAACCTTAAGTTGAAATAGTGAAGGAGCCCAGATGGTCAGGGATGGAGGTGCCAGCCTGGTGAGGGGAAGAGAAAGTGTTCTAGGTTTCCCCTGTGTATCAGGATCATCTGGGAAGCTTTAATGTCTACTGATGCCTGGGCTCATCCTTGGAAATATTGATTCAGCTGGTTTAGGCTGCCGCTTGAGTGCTGGGATCCAAAACTCCCCAGGAGATTAGCATAATGCCCCAATTCAGAGCTGTGGAAGGAGGGCCTTCGTATGTCAGGCAGTTGGGCAGGAGAAAGAGAAGACAGAGGCTAAAGATGGGGCATGGTCCTGACACCACCACAGTTCCCAACCCCACTGAGAGGCAGACCATGTGTGCTTCTAGCCTTGGACTTGTAGAGTCAAGTCTCACAAGACCGGCCTCTAGGAGCCCAGTTTGGGGACCCAGGGAGGCAGGCTTGTGGTTTCCTATGGATTTGATAGATCCCTCCATTGTTAGTGCCATGAACTCACTCCTTACTCAACACACAGTGAAAGGGATTGAGGACTTGGGGCATGCACCTAAAAGGCCTTAATAAGTCAGCTGTTGGTATCTGCATGGACTGCCTTTTGCCATTGCTCAGAGTGAGTGGTTAAATCTGGGCCTTGTGGTTCTTCTGTGTTACTTGAGTTCCTCTTGATTGCAAACACCTTGTAGCTAGGGTACCCCACCTTTGTGTCTGCCAGAGCAAATGACCCAATAATTCACCTGTCCTGGGTGTTTCGTGCAGTTTCACTTGGTGGTTGATTTTAAAAGCTTTTCAAAGTGAAAGCACGAAGAACCTAAGGTTATTGAGGGAAATGAAACACCTGGTGGTTGTGCGTCTCTTAAATGAGCAGCTTTCTGTTAACTCGACCCACTGGTTTCCTCCGTCTGCTCCGTTTTTCCCGATAGCATCACTGTTAATACGATGTGCCATTTTCTTGAGTATACGCTGATGACTGCAGAAATTTCTGCCCTGTTCTGTCTTTCACAGAAGCCTTTCAATAAATATTTGTGGAGTGAATGAGCAAACGGTGGCTTGTAGCTGGTGTCAGTGGGATCCAGAGGGAGAAATAGACTCATCTAAGACTCATTCCTTGGCTTGAGCTCCAGGAGGGAGCTGTGGGCATTTCTGGGGTAGGGGGACTGGGGAGTTGAAGGTTAATTTTATTTTGCCTCTTCTTTTGGAACAGGTGTCTCCTTTCTCAATTAAAATGTATTTTTTTTTTTTAGCAATTACCTTATAACGAAAAACGACATTTCTGCAGGTTTTCAATCTTTAATGTCTTCTAAACGGTACCTCTTCCCCTGCTGTGGCTTCAATGATGCATCATTTCATAAGTTCATGGACTTTAATGTGTTTCTGTGGAACCTCTAGTCTCAGCTAGGTAGTTAAATGGAAATTAACCACCATGGGTTTGATTTAAAGTCAACTTTTCACCTTCTCTCTTTTCATCCCCCTCCACCCACCCCATGTAGGCAAAACGGTGTCACGTTTTCCTTCTTTTACTGAGCAGGTTGATGTGTGTGTTCTCATGGACTCCCAAGTGTGAATGGCTATATTGATTCATTTTATAATCAGAGAGCCATGAAAAAATAACCATGTGTACATACAAGTTTTTGAAATTCCACCTCTCCAGCTAAAGTACAGTGGTGTCTAGGGACCCATGATAAACTAATATTAATGGGAGTGGTATGATGAACCAGATTTAGGATTCATAGTGACTGCTGGTAAATTGTCATGTATCTTGAAGATGCTGAAATTTACTCTGTATTCATTCATTCTTTCAGTGTCTGAAGATTATTTTATATGAGGCACCTGGGTGGTGGATGTGGTTTGCTGCTTGTATGAATGACCCAATTCTTTTACACATTTCTGAATTCCTACCTGAAGATCTTATTGTTTTCTGCAACTTTTGACTTTGGGCCTAACCCTGTGGCTTATTTTGAAGGACGAGGCAGAGGTGATGGGGTGTGCTGGATCTGAGCCTAGTCTTTAGACGACCTTGAGTGTTTCTCCTTTCTCCACACCCCTCCCCTCTCCCTGGCTTCTCTGCCTTTGCTTTGAGAACAGCATGCCCTAGTAGCCTGGTTGGTCCAGGGAGCAGCAGGATGAGCGACACTTGGGACAGAGCTGCCCAGCCAAGCCGAGAATCTTCAGTAAGAACCCGAGCCCACCTGAGGTTACTGGAGTTCCAGCCGACCTGCAGATGCATGAGTGAAGATGAATGCTTGTGGCCTCAAGACTCTGCTTCCTGGGGTGGCGTGTTAGGTGGTGTGATTATACAGCAGATGACCGATGCAGTAGGATATGATATGACCCCTGTGTGATGTGGATCCTGTTTGCAGGAAGACTTAGAGTTTAGTGACAGTGGTGGGAGGGCCAGGACAAGATCAGTAACTCTTCCAGGGTAGAGAAAGTGCTAAGTGCCCTCAGAAAGGACTCGATATGAGGGGAATTTAAGGAGGGAGAGTCTTCTGTTAATTAGAAAAGATGTATGTACCCCAGTGTTCATAACAGCACTGTTTACAGTAGGCAAGACATGGAAGCAACCCAGATGTTCATCAACAGACGTTGAGAAAGAAGATGTGATAAACACACACTCCATGGCATATTAGTCATAAAAAAAGAATGAAATAATGCTATTCATAGCACTATGGATGAACCTAGAGATGACCATACTAAGTGAAGTCAGAGAAAGACAAATATCATGTATCATTTATATGTGGAGTCTAAAAAAATGGTACAAAGCAAATTTACTTACAAAGCAAACAGACTCACAGGCACAGAAAACAAACTTGTAGTTCCTAAAAGGGAAAGGGAGTGGGGAGGGATAAATTAGGAGTTTAGAATTAGCAGATGCAAACTATTGTTTATAAAATACCAATAGATAAGCAGCAGGGTCCTACTTAAAACTCAGGGAAGTAACCATGTTCAGTATCTTGGAATAGCCTGTAGTGAAAAAGAATACGCATATTATGTATAACTGGATCACTTTGTATACACCAGAAACTAACACAACATTGTCAATCAACTATATTTTAATGAAAAAAAAAAAAAAAGAGGGGGAGTCTTCTGGGTGAAGGATCAAAGAAAGCCTCATGAGGGTGTGGGCTTTGAAAAGGTGTTTTTCGATGATGTGTCAAAGTTTAGAGTAGAAAGGCATTGACTAGGTTTCTGAATTTAAAATATGTGATGTTTCAAAATTGATTTCTCATCTGAGCCGATAAGCTATGCCAATTTCCCATTAAATATCCAATAACTTTGCTTTCACTGTTACCAAAACAAAAAAAGACTGAAGACTTAAAGCTTCATTGGTATCAGAAAGCGACACCCCACCTGCCTTGATAATAGCCAACATTGACAAGGCTCATCACAAAGAATTATCCAGAATGGGTTTGGCTTACATACTGAGTGTCATGGATCTGCTTTCTCAGCATTTTATAGGCATGATATCATGTAACCCTCTTCATCTTCTTAAAAGACAGTAATAGATACTAATATTAATTCCACTTTCCAGATAAACCAAGCCAGAGAGGGGAGGTTACTTGCTAAAGCCATGCCGTGATGTCAAAGTGTCATTCCTGACTCCCTGTACCTAACTCTCCTGTTTGATTGACTTCCTTTCCATTAATTTCTCTATCACCAGCACAAAGCATGAGGCTTGGCACAGAGTAGGTGCTCCAAAGGTGTTTGTTCAAGGAAAATATGAATACATCTCTTAAAAAGGAATCATGGCTTCATCTACATCCAAATGGAAGTCGTAGTCTGGTAGAGAGACAGATTCCTGGGCTGATTCTTATAAAATAGGCAAGGTCAGTGGCGGAGAGGTAGGGAATATTGATCAGTATTTAGAAGAGCACAGAGCAGGTACCTTTGGTATAACCTGGAAAGGTAACACCTTCTGGAAATGGTAAACTCTGGAATGAGTCGCAGATAAGGAGCCTGAATTAGACAAGGGAGGTGTAGGTGGCTTGCATTTAGAGGAGACGTGAGGTTGCAGTTATAGCTTCCGGAACACAGTAGTTGCTCTGTTATAAATGTTTATTGTTCTGGCCTGGTATCTGCGGGAGACACTGGCCATGAACCTTCTGAACTGCTCTGACCAATAAAGCTACAAAGATTGAGTTTCGGCAGTCTTATTACTGCTTTCTTTCCAAGTTTCCCAATACTCGTCACATTAGGGAAACTGAGGCAGCACAAAGGGATTATGACCTACTTTTACCTAAAGATCTTGAGGAATTGTTGCCTAATAAGGCTAGCTTATAATTGAGATAGTGATCTTGATGAATAGTCCTCGGAATTGTGCAGGTGTAAGATATACCTGAAGTAGCCTACTACAAGGTAACCTCACCTTGAAGTTTGTGAAACTATTTACTGAAGACTCAGATTGACCCAAATCTGAATCCTGGCCTCAGCATTTTCCTGTGAGATTTTGGTGAAGTTCCTTAATAGCTTTCTGAGTGTCAGTTTCATCTGTGAAATAGGGATAAAATCCACATCCTAGAAATATTCAGTTCAGTTCAGTCGCTCAGTTGTGTCCGACTCTTTGCAACCCCATGAATTGCAGCACGCCAGGCCTCCCTGTCCATCACCAACTCCCAGAGTTCACTCAGACTCACGTCCATCGAGTCAGTGATGCCATCCAGCCACCTCATCCTCTGTCGTCTCCTTCTCCTCCTGCCCCCAATCCTTCCCAGCATCAGAGTCTTTTCCAAGGAGTCAACTCTTTGCATGAGGTGGCCAAAGTACTGGAGCTTTAGCATCATTCCTTCCAAAGAAATCCCAGGGCTGATCTCCTTTAGAATAGACTGATTGGATCTCCTTGCAGTCCAAGGGACTATCAAGAGTCTTCTCCAACACCACAGTTCAAAAGCTGCTGCTGCTGCTAAGTTGCTTCAGTCGTGTCCAACTCCATACGACCCCATAGATGGCAGCCCACCAGGTACTCAGCCATAAAAAAAAGAATGAAATAATGCCATCTGCAGTAATGTGGATGGACCTAGAGATTGTCATACTAAGAAAGACAAATATATGATACTGTGAGTCTAAAAGTGATACAATGAATTTATTTACAAAACAGAAACAGACTCACTGACATGGAAAACATAGGGTTATCAAATGGGAAAGAAGGGAAAGGATAAATTAGGAATTTGGGATTAATAGATACATGCTACTATATATAAAATAAATAGCAAGGACCTGTATAGCACAGGGAATTATATTCAAATTCTTACAATTAATAACCTATGATGGAAAAGAATCTGAAAAAGATGTATGTATGTATAAGTGACTCACTTTTTTCTGTACCTGAAACCAGCACAGCGTTGTAAACCAGTTATTTTGTTGTTTAGTTGCTAGGCTGTTCCGTCTCTTTGCAAGCCCATGGACTGTAGCCTGCCGGGCGCCTCTCTCCATGGGATTTCCCAGGCAAGAATACTGGAGTGGGTTGCCATTTCCTTCTCCAGGGCATCTTCCCAACCCAAGGATCCAACCCACAGCTCCTGCATTGGCAGGTGGTTTTTGTGCCACTGAGCCACCAGGGAACCAACTATACTTCATTAAAAAAAAAATCCTAGAGTTGTATAGGCTAATTTAAAAAATAGCTACAATTTTATTTTTTTCAAGCACCAACTATGTGCCAGGCCCTCTTTTAACCGTCTGTATGAATGGATCTGTTTGAAATTTTAAGTTCTTACCAAAAAGCCTTATGATGACCTTCACTTTATAACGTGGAATTTATAACTTGCCCAGATTACTTGGCTAGTTAGGGGAGCAACTAAGATTTGAACCCCCAGATTCATGCTCTTCACACCTAAACTGTGCTAACTCTGAACCTGGCACACGACAAGCACCCATTGCCCCTTGTCCCCGTTGCCTTGTCTCTGCAGGACTGACCACCATTGTTCTCCCTCTGCCCTGAGGACCCAGTGGGTCTGCTGGGCTAGGGAGGTCTCTCAGCACAAACACGGCAGGTACAGTAAATCCCCTACACATGAATGTGTTCCCTTCCAAGAGCATGTTTGGAAGTCAGTCCAGTTGGTTCCTAAGTCCAGCAGTGTTAGCCTAGGTACCATCTAACACTGTCAACTGTAGAGTACTGTACTGTAATTGGTTTATAATACTTTTCATATAAATAGTACATAAAAAGCACAAAAAAATCATTTTTATCTTACGGTACAGTAAGTATTACCAGCTACATCACCATTGCTTTTACTTTTATTTCTGGACATTCTGGGCTTAAAGATTCTATACTCTGTACTGTGCTATGAAGTACCTACGTGTAGACAATGCATACACTTGACAGTGTGCATCAGACACATGAACTAACTTACGTGGTTGGACGTGTGAACACACTTGCATCTTTGAAGGTCCAAACGTGAAGGCTCGTATGTAGGGATTGTTGTTCAGTTGCTAAGTCGTATCTGACTCTTTGCAACCCATGAACTGCAGCACACCACCCTTCCCTGTCCTTCACTCTCTCCTGGAGTTTGCTCAAACTCGTGTCCATTGAGTTAGTGATGCTATCTAACCATCTCATCCTCTGTCGCCCTCTTCTCCTCCTGTCCTGAATCTTTCCCAGCATCAGGGTTTTTTCCAATGAGTCGGCTCCTCGCAAAGTATTGGAGCTTCAGCTTCAGCATCAGTCCTTCCAGTGAATATTCAGGATTGATTTCCTTTCAGGTTGACTGTTTTGATCTTACTGTTTGCCTGTGTGTTTATCCTGTGAGAATGCACAGTTCACTGGGACAGGGGCTATGTTTGGTTTCCTGGACCACATTGTATTTCTGGTCCTAAGCTTAGTCCCTTTTCCACATTGAGCACTCAGTAAATACTCAAGGAATAAATATACTTTTGTTCACTTCTCTCCCCACCACCCACCTGATCTTCTGGTTACTCCAGACCATTCTCCACTCAAGGTCTGGCTCAAATGATCCCATCTCTTGTGGAGAAGCTAGCAGCTAGAACCTGACTGTGATGCTGCCATTTTGTTCAGTGTGTCTGTGGTTGTTGGGGTCTCCTTTCCTCCCCACTGATGAGCCCCTGGGGACTCACGAGCCCCAGTGCCCACGTCCCCACATTGAATGTTCTCCATCAATGGTGTTGACGTAAGTTGATTGAACAGAGGCCCCATTTGAAAAGAGCCTGACCTATGCCTCTGCTAGAATTTCAGAAGGGACCAAGAAAACAAAGTTTATTTATGGAAGCCCTTCTGCAGAGTTTCCAAAGATGTATTATTCCAGCTTCAAAATCTCAAACTTAGGAATGGATGAATTCCAAAGCTTGCATTTTCTTTTCTCCAGTTGAGAAGGCTGTCACAGATGCTGGGGGGTGGTGGTCGGTGTACAAGAGGCTGCCTAGCCCGGGAGAGAGCAGTCTTCCTGGACCTTTGCCGTGAGAATCATCAGAGAGCTGCACTTTCAAACATGACAGTTAAAACAGGAAGAGGAGAAGATTGAATAAGAATCATTTTCATTTATATTGAATGAAGGGGCTTGAGGAAAGGCTTCTGTAATTAAAAGGAGAACCATGGCACTTCATAAAGGAGCTTGGGGAGAGCTTTAGAGGCTCCAAAAATTTCACTGCAGCCAGTTCTGCTTCAGAAGATAGGATTCTCTTTGGAGGAATGAAGTGATGTCCTGTGCGAAGCTCAAGTTTTAGGGTCAGGTCAGACCTCAGTTTAAATCAGGTCCTTGCATATATCCAGAGAAAAAAATTATAATTTGAAGAGATGTGTACCCCAATGTCCATAGCAGCACTGTTTACAATAGCCAAGACGTGGAAGCCACTCAAGTGTCCAGAGACAAATGAATGGATAAATGTGTATATATACAATAGAATATTATTCAGCCAGAAAAAAGTAATGCCATTTGCAGCAACATGGTTGCATGTAGAGACTGTCAAATTAAGTAAAGTAAGCCAGACAAGGACAAATACCATGTGATATCCTTTATATGTGAAATCTGTTGATAAAAAATGACACAAATGAACTTATTTACAAAGCAAATAGACTCACAGAGAAAACAGATTTACAGTTACCAGAGGGCAAAGGCAGGGAGGGATGAATTAGGAATTTGGGATTAGCTGATATATACTATTACATATAAAAATAAATAAACAAGGACCTACTGTATGGCACAGGGAATAGTACTCAACATCTTGTAATAATTTATAAGGGAAAAGATTCTGAAAAAAGAATATACACACACATATAAAAACTAACACAACATTGTAAACCAACCTTAATTTTTGAAAATTAAGGAAAAATAGGAAAAATAAGTTGTACCCTTGACTACATGTGCATCTGACTTAAATCTGCTGAGCACCACCGGCTTTTGCACCTCTGAAAAGGTGAAGTGTTTGTCAAAACTGTTCTGAGGATTGTGTGAGGATATATTTGAAGGTGCTCTGCAGGTGGGAGGGGCTCCAATGTTGGCCACTTACCTACCCCCATCCGTGATACAGAAGCATCCTTCTTACATTGATCCACCAAATGCACAGCATTTCCTGGATTGGAAGGACCATGGAGAGGCAGTTGAAAATGAAGCAGGGAGGGGCTTTTTAGAGACTGTCAAAGATTTTGACAAAATTGAAGAGAAGAAGACTTACTAGGAATTTGTTTCTCCAACAGTGTGGGCTTGCAGGTGTTCTCTGAGTCACTTTTTAAAACTGTGCCAAGTCGCGTCTGACTCTTTGTTGCCCCATGGATTGTAGCCCACCAGGCTCCTCTGTCCGTGGAATTTTCCAGGTAAGAATACTGAAGTGAGTTGCCATTTCCTCCTCCAGGAGATCTTCCAGACCCAGGGATCAAACCCATGTCTCCTACATTGGCAGGTGGATTTTTTACTATTCCCATCTTTTTGTTTTTCATTGACATGATTTAAATTGACATGTTGATGTCATCTCAATACAAGTACTCTCTGGGTTATTCACATGACCACGAATGGCCAAATGCTGCCGGATGGGTACACATCCTGTGCCATAAATATTGGGTTTGAAGCAAGCTCTGCTACTTCCTGGCAGAGACTCAGTTTCTATGTGGGTGAAATGGGGGTCGTAGTGTTTCATCAGGGCATTGGGATGAAAGGAGTTATCATCTGAAAACTGCCCCATTCATCCCTCAAACACAGTATTCCTGCATGTTAAGTTCTTCAGTGTGTCTGACTCTGCAACCCTATGGTCTGTATCCCACCAGGCTCCTGTGTCCATTGGGGATCCTCCAGGCAAGAATACTGGAGTGGGTTGGCATGCCCTCCTCCAGGGGATCTTCCCAACCCAGGGGTTGAACCCATGTCTCTTATGTCTCCTGCATTGGCAGACAGGTTCTTTACCACTGATGCCACCTGGGAAGCCCTGTTAATATTCCTAGTCCCCCCAGATTCTTACCTGTTCTTTTATTTAATTTTTTTAAGTTTGGTTTATTTGTTCATTTATTTTTGGCCATGCTGGGTGGGTCTTACTTGCTGTGCAGAGGCTTTTCTCTGTGGTGAGTGGAGGCTGCTCCTGAGTTGCGTGAGTGGGTGTCTCATTTTGGTGGCGTCTCTTGTTGTGGAGCACGGGCTCTAGGGTGCGTGGGTTCAGTAGTTGTGGCTCACAGGCTTAGCTGCCCCTCTGTATGTGGGATCTCCCCAGACCAGGGATCCAAACCATGCCCATACATTGGCAGGTAGATTCTTAACTGCTGGACTACCAGAGAAGTCCTGTTCTTTTATTTAAAAAAAATTTTTTTTCCTGATAAATAGTCTCCCCAGTGTTGGTATGATGATGGACTCAGGTGACCATCTCTATGCTGGGCAGGCACCTTAGAAGCACAGGGAGCTTGGGCTTCAGAGCCAGGAAGGAGGTGGTTTTGAGTCACTGGGAAAGCTGGAGGTGCTCCTGTCACTGTCTCCCAGACATGAGGCTTGGCTTTCGCTGTCAGTGCATGGGTGCCACCAGGATGGTGACTTGTGGGAAGCGGGGGGCCTCTCTTCCCTGGGCAGGCAGATCAGAGGCTGTGGTGTGACCCCCAGTGGTGTAAGTAGCAACCTGGAGCATCTGGTAGCTCTGCAGGGCAGTGGCATCTGTGCTTTGAGGTCCTGCCCCATCTGGTCCTGGGCTTCCCAGGTGGCGCTAGTGGTGAAGAACCCACTTGCTGATGCAGCAGACATAAGAGATGTGGGTTCGATCCCTGTGTGGGGAAGGTCCCCTGGAAGGGGGCATGGCAACCTACCCACTCCAGTATTCATGCCTGGAGAATACCATGAACAGAGGATCCTGGCAGGCTACAGTCCCTGTGGGGGTCACAGAGTTGGACACGACTGAAGCAACTTAGCATGCAGGCACGCACGCATCTGGCCCTGCCCAGCTCCCACTGGTTGATCCCTTGCATTGCTGTGACACTCCAGCCAAACTCACAGTCACTCAGATGTGACATGGACCTTCCCACATCAGTTGCACTGTAGGGCTGGCGTGGGCCCTCAGAAGAGACGTACAGGGTGATACGTGGGCAGCTTCTCCTGGACTGACTCACCTGAATGTAGGGTGTAGTGAGCACGCTCTTTAATAGAGGAAAGGGGTCCCGTATATGTGTATGGAGACCCAGGCCTGTGTCTTTTGCAAATATACAAATGCTTTCTTTAAAGTGATGTGTTCCCCAGGCTGGAAGGACAGCAGCTCAGTGATGACTATCGATGGGAGGAAACCCATGTGGACTAAGGCCCATTCTGTGGGTTCAATTTCTGCCCTCATGGGACTTAAGCCCTGGCTGTGATGGAGAGAGGTGGTGCAGTGAACAGAGACCACCCGGTGGCAGTTGTTCAGTCGCTAAGTCACGTCCGACTCTGCAGCAAGCTGGTCTTCCCTGTCCTTCACTGTCTCCTGGAGGTTGCTCAAACTCATGACCATTGTGTCAATGATGCCATCCAGCCATCTCATCCTCTGTCGTCCCCTTCTCCTCCTGCCCTCAATCTTTCCCAGCATCAGGGTCCTTTCCAATGAGTCAGCTCTTCACATCAGGTGGCCAAAGTACTGAAGTTTCAGCTTCAGAATCAGTCCTTCCAATGAATATCCAGAGTTGATTTCCTTTAGGATTGACTGGTTCTTCATTCAAATCTTATTTTTTTTAATTCATTCGCACAGATATTTATTGAATCCTATGTGTGAGTCACTGCTCTTGCACAATGGATCTATTAATAAACTGAGTGGTAGAGGTCCCTGTCCTCAGGGAGCTCATCTTCTAGTTGAGGGAGGGATGTGTGTGCATGTGTGTGTGTTTACGGTGGTGGTGGTTAGAGTCTGCAGGTTTAAGTTGGTCACAAAGGGATTCTCAGAGAAGGTGATTTGAGCAGACACCTGAGAAGGTGAAGAGATGAGTCATCTGGAGACATCTGGGGGAAGAGCTAAGGCTGAGGTAAGTGCAAAGGCCCTGAGACCACTTCTCAGTTGCTGACTGAGAGACCACAAGGCTGCCACATGGCTGCAAGGGAGGAAGCAGGGAGCAGGTACTGGAGGATGAGGTCCCAGGGGGATAGGGCTCAGTTCAGGACTTCTCTGTGGCTCAGATGGTTAAGAATCCACCTGCAATGCAGGAGATTTGGGTTCGATCCTGAGTGGGAAAGATCCCCTGGAGGAGGGCATGACAATCCACTCCAGTGTTCTTGCCTAGAGAATCCTATGGACAGGAGCCCAGCAGGCTACAGTCCATGGGATCCTAGTCAGACACAACTGCATGACTAACTCGTGTAAGCCCTTGAGGGCCGGGGTCAGTGGATCAGTGGCATGAGTTGCTCATGAGGGGCACTGACCTCTCCTATGTTGAGAGTTGCCCACCAGGAGCAAAGATGAAGGAGGGGTGCCATGTAGGAGGGGCTTCAATTGAGGCAGCACTGAGGGTGACCCAGCTAGGGTGAGAGTGATAGAAGGCGTTGAGAAATGCTGGTTCTGGGTCTCTGTGGCTTACCATCTCTGCGATCCTCGGTGGGCCACTCGGTGTCATTGAACTTTCGTTTTCTCTATGCTGCAGCAGAGTTAATAAAACCCGCCTAGTCAGAAAGAGAAAAACAAATATTGTATATTAACGCATATATATGACATCTGGAAAGATGGTAGGAAGAACCTATTTGCAGGGCAGCAGTGGAGACAGCCACAGAGAACGGGCTTGTGTACATAGTAGGGGAAAGAGAGGGTGGGGCGAATTGAAAGAGAGCATGGAAACATACATTACTGTATGTAAAATAGATAGCCAGTAGGAATTTGCTGTTAAGAGGCAGGAAGCTCAAACCCACCAGGTGCTCTATGACAGCCTAGAAGGGTGGGATAGGGTAGGAGGTGGGAGGGAGGTTCAAGAGGGAGGGGACATATGCATACCTATGATTGATGCATGGCAGAAACCAACACAGTATTGTAAAGCAATTACCCTCCAATTAAAAATACGTTTAAAAAGAGAAACTGTGCTGCACAGGGTGGTTACAAGGTGTCAGCCAAGCACTGGCCTGGCTCTGGAGGGGCCCTGCCCTTACGTGGCTGGTGTTGGAGGTGCATGTGTCACTGCTTCCGTCACATCACAGGGAAAGGCCCTTATGTGGCTGAGGCTGCTGAAGCATGAAAACGTCCTGCTGCACAGGCTCCTCCAGCATTGACGGCCGAGGAGACCTTTAGAGAAGTTCTGACCTGACCTTCTTGTGTTATTGATTTGGAAGCTGGGGCCCAAAGTGATGAGTTTTCCCATTTTCCACATAATTTCTCCAGCCGTATGTCACATCTCACAGCCACTGTGGATTTGTGAAGAGGCTGGTGACTTGTGGTCCAATGTGAAGAAAATTGGATTATGGAGCGATAAATTAAAAAGAGTGCTCTATCTGTCTTGTTGAACTCCCTTTAACTTTGGGTTCCTGGAGTTCAAAGTAATCCTAGAAAAGAAAGCAGGAGAAGGGTGGAAGAAAATAAAAGTGTGAGCTCTGGTTTGCAAGCAGGGAATACACACCTGTCGGCGCAAGACTGAATCTCAGGAATTCCCTGCAGACGCTGGAGTGGGGCAGGTGAGTGCATTTGAGTGCTCTGAAGAGCGTGTGGAGCTGGGAATTTGAAAAGTGCTGTATTTACCCTTTAAAGACGCTTACTCCTTGGAAGAAAAGTTATGACCAACCTAGATAGCATATTCAAAAGCAGAGACATTACTTTGCCAACAAAGGTCCGTCTAGTCAAGGCTATGGTTTTTCCTGTGGTCATGTAGGGATGTGAGAGTTGGACTGTGAAGAAAGCTGAGCGCCAAAGAATTGATGCTTTTGAACTGTGGTGTTGGAGAAGACTCTTGAGAGTCCCTTGGACTGCAAGGAGATCCAACCAGTCCATTCTGAAGGAGATCAGCCCTGGGATTTCTTTGGAAGGAATGATGCTAAAGCTGAAACTCCAGTACTTTGGCCATCTCATGCGAAGAGTTGACTCATTGGAAAAGACTCTGATGCTGGGAGGGATTGGGGTCAGGAGGAGAAGGGGACGACAGAGGATGAGATGGCTGGATGGCACCACTGACTCGATAGACATGAGTCTGAGTGAGCTCTGGGAGTTGGTGATGGACAGGGAGGCCTGGCGTGCTGTGATTCATGGGGTCGCAAAGAGTCGGACACAACTGAGCAACTGAACTGAATTGAATTAGTTTATATGACTAGGTCAACACTGCTGTTCAACAGGAGACCCCATGCTTTCCTTGCAGAATTCATCCTTGGTGTTGTTCCTACACTCTAACCATGTTTCCTGCTGGGAAGTCCCCTGACCTCTTTCAGGGGTGCTAGTGGCCTGGCCAGTCTGGAGAGAAGCTGGGCCAGCTTTAGACACAGGTTCACTTGCACGAGGTCATAGGCCTTTGTCATGATGCAGATGGACAAGGAGTATGGAGGAACACAGGTGGTCTTTCTTTAAAAAATTATTTTTATTTTTGGTGGCTCTGGGTCTCTGTTGCTTTGTGCAGGCTTTCTTTAGTTGCAGTGAGTAGGGGCTCCTCTTCCTTGCAGTACACAGGCTTATTGCGGTAGCTTCTCTTGTTGTGGAACACAGGCTCTAGGGCGCCTGGGCTTCAGCAGTTGCGGCACACAGGCTCAATAATTGTGGAGCATGGGCTTAGTTGGCCCGAGGCATGTGGAATCTTCCTGGACCAGGGATTGAACCAATGTCCCCCTCATTGGTAGGCAAATTCTTAACCCACTGGACCACCAGGGAAGTCCCAGGGGCAGTCTTGCTGGTGCAGAAAGAGCGTTTGCACCTGCTCTACGAATGTGTTGGGGTCAACTTTGTTCCATGTCATGTGCCTATTCGGGTTGTTAAACCCTGATGCTTTTGCAGCATCAGTCCTGGAGAACAGGCTCCAGAGGTCAGCATCCTGTCCACCCACAGGAGAGCAATCATAGACTTCAGCTCTCTATTTCATCCACTGCCCTTTAACCCCTTGTAACAATGTGATGAAACTTATTTCCTGAACCCTCCAGGTTCAGCCAGGATGAGATCAACTTGGTAGATGGGTTCTTCTCCACATGGGATCCATGGGGTCTGAAATCTTTATGTTGTGGGAGAGGGAGATGGTATTTCAACGTCACTTTTTAAATCAGGGGCTTATATTTTGAAGATAAACAATGAAACAACACCTCCCTGTGACTCTTGCCTGAACTTATTTGCAGTGGAAATGTAGTCTCATAAAATAAGACCTGTGCTGTTTTACCAGCTTCCTGCTCTTCTTTAAAAGGGTCAGTTTATTACCCACGTTTGGAAGATTTGATAATCCTAATTGTTTGACCTTCCATTTCTCAAATCCCCCTCGAGGCAGTGAGGCTCAGGTCAGCCTTCCCACGCAGATGCTCATCTTGCCTTTGAATTCTCTACCTGCTCATTCGAGAGAGAGCCAGAGTGACTTCACCTGGCAACATAGCACGGGGGCTCCTGGGCTGCTGTGGGCTTTGAGCGGTTCAGTAAGCCACGCGGCGCGTCTCCTGTGCAGCACTGCTTTTCCAGTCCCAGGGGGCTGGTAACTGTGCTTCTGGAAACCTGGTACACGGAGGCATCTGGAATGTCAGACTCTCCATATGGGAGCCTGTCAGGGACTGTCATCAGGAGTCAGCCCAGTGGCCTCTGTGGCATCTTTATTGAATGTTTAAAGAAAAAAAAAAAGGCGCTCCTTATAAAGTGAAAGGGGACAGTTTGGAAGGATAACATTCATCCTTTGCAAGCAGAAGCCTGAAAAGTGCATTCTCGTGTATGGGAAACCCTTCCCTCTTCCTTTGGTCCTCGTGCTTCCGTGTTTCCTGCCCACCAAATGAGACACAGCAGGCAGAAGTGAAGGACAGGGGAAATACCTGCCTCCAACACCTGTGTTCTAAGACGGGCCAAAAATGTGCCGATGAAAAACGTTTTAGAGTTGGAAAGCAAGATCTCGAGGGCGGTTCAGATGAAAACATCTTAAGGTGTGACAACTAGAAGGGTGGATAAACCTTCGGCACAGGAAAGAAAATGTCGATTGCATGAGGCTGCTTGCTTCACTGAAGTGACAGGTGGCTGGTAGGTCTGGGGGAGTAAGCCAGGCCACAAGTAAGAGGCAGGAGTGGGACCATCAAGTCTTGGGTGGCAGAGACTCTGCAGGACTCCCGCAGTGGTGATGAGTGAGTCTGGATCTTCGCTCTGCCTCAT
The DNA here is from genome assembly GCF_042477335.2 of Ovis canadensis. NCBI lineage: Eukaryota > Metazoa > Chordata > Mammalia > Artiodactyla > Bovidae > Ovis > Ovis canadensis. The sequence goes on along the minus strand of NC_091247.1, from coordinate 183,726,972 downwards.
CCAGCTGGGTGACCCTGGGCAAGTCTGTGGCATATTTCTCCGTTGAGCCTCAGTTTCCTTATCTGAACGCTGGCATAATAACAGCAGTCTCGTAGGATGGTGAAAGGACTCAGGTCAACAAGTACATCAGAGTTCACTCAGGTACCTACCTGCTGTATGGAAGCTATTCATGGCTGAGATTTTGATCAAGACTGTTCTTCCATCTAATCTGACTCAGACCCAGAGGTTCTGAAAAACATGGCAGTCGCACAAGATCCAAAAGACTGTGATATCTCATTCCTTTTGTTTCAGCTTACACCTTGTTTTCTTGGTCATCCAGAAATGCTTTCATGGTAGCGTGGGTGGGCAAAATTTGTAGTGCTTGATTAACCCTGCAATTAATAGAAGTGGAGAGGTGACAATTGGTGTTACCAAGCTACAGTCGAAAGCGGTGCACTTGGCCTTTCTCCATGCAAACAGATTGGCGGAGAAGCCGCCCGTGGGGAAGAACATCAGAATGCAGAAAAGGGAAGCTGGTTGGCAAGACGGACGCAGAACAAAAACCAGGGTGTCAAGACAGGTTGGTTGATTATTTCATTCAATCAACAGATTATTTATTGAGTAATTCCTGTGTGCCTGATACTGTGCCAGGAACTGAAACTGTACATATGGAAAAGGTGAGGCTGCTTCTCTGAAGAGGCTCTGGCTGTTGCGGAGGTAATAGACATGCAAGCAATGAATTCTAACGCTTAGTGGTAAGTGCAAGATTTGTTGTTGTCGGTTACTCGCTAAGCCGTGTCCGACTCTTTTGTGACCCTGTGGACTGTAGCCCACCAGGCTTCCCTGTCCATGGAATTTTCCAGGCAAGAATACTGGAGTGGGTTGCCATTTCCTTCTCCAGGGGAATCTTCCCGACTCAGATGGAGCCCAGGTGCCTTCATTGGCAGGCAGTTTCTTTACTGAGACACCTGGGATAGGTGAAGTTTAAAGTTCATGGGTGATCAAAGAAAGGAGTGATGGGGTTTATGAAGGAGAAGAGAGATTTTTGACTTTACAGAAAAGGTGGCTTGAGCCAGACCTTGCTGAGGATGAGGGGGCATTCTAACCCAGGGGACCATAGGAGCAAAGACTGGGAGGTGTGAAGCGGGGATTCATCGTTGTTAACGAGCACTGGGTTGGAATTCCAGCTCTGCCACTTCCTAGCTGGGTGACTGGGCAGATCACCGAGCCTTCCTGGGAGTTTGCTTGCTCATCTGTAAAATGGGCATAAAGAGGCCAGGTCTCAGGGGGTACAGAGAGGATTCATTCTTAGTTCGTGTAAGGCACAGCTGATCCAAGGTGACCCCCCTGGTATCAGTTAGAGTCCTGCAGCAGCTCGAGTTCCTTGAGTGATTCTGGGTGAGAAGTAGCCAAGGCTGGACTTGTCATTGACGGCCAGGTATCAAAAGTGTGAGAACATCTCATGTTCTAATTTTGCCTCTGCAAATGCTCACTCACACACTGGTTAAGCCACGTTCCTCCTTGCCCCCCTCGAGGTATCAAACAGTCTTAACCTTTAAAACAGAGCCACCCGCTGGTGGCCCCGGTGACAGGTAACAGACAGTTTATTCTTTCCTGGGGTGACTGTGTGGAGAGACCACCATCTCAAGGAGATCAGTATCTCGAGATCTGGAGGCAGGAGTAAAATAGAGTGAAGAGCTCAGCTCAGCACCTCGCTGGACCTGGAGTCGAATTCTGGCTCTTCCATTGGTCAGCCTCATACCCTTAGGCAGGTCGCTTCATCTCTCCCAGGCTCAGTTTCTATATCCATGGAATTTGGTCTAAAATATATTTCTGTATCGAGAGGAAACATTTATCTTAAGAACTGGGATGAAAATTCCTTTGAAAGAGAAAACTGCCTTTGTGTGTGAAGACACATTGATAAGCTGAAACAATGCTGCACAATAGAAATATATATCAGGCCACATATGAGATTAAAATTCTCCAGTAGTCATATTAAAAAAGAGTAAAAAGAAATAGATGAAGTTAATTTTAGTAATATGTCAATATAGCCAAAGTATATTTTTAAAATTCTTGAGATATTTTAACTCTTCATTTCATACAAAGTCTTTGAAAGCCCATATATGTTTTACATGCATAGCACAATTCAGGTGCCCAGTAGCCACATGTAGTTATGGCTATTGTATTGGACAGTGTCCACGTTGGTAGAAACCAAAGCCAAAGGTAAAGTGGTTCCACAGAGAAAGTGAATTTCCACCCTCCGTCTATCCCCATCCCTCCTTCTCTCTGTCTCTCTCTCCCTTATTTGGGTCCCCTTTCTGAGAAGGTAAGGACTTGTGGATGCTCTGGGTTGGTAGGGTTTCATGGGAAAAGAAGACAGAGGTAAATTTCATGGACAGATGTAGCAAAAGACACAGCTCACTGGGAATTCGCAGAAATTAACAAAAACAACCAGAGTGCATTAAGTGCCTACTATGTGTCAAGCACTACTCTAAACATTTTACTGCCTCGTCTTATATAATTCAAGTGACTTAGCAGCAGCAGCAGCAGGACCCTAGGGGGGAGTCATTACTCCCATTTTCAAAAAGAGAACACTGAGGCTTAGAGAGGTTAAAGAGCTTAACCTAGAGATGATACGTGTGCGTCAGAGCCCTGCTGTGTTAGATGCCTCAGAAAACCTTGGAGGGAAAAGCATCATAACAAGACTCTTGGCTTCCAATAGGCATGGACTGGAGGGAGGGCTGCAGGTGAGGAAGCCCCAGGAGCCATCTGGAGGCACCTGAAAGGAAGTCTTTTTGAAAGAAGGAGCATTCTTAGTTTTCCTTCTTCTTTGGGTCCATGCCTGGCCCACAGTAGCTGCTCAGTGAACATTTGTGCAAGCCAGTGAGGATGGGCTGGCATCACTGGACAGGACAGCCCTAAATCCACTGGGGGGAGGGGTGGTCTACAGATTTCACTTGGTCATTATGTGATGGCTTTAAGAATAATTTGCCATGAAATTAAAAGATGCTTGCTTCTTGGAAGAAAAACTATGACAAGCCTAGGCAACATATTAAAAAGCAGAGACATTACTTTGCCAACAAAGGTCCATCCAGTCAAAGCTATGGTTTTTCCAGTAGTCATGTATGGATGTGAGAATTGTACTCTAAGGAAAGCTGAGCACCAAAGAATTGATGCTTTTGAACTGTGGTGTTAGAGAAGACTCTTGAGAATCCCTTGGACTGCCAGGAGATCCAACCAGTCAATCCTAAAAGAACTCAAAGCAGTCAATTGTAAAGGACATCAGTCCTGAATATTCATTGGAAGGACTGATACTGAAGCTGATGCTGAAGCTTTGTCCACCTGATGCAAAGAACTGACTTTGGAAAAGACCCCAATGCTGGGAAAGATTGAAGGCAGGAGAAGAAGGGGACAACAGAGGATGAGATGGTTGGATGGCATCACCAACTCAATGAACATGAGTTTGAGGAAGCTCCGGGAGTTGGTGATGGACAGGGAAGCCTGGCGTGCTGCAGTCCATGGGTTTGCAAAGAGTTGGACACGACTGAGAGAATGAACTGAACAGAACTTGTGATAAGCCCTGGGGGAAGGGGCCCACGTGGCAAGTTCACGTGGCCCATCTGGCATGTTCAGATCCAGTGTTCATTCTTTGAGCTTAGGTCAAAGGCTGGTTTATACATCCCTCCCAAAGCTTTGTTTGTTTGTTTTTTCTCATAAATTCTAAAAATTGAACATATTCTACAATATTGTTTATTCTACAAGCAACAAAGTACAAGATATTGGCATATTTTTACAAAGGGAGTCTACCTGTATAACCAGCTCCCAGATCAAGAAGTAGGACTTTACCAGTATCCCTGGGCACCTGCCTCTCCTACCCCCTGCCCCAGCCCTTGTCTCTGCCTCCTTGCCCCTCGCAAAGGTGCTTGCCCTTCTGGTTTCTCATGGCTTGAGAATATGTCAGTGATTCAGACTCAGAGCTGTGGTGTGCCAAAATCTATGCTCTTGGCCACCCCCCGGGTTTCCTTCTCCGACGTTTTGCCTACAGTCTGGAGGTTGGGATGCTCAGATTGAGATTGCTGGATTTCACAGTATCTGGGTGTGGCTACCATGGTGCTGTACTGGATTTGTCCTGAAGGCATGCTTCCAGGCCCATGGGGACAAAAGGCCCCACCTCCCCTGCCAGAATGACTTGGCTGGTGGAGCCCATCCTGGGTAGGACTGCAGGAGGTGTCAGCATATGGAGCAGGGAGGGGTGTTGCTGTGGCCCCATGCTTCCCATCGTCTCTGGCTGCTGACAAATGTGCTCAGGCTCTGGGGAGAGAAGCTTTCAATTAAACAGAGTCAAACAGCTCCCTCCCGCCACAGTGGAAGGACTGTGTACTGCCAAGTTCAAGCTGAAGGCGCTGGTTGGCTCTGGGGGCACAGCTGGGGCTGCTGCCCAGAGCATGATGGATTTCAACACCGGTCAACGCTTGCTCAGGATGGAGCTGGGGGAGGGCAGTCCCTGTCAGCTTGCAGGCCCCTGGGAATGGTCGGAGGTGGGCCTATCTGTGTCAGGCTGGGGAGCTTTCCTCTCCACGTGGAGTGGCCTTCTGCCCCCACCACTTCCCAGTTGAGAGTGACAGGTGGTGGCTGTCATTCTGCAGTTGGCCCTGGCCACAGAGAGATTTGCCAACAATTCTAGAGTACAGATACCCCCCAGCCTCTCCAGCTCAGAGAGTGCAGCCTGACCTTTGAAGCTGTGCATAGGCAGGCAGTTCCCTGAGCCCAGCTTTCTTTCCAACAGGATGGGAATGCGTAGCAGGCAGAAACATAAGCAATTACACTAGGTTTTGTGCCCCTAGGGTGGAAATTTAATTCAAAAAGGCAAAGTAAAAAATCACCCCCCCTGGAGGCAGTGGTGTTTATAGAAATAAAGACGGTATATTATGATAATGCTAGCGACTGAGCTGTTGAACAACTCACTCTTTGCTGTCCACTGAGCCTAACATTGGAGATTGGACAGTGTAGGTCTGGAGCTAGACTGTCTACAAGTGGAGTCTACATCCTCAGCTCAGCTGTGTGAGCTTGGGCAAGTTACTCGACTTCTCTGTCCATCTGTGAAATGGGATCATAAGAGTCCCCAGTGAGGGTTATTGTGTTAATGAATTAATCCACGTTAGATACTTACTGTCTGACATGTTGAAGTCTCAATAAATGTTCACATAACAATGATGAAGCACCAATACTTTGGCCACCTGATGTGAAGAGCTGACTCATTGGAAAAGACCCTGATGCATGGAAAGATTGAAGGTAGGAGGGAAAGGCTGGTTGGCATCACTGACTCAATGGATATGAGTTTTAGCAAACTCTGGGAGATGGTGAAGGACAGGGAAGCCTGGCTCATGCTCCAGTCCATGGGCTCACAAAGAGTCAGACACTTACCAACTGAACAACAACAGCAAATAATGATGAAGATGTGTATAGGGTCAATATCAGGTATTCTAGGTGGTTTAGTGGGCTTCCCAGGTGGTGCAGTGGTAAGGAATCCACCTGACAGTTCAGGAGATATAGGAGACTCTGGTTCAATCTCTGGGTTGGGAAGATCCCCTAGAGGAGGAAATGGCAACCCACTCCAGTATTCTTGCCTAGCACATCCTATGGACAGAGGAGCCTGGTGAGCTGCAGTCCTTGGGATCGCAGAGAGTCAAAAACAACTGAGGTGGCTTAGTATTCTTAGTTTACAGACTAAGAAACTGAGGCACAGACAGGGTGGGTTCCTGGCCCTGTAGGAGAGGTGGGATTTGAACCCAGAGCTGCCTGATGGCATGCTTTCCAATGAATGGTGATCAAAGCCTTGATTGGCTTATTTAGGATTTATTGCCTAAAGAGTGAATGTATTTCAGAACAGCCCCCCCTCACCAAAATTGTTCCAGGAGAAACAGGATGAATTCTATTTTATGACTCTTTTAAAATAATAAACATAACTATGTCTGTTGAGGGCTTCCCTTGTGGCTCAGATGGTAAAGAATCTGCCTGTAATGTGGGAGACTCAGGTTCAATTGGGAAGATCCCTTGGAGACAAGAATGGCTATCCACTCTGGTATTCTTGCCTGGAGAATTCCATGGACAGAGGAGACTTGTGGGACACAGTGCATGGGGTCGCAAAGAATTGGACATGGACACGACTGAGCTACTAACACAATGTCCGTTGAGCGCATTGCCCCATTCCAGCCTCTACATCTCTGTCACCTTTTTGTTTGGGTCATGTTCTCTGTGCAAAAGTTTTGAGATCAGATCCAGTTAGAGGTGCTGCTTTTCTCAGCAAGGCTGTCGGCCGTGCTCCTGAAAGACAAGGTGCCTTGGTGTGTGAGGGCCTTCGTGGTGGCATCTTTGGAGCAGGGGGTATCTGCTTCTTCATCTGTGCCTATGCTGTGTGTCCTGCATGGGAAGTATGCCCGTCACCCCAGCTGGCTGTCCCTCTTGTGGCCCGCCCTTGGTGCCTGTATCAACTCTCACAAAGGCCCAAATCATCGAGGAAAGATGGGGTTTGGGGTTTGACAAAGGCAGGACAGCACAGTGCAGTCTGCGGAAATAATGTACAAAAATTTTCTCATTTAAGTTGTCTGAGCAGAGGTAGGAACACAGAGGACCAGAGGAGAAGCATAAGCGGGGAGGGAGAGAGAGAAAAAATACAGGATGGAATAGGGAGTGGGGACGAACTCTCGGGGTGGGAGAGTGAGAGGGGAGGGCAGGGGGCAGGAGTGGAGTTGGAGGAGGAGGCGGGTACAGTGAGTGACTTGAACTTGGATTTTTGTGACATGAGCAGGATTGGGCAAGACCTCGCAGGAGGCAGATCCTCGGCCTGGTGGGAGCAGGGAGAGGAATGTGAGATGTAGCCGTGGGAGGGTGAAGAATGTGAGTCAATAGGAGAAAGGCTCTACAAGTTTGTTTTTTTAATTAATTTTTAAAAAATTGAACCATAGTTGATTTACAAGGTTGTTGTTAACAGCAAAGTGATTTGATTATACACATAGACACTTTTGTTTAATGTTCTTTTCCATTGTGGTTGATCATAGTAATTTTTTTTTTTTTTGGTTAGAGATTTTCTTAGTTTATTAAATTTTTATTTATTATTACTTTTGGCTGTGCTGGGTCTTCAATGCGATGCTTGGGTTTCTCACTGTGGCGGCATCTCTTGCTGCAGAGCAGGGGCTCCAGGCGTGTGGGTTTTAGCAGTTGCAGCGCTTGGGCTCGGTAGTGGGGGCACGCAGGCCCAGTTTCTTCGTGGCATGAGGGATCTTGCCAGAACAGGGATCCAACCCATGTCCCCTGCATTGGCAGGAGGATTCTTATCCACTGTGCCACCAGGGAAGTCCCATATCATAAGATATTGAATATAGTACTCTGTGCTGTACAGTAGGACCTGGTGGTTTATCCATTCTCTCTATAAAAGCTTACATCTGCTGACCCCAATTTCCCACTCCATCCTTCCCCCAGTCCCCTCCCCTTGGTAACCACCAGTATGTTCTTTATGTCCATGATTATCATTTTTATTTTTAAAGATGCTTACTTAAATTTATTTTTATTTGTTCATTTTTTGGCTATGCTGTGCAATATGTGGGATCTTAGTTCCCCCACCAGGAATTGAACCCATGCTCCCAGCAGTGGAAGCAGGAACTCTTAAACACCAGACCGCCAGGGAAGTCCCTCTATGTCTGTGATTCTGTTTCTGTTTCATAGATAGTTTCACTTGTAACTGGCTGGCGGAGGCCCACTGTTGGCCACGAAGCTAATGGGCGGCAGTTTCCTAATCCTGACCTAGTGCTCCTTAGCCTTGTCACCTCTCAGGCCAGAGGGCAACGAGCTCGCTGAGCCGGGTCTGCTGGGTGGTTCCGTCGGGATGTGTGCACCGTTGCCCTCCCACATCAGAGCTTCCTGGGGATGCCAGGCTCCCGGGGCCGGAGCAGGCAGTTTGACCTCTTTCAGCAGAGACCACACCCTGAACCTCACGGAGCTTTGTTAGTCAGGGGACAGCTCAAGCTGATGGAGGCGTGCCTCTGTCGTGCGATGCTCATGCCAGGGGTTAAAAAAAGAAATACTCACGCAGATCCAAGGACTTTTTGTGAGCAGTGCAGAAATAATAAACCCAAGCACAGAGTCCAGCTGCTTCAGGCTCGAGGTTGCACGTCCTTCGGGGCCAGGAGATCAACGAGGCTGCCACCGGTGGTTGACTCTACTCCCTTTTGGGGGGGGGCAGCTTCCCCAGTGCAGGGCACAGGTGAGTGGGCATGTTTTCTGTTCATAGGATCCGATTTTAGTGGAAGGGGCTTGTTTGTTTACTCGGCAAGACCAATGCCACGCTCTTTACCATGGCCCCAGAATCACTCCAGTTGGGCCAGCTTCTGGTGTGAGCGGGGCCTGGCCTCACTGTGCCCAGGTGTTACATATTGTCCTCGCGGTCCATGAGAACTCGCTTCACCAATGTGGAAATTCAGGCCCAGGGCTGTAAATGACTTCCCCAAAGCTTGTGTGCAGCTTTGGTGGCAGTGATGGTGATGATGATGGCGAGGATAAAGGAACAGGATTGTGAGTTTGGCTGATGGTGAAGACTGTGTTTATTCAACACTGCCGTGGCTAACGTGGATTGCATGTCTGTGTTCTGTAACATCCCACTGGTGCTGGGAATGCCTATCAGGCGGATTCTCTGTGTCCCGTTTACAGTGCAGATAGCAGAGGTCTGGGTCAAGTCAGAGCCTGCAGTCTTTCTGCTAATCCCACCTGCCAAGTGATGGCTGTGCCGGCTAGCTGGGTGTGGTGAGACCCTGTGGGTGGGTGAGTGGCCAGCTGAAAATTGGTGGCAGGGCACATCTTTATTCTAGATCTTTCTTCTTTGGCTCCCAGGAACCCATGTCCCCACCTACCTGGCATACCTTCCACCACCTGTGTCCCCATCCTTTCTTCCAGGGCTGTGTTCTCCTCCATTGTTGGTAGAAATAGACTATCTCTACATCTGTTAATCGAGGGATAGTTAGTTTAGCTGAGGACTTTTCTGGTGGCTCAGTTGTCAAGAACCCACCTGCCAATGTAGGAAACTTGGGTTTGATCCCTGGATCACAAAGATCCCCTGGAGTAGGAAATGGCAGCTCACTCCAGTATTCTCGCCTGGGAGATCCCATGGACTGAGAAGCCTTGAGGGCTATAGTCCATGGGTTTGTAAAAGAGTCTTAGACGACTGAGCAGCTAAACAACAGTTTAGCTGAATTAACACTAACCATCACTGGTTACCTATTAACTTTAGTTATTCAAGACTCTGGCCCTAAAAGTGTTTTTTTTCTGAAGATGACCAATTACTTCTGTTCCTTTCATTATGGATGAGAAGTCACAAACAGTGATTATTGCTGAATATCCTGTTGGTCACCTGTGGGCTTCCCAGAGATGCTAGTGTTAAAGAATCTGCCTGGCAATGCAGGTGACCTAAGAGATGTGGGTTTGATCCCTGGGTTAGGAATATTCCCCTGGAGAAGGGTATGGCAGTCCACTCCAGTATTCTTGCATGGAGAATCTCCATGAACAGAAGAGCCTGGTGGGCGACAGTCTGTAGAGTCATAAAGAATCAGACATGACTGAAGCAACTTGGCATGCATGCTTGTGATTCATGCAGTGAAAACAAAATCTAATATTTAAGGAGAAAGTTGCATAAAGAAAGCTAGAAAGGAGGAAGGAGAGGGGAAATAAAGATGGGTGTGTTTGTATGTGTTGGAAAGAGGTAGGGTTAGATTAGCCTTAAAATAAGAATAAGCTTGAAATTAAAGATGCATTTCAGATGTCACCTGCTCTGAAACCATGAACTAGGTCTTCCAACAGCACCTCTGTTCTGACTTCAGAGTTAAGACTTCTCAGGATATATGGCAATTTGATCATGGGCATGTCCCTCCTGGGCTGGGGTCATGTCGTTTATGCTGCCATTACCTGACACTGTACTGGCACATAGTAGGTGCTCGTTAAATGGTTACTGAAATGGCTTAGTACCTGAAAGCTTTGTAAGGGAGAAGCTTCATGTCACTCAGCCTGTTTAGGGCTCCAATAACCTAGTTACTCATTTCCTGATTTCTGTTGTCCATATGGACCTGGGTCAGTCTCAATTGCTAAAATGAGCTAATTTAAATTTAATTTGAACTCATGGGATGTATGCAAGCCACTGCTCATTTGATTAATTTGTTTGTGTCACCAGATAAGCATTTTAAGGGGCAGCTCAGTACAGAACATTCTGTTTGGCAGGTGGACGACAAAGTAGAAAGAGGATACATGCGTTGAAACCAGACCACCTGAGTTCAGGTCCAGATTCAATACTCTTATGGCTTTCAGTGGTTATAGTGGTTAAGAGGACAGATTCTAGGTTTGAGTTTGAATCTTGACTTCACCACTTAAATGCTGTGTGACCTCAGGCAAATTACTTAACCTCTCTCTCCTTACTTTCTTTTTTCTTCATTAAAGTGGGATAGCTTCATGGGGTTGGTGTAGGGCTAGGATTTTTGTGGGGATGAAACGAGTTACTACTCTATGTAAAGCACCTTGCACCATGTTGGTATTTGTTATTGGTAATATTTGCTTTTAATTAAGCTTCAATGCCCTCATGTAAAACCTGACTTTTTAGTACCTAAGTCTTCATCAAAGTGTGAGGAGGATTGTATTAGTTTCCTGTGGCTGTTGTAACAAAATATACTAAGTCCCCTACATACAAATGTTCACAGAGTACATTTGTAAGTCCAGTTTGTTTGTAAATCCAACAACATTGGGCTTCCCAGGTGGTAAAGAACTCACCTGCCAGTGCAAGAGACATAAGAGATGCAGGTTCAGTCCCTGGATCAGGAAGATCCCCTGGAGGAGAGCATGGCGACCCATTCCAGTACTCTTGCCTGGAGAATGCCCTGGACAGAGGAGCCTGAGGGGCTGCAGTCCATAGGGTCACACAGAGTCAGACATAACTGAAGCAACTTAGCACGCACAATAACAAAGTTAGCCTAGGTACCCAAGTAGCACAGTATGCTATACTGTAATAGGTTTATAATACTTTTCATGCAAATAATATATGAAAACAAAAAAAAATGAAACACTTCTAATCTTACAGTACAATATCTTGAAAAGCACAGTAATAAAGTACAATAGCTGGCATACAGGGGCTGGCATTGCCTGAATAGGCAAGAAGAGTTACTGACTGGAGGAGCGAGAGGAGGTGGGAGATGGTAGAGCTAAACGATCGTCAGCAGTAGGAGGCGGAGGGCACGCTGCGGTGTCACTCATGCCTGATGTTGATGGAATATACATTTACATCTTTGAAAGTTTGCAACTTGAAGGTTTGTATGTCGGGGACGAACTAGGTGGCCCCAAAGAAGGGAAATGTATCATCTCCCATTTTGGGAGGCTAGAAATTAAAAATCGAGGTGTGTCACCAGGCCCCAACCCCCTCTAAAGCCTGTAGGGTAATCATTCTCACCTCTTCCTAATGTCCAGTCATTTGCTAACAATCCGATGTTCCTTGGTTGTAGCTGTTTCACTCTAGTGCTCTGTCATCACGTGCCTTTCTGTGTCTGTCTTCGCGTGGCCGTCATTTTATAGGGACATCAGTCATAGTCGTTTGAGGGCCCATTCTCCTTCAGTATGATCTCATCTTCATTTCATCTGCAGAGCCACTGTTTCCAAATTAGGCTGAGAGATTGACGGCAAAAGGAGAAGGGGCAGCAGAGGATGAGATGGCAAGATGGCACCCCTGACTCAATGGACATGAGTCTGAGCAAACTCCAGGAGACAGTGAAGAACAGAGAAGCCTCGCGTGCTGCAGTCCATGGGGGCACAAAGAGTTGGACACGACTTAGTGACTGAGAAACAGCAACACCACCAGGAGTTAGGACTCCATCATACCTCTTTTGAGCAGACAATTTAGCCCATAACAAGGATGAAATAGGAGGACCAGTAGGGCATTGAGCACAGAACATTGAACAAAACGGTGTCAGTAAATGTTAACTGTGGTTGTTCTTACTGTTACCCTGTCCTCATTGTCATGATGACTGCCCTTATCTGGATGGCCTTGGGTGGTTCTCTGGCCATCTTTGAACCCCGGTTTCCTATGTACTAAGTGTGAACAGTGTGGCCCATTGCAGGGTGACCGAGGTACTCATCTTCCCAGATCTGCATTGTCTCATCTCCGAAATGAGAAGGAGGTAGACCCACTTTCGGGAAGGTCCCCCCTGGGCAGCCTGGAGTGAGGGCAAGTGTGTACTGGTGGCTCAGACATACGGGGTCTCCTGTGTTTGCTCCTGCTTATTTCCTGCTGGTGCCTTGTAGCTCAGTGAGATCAGGCCCCTATGGGTGCCACTGTGGTGTCCAAGAAGCCTCCTCTCTCCCTTTTCATGGGGTCAGGAAGGCTCAGAGATGTCTAGACCTGAGAAGCCTGGGATTCCTCCAGATCCCCAGTTGCTTTGCATTCAGAACAGAAAAAAAAATTTTTTTTCTCCACTTGGGAGCTGAGCAGATTTGCTACAGAGAAGTCTAGATATCTATGGAAACAGCCCTAATTTTAGCCTTGCTGCACTTAATGCCAACTCTGAGAGTGCAGTGTTGGGTCAGGGCCCAGGGAATGGGGAGGATGAGCAGGCAGAAAGGGTCAGAATGGGCGCAGAGTAGCCAACTGACAAGCAAGATGCTGTGGCAATCTAAGTGGTCCACTGAGGGGCTGGGGTTTCCTTCAAGGAGAAAATGGATCTGAAGAGAAGGGAAGGATGAGCATGTATAAAAATTAGCGCTTTGAACTGAGGGATCTCCCTGCCCTCCCCATCCCTATCTGAATTCAGCTTGTCTTCAGCTTGGTTTGAGACCCCTGCTTCCACTCTTGCCCTGAATTTGTACATGTTCTAGAATCCTCTTGAAGCACTTATGGCAGTCCACTTAGTTTCCAGGTAACTCCATGTCGTTGCTGTCCAGCATTTGTTTTTGAGGCCCCCAATCCTGTCACTACCTTACCAGGGCCATCTGGTCTACCTGTGCGTGTGCTGAGCCTGCTGTGTCAAAGACATGCAGAAAATACTTAAGAGGTGGAAATAGACATGGCTGGTGAATTCTGGGTGACCAGCCAGGGGTTGGGCAGCTACTGGAAAAGGGCATTAAGCATGTGACTGTTACAAAGGGTACACAAGCACTTTTAGTGGAAAGAATCCACGTGGATGGAGATAGAAGTTGCCCGGTAATTCTGCTCAGGACGTGTTGGGGAAGGACACAGCAAAACAAGGCCATGTCTGGTGGGCACTGAGTGCTGTGGGTAATGGATGACATACACGGAAGCCATTTCAGCAATGCAGACAGAGAGCATCATTTTCCTTGGGTCAGCCCCAGCCTTCCAGCCAGGTCGACCCCTAGCAGAAATCACCATAGAATATAAAACATGGGAAGGCTTCCCAGGTGGCTCAGTGGTAAAGAATCCACATGCCAATGCAGAAGACGTGGGTTCAATTCCTGGGTCGAGAAAATCCCCTGGAGGAGGAAATGAGAAACCACGTCGGTATTCTTGCCTGGAGAATCCCTCAGACAGCAGAGCCTAGCAGGCTACAGTCCATGGGATTGCAAAGAGTTGGACATGCCTTAGTTGACTATGCATGCACCCACATATCAAAAATAGGAAGAACCCTAGATCTCATCTACATCTGTCTGTTTTGAAGTGTGATAATCAAGACAAGCATTTTTATGTTAATTCTTGGTGAGTTATTTTTATGTGTGAGACCTGTAATCAGCACACATCCTGGTCCTGATGTGAGCATATGGATGGAGAGGTTGTTGGGGTAAATTCTGGTGTTGAATTTCCATATGCCTTGTATTCTTTTCAGATGAAAAGCAGTGTGGTTATAAACTTGGGAAGGTCATGTGCAAGAGATTGCAGGGTGGGCAGTATGGCCCTATCCTGCCCCCCCTCTTTGAATGACAAGGTGGTGGGTGAGACACAGGTAGACCAGATGGCCCTGATAAGGTAGTGACAGGATTGGGGACTTGACTCAGTTGGGTCAGACCCCTGTCTTACCATCTTGACACATGAGATAGAATATAAACTAGTTCCTACTGAATATAAGTTATCTCATTTAATGCCACAAACAACATTCTGAAGCAAACAGTGTTTCTCCTTACTATACTACAAGGCTGAGGCTGAAAGATTTGAAATGCCATGCTATGGCCTGCCCTGCTGGTAAGACAAAGATTCAATAATCCCACATAGCCCCTCCTGCAACTTTTAGCTGTGTCAGGGAGCTGCAAACCTACCAAAATGAGCTTCAGGGTTTGGAAACAGAAGCACATTCAGAGCTCTGGTGCCATCTTCCTCTTTCTGGGAGAATTCTGCCCACTGAGTCCTAGAACCCAGGCCAGCAGGCCAGTCTGAGTGAGGGTAGGAGTTTTCAGGGCACCCTCTCCCTCTCGGGTGACTCTGTGTCCAGAGCCAGTGCAGGGCTATTTGCCCAGTGGGAGAGGTGGGTGCCAGCTTCCTGGTTGGTTCCATTCCCCCCTGGGTACTGTAGAGGGGAGGGAACCGGCCTTGTTGACAGGTTGAGTCAGAGCACAGCCCAGAATAGAAGCCCGAGGGCACGCACGTGAAGGCTTCTCTATCCCAGTCATTAGGGTTTCAAGATTCTCTTGTTAAAGATGATTAAGCTTTATACAGAACCCAGCTTGTGGATTGCTTGGGAATCATTTATTAGTGTTGCCTGGCAACAGCTCTCTGAGCTAGCCACACCCATCATAGGGTAGTTAGCTGAATCACCCAGGGCCCAGCTCTCTGCTTATGCATCTATTGGGTCTCCTCCCAGCTCCTTCCCTCCATTTGTTCATTCGCTTTTAGTAGGCACCCTCTTTGTAGCTACCTTTGTATTTGACAGCACTCCTTTTTGATTGTTGGGTATCTTTAATGGGTGGTTAAAAATGGAAATGTTAGCCTTCAGAATGGGAGAAAATAATAGCAAAGGAAGCAACTGACAAACAACTAATCTTAAAAATATACAAGCAACTCCTGCAGCTCAATTCCAGAAAAATAAATGACCCAATCAAAAAATGGGCCAAAGAACTAAATAGACATTTCTCCAAAGAAGACATACAGATGGCTAACAAACACATGAAAAGATGCTCAGCATCACTCATTATCAGAGAAATGCAAATCAAAACCACAGTGAGGTACCATTTCACGCCAGTCAGAATGGCTGCAATCCAAAAGTCTACCAGCAATAAATGCTGGAGAGGGTGTGGAGAAAAGGGAACCCTCTTACACTGTTGGTGGGAATGCAAACTAGTACAGCCACTATGGAGAACAGTGTGGAGAGTCCTTAAAAAACTGGAACTGCCTTATGACCCAGCAATCCCACTGCTGGGCATACACACCAAGGAAACCAGAATTGAAAGAGACACGTGTACCCCAGTGTTCATCACAGCACTGTTTATAATAGCTAGGACATGGAAGCAACCTAGATGTCCATCAGCAGATGAATGGATAAGAAAGCTGTGATACATATGCACAATGGAATATTACTCAGCCATTAAAAAGAATACATTTGAATCAGTTCTAATGAGGTGGATGAAACTGGAGCCTATTATACAGAGTGAAGTAAGCCAGAAAGAAAAATACCAGTACAGTATACTAACACATATATACGGAATTTAGAAAAATGGTAACGATAACCCTGTATGTGAGACAGCAAAAGAGACACAGATGTATAGAACAATCTTTTGGACTCTGTGGGAGAGGGAGAGGGTGGGATGATTTGGGAGAATGGCATTGAGACATGTGTAATATCATTAATGAAATGAGTCACCAGTCCAGGTTCGATACAGGATACAGGATGCTTGGGGCTGGTGCACTGAGACGACCCAGAGGGATGGTACGAGGAGGGAGGAGGGAGAGGGTTCAGGATGGGGAACACGTGTATACCTGTGGTGGATTCATGTTGATGTATGGCAAAACCAATACAATATTGTAATTAACCTCCAATTAAAATAAATTTATATTTTTAAAAAATGAAAATGTTGGTATTTCTGTTGCATTGACATCATCATCCCATTTATTGAGACTATAAGCCTTTATTTGCTTCTGTGTCTCTAGAGCCTAGAAGAATGTTGAGTACATAGTGCTTCATGAACATTTGTTGAAAAAAATGAGTGTATGAACTGAGTATCTCTTTGGCCCCATGGGATGGGCTTTACATAAAAGTCTTTCTAATTCTGCCAACAATCCATTCTGTGTGTACCTGTCTGTCACTCACTGTAGGGTATCAGCTTGTGGCATTTATAAGCACTTGCCAGGCAGGTGATCTTCACCTTGACTGAATAATACAGTGACTATTATCCCCGTTTAACAGATGAGGGAATGAGGCACAGAGAGGTTAAATAACTTGCCTAAGGTCACACAGACCCTCTAGAGTCAAGCCATTTTTCTTTACCTCTATACCATTGCAGTCCAAGAGAACTTAGTGCAGGGTGGAGCTCCCCTGTGTCTACTCTGTCCACTAGCCACAGGTGGTTAGTGAGCACCTGAAAGGTGTTAGTGAGATTCAGCATCTGGCTTTTAAATTTAATTTTAATTAACTCAAGTGCCACCTGCAGCTAGTGACTGCTATATTGGGCATTACAGCTCCCTATGATGCTATCTCTAAATAATAGTAATAGTAACATTTATTGCGTGTTTTCTATATGCTGAAATTTTTTACATGCTTTCCCTGTAGTAAGTGATTGAAATCAGTCCTCACAACAACAGATGACTGGAGGTTGAGCACCTCTTCCCACCTCCAAGATTTTACAGCAAGAAACTGATGTAGCTGAATTCTACCCCAGGGAGAACTCTGAGTTTTAAAAGTTTTCCCTGATTTTTTTTTCCTATTTTCCATGAGTATCACCATAAAAAAAACAGGATTTCATTGTTTGAAGTGTTTTTCAGCCCCAAACACAATGTTGTCCACTGTACTTCTTGATAAAGGGGTCATTCCATTTGCAGACTTGCAAACTCACTGTTCCCACCCAATGACTCATTTAGGCTGAAAACATATACTTGAAATAGCGTTGGGTCAGTGTCACTCTGAAAACACACACACACACCCACCCACCAAGGGGCCAGTATTCCTTACCAGAATGTTCATTAATGTAAAGAAACCAACCAAATGAAACCCACTTCTTGGTGTAATGGTGGTAATAGTTTGAGGTGGGACTGGAAAGGAGAGAAAGGGGAGCTGAAATTTTCCGTGTCTTGCTGGGTGAAACAGGTAACTGCAGCCTGTGGGCATAGTAATCAGACTTGACTACTCCCTTCTCGTGGATGGGTGGGTGAGAGTGGGCTCTGCGTAAGGGCTGGGCATCAGAGGAGGAACCAGAGGTCACTGAATTTTGTTCCATGGTAGAGATCAGCCATACTTGGGATAAAAATTCATCTGAATGTGTATGTGTTCTGTGTGCTGGGCTGGAGCTGTCGTGCATGCCTGTGGTTCATCCTGAAGCTGAGCTGATCTTGAGGCAGGGCCAGGAATTGAGGTTAGGAGCAGAATTGGGGTAAAGGTGATTGGGAGAGGCACATGGAAAGAGTGACAGAGAGAGAGGCTTGAGGGGTGAGACCACGTCAGGTGCACGGTCCACATGTAGGCAGTAGTTTTAAACCTGGGAACACAGGTCAGGAGTGCTTTAGGTTTTGATCAAAAGGAAAAGGAGAAGTGTGACGATAGACCTCTGTGGAAAACATTGTTTTGAGGACTTTGATTAACCAGTTAAGTTCATATTGTTCTTCGGGTTGCTGTCTCAAGGCAGTCATGCAGCTTCCCAAACCATCCCCATCTCTTTCATCTCTTTGTTCATCTGTCCATTCATCCATCCATCTGTCCATTCATTCATCCATCCATCCATCTACCCACCAATCCAGCCGTCTATCCATCCACCTATTCATCCATCCACCAGTCCATTTATCCATTCATTTAACATTTATATCTTATCTCTTTCCACAGTACTGGGGATAGTGTGGTGAACAGGTACCATCCCTGCCCTCAAGGAGCTCACAGTCTTGTCTAGAGATCTATGTTTCTGAAGCAAGTAAAGGAACGCTTTGATGCTCTATATCCCAAAGCTAACTGCAGCTTGCTGGTGTAGCTTTCCCTAATAACATGAAGCCAGTCTTGGTTTCTCTACTTACCCTCTTGTCTTTATCATACATATACTTATTATGTGTATTGTGCTTTGGGATAGGTATTTAATTTATACTCAGTATAGCACTTTATTGCATCTTTATGGTAATCTTCTAAAATATGGGCCTCTTTGTCCTCCCTGGCACAGTTCAATTGTAGTAGGCACAGCTGGGGATTATTGAGATAAATCAGATCCCTTAAACCGAGAAGGGACCTAAACAGTCATCAGTGATCTGAGGGGTTACTCTCAGTCTTGTCCTCTCTGCCCCTCTTAGATAAGATCCATCTGGGTAGATAAAAATCATAAGCCATTGCAGTCAGTGGAAGAAGAAAGGGAAGCTCACCCCTTTCTGAAAATTACACCTCCACCACTTCACAGTCTCCTGGAGATATGGGAGGGATTTGTTTTGCCAGATTAACAAATGTGGGATTTTACTCATTTACTTTGCATTCAGGTAAATCTGATGTGAACATACTACTTTGTTTGGCTACAAAAAAAAAAAAAAAAAAAGAAGAGAAAATCCAGGTCATATTGGTGTCTTCGAAGTAGGGGACCACAATTTATGATCTTTTGCAAATAAAGGCATGCCTGTGTACATGCATGCCATGTCACTTCAGTCATGGACTGTAGCTCGCCGGGTTCCTACAGAATTTTCCAGGCAACAGTACTGGAGTAGGTTGCCATGCTCTCCTCCAGGGGATCTTCCTGATTCAGTGATTGACATCTCCTGAGGCTCCTGCATTGCAGGTGGATTCTTCACTGCTGAGCCACCAGGGAAGCCCCAAAGGCATGCCTACCCCCCTTTTGGTTCTAATAAAGTTAACCTGAGCCTAGAACGAGTCCAAGGCCTGGCCCAAATGCATGTTGGAATGGCATTGTCCAGGCATTGTGAGGTGTCCAGGAGGCTGGGAGCAAGCTCAGAGGGCAGAGATCTTCAAAGTGCTAAAAGAAAAGACAGTGACATTATAGGAGTTTCCTTTGTGTCAAGTATTTGAGTCATGTTGCTTCATTTTAATTGTCTCAGTTACCCAGGGAGGCTGGGTTATACTTAACTTTAGAAATGAGGAAATGGGTGAAAAATTGAAAGCATTTCCCCTAAAGTCAGGAACAAGACAAGGGTGTCCACTTTCACCGCTACTATTCAACATAGTTCTGGAAGTTTTGGCCATAGCAATCAGAGCAGAAAAAGAAATAAAAGGAATCCAAATTGGAAAAGAAGAAGCAAAACTCTCACTGTTTGCAGATGACATGATCCTCTACATGGAAAACCCTAAAGACTCCACCAGAAAATTACTAGAGCTAATCAATGAATATAGTAAAGTTGCAGGATATAAAATCAACACACAGAAATTCCTTGCATTCCTATACACGAATAATGAGAAAGTAGAAAAAGAAATTAAGGAAACAATTCCATTCACCATTGCAACGAAAAGAATAAAATACTTAGGAATATATCTACCTAAAGAAACTAAAGACCTATATATAGAAAACTATAAAACACTGATGAAAGAAATCAAAGAGGACACTAATAGATGGAGAAATATACCATGTTCATGGATCGGAAGAATCAATATAGTGAAAATGAGTATACTACCCAAAGCAATTTACAAATTCAATGCAATCCCTATCAAGCTACCAGCCACATTTTTCACAGAACTAGAACAAATAATTTCAAGATTTGTATGGAAATACAAAAAACCTCGAATAGCCAAAGCAATCTTGAGAAAGAAGAATGGAACTGGAGGAATCAACTTGCCTGACTTCAGGCTCTACTACAAAGCCACAGTCATCAAGACAGTATGGTACTGGCACAAAGACAGACATATAGATCAATGGAACAAAATAGAAAGCCCAGAGATAAATCCACACACATATGGACACCTTATCTTTGACAAAGGAGGCAAGAATATACAATGGAGTAAAGACAATCTCTTTAACAAGTGGTGCTGGGAAAACTGGTCAACCACTTGTAAAAGAATGAAACTAGATCACTTTCTAACACCGCACACAAAAATAAACTCAAAATGGATTAAAGATCTAAATGTAAGATCAGAAACTATAAAACTCCTAGAGGAGAACATAGGCAAAACACTCTCAGACATAAATCACAGCAGGATCCTCTATGATGCACCTCCCAGAATTCTGGAAATAAAAGCAAAAATAAACAAATGGGATCTAATTAAAATTAAAAGCTTCTGCACAACAAAGGAAAATATAAGCAAGGTGAAAAGACAGCCTTCTGAATGGGAGAAAATAATAGCAAATGAAGCAACTGACAAACAACTAATCTCAAAAATATACAAGCAATTTATGCAGCTCAACTCCAGAAAAATAAACGACCCAATCAAAAAATGGGCCAAAGAACCAAATAGACATTTCTCCAAAGAAGACATACGGATGGCTAACAAACACATGAAAAGATGCTCAACATCACTCATTATTAGAGAAATGCAAATCAAAACCACAATGAGGTGCCACTTCACACCAGTCAGAATGGCTGCGATCCAAAAATCTGCAAGCAATAAATGCTGGAGAGGGTGTGGAGAAAAGGGAACCCTCCTACACTGTTGGTGGGAATGCAAACTAGTACAGCCACTATGGAGAACAGTGTGGAGATTCCTTAAAAAATTGCAAATAGAACTACCTTATGACCCAGCAATCCCACTTCTGGGCATACACACCGAGGAAACCAGAATTGAAAGAGACACATGTACCCCAATGTTCATCGCAGCACTGTTTATAATAGCCAGGACATGGAAACAACCTAGATGTCCATCAGCAGATGAATGGATAAGAAAGCTGTGGTACATATACACAATGGAGTATTACTCAGCCGTTAAAAAGAATTCATTTGAATCAGTTCTGATGAGATGGATGAAACTGGAGCCGATTATACAGAGTGAAGTAAGCCAGAAAGAAAAACACCAATACAGTATACTAACACATATATATGGAATTTAGGAAGATGGCAATGACGACCCTGTATGCAAGACAGGGAAAGAGACACAGATGTGTATAACGGACTTTTGGACTCAGAGGGAGAGGGAGAGGGTGGGATGATTTGGGAGAATGACATTCTAACATGTATACTATCATGTGAATTGAATCGCCAGTCTATGTCTGACGCAGGATGCAGCATGCTTGGAGCTGGTGCATGGGGATGACCCAGAAAGATGTTATGGGGAGGGAGGTGGGAGGGGGGTTCATGTTTGGGAATGCATGTAAGAATTAAAGATTTTAAAATTTAAAAACTAAAAAACTAAAAAACTAAAAAAAAAAAAAAAAAAGAAATGAGGAAATGTTATAAGCCCAGTGAAACCCATTTGGGACTTATAACCTTCAGAAATAAGATAATAAATTTGTCTTATGCCAAAAAAAAAAAGAAAAAGAAAAATCCCAGGAAAAAAAAACAAAAGACTTAAAGAGATGACATGCCCAAGGTCAAACAGCTGTTGAGTAGCAGATCTGAGACTTGAACTCTGCCTAATCTGTTGGCTCTGGTGTTTCCATCTGCCACCCTGCTGGGGCCCCTTGTGGAGGGAATGCCCTTTCTGGATCATATTCACACCATCTTGGGTTACTCAGCTGACTTCAGTGCCTGTGTTCTCATCTATAAAATAGGTTCCTGCTGCTAAGTCACTTCAGTCGTGTCTGACTCTGTGCGACCCCATAGACGGCAGCCCACCAGGCTCCCCCGTCCCTGAGACTCTCCAGGCAAGAACACTGGAGTGGGTTGCCATTTCCTTCTCCAATGCAGGAAAGTGAAAAATGAAAGTTAAGTCGCGCAGTCGTGTCCAACTCTTAGCGACCCCGTGGACTGCAGCCCACCAGGCTCCTCTGTCCATGGGATTTTCCAGGCAAGAGTGCTGGAGTGGGGTGCCATTGCCTTCCCGTAAAATAGGTTAAACATGTATAATATCATATAAGAAACGAATCGCCAGTCTGGGTTCAATGCAGGATACAGGATGCTTGGGGCTGGTGCACTGGGATGACCCAGAGATATGGTATGGGGAGGGAGGTGGGAGGGGGGTTCAGGATTGGGAACACGTGTACACCCGTGGCGGATTCATGTTGATGTATGGCAAAACCAATACAATATTGTAAAGTAAAAAATAAATAAATAAATAAAAATTTTAAAATAGGTTAAAAATAATAGTCTTATCTTATAGATGAGTAAGAATTAAAGTGAGACTGTGCACATCATAAGAACTCAACACAGTTTAGCTCTAAAATAAAAAGCTGTAATAGTGGCACTTCCCTGATGGTCCAGTGGCTAAGACTCCACGCTCCCATTGCAGGGGCCCTGGGTTCAATCCCTGGTCAGGGATAGATTCCACATGCCGTTAACAAAAGATCCTGCATGCTGCAATGAAGCTCAAACATCCCTCGTGCCACAACCAAGACCTGGCACAGTCAAATAAATAAATCAATATTTTAAAAAACTATAATAGTAACATTAATGATCATTATGGTTTTGATAGCTTTTGCTCTTCATAACAATGTTGACAATTGTGTTGCTAGACTGCCCCTTCTGGGTTAATAGAATTGCTGTAATGATGAAGATACAGCTCTCAGAATAAGAATTTGTAATTTGGGTTATTAGGCTCCCATGCAACATTATGGTAGCCCCCATGGACATGTGGCAGAGGTGGGATTTGAACCCAGACTATCTTGCCTCCATGTCCCCATGCTGCCTCTTCTGGGACCCCAGGGTTCTGGTTGGCACTCAGTTTCATCTCTGTGGTCCTGGTCACTCTGCTTCTGGAGCTGCTGTATCAGGGAGGCCTACCCTGAGTGAGTTTTTTAATCTAGTTGACAGGGACCACGACTCTGCTGGAGAAGTGGAAAGACAGGACATTGCAGGTTCCTCCAGGCTGGGCTGGAGTTACTGCTCAGTGGTTGCCATCTGATCCCTTCCTTGGGAAAGTTCTGTATTGTTCCTGGCAGGGTTCAGCTGTCACCACGATCGGGAAGCCTTCCCTGATAGCAAGGATCCTCCACTTTGGGCTCCCAGG
The DNA here is from genome assembly GCF_042477335.2 of Ovis canadensis. Lineage (NCBI taxonomy): Eukaryota > Metazoa > Chordata > Mammalia > Artiodactyla > Bovidae > Ovis > Ovis canadensis. The sequence continues at coordinate 183,703,810 of NC_091247.1, read as the reverse complement.
TGAGGTGAGTGGAGTCTTCTTTACTTCTGTAGCAGTTTGTGTGAACTTCAGTTGTAGCCTTTTCCATGTTGTGTTCTTAGCGATTTGTAAGTCTTATCTCCTCCACCAGCCATGAGCTCTTAACGACAGGGTGCTGTGTCTGCGCTTCTGCTCAAATCTGCCCAAACATCTGCTTCTTGCCCAGATCTGGTCTCCCTCTTCCAGGACCATAGGAATGTCTCCCTTCCCAGCTTCTCTCTATCAGGCAGCACAGTGTGCCTGCTTCTGGCTGCAGGGTGGTGAGAGGAAGTAACTCTGGTACCTCCAGCCACTCTATTTATTTGTCAGGGAGCCAATGAGGCTGGCTTGAGCAGTGAGAGGAGGACAGGGGGGTGGCACCCAATATGCAGTGGGGATGTCTGTTAACCCCAATCCTTACAGCAGCGTCGAGCAGCCAGGTATGGCAGCATGTCTGCTCAGTAGTGAGGACCCCGAAGTCTTTGTAGGGCTTATGGCTGGGATTCAAGCCCGTGTCTGACTTGTTCTGTGGCAACACACTGCCATGGACTGGTCCAGGTTTCTTGGGTCATTGTGATAGCAGCAAGCTAAAGGAGTGTGTGTGTGTGTGTGTGGGGGGGGTGCTGTGGATGTCAGTGGGGCAACATTTCGCAGAACTGTGAGGCTTACCCGCCTTTGCAGAGCAGGTGATGGAGGAGGCTGTATCCTTCACCCAGGTGCTAGCTGTCCTCGGCCACCCAGGGTTACTGCAGGGAAAATGAGTTTGCTGTTATCCCTGCGCAGATGCCAGCTTTCCTTTAATGTGGAGTTTTAGTGAGAAGAGCAGGACACGGCTGTGGTTGCTGACCTTCTCCTCACCGCACAGATGGGAAGAGGGGGTGGGGAGAGCAGGAGGAGACAGGACAGGGAGCCCAGGTGGAGGCTGCCTGGGTGATGCCCCCTTGCCCTGGCCCCATGCACACACACACACCTGCACTCAGGACAAGGTGGCTTTGGAGCCCTGATCACCCTGTGACTCTGGGAGGCAGGATGTGGACGCTTCTTTTCCAGTTGTGCCAGTTGGCGTGAGTGGCAGGCTGGCTCTCGGGATCAAGGCAGTGGCCTGGAGATCAGCCGTGCAGGGTTTGTCCCCACTTTGCCCTGTTTCTTCCAATGAGGCTCACATTTATGAGTCCTTAGAGTGTGTCCTGGGCACTTTCCTAGGCTCTGTCCACACAGTTATTCTCAGAATGGTCTCCTCTGAGCTCTGGGCTCTTCAGCTGCCTGCATGGAGGCTGGGTAACTATCCTCAGGCCAAACTGGAGGCTAAGTGGAGAAACCAGGATTGCCTCAGGGGATTCTGACTCCAGAGTTTCTAACTGCTGTGGTTTCTCTTCTAGGCACTTAACTTGTCTGGGTCACAGCTTTCTTTCTTTCTTTTTTTTTTCTTTCTTTTCTTTTAATTGAAGTATAGTTGATGTACAATATTGTGTTAGTTTCAGGTGTCCAGCAAGGTGATTCGGTTATATATATGTATTCTTTTCAGATTATCTTCCAGTATAGGTTATTACAAGATATTGAATACTGTTCTCTTTGTTGTACAGTAAATCCTTGTCATTTATCTATTTTATATGTAATAGTGTGCATCTGTTAATCCCGTGCTGCCCCTGTTGGGTGTGACCCCAGGGACTGTAGCCCGCCAGGCTCCTCTGTCCATGGGATTCTCCAGGCAAGGACACTGGAGTGTGTGCCCTTCCCTCCTCGGGGCATCTTCCCGACCCTGCAGGTGGGTTCTTTCACCTCTGCTGCTACCTGGAAAGCCTGTTAATCCCATACTCCTAACTTATCCCTCCCCTGCCCCCTTTTCCCTTTGATAGCCATAAATTTGTTTCCTATGTCAGTGAGTCTGTTCCTGTGTTGTAAATACAGCTTGATTTCTTATTTTGAAAATAAAGGCAATGGGAGTCACAAATATCTATTTAAACACCTCTTGTGTGCCAGGTCCTATGTTTAGATTATGGACATTATATTGTCTAAATCTTGTCTCAAGCCCTGGGCTTATATATCACTGTTGATTTTTTAAAAAGACATACTTAAAAATTTTTTAAATTGTGGTATAATACACATACAATGAACCATCTTAACCACTTTTAAAGGTACAGTTTAGACATATTAAATATGTCCTCATTGTTGTGTAACAGACTCCAGAATTCTTCATCTTTCAAGACCAAGTCTCCATAGATAACTAGCGAGAACCTACTAGCACAGGGAACCCTACTCTCTGCTCTGTGGTGACCTGAATGGGGGGAAAATCTAAAAAAGTGGGGATATATGCATTGGAAGGACTGATGTTGAAGCTGAAACTCCAGTACTTTGGCCACCTCATGCGAAGAGCTGACTCATTGGAAAAGACCCTGATGCTGGGAAAGATTGAGGGCAGGAGGAGAAGGGGACGACAGGATGAGATGGTTGGATGGCATCACTGCTTCGATGGACATGGGTTTGGGTGAACTCCAGGACGTGGTGATGGACAGGGAGGCCTGGCATCCTGCGGTTCATGGGGTCACAAAGACTTGGACACAACTGAGCGACTGAACTGAACTGAACTGACATGTATACGTAAGACTGATTCCTTTTGCTGTGTTGCAGAAATTAACACAGCGTGGTAAAACAACTAAGCTCCAATAAAAATTGGGAAAAAACAGACGGAGTCTCCACACCCATTAGACAAGTCCACTTCCTCCCTCCTTCCAGCCCTGGTGACCAGCATTCTACTCTCTGTCTTTATGAATTTGACTACTCTTTAGGTACCTCGTGTAAGTGGAATCTTACTGTGTTTATCCTTTTGTGACTTGCTTATTTCACATTATTTCACAATCTCCTCAAGATTCATTCACGCTGTTGCATGTGTGAGAATTGCCTTCCTATGTAAGGCTGAGCGATACTCCCTTGCATGAATAAACCACATCGTTATTTCTCCATTCATCTGTCAATGGGCACTTGGGTTTGTTTCTGCCTTTTGCCCATTTTCTTGATTTAAGTAATCAGTTGAGATCAAGGTCACGTGCGGCTGCATTTAAACCCAGGCCTCTGTTTGATGTTCGATTTTTGACTTCTTTTCACAGCTAAGGAGTTGAGACTTTCGCTATCTGAGAGAATGTCTTCCGTAAGGGAGCCAATGGGGAAAGTTCTAGAAATGGTGGCTGTGGGTCTTCTGGCTCCTCCTGCAACCTGGCTGCTGTGTGCTGCTGCTTTTCCGCCTGGGGCGGCTGCATTGCCTGCCCGAGGGGTTCTGGAGAGTCTGGGGAGGTGGAGCAGCGAGAGCAGAAGGCGCCTGGTTTCTGGCCCTGGCCCTGGCTCCCAGGACGAGCCTGCACCCACCCTCCTCTGCTCTGTGCTCAGTGAGTCATCTGAAGAGGGCAGTTCTCCGTGGTGTCCAGTACCTGGAGGTTTCACGTGCCTTTGAAGTCTGGCCCTGCTTGGCCAGAGAAGTACGTTGACCTGGCTCTCATTAAGCCTAGAATGACTTTGAACCCTTTTTGAATCCTTTCTCAGAGTATTTCTCCCAGAAGCTTTACAGAGACCCACTTTATATCACTGGAAACCAGTAAAAAAGTGAAAGTGTTAGTCGCTCAGTCCTGTCCGACTCTTTGTGACCCCAGGGACTACAGCCCACCAAGCTCCTCTGTCCATGGAATTCTCCAGGCAACGATACTGGAGTGGGTAGCCATTCCCTTCTCCAGGGGATCTTCCTGACCCAGGCAGATTCTTTACCATCTGAGCCACCAGGGAAGACCCCAGAATCTAGAAGCAAAGGCTTTTGTTAGTATTCTGTTGGTGCCCATGATTTTCCCAAGGTGTACTTTCTCCAAGTGTTTGACTGTATCCCAGTTTGCTGGATTCATGTAAAGCTCTTGCCTTTCTTTTTGTATCTAAAAACTGAGTATCTTGAGTAGTTCTTCTGAACTTAGCAAGTATAGTAATATAACACTGTTGTCATTATATTGGTTTGAGTTTTCATGGGTGGCTCCCTTGAGTCTTAAGAGTTTTTTTTCTGCAGACCTGATCAGTGGATAGCATAGTCATGGGGTTTATAGTGGTACAAGCCAGGCCTCCTATGGGATGTGCCAAGAGTTTAGCATTTTGTTTAGATTTTGTTGTTGTTGTCCCTCTGTTCATGGGATTTTCCAGGCAAGAATACTGGAGTGGGTTGCCTTTCCCTTCTCCAGGGGATCTTCCTGACCCAGGGATTAAACCTGTGTCTCCTGCGTTGGCAGGTGGGTTCTTTACCACTGTACCACTTGGGAAGCCCCTTTGTTTAAATAGGAGAGCATTAATTAACAACTGCTGACATTCAGGTTGTTCCCGAAGAAACGAACTACCCTTGAATGCTTAGTTTAACTGTACCTTCCTCTGACCCCGTTTCTTACAGTTGTGTGCCGTTGGGGATGTTTCTTGCTCCCATCTCTTGACCTCCAGTATTTGGGGCTTTGCTTGTTATTTGAGTGTCAGAAGCTCATCATGGATGTTCTCCTGACCTTGAGAAGAGCCTGTTTCTTTAGCTTCCAGCTTAGAGCAAAGGAGGCGTGTGAGCAATAAGGTGAGCTCCCAGAGGTCGCCGAGCTCTGTCTGCCCCATCAACCTTGACTTAAGATGCTATTTCTGCCTTTTCTGCTTGCTCTTGGCAAAACAAAAATTGGAAGAAAAAGAAAAAGACAATGACAGCTTCATCAGACAGCTAACTTACAGGATTCTAGACTCTTTCAGAAACTACATTTAGAAACAGATTCAGAGGTATCAGCCCATTGTGGAGCACCTGTTGTGCGCCAGGTCGGATGAGAAGCGTTTTCAGTGTTTTATTAAATCTCCGTGGAAATGCCTCTGAGTTCAGGGCTGTTATAGTTCTCCCATCACAGAAGATGTAATGGCTTCTTCATGTTGACCTGGAAGTGATTAAGTCCTAGCTCCAGTGGGACTCTCTCTCTCTGCATTTTTTTATTTTTTAAAATTGAAGTATAATTGATTTCTGATGTACAGCAAAGTGATTCAGTTATACATATATATATACATATATATATATATTCTTTTTCAGATTCTTTTCCATTATAGGTTATTATATGATAGTCCATCCTAAAGGAGATCAGTCCTAGATGTTCATTGGAAGGACTGATGTTGAAGCTGAAAGTCCAATACTTTGGCCACCTGATGCAAAGAGCTGACTCATTTGAAAAGACCCTGATGCTGGGAAAGATTGAGGGTGGGAGGAGAAGGGAAGGACAGAGGATGAGATGGTTGGATGTCATCACCAACTCAATGGACATGGGTTTGGGTGGACTCCAGGAGTTGGTGATGGACAGGGAGGCCTGGCGTGCTGTGGTTCATGGGGTCGCAAAGAGTTGGACACGACTGAGTGACTGAACTGAACTGAACTGAAATATAATTTCCTGTGCTAGACAGTAAGACCCTGTTGATTATCTACTTTATTTATGGTAGTGTGTATCTGCTAATCCCAAACTCCTTATTATCTCTTCCCCTCTTTCAGTTCAGTTCAGTCACTCAGTCGTGTCTGACTCTTCGCGACCCCATGAATCTCAGCATGCCAGGCCTCCCTGTCCATCATCAACTCCTGGAGTTCACCCAAACACGTGTGTGAGTCAGTGATACCATCCAGCCATCTCATCCTCTGTCATTCCCTTCTTCTCCTGCCCCCAATCCCTCCCAGCCTCAGGGTCTTTTCCAGTGAGTCAACTCTTCCCATTAGGTGGCCAAAGTATTGGAGTTTCAGCCTCAGCATCAGTCCTTCAAATGAACACCCAGGACTGGTCTCCTTTAGGATGGACTGGTTGGGTCTCCTTGCAGTCCAAGGGACTCTCAAGAGTCTTTTCCAGCACCACAGTTCCAAAGCGTCAGTTCTTCGGTGCTCGGCTTTCTTCACAGTCTAACTCTCACATCCATACATGACCACTGGAAAAACCATAGCCTTGACTAGACGGACCTTTGTTGGCAAAGTAATCTCTGCATTTTAATATGTTGTCTAGGTTGGTCATAACTTTCCTTCTGAGGAGTAACTACAAGTTTATTTTCTATGCCTGTGATTCTATTTCTCTTTTGTAAATAAGTTCATTTGTATCCTTTTAAAAATTACACATATAGTCAATATATGATATTTGTCTTTCTCTGTCTGACTTACATGTAGTATGATGATCTCTAGGTCCATCCATGTTGCTGCAAATGGCCTAATTTCATCTGTTCTTATGGCCAAGTAATACTCCATTATATAGCTCTGTGTGTGTGTGTGTGTGTGTGTGTGTATACATATGCCATATATACGTAACACCACATCTTCTTTATCCATTTCCCCTTGTGTCTGTTCTCTCTGCCAATGGTTGGTACATGTCTTTCTTCATCATTCCTAGGAGCTGCAGAGACCTCAGAGGCATTGTTTTAGCCTCTTAGTTTGGTCTTCACTGAGGCCCTGAGAGGGGAATAACTACTTAGACCCTTCACACAGCTTTTTCATCAGGAATGATTTCTGTCCTTCTGTGGCGGGTGCATAACTTTCTGAATGGAGAACATTTACAGAGGAGCATGGCGCCCAAGAGTGGATTCAGCCGTGATTGTGGAGCATTCTGGAATCTCTTCAGCCTGGCATGTAACTCTCTTCCTTGGCTTCCCCTACCTTGCTCTGATCCTGCTTCTGAAAACAGAGGCCATTCCTTATGCTCATCACCCAGAGGCTATCCGCAGGAGACCCCCTCACTTAGCAGCCCTGGGGCAAAAGATGCTTCTCAGAAAGCTCAGACTGAATGCTGACTCTATGATATATTCTTTGTGTTCACTTAGCCTTCTATTTCTTAGTTTCTTTATCTCAAAAAAGAAAAAAGGAAAGGTGAGAATAATACCCCCATGGTTTTGCTGCAAGGACTTAGTGAGCAACAGTGTTTAATGCGGGCACGTATTTTTGTTTTATTCAGTGATGTAATTGCAGGGAGGCATTCAGTACATATTCATTGAATGATTGAAGAAATAAGGAAACCTTTCATTCTGCCTCATTTGCCCCACTTTGGAAAATGAGGTAATAGTGTTGATTAGTGGTTCTTAAGGGGTTTGCTCACCAGAAATTCTTTGGGAGCATTTTTTGGCTTTTTCAAATTTTTACAAGTTTTATAATTTGTTTTAAAATTGGTGGATAACTGCTTTACAATGCTATGTTAGTTTCTGCTATACAACAACATGAATCAGCTGTAGGTATACATATGTCCCCTTCCTCTTGAGTCTCCTTTCCACCCGTGCACCTCCCAGGCCCACCCCTTTAGGGCATCACAGAGAGTACAGCTGAGTTTCCTGGGCTGTACAGCAGCTTCGTGAGCACATGACCAAGCCCTGCTTCTGAAGTTTTGGCTCATTATGTGTGGGGCTTGGCACGTGTGTTCTGAAAACAAGATTGCCAGTGATTCTCCTGTGCAGCCCTGGTTAAGGGTGAGGGACCCTCTGGCCTTCAAGGTCTCTTTCCTGATTCTGTGTTTGGAGATGCTAGGGACAAATGGAATGGCCAGCACATTGTCAGGGTCTTCTCAATGCTCATGCCACTCCTCCACCTCCCACCCATTCTTCAAACCCAGCTTAAAACATCATCTCCAGAAGACTCTTCTGTTTTCAGAATTTAAAGCACCCCTCTCTGCTGGATGCCCCATGGTCATCCTCCTGGGCTTCTGTGGTGCCCCCATCACCTGAGGGCGTCTTCTTTATCAAGTGCATCTTTATGAGGTGTGTCTTCTTTATCAGCCAGTAGATGAATTGAGGACAGAGTCTCCCTGATTCAACATGGTGCTCCTTGTAGCATCTTCGAAGCCCAGCCTCTTGGATCTAATTGGGTCATCATATATATTTAAATATGTCACCAGTAAATTTTATGGCGATTTCAAAAGCTAACTTCTTTGGTTTTATGTGTGTGAATCACAGCTGTCTCCCCGGAGATTCCTTCTGTACTTATTCAGACCAGTAACAAAGGGCATCTTTGTTAGATGGGTCTTTTTTTTTTTTTTTTAATAAACCAGAGACACTTGGGCGGGGGTGGTGGTGGGAAGCGATTTACTCTTCCTTTGCAATTAGCCTTGATGATTAGACTATCTTTTCTATTATGTTTTATTTTTACTTTCCTGGAATTTATCAAGTGGCCTCTTTTCTGTGAAGGTATCCTTCAGATGAGTAAGGGAGCTTGATTAGAGCACTGTGGGATTTATGTTGTGTTTTTTTAAAAATAAAGAATATGATGGAGAGGGCTGATGTGAGCAGATGGGTGAAAGGTCAGCCCTTGAGATATGAAGAGACCTTCTCATGAGAAACTGAAACTCATGCTCCAAGGACAAGACTTTTTTTTTTTGGAGGGGGGGCAGGTGCTGACTGGCAACTGCTAAAGCAATTAATAGTCACTTTTGTGTTTTGAATTTGCTTTATATTTGACAAAGCTCCCTGACCAATTCTTCATGGCTTGTCCTTTATGTTCAGGGCAATTTCCTTTTATTTTATTTATTTATTTTTTTGAAAGTTTTTTTTTTCTTTTTTACTTTACAGTATTTTATTGGTTTTGCCATACATAAAGCACATTAATAATTGCATTCATCAACTATGCTGCCACTGCTGCTAAGTCGCTTCAGTCGTGTCTGACTCTGCGCGACCCCGTAGACGGCAGCCCACCAGGCTCCTCTGTCCCTGGGATTCTTCAGGCAAGAGTATTGAAGTGGGTTGCCATTGCCTTCTCTGATGTTAGCTAATAATCACACTCATTATTTGAGTGTGATTTTTATTTTTTTGGATACAGATAGATTTCAGAGTCAATTCTAGAGTGCCTTGGTAGGCTACTTAGCCCTTATAAAGCAACTTAATCTTCTTGTTCAGAATCTAAAAGAAGTGTCTAGTGAGGCCAGGCTGGGTACCAGCTGCCTTTCTCCCTTCCTGATTGGGACTTAGCTGGGGATTTGCTGAGAAGAGTTTCACTTTCATACTTGCTTTCTCTTGTCCATGGCTGAATCATGAGGCTTTCTTGGTGGAGGGATGGGTGCCCTGCAGTGTTGAGAGCAAAGAGCAGAAGGAAATGCTTTCATCCATCCATCCATCATTCATCCTCCATTGATTCATCCACCCATTCATCATTCCATCCATCTACCATCCATTGATTCATCCATCCATCATCCATCCTCCATCCATGCACCCACCTATTCATCCATCCATCCACCTGTCATCCATCCTCTATCCGTCCGTCTACCCATTCATATATCCATCTATCCACAATCCATCCATCCATTCACCATCCATCCATCCAATGACTATTTAGTTCCTACACCAAAACAGGTTCTGAGGATACAGAATACAACCCCAAATCCTGTCCCTGTGAACATTCTTCAGCACCAAGCTCTTTCCAACTCAGTTTATGTGGGAAGGGAGGCATCCTTACTGCCTTAGACCTACTTATTTAGTATCACAACTCTGTGCAGTAAATATCGTTAGGGATTGCATACACACACATACACACACACACACACATCTGTAAACATTATACTGGTGTGTAGTGTTTTGCAAATCATTTCTAGCTATCGAATTATGAAGTCTGGACTTGAAGATAGACTCTGCCTCTTAGCAGCTATGTGGTATTGAACTTCAGCATTTATAGACTTGTGTCCTTTACTGAATAAGGTTAATGGTTGGACCCACATGTTGGGGTCACTGAGATAACACATGAAGGGCTTAGCAGATAGACTGACTACCCAGGGTAAGCTCTTAGTAGGTTGGAACCCTAACAAGGAAATAAAGATTTTCCTCTGCCCTGTTAGACTCAGTGGCAAGGCCTATGAAATAAACTGACAAAGATAGATTAACAGGAGAAAAGTGTACAAATTTTATTGGATGTTAAGAGTTTTACCTGGCCCAGGCTTAGGGCAAGGGTGGGTGGAGGGATGGAGGAGGTTTTATAGAAGAAAAAAAAAAAACAAAAACAAAAAAAAACAAAGAAGCAGCTAGGGGACTTCCCTGATGGTCCAGTGGCTAAGACTCTCTGCTCCCAGTGCAGGGCACCTGGGTTCCACCTCTGATCAGGGAATTAGATCTCACATGCCCCAACTAAGAGTTCACATTGGCATGCCATAACTGAAGATCCTGCATGCTGCAGTGAAGATCAGAGATCCTGTGTGCCACAACTAAGACCTGGCACAGCTAAATAAATATTAACAATAAAAAGCAGAAAGCAGCTAGGCTGGAAGGCTTGTCTACTATTCTGACAAAGTATAATAGCTTTGTAGAGAAGAGACAAGACAAATGAAAGGGTTTCTGGATTTTTTTAGGGGCTGTAAATTATGGGAATATAAATATATGGAAAGTGTTTTCCAGTAGTCATGTACGGATGTGAGAGTTGGACTCTAAAGAAGGCCGAGCGCTGAAGAATTGATACTTTCAAACTGGGGTGCTTGAGAAGACTCTTGAGAGTCCCTTGGACTGCAAGGAGATCCAACTGGTCAATCCTAAAGGAAATCAACTCTGAATATTCATTGGCAGGACTGATGCTGAAGCTGAAGCTCTAATACTCTGGCCACCTGAGGTATAGAGCCAGCTCATTGGAAAAGACCCTGATGCTGGGAAATATTGAGGGCAAGAGAAGAAGGGGATGACAGGATGAGATGGTTGGATGGCATCACTGACTCAATGGACATGAGTTTGAGCAAACTCCGGGAGATGGTGAAGGACAGAGGGGACTGGCATGCTACCGTTCATGGGGTCGCAGAGTCGGACATAACTGTGCGGCTGAACAACAACAAATATATGGAGGACAGTAATGGCAGACAAAGGTTATTTAACAGAATTTGTTTACGTCGCTGCTCCTTGGTGTCATCTTCGTCTCTGATAATAAGGATGCTCTCTCTTTGTTCCTGGGTTTGGAAGATGGGGGCATCTTCACAGGGGAATTGATGCCCTGTTTTCCAGTAGATGAGGAGAGGGCAGAAGGCTCATTCTGTGCCTGCTTTTCCTCAGTGCGTTCTGTTCTGTCCTCATGCCAGAGAGGCATCATTTGGTAGGGGGTGAATTCTGATTCTCTTCAGTGTGGATCTGCAGCTCTAGCCGAAGCCCATGGGAGAGTGAGAAAGCAGAGGCTCTTCCTGGTTTCAGGCCTCGTGCTTCCACTTGTGAGTCTGGAGTCATTCTGGCTTGCAGTCCTGAGTCTGAGATCTGGTTTGTTGTTGGAAAGAACTTGCCTGCCAGTGCAGGAGATGCAGGTTTGATCCCTGGGTCGGGAAGATCCCCTGGAGAAGGAAATGGCAACACACTCCAATATTCTTGCCTAGAGAGTCCTGTGGACAGAGGAGCCTGGCAGGCTTCAGTCCTTGGGTTTGCAAGAAGTCAGTCACTGCTGAGCAACTGAACACTAGGCAGATTGTGGCAGAGCGTTCGGAGCCCTGAGTGCTCCCTGGCTTCCCCATGTAATTGCTGGGCAGTCTCAGACACATTCCCTCTAAGTCTCACTTTTCTCATTTCCGAACTGGGACAAGGGTGACGCTCACGTTTACCTCCTCCACTTTCTTCGTCTGTTTAAATTTCCTGTGGAGGAGGACTTCTTTGATTACCCTGCTTATGATTGCTACCCTAGCCCACCGCTCCTAGTCCCTCTGACTCTGCTCTGCTTTTTCTTTCCTTCCCCCACATAACACTTATAACCTTTTAACAAACTGTAAGTTTTTCTTTTAATGTTTATTTTTAATTATCTCATCCCCCCCCCCCCCTTGGAATGTCATCTCATTTAGGGTTGGGATCTTTACTTATTTTGTACCAAGACCCCCTTATAATTGCCTGACACAAGCAGGTGCTCTAAATGGTTGAACAAATTACTAGGAAGAGGAAAGAGAAAAAACAAAACCAGCAACTTCTGACTGCTGTCAGCTCGGAGCTGGGCGGGCTGTGATTCCTGGGCCCTGGCATTCTCCTCTGGACGTGAAGAATTTCACAGCACACTGACATGTGACTAGGTTGCTCTGTGATGATGATAGAACAAGACAAAAACAAGACCACTCCACAGTCAAGACAGAGCACAGATGAAAACAAGAACACTGCAGTCCACAAAACCGGCCAAACGTCTGCCTGTCTCAGAGTGGATGAGTGACTGCCGTATCTTTACCAATTGCAGCCAGAGCCCTGTGTTCCTGGGGTCTAGGTGAATATTTACAAGGAAACCTGAGCATCACAGTCCTGCTTTATGACTGCACCCAGCAGAGCAAAACTGTGTTTCCTAGAACCTTCCCCCAAATCACTGAACAAGCCCACATCTGTACAGTGAGCACCCCCTAACATCCTCTGAGATTCCAAGGTTCTCTGTGGCATGGTTGCAAACACAGCTGTGTCTGACTTCACATATATTCCGGGTGGTCTTCTGCTGGAGGCTTCAGCATCATGTCTCATGGCAAATAAAACCTTGTAACTAGGCATCACTCTACAGCTGTGTAGGTTATTACACTTGGCTTCTCTGTCCATGGGTTCCATGTCCAGGGGTTCCACATCCATGATACAACTAAGTGTGGACTGATTTTCATTCTTCTGTCCATGGTTGGTTGATTCTGAGAACATGCAAATATGAAGGCCAACTGTACTATATCATTTTATATAAGGGACTGAAATATCCATGGATTTTAGTATCTGGGTAGGTGGGAGAGCAGGGGTGCTGGAACCATTCCCTGGTGGATTTCGAGAGATAAGCGTGTTCATTGATGAGCAAATTGAACAAGTGTGCTGTCTGCTGAGCCTAAGTATTCTAATCTGTAGCATGAGAGGGTTGACCAGATGACTCTCCTTACAGGTATCACATTCTGTAATTCCTGAGTATTACTAAGTACTTACTTTATGTTGTACATTGTAAGGACTATAAAAACAAGAGAAGCGGGAGGTGGCATCTTGGAATTTTCTGCTTGGCTGCAGTGCTTACTTGCTGTGTGATCCTGGGCTAGATACAGAACCCTGAAGTTTTTTTAATTGTAACATTGTGATGATGTTGGTTAATAATAACATTAATGATAATAATAGCATAAAATTTCCAGAAGCTTACTCTGTTACTTGAATCAAGCTCCCACTGATTCTCACAATAACCTTAAGAGGTCAGCACTAGTACTCATTAAACCCATGAGGGAATGAAGTCATATAGTAGTTAAGTAACTTTCTTAAGATCACACAGCTTAGTAGTATCAGATCTGTGATTCACACTGAGGTTTTTGTCATATGAAGGTCCATATCATGTTGTGATTTCTAGGCTCAAACTCTTAACCACAATCTTAGTGAACTAAGGTGGTTGCTACTTAAGAGATGTCAAACCATATTTAACATGGATCCTGCTTTAAAGAGTGAACCGTTTAATTGCAGAGCAAAGTCATACGTACACTTGCTGGTAGTTGAAACAAACCAGGCTGTGATAGCAAAAATGCAGGGGTTGGGGTGTACAGGCCAATAGCCATGAAGATGAGTGAGAGGGAGTGGAGTGGACTGATGGAGGACAAGGTACACTCCAGGAGCAGGGCCCCGACTCAAGTAAGCACCAGTTTGGATGCTGAAAGATCCAAGGTCTTATCTTGACCCTACTACATAGGAGCTCTTAACAACTCTGATTGTTATGTTCTTAATTTGTAAAAATAGAGTCAGTCATCTCTCCTCCTCCTCTCACATGGTAGGTAACACCTGTGAGAACACTTTATAAATGGCCTGGCTCCAGTTGTGGAGAAAAAAAAACATTATTATGCAGTTTTAAGGCATTTCACGCAACTTAAGCCAGGTGCTAAGTGATCCATGTGCCTTCTGCTGCCCCAACTTTAGAAACAAGGGTTGCCATAGGAACCTTGTTGTTATCATGCAGCAGATATGGACTTGTTAGGGTGGAGTACTTCCTAAAAGACCCTTTAGGTTATAGGTAGGGTCTTAGGAGCTGGAGTGTGATGGCAGGGGCATGCTGGAGATGGGAGGGATTAGAAGAAGGAGGGGAGCAAAAGAAGCCTCGCCCCCTCCACCAGTTGAGGGAGGGGCCCAGGATCCATCATCCACCATTCATCGTATCTCCTCCATTCTGAGTCAGTCTTAATGGTTCAAGGATTTAAATTGGAAAGTGTGTTAGCCAGATTATCCTTCTGAATCAAGTTCTTGGAAGGTCTTACGTGTATTAAAGAAAGGAGGAGCTCCTTCTGTGGACTTTCAGATCACAGTGGGGTGATGATGACAATAATACTGCCATCTCCCACATTTTGGGCGGTGGATACCAGACACTGTATTCAGCATGTGCCCACATAACCTCACTGAACACTGCCCTTTTGCAGTTGAGGAAACTGAAAGAAGTGGAAGTGAAGTCACTCAGTTGTGTCTGACTCTGCAACCATGGAGCCCTACCAGGCTCCTCCATCCATGGGATTCTCCAGACAAGAATACCGGAGTGGGTTGCCATTTCCTTCTCCAGGAGATCTTCCTGACCAAGGGATTGAACCCGGGTCTCCCACATTGTAGTCAGACGCTTTACCATCTGAGCCACCAAGGAAGTCGGGGAAACTGAGGCATAGGCTAAATTACCACCCACAGTCACGAGGTTTTATAGCCTAGATTTGAACTAAGTTCTTCAGACCTCATGTCCCAAAGCCTTAAGACTACTCACTGTGTCCTTACAGATAATCCTATAATATAAGGCCTATTGTTTAGGACCATCATCTTTTAGAGGGGAGAAAGGTTAGAAGACATGAGGTCCCTATTGAAAGGCTGTGTCATTACTGGTGTTGGGGACTGTGATTGGGCCTGGATCTCATTGATCCAGGGGGTTTACATGTCTTTTCTCCAGATGGATTTAATGTGTGTTTTTGGCTGCTCTGGTTGTTTTTCAGTTGGGAAGGACCTAAGGCTATGAGAAGGAAATGGCAACCCACTCCAGTATTCTTGCCTGGAGAATCCCATGGACGGAGGAGCCTGGTGGGTTACAGTCCACGGGGTCGCAAAGAGTCGGACATGACTGAGCGACTTCACTTTCACTTTTCACTTTCATGCACTGGAGAAGGAAATGGCAACCCACTCCAGTGTTCTTGCCTGGAGAATCCCAGGGACTGGGGAGCCTGGTGGGCTGTCGTCTGTGGGGTCACACAGAGTCGGACATGACTGAAGCGGCTCCTTCTAAGGGCTAGAGATAATATTCTGAGCCATATCCTGGGAGCGTCTTGTAGAGACTGCAACCTCCACCAGGTGGAAGAAGTTAACTACGTGATGGCCAGACTGTAGCCATGTCATACATAACCTGCCACAATTCCAAGAACTGACCTCAAAGAGACTGGAACAGACTGGCCCTGGAGCTGAAAATTAACTGTACCTAAAACAGTCAAGATGATTCTAGCCAGACCACAATTTCAAAATGACTGTCAGAGCTGACTGTGCTGTTTCTGCATGTAGCCCCTTCCCTTTATCTATAAAAACTCTTGCCTGCTGCTTGTCAGTGGTGGAGGTGAGGGAGTCAGTCTTTGTACAGGCATCCACACCCCTGTGCCCTTACCAGCATCCAAAATAAAGCAAACGCAAACTTTCTTTTTCACCAACTTGGCCTCTTTATTGGCTTTTCGGCGACAACCAGACCCCACTTTCAGTTGCAGTCACAGAGCCAGGGCCCCCCAGTCCTGTTTGTACTAGCCCTGACCAGCCATGTGACCTGGGCCTTGTCACTGAACCTTTATACCTGTACGTTCCTGCATGCGGGAAACTGAGATGCCAGGGTTGTGATAGGGACTAGTGGAGCTGATACAGCTGCAACTTTTAGCCCAGTGCCTGGTCGGTAGGGAGTTGTCTGTGAGTACTTTGTTGTTCAGTCACCCAGGCATGTCTGATTCTTTTTGACCGCGTGGACTGTAGCCCACTAGGCTCCTCCGTCCATGGGATTTCCCAGGCAAGAGTACTGGAGTACGTTGCCGTTTCTGTCTGTGAGTGCTGCCTGGTGATGACCTGCTTGTTTGAAGTTGTAGTCCTAAGTGGAGTCTGTTCCAGTTGGCTGAGGTCCTGTTCTTCCCCCTGCCCGAACCCATACCTTCCTGAAATATGGATATTGCTGAAGACACAGTGAAAGCGGTGAGCTGCTGGATGGTGGGGCAGAGAGCTTCTGGTTCATGAAAAAATATTTGTTGGCATGGTCGCCCTGGTGGTTGGGGTGTCTAAGGAGTGGACTTGCATATGTGTCTGCTGTACCTGGTGTTTAGGAGACAGGTAGATCTTGCTGCAGCATCCCAGCTTTGGTGACTCAGGGAGGCCGAGGCATTGCCTGGTGATTGAGGCTGATGACACACCATCACCCCTAGGCCGGGAATGGCACAGGGCTTCTGGGTTATATTCTGCTTATCTTTCTCTGCACGGTCCCTGTGGCAGAGCTGGTGCTTGCTGAGTGAATGGTCTGGGAACTGTCCTCGGTGGTCAGGTGCAGATAAAGGAGATGGGGTATGCAGATGAAGAACACGGAAGGGAAGCAGAGAGAATGAAAAGGGGTGGGATGGAGAAGAAAGGAATTAGCCTTTCTCATCCAACTCGCCTTTTTAATCCTTTACAGAAACCTTAGGATCTTCCGACTTGACTTGGAGAGAAGAGAGGTTTCTTAGATGAGGTATTTGTACAGGCTAGTTAGGGATGGATCAGTGGCTCAGTGGTGAAGAATCTGCCTGCAATGCAGGAGGCACAGGAGATGCAGGTTCAATTCCTGGGTTGGGAAGATCCCTCGGAGGAGGAAGTGGCAACACACTCCAGTATTCTGGCTGGTATAATCCCATGGCAGAGGGTGGGCTATAGTCTATGGGGTTGCAAAGAATTAATTGGCTATACTCCAGTACAAAAGGAAAAGTTTAAAAATAGTAAGGTATCTGTAGTTGGTAGGTATGCCTTTGGTGAGACCACTGAGATAAGGGTCCAGTGTCTGGTAGCCTGTAAAGAGGGCTGGCCATTCCTGAGCATTAGGAATAGCCCCCTTCCTTGTCTGGCAGAAGCAGAACCTGGGTCATGGTGGGGGTGGACTCCGGCTGTGGGGACAGGTTATAATCGGCCTCTTTCCTTCTCTTCATTAACCCAGGAGGGAATGGTTCACACTTCGAGGGATTCAGTGGCTCTTGAGGAGTAGGAAGAAGAGGAGAGCTGCTGGCTGAAAACTCTTAATGCCTGCCGTTTTCTATCTCGCTGCCTCCTCGGGCCTATGAACCTGGTTTAAAACCCACTTAACCACCATCTTGTTTCCCTCCATATATGCTCCATACTTAAGATGTAAATAGGTTTGTAATGAAAAATATTGTGGCAGCTGAGATAGACTGCGTGGAGGATTTTTAAAATAGTTTTGTTTATTCGTTTATTTCTGATTGTGTGGGTCTTCCTTGTTGGCCGGAGGCCTCTTATTGTGGTGGTTTCTTTTGTTGTGGAGCACAGGCTCAGTATTTGCGGTGTACAGGGTTAGTGGCTTCGTGGCATGTGGGGTCTTCCCAGCCCAGGGATCGAACGCATGTCCCCTGCATTAGCAGGCAGATTACTGTCCACTGTACCATCAGGGAAGTCCTGGGTGGGAGATTTTTTATTAGGCTTTTCCTGATAAGCACTCACTTGTTTATGCTCTGAGCTTTCACGGCAGATACAAGTATTAGTAGCCTTCTAGTGTAAAAAAAAATAAAAAACGAACGCCTACAGAGGACTTAAAAATCTATTTTGCCTGATTTAATTTTGATTGCTCATGTCTCTGGCTGCTTTTGTAGGACAATTAATTGACTGTTGGGAGTGGCTGCTTCCCGCCACAGTAAGTTCCTAGTCATGAAGTGGAACGGTGACATTGATCGTTTTGGGTCCTTGAGACTCGGCTACACAGAAACAGGCTGCTAATTTTGTAACCACCAGTTAGCTTTAGTGGGGGCAGCAGGAATTACTCGTTTGATTATTGATCAGGGGCTATGATTTATGCTTAGGCTATTTGGGGGAGGAGAAAGCTGATGAATGGGTGAGTTAAGGCAGTGAAAGATGGAGTCATATGGATTTTTAGGCAGTTGTTTAAAAAAAAAAAAAGGACAAAATGTAATATGGTGAAGAACATGACTTGGCTTGGCTTTGCTTAATTTATAGTCTGGGAAGACAGTGGGAATTTTTAGAAGGCTTGATATAACATACAGTACAGCTGGTGGAGCCCTTGTGTGAATTAATTGATAGTGTAGCACTACTTCTAGGAAATCCACTGGATTTACTGGTATTGCTTATTTATTCAGGAAATATTTATCAGTCACTTTTCTTTTGGCCACTCCATTTAGCATGTGGAATCTTAGTTCCCTGACCAGGGATCTAACTGGTGCCTCCTACCTTGGGAGCTCAGAGTCTTAACCACTGGACCACCAGGGATGCCCTTGTCAGTCACTTACTATGCATAAAGCACTGTTCCATACATGTGCCAGAATTTAAACTGTAATTGTTACTGTGTTGTGTATCTTACTGAATTTTAATTTTTTTTAATTAATAATCTTACATTGTAAAATAAAAGGTTTCAGAACAGGAGTGGAGTTTAACACAATGTGGGTAAAAATTTTTAAATATAACTTTGTGTTTATGTATGAAACATTTTAGAAGAGATGTAAGAAGCTGAAAAATCTAATATAGAAAGTGGTCATCAATGGCTGTCAACAACACAAAAAAAGAGAAACAACCAGATGTTATGTGCCTCCTGATACAACTTGAATCTGGTCAAGACCCTGGATTTGACACTGGGATCACCAGAAAGTTCATGTTAAATGCCGAACAGAGATGCAGTCAGGGAAATTCAGGCAATGGGAAGCTGCAGAAAAATGACTCAGTTCTTCTTCCAATTAATTATGAGAAAGAGCATAGTGCAGCAGTGATCTTGGATGTCAGATGATGTTAAATAATTAATATTCTTATTTTTCTTGGTATAGAAATGAAACCAAGGTCTAGTTTTTCAAAATCTCTATCTTTTAGATTACTATACTGAAATGTTTTTACGTAGTTGGATAATATATTGGAGATTTGCTTCAAAAATGATCTCAAGTATATGGAAATGGGCTGAGGTGAGATAAAACAAGATGGTAATGTTGACGCTGGGCCATGAGTATGTATGTGCGTGTATGCTCAGTTGCTGCAGTCGTGTCCGACTCTTCGTGACCCCATGGACTGTAGCCCGCCAGGCTCCTCTGTCCATGGGGTTCTCCGGGCAAGAATACTGGAGTGGGTTGCCATGCCCTCCTCCAGGGGGTCTTCCCAATCCAGGGATCGAACCCTAGTCTCCTCCATCTCCTGCGTTGCAGGCAGATTCTTTACTGCTGAGCCACCAGGGAAACCAGGGCCAAGAGTATATGCTTTGAATATTTTTCAAATATTTTTGACATTTTTTTCATGATAAAATTAAGTAAGATCATCAGTCTAGCCCTATTTTTTATCCATTCCACATTGAGAGGTGTCGTAAAGTCTGTTGTAGGGAACATCCTGAAATATTCCAATTTGATGTGATCTTAGAAAAATGATCTGGTTTGCTGACACATTCCCTGAGTGTCCAGGATTCAGGTGTTCTAGGGGAAGGGAGAGAGGCTTAAGTAGATGGGGATTCGTAAATCCCCTTCATAAATGCACTGTGATCATAGCTGCTCTGCTGTATGTTTTATATTTTGGAGTTTCCCCATGAGATTTCATTTTAGACAAAAAGCACTTTTTCCCCTTAAAAAAAAAAAAAAAGATTGGGAACTTCTCCCCTCCCTCAATTTTATAGACAAGAAACTGAAGCCCAGACAGGGAAGGTGATATGTCCAAGTTCACACAGCAGGCACAACGCAGACCCTAGACTTCCTGTTAGATGTTGGTTACACTACTCAGTTGTGCTACGGGTTGCCCTTTAAACCTCCTGCGCAGGATCCCCGGGAAAGATTGGTCACCTGCATTCTGAATTCTGGTGCTGCTTTGCCCTGAAGTAGAAGCTGGGCTGACCCCATTCCCTGTGTGCAAATAGCCAAAGAGAAAGCCCACTAGAGATGCACTTGCCTTGCATTCTGCACACCCTGATGTTGTCTCTTACTAAACTCCTGGCCGAGTGCCGGTGCCGGGGAGTCTTGTAGCAGGAGGAAGACATTGAATCTGGGGAATAAGCACTCCAGTATTCTTGCCTGGAAAATTCCATGGACACAGGAGCCTGGCAGGCTACAGTCCATGGGGTCACAAAGAATCGGACACTTCTAAGTGACTGAGCACACACACACACACACACACACACACACACACACGGACACTTCTAAGTGACTGAGCGCACACACACACACAGAGACACACACAGACACACAGACACACACACACACACGCACGGTACCCCTGAGACTCTACATGGGCTAGAAAGCCTGTATATTGAACACTTAACCAGTTTTTTTAATGCTTGTTTCACCTGCCACTCATCTTCATTTACCTTCAATCACACCTCGGAACCTCAGAGGGCCTCAGGAGACGCCCCCATCCTTCAGAGTTAGATGCATAGGTGGAGCGCAGTTAGAGTCCAGGTATGTAGGATGCTTCGGTAAATTGAAGGTTTTTCTCCCACCTCCCCAATCCAGATATCCACGTAGGAAAAGAGGGGGACAGGCAAACTAGAAGCTTAGTGTTTCTTACATGTATCTGTTATGTTAATGTTAGACTACTGGCCTGTGAGCTTTATTACTGCCCCCTGCCCCAAATCTGCAGGATACATCTTATCTCCATCAGAAACATGTTGATCATGTCTTGGGAATTTGGAGAGGGTCTGGTAGGACATCTGGGGAGGGGGTGGGGTAAGTTAGTTTGGATGCACTTTGAGTAAGAATGCATAAAAATCTTTAATCTCCCTGGGATCTCACTCTTCTGCTCCTGCGCACATCTGGTTGAGATCTCTTTTTTAATATCTTTCACATTTAGAATAAGATTGTTTAGCCTTATGGAGGGTATTCAGAACTGAGTTTAAGATTAATAATCTTTAATGAGTGTATACTGTGTACTCTGACTCCATACTGAGATGGCTAAAACCTAGTACCTTCTCAAAGGTAATTTGATGACAAGCATTTCTGCTTTATTGACTATTCCAAAGCCTTTGACTGTGTGGATCACAATAAACTGTGGAAAATTCTGAAAGAGATGGGAATACCAGACCACCTGACCTGCCTCTTGAGAAACCTATATGCAGGTCAGGAAGCAACAGTTAGGTCTGGACATGGAACAACAGACTGGTTTCAAATAGGAAAAGGAGTACATCAAGGCTGTATATTGTCACCCTGCTTATTTAACTTATATGCAGAGTACATCATGAGAAATGCTGGACTGGAAGAAACACAAGCTTGGAATCAAGATTGCCGGGAGAAATATCAATAACCTCAGGTATGCAGATGACACCACCCTTATGACAGAAAGTGAAGAGGAACTAAAAAGCCTCTTGATGAAAGTGAAAGAGGAGAGTGAAAAAGTTGGCTTAAAGCTCAACATTCAGAAAACGAAGATCATGGCATCTGGTCCCATCACTTCATGGGCAATAGATGGGGAAACAGTGAAAACAGTGTCAGACTTTATTTTTGGGGGCTCCGAAATCACTGCAGATGGTGACTGCAGCCATGAAATTAAAAGATGCTTACTCCTTGGAAGAAAAGTTATGACCAACCTAGATAGCATATTCAAAAGCAGAGACATTACTTTGCTGACTAAGGTCTGCCTAGTCAAGGCTATGGTTTTTCCTGTGGTCGTGTATGGATGTGAGAGTTGGAATGTGAAGAAAGCTGAGCACCAAAGAATTGATGCTTTTGAACTGTGGTGTTGGAGAAGACTCTTGAGAGTCCCTTGGACTGCAAGGAGATCCAACCAGTCCATTCCGAAAGAGATCAGCCCTGGGATTTCTTTGGAAGGAATGATGCTGAAGCTGAAACTCTAGTACTTTGGCCACCTTATGCAAAGAGTTGACTCATTGGAAAAGACTGATGCTGGGAGGGATTGAGGGCAGGAGGAGAAGGGGACGACCGAGGATGAGATGGTTGGATGGCATCACTGACTCGATGGACGTGAGTCTGAGTGAGCTCCGGGAGTTGGTGATGGACAGGGAGGCCTGGCGTACTGTGATTCATGGGGTCGCAAAGAGTCGGACACGACTGAGTGACTGAACTGAACCAAACTGAAAGTATATGAGGGCTTCCCAGGTGGCACTGGTGGTAAAGAATCTGCCTGCCAATGCAGAAGATGCAAGAGAAGCGAGTTCGACCCCTGGGTCAGGAAGACCCCCTGAAGAAGGGAATGGCTACCCACTCCAGTATTCTTGCTTGGAAAATTCCATGGATAGAGGAGTCTGGTGGGCTATGGTCCATAGTGTTGCAAAAAGTTGGACATGACTGAGCAATTAGCAAAATGCATATGAGCTCAATCTTTGCTCCTTGCCAGGCAACCTGGTAATGTTTTATCTGCATTTGGTCATTTAGTTAACCGTAAGGAGTTATCATTAATGACTTGATTTTACAGATGGGGCATTGAGCTCAGAGAGGTGGTATAACTTGCCTCATGTTATAGAGCTAGGGATTTGACACTTAACAGCTGCGTGTGGAGCAATCATTCATACTACTGTGTCCTACCCCTTCCATTATGGAAGGGACAGGCTTGAGACTCATCACAGTATGGTGAGTCCAGTCACAGAAATACGCAAGCACAGAGGCAGTGGAGAAGGAAGGTGACCCAGTCTCATGAGTAGGGAAGAGAGAAGAATAATCAGGGAAGGCTTCAGAGGAGCAGTGACACCTGGAATGGGTCTAGGGGATGAAGAGGAGCCTACCAAGCAGGCTAGGAGTGGAAATTCCAGACGAACGGAACAGCATGTGTAGGAGTTCAGAGGCACCAACAGATACCCTATTTGGGGAACAGCAGGCGACTTTCTGTTGGGATAGAAAATGCAAGTGGGAGAGAGCAATCGGTGACATGCCAGAGAAATTTTCAAGGGTGCCATCTGTACTGCCCTCCAACTCAGTTATACTAGCCACATGTGGCTACTTTAAAATAATTAGAATAAAGTTTTAAAAAAAAAACCCTCCAATTTCTCAGTCTCAGTAGCTTGTGTTTAACTAGTGACTACCATCCTGGATAGCACAGATATAGAAGTTTTGCATCATCACAGGAAGTTCTGTTGGACAGTGCTGGGCTGAATCATTTTCTTATTTGGCTCATTCCCAGCAGGCTCCACCTGGTGTTCTGTGCCGTGAGCGTGTGTCAGGTTGTAGAGGATGTGGTAGCTTTGGGGGGAGAGCATGTGCTGGCTGCCTCAGCCTGCTGTGGAGGAGTGGAGCGATGGTTTGTACAGTTAGAGGAGAAGCATTGAGCAATTTCTCAAGATATGAATACTGGTAACTTTTTTTGAATGCGCTGCTCAGATCAATATGTAAAAACCCTAAGAAATATGTCATTTCCTCTCTAAGCTGGCAGAGCTAGCAGTTTCATTAGAAAGGCAATGGCAAATCTATTTTTAATTTTATTTTTTATTAAAAAAGGCCTTCTTTCTTGAGATTCTAATCTCCAGCTGAATAATAGGTGTCATTTTAGAGTTGCAAATAGCCAGCGCAATAGCATGCGTTGATGCCACTTAGTAAATAGGAGTCGGGGCTGTACATTAGCGTAGGGACAAAACTAGGTCAAAAAGCTTTCCCTTTTTCCTTTTGAGTACAATGTCCTGACTTTGCAGATGGTGAGGAACCATTTAGAGCTGTAAAGGGATTTTGATTTAGATAATGCTCACCGTGTTTAATTTTACAAAATTCATATTTTGTAAAATGAACTTGGCTTTCTTTGAAGTTCTGTAGGCAGTCGATCAATATTTTAGAATGTTATTTGTGACTAAGAGATTCCATTTGGGAGACTTCTTGTGATTTACTCCCTATGTTTTAAACCAATTTGCCACTATTTTTGGAGCACTTGGTTTCAGAGGTTGGTACTTGAGTCCTTCCTGATTTTTGTCACATAGTCTATGGCTGGCTCTTCTTGGTTGTCCAACCTTATTCACCCTGCTCAGTTTTTCTTTGGGAATCCACCGTTCAGCCCATGAGCATTGGTATAGATGATATTGCAAGACTTTAGGGTGAGACAGATGATTCAAATTACCCTGACCACAGTAATTTGAGTGGACATATAACCTTGTCAGAGCCAATAAAACGTGCTGGGGATTTTTTTTTTTCCCCAACTTTGACTGAGCTTTTATTTATTTATTTACTATTGTTTTTTTGTTTTTGTTTGTTTGTTTTTTATTTTACTTTTTTTTTTTTTTGTAGAGACTGTTGAGAGAGGTACAATGTGTTCTTTTCCATTGGTCTTGAGCCTTAGAGGATGAGGCTGTGCACATCCTTGTTACATCCTACCTACAACTGTCTGTCTACATTTGGGAATGAAGTCAGTATGATACTAACCAGGGTTCTTGGCCTTCCCCAATCAATAGAAATTGACTAGAGGCCAGACAAGACATCCAGGCAAGGTCGTGGAACCCCTGCTGCAGTAGTGGGGAGCAAGAACAAGCAACAGGTTCCTTGCTTGATCCTTCCTGAGCGGGACAAGCTTGTTCCTTATACAGGGTGACATAAGGGTGTGTTCAAGGGTCAGGCTGGAGTGGAGCGTGGGTGGGTTGCCCCTAGGTGGGATACAGGGTGCACCTGCAGTACACTACTTTTGCTCCTGGCTCTTCAGAAGTGGTTGTTGGGTTTTTGGTCGTTTTGTATCTTTTGTCCAGAATTTGCCCCAGTTGCATGCATGCAGTTATTTTTAGTCACTTATAGTTTCTTAGTATTTTGTTCTAGAAAAGGTTTGTCCAGGTGCAAGCATTGCATCTCTGCAGCAAAGGATCCCAGGTCCTAGCCTGTTTCAAACATGAGTAAAAGCAGAGCTGAGCAATGGAGAGAGATCAGGTCCTCTCATCTACCCAGACTGAACCTTACCTGAAGACAGGTCTATCCTTGGGCTTTGTAGATTATAAACCTCTAAATTCTGTGTTTTGTTTAAACTAGTTTTTCTACCACTTGCTACTGGGAAAGCCTTTTTTTTTTTTTTTTAAAAAAAGACACATTTCTAAAAGGAAATAAACAATGAGTATTTATCTGTGACCTAGGGTTGTTGTAATGACAAAGGAAAGTAATATATATCCAAAAGCATTTTCAAAGTGGTAAAACCATAATTGGATATTAGATATCTGCAAGGGAAAATGAGCTAGAACCTTTCAAAATGGATTTTGACTTTGTCTTCGTTAGAGAGCAGTAACTTTTCACAGATGAAAGCTAACGGAAGAGATTAGACTATATCATAACACTCTGTATTTTCCCAAAGTGAGTTGACTTCCAAAAATAATTTTAAATGAATATACGTAAAAGCAGTTCTGAAGGACTGGGAGTAAAACTGCAAAAGGATTCTGTATTTATTTTTAGGACCACTTTCACTTTTCTGAATTAGAGCCTTTTCTTAGTGTATGTGCATGCTGAGTTGCTTCATTGTGTCCCACTCTTTGCGACCCTGTGGACTGTGGCCTACAACACTCTTCTGTCCATGGGAATTCTCCAGGCAGGAATACTGGAGTGAATTGCCATTTCCTTCTCCAGGGGATCTTCCCAACCCAGGGATCAAAGCCACATGTCTTCTGTCTGCTGCATTGGCAGGCAGGTTCTCTACTGATGAGCCAATAGGAAAGCCCCTAGTACACGTGGCCTCAATTAATTTTCCTTGATTTTTTTTTCTTTGAACTTTTTACTTTGTATTGAGGTATAGCTGATTTACAGTGTTGTGATGGTTTCAGCTGAACAGGGAATGGACTCAGCCATACCTATACATGCATCCATTCTCCCCCAAACTGATTTTCCTAGATTTTTAAGTAGGGGCTGTTCATTGTGAGGGGTGCCTATTTGGTGCCATGCTACCTGGTTTGCCTATGATGTCATTAAATTAAGTACTTTGTGTTAAGTATGAAGGAGGAAAGAATCCCTAACCTGGTCAGTATGGATATGACACATTTTCCTCAGTAGGTTTGCATCATCTTTTACTTTTTGCAATTCAGAGGCATTTTAGAGGCTTGTTCTCAAATGGTTTGGCCTGTGCGTCATTTCATGATTTTATAATCCACAAGTGACTGGAATGAACAGTTTTAAGTCACATGCAGCAGAAAGGGCCTAGGTTTTAAGGCTGTGTGGATCTGGGCTTAAAACCCTGGTGCCTACACGCCCTGGGTCTGGGTGACCTCATCTGAAAAACCAAAGGACCATAGTTCTGTATAGTATGTTTGTTATAAAGATCAAAAGAGGCAATACATGTGAAAGTGCCTCATACCTAGTAGGTAGTCAGTAATCACATTTCTTATCCTTTTTTTTACTCATATAAGTGAGATATTTTAAGGTAGTCAGCCTGGCTCTAGGGAAATTAAGAATTTTATTAAGAATCAATTGGTCTCTATAGCTTTCATCTTTTAACTCTTTAGGCTACTAAATCTTATTCTCATGAGATGTTCTGTTTTTGTGATCTGGACTAGTTTTGAGAGAATGTTTTCTGATTAGGCATGCTAAAAGATGTTTATTTGTTCAGTTATTCATCCAATCAACAAAAACATAATTCATTCTGTGCCAGGTCACCTCGAGGGAACATCTTATTCTTTTCCTAAGTCATTTCTTGACTCCCTGGTTTGTCTGTGAACTAAACTATTTCTGACGCTGATGTTGAGATAAAAGTGGAGTTTTCTACCAAAAATTCCATGTAGGCTCCCTCTCTTGGGATAGATTTTTCTGTCATGGAAGTAGTCCATTCCTTTCCTTTCTTCCTCTCCTGTGGCAGATAAAAATGTGGAGAACTCTCATGGGGAAAATGGACTGGATAGACTCTGCAGATGCCACTGGGGAGACCCAGGAGCTCTGGGGATGTGGGGAGGCACCCCCAGTGGAACTATCAGCCCTGGAGCTGTCCGCCTGCAGGATAGGACCTCGCAGGACACAACTGAGACCTGCTGCAGCTCATCAGGACCAAAGGATAATTTCTAGCAAAGATGCTCTGAGGTCCTAGTAGTTCTATGAGTCACTGAACACTGAATAGAGGAGATTCCAGCAGCCTCCATTCCAGTAAAGACTGTCAGAAAGACCTTGACATTCCGACCATGTGATCACAGACAGCAATGGAGAATGTTTATAGCAGGGTTTGGCAAAAAAAGTGTGCCCTGCCCCTGCCCTGCAAAGAAGGACGTTTCCATTTACATTTTTCAGTGGTCCAAAAGAAAGAAAAAATAGAGAATACCATTCTGTGGCATGTGGAAATTACATGAAATTTAAATGTCAGTGTCCGTAAATAAGGTTTGCTGGCACGCAACCACACCTATTCATTTACCTTTGTCTCTGGCTGCTTTCTGCTACTGTGGCAGAGCTAAGTAGTTGTGCTGCTAAGTGCTGCTAAATCGCTTCAGTCGTGTCCGACTCTGTGCGACCCCATAGACGGCAGCCCACCAGGCTCTTCCATCCCTGGGATTCTCCAGGCAAGAACACTGGAGTGGGTTGCCATTTCCTTCTCCAATGCATGAAAGTGAAAAGTAAAAGTGAAGTCGCTCAGTCGTGTTCGACTCTTCGTGACCCCATGGATTGCAGCCCACCAGGCTCCTCCATCCATGGGATTCTCCAGGCAAGAGTACTGGAGTGGGGTGTCATTGCCCTCTCCGTAGCAGAGACCATATGACCTCCAAAGCCTAAAATATAGACTGTCTGACTATTTACATAAGATGTTCGAAGATCCCTGTTCTAAAGTACAACTTCCTGACTGCTTGCAACCTGAAGCTTAGTGGAAAGTGCTAATGTTTGCACAGCACACTGAGATAAATGGTGACAGATGAGGCATTCTAGGGACATGAGGAAACAGACAGTCCTTGCCTTCTTGAATGTTATATTCCAGGGTAAGGAAATATGAAAAAAATATTTAATGATCAGTACTATGAAGAAGCAATCCAGATTACGGCTAGAGAGTGGGTGGTGAAATGGGAAGGTTAGATGGTTAGAGAGGGCACTTGGGGAGGGGACAGCTGAAGGCTGTGATAAAGCTGCCATGCAAAGACAGGACAATAGAGAATTGCAGGCAGAGGGAATAGCAGGTGCAAAGGTCCTGAGATACAAATAGACTTTGCTTGCTTAAAGGACAGAGAAAAGACACCGTGGCTGAGAGGTAGCAGTGGATGTGGGTTTGGAAAAGGCATGACCAAGGAGCAGCTGAATCAGCCGATGGCCGAACTTACACTTGCCCAGCTAGGTCCCTTGTGCCGCCTGGGCTCTAGCTGCCAGCTCTACATTGCTTGCTTGCACTATAACTGTTGTTGTGAAGTTCACGGGAGGGCCTGTCTTCCTTGTGCTTTCTAAGTGTTACCGGGAATAACGACCGTTATCTGAGCTGGCGTCATGGAGTCTCTGTGTTTTGCAATCGGTCACTAATCACAGCTAGAACTTATAATACACTGGGCCTTGTCCTTACACTTTGTGTGTGTGTGTGTATGTTGCTCAGTTGTGTCCAACTCTTTGCAACCCCATGGACTATAGCCCACCAAGCTACTCTGTCCCTGGGATTCTGCAGGCAAGAACACTGGAGTGGGTAGCCATACCCTTTTCCAAGAATCTTCCCAACACAGGGATCGAACCTGGGTCTCCTGCATTGTAGGCAGACCCTTTACCATCTGAGCCGGAACTCCTCACACTTTGCATGGGTTACCTAATTTTTTTCCCAGTGAAGTAGATAATAGGATCACCCCCATTTTATAGGTGAGGAACCTGAGTCACAGAGAGATTGAGTTACTGGTCTCCAGCCATCAGCTAGGAACTGGGAAGGCTGATGTTTGAACCTCGGTGGCTCATTTCTGAAGCTGTGCTGCTTCTTGAAACCAAAGAATACAGCTGGGACTAGGCAAGGGGTGGAGTTTGGTAGCAGTAGAAAGAATGTTGAGTTGTAGGGAGGTGTAGACAGGTGAGGTTGAGCCTGGCTGGATACAGGCATAGTGAAGGTGGGGGTGTTCATGGGGTGCAGAGAAGCAGTCAGTGGACAGAAAGGTGGGACAGTTGTTCCTATTGGCCAGGAAGAACCTTCTTTTTTCCCAGCAGACACTGAATGGAGAGACAGACACTCAACTGGCACTACTGCATGCCAAATATTTGCTATTGTATTTAACCCTCCCAGCAGCCCTGTGAGGAGATAGCCTTGACCCTGTGTTACTGAGGTGGCCACAATGCTCAGAGGGGTGGAGAGCCCAGCCAAGGTCACCTGGTGAGGAGAGCGCAGAGCCAGGGTTTGAACTTTTGAATCATCCGACTCCTTTGTTTTCCTTCTATCACACTACCTCTCTCCTGCCTGCAGGAAGCAGGCTGACCCAGAAGAGAGCTGGGTTCCACACGGCTCACTGTCAGCTCTTTCTGGCGGTGATTCCTTTTTAGAGGCTGTTGTAATTTGGCCTCTTTCCCAAAAGTGCTTGCTTATGCACGTGTATACACACATACATACACACACACACACACACTCACACTCACACTAACTCACACACACACACAGAATTCTGCATGCAGATTGAAGGGCTTTGCTGAATCCCTCTGGGGGCCCAGAACCCTGTTCTGACCTTACAAAGTCAGGCTGGACACAGAGCTAGAAAAGTCAGAAGGAAGAGTGATTGCTAACCTTGGTCCTTGTCCAGATCTTTCTGGCTAATAAGCACTGACCTTGTTCATCTAAATAGCATCACTGGAGCACCTAGCATGTGTCAGACCTAGGCTCAAGAGCTCACATGCCTGATCTCATTTCCATGTCAGTTTAATCCTGTGACGTGGGTATTGTGACTTTCTATTTTAAAGATGACAGAGCTAAGGTTAGAACTGGAGGGATTTATCTATACCAGCTGGGCTCCGAGTTGCGGACTCTAACGTAGCTTGCGTTCTGGCTCCCCGTGTAGCTGGGTGCTGCTGTCGGTGCCTCTGTGTGCTTAGCATAAGTGGGCGTGTGCCAGGAGATGCCGCCAGGTCCTCAGGTGTCGTTTCTCACCTGCCTCTGTTAGGCAGCTCAGATCCACCAGCCTGGGGCATGCTATTGAGTTTCTGGTTCTGTCTTGAATGCCATCCGATGCAAGACTTAATGTGACTCTGGAGGCATCTCCCACTCAAGTAGGGGTATAGAAATGAGAAGTCCTCGTAGCCCATCCACTGCAGGCAGTGATGCCATTAATCCCCACTGACACCGCTCTGAGCCGTTGTGGGGGCTGACAATTACAGAGGGTTACACAGACTCACCTGTCATTACAGACCCCAAAGTGCAGACTTGTAAATGAAAAAAGAAAAACACTTAAAGATGCCACATATTGTGTAAATGTTTTTCCACAGGTAAAATATTATGCCAACATAAAACCCTTATAAACATGTAATAATAATTTATGCCTAAGCTACAGCCATAAAGTGAAATTCACCTCCATCCAGTTTTGCAAGAATTTTCCCTTGCGGAAAGTGCTAGCTAGCCATTGTGTGAATTCTCACCTGGGTGAAGAAAAACAAAATCCATTTTCCTGAGGATGGTTATTCTTTGAAATAGCTTTGGCCTCAAACTTTAGAGGGAAACATTTTTCCTGCATAGGAAATGCTTAACTGTATCACTTCTAAAACCACAGATTTGTTGCTGAGTCGTATTAACATGATAGAAATTTTTACTCAGAGCTGATAACTTGATCCTGTCTGCTGTTTTTCATTGACTTAAAAAAGAATGAAATAAATAAGCAATGCTCTCTGACCCCCTCCTGCCCCCCATTTCCCTTTGAATATTCACTTTTATGGTTTAGCTTTCCTTTTTAGAAAGGAAACTGTGTTTGTCTTAAATATTTGGAATCAAAATTTAGACTAGAATGAGAAAAAAATTGCTTATATTCTCAAAACACTTCACTTATTTCTGAAGGTTGCTGTTGTTTCATTGCTAAGTCATGTTTGACTCTTTGTGACCCCATGGACTGTAGCCAACAGGCTCGTCTGACCATGGAATTCTTCAGGCAAGAATGCTGGTGTGGGTTGCCATTTCCTTCTCCATTTCTAAAGGTAGATATTTTATATTTATATGATGATAGTTATTTACCTCCTTCTCTAGTTATAAGCTCCATGAGAGAAGGGACTTCTTGGTCACTGCAGTATGCTTAGCACCTTAAATAGATCCTGTCATTTAGTCACTGACTCTGTGGCCCCATGGACTGCAGCACGCCAGGCTTCCCTGTCCTTCACCATCTCCCTGAGTCTGCTCAAATTCCTGTCCATTGAGTCAGTGATGCTATCTAACTCTCTCATCCCCTGCTGCCCTTTTCTTCTTTTGCCTTCAGTCTTTTCCAGCATCATGATCTTTTCTGATGAGTTGGGTCTTCGCATCAGGTGGCCAAAGTATTGGAGCTTCAGCTTCAGCATCAATCCTTCCCATGAATATTCAGGATTGATTTCCCTTAGGAATAATCTTAGCACGTGGAAAATATTCGGTAAATATTGAATAACTTTCAGATCCTCAGAAAGTAGTGGAAATGGCTAATTCTCTTGATTCTCAACTTTATCACTTGGTGTCCGAGCGGCTCGGGCAAGTCTGAGATTCCAGTGTTCTCATGGAAAATGACAGTAATCGCACATCAAGACTGGTGCATTATGGGGTGTATTGGTTAGTTAGGGCCGCTGTTACAGAGCACCATGGACTGAGTGGCTTAGAAGGAGAGGTTTGTTTGCTCACAGTTCTGGAAATAGATCAGGGCAACTGCAGGGTAGTTTCTCCTGAGGCCCCTCTCCTTGGCTTGTAGATGGTGCCTCCTTCCTGTGTCTTTATGTGGTCATCCCTCTGTGTCCTAATCTCCTTTCCTTATAAGGGCACCAGTCAGATCGGACCGCCCCAGCGATGTCATCCAAATACCATTACTTTTCTTTTTTAATGATTTTATTTGCTTACTTACTTTTCACTGTGCTGGCTCTTTGTTGCTGGGCAGGCGAGAGGCTGCTGCTCTAGCTGCGGTGCACGGGCTTCTCGTTATGGTGGCTGCTGTTGTGTACAGCATGGGCTCCAGGCACGTGGGCAGCTGTGGCTCCTGGGCTCTAGAGCACCGGCTCAGCAGTGGTGGTGCACAGCCTTAGTTGCTCCACAGCATGTGGGATCTTCCGAGACCTGGGACAGATCCCGTGTCTTCAGCATTGGCAGGCAGATTCCTTATCACTGAGCCACTAGGGAAGCCCTGCCATTACTTCTTTAAAGACCCCATGTCCAGATGCAGTCACTTTCTGAGGCCCTGGGAGTTAGGAATTCAATATATGATTTTGTATGCAGAGAGGAGGGAAGGTGGGAGAGACACAGTTCTGCCCATATCACAGATTGTTGATTTGATTATACTTCATCATCTGTAAGGTGCTCTTCAGGGGTTTAGGTGTTATTGAGGAGTTTAAAATCTAATTGAGATAATATCATTAACAACATAAAAGTCAACTTGCTGTCCAGGCTTATAAACTCTTAGCTCCTTGGTGAGTGTGGTGCTTTGGGGCTCCTGGAGAAGAGGGGCGTTCTCCAGACTGGACTTTCCACTCGAAGATACCTGTGTGCCCTGGAGCGTATGGAATCCCTGTGGCCTGCCTTTACCCACCTGCGGGCAGGGCTACACCTCAGCCAATACAGGGTGCTTGCCAGCCCCTGTCTGTTCCAACAACAGTGGACTAATAGCAGCATTTACCGTATGCTGGACACAGTTCCAAGTGTAGAGTTTCAGAAAGCTCCCCTAGAATCACACTGCATGTGCTGCAGTCTGGATTTGAACCCAGGGCATCTGCTTCTGGCTCTGTGTTCCTCTCAGCTGCTGAGCTGTACTGGTTCCGTCCTCTTGGACACAGCCTTGCTGGCCTGGGCTGCAGATCAGTGGGTGCTGGGCCTGGAGGCAGCTGGAAGCCCCCAGGGGCAAGTCTGCGGTCGCAGCTTCCAACAGCTAGTTTGGAGGTGCCCCGAGAGTGCTCCTGTGGGGCAGGGCAGTCCAAGGCCTGGGGTGGGCATGAGGTCCTGGTGCAGCCAGGGGAAGGTGGTAGATCCTGAGGAGTTGCCTGCCTACCCTCCTGCAACTCTCTTCCAACTCTTGGCACTTTGTGAGCTCTCCGGACCTGTCCCCTTGTCTTCAGGTTTGTTACTGGAAGACTATGAAAGCAGACGCAGAGAAATGGGGCTCATGTGCACCCACACACCAGCTAAAATACAGCGTTTTTACAAAACTCTTCATGAAATTTTTGGTCACTCCTTTTCCCTGCATACCCCAGAATCTCTGCCGGCATGTGAATGGTGATGTCACCACCATTACTATTACTCTTCCACCAGCACTATCTCCACTGTCACCGTTTTCATCCTCTTTCCTTTCTCTTCCTCCTTCCTGCTACTCCTTCTCCATCATTACCATCATCAATACCATCGCCATCATCGCTGTTACCACCAGTATTCTCATCATACCACCATCATCATCATCTCATCACCTCTAGCCTCTCGAATGCTTTCATGGCCCTCTTGATATACACATGTATTTCATGTAACAGTGCTGAGTGGCCGTTACTTGTTGGGATCCTCATGTAACCTCTGAGGAAACGGAGGCACAGAGGTGTTAAGGGAGATGGCCATGATCACGTAGCTGATAAGCAGTAGAGGTGGAATTCAAAACCAAGCCACCTGGCACAGTGTGCACGTTCCCGCCTCTTACAGAGGATGGGAAATGTGTCCCTGATGGATCCTTACCCCCGAGCTGGGAAGAGGGAAGGACAGCAGCTGCCAGCTCCTCCTACCTGGGCATCTGCATGGCGTTGGTTTCCTCTTCTGTCTGGAGCTCCCTGAAGTTTTATGTTCTTATCAAATGGGCTCGGTACTTGCCCATGGCAATTGATGAAGCTGGACAACCTCTTTCTGTACTTCAAAGATGGAGGGTTCCTTGAAGACAAAGTGGCTGTGGGTCTCAGGAGTGAGGACTGGGAGTGTACACACTGCTTTAATAAATGAGCTGAAAGCACCGTTGGCTCCCAGCCAGAAGCCCTCTGTTGACTGATGGGCAAATGGTATGCTACATGTCATGGTGGCGTCATTCCTCATGGCCCATGGCCATTATCTTGCCTAAGCACTTTTGCTCAGAGTTTCTTCATCTCATCGTTTCCCGGGACAAGTCATCTGTAATCTCCCAAGTAGCAACCCTGCCTGTCTCCTGCCTTCATTCTCAGGGAAGGATGTTTTTTTCTCAGGATGCCTGGAAGCTCAGTGACTCCTGGCTCGGAAGGAGTTAAGTCCAGCCCGGCTGCCTCCTGGGAACCTGTTCCCCTGGATCACTGTTGGCTTTCATCTTCATTATCTTGAATGACAATGCTGTCAGCACCCGGGAGGGGTCCTTGAACAGCCAGATGGTGGCTGGATTTTTCTGCTAGTCATCAGTTTTCGTCTGATTGCAGTCCAGATGCGGGGGTAGGGGGAGTTATTTCTCAGCACTCCCCCTGACTTCCACTGTTCAAGTACATTCCTCCAGGAGCCCTTAAAGTGGCTACCAAGGCTGAGAGAATTCCAGAGAGGTAAGATAGTGGATTCAATTCATTTAATAGATATTGACTGAGCACCTACTATGTGCCAGCAACTACATCAGGCACTGAGGGTACAAGAATGAACAAAGCCAAGCTCTTCCTCCAGTGGATCTTATATTCTAGTAAACAAAGAAACAAGTGTGGAGTCAGTCAAGAGCAGAGGGGGCTGGGAAGGAAAGATACAGCTGGTTACAGTACAAGGGGTCAAATGGTGATCAGCCCATGAGTGATGGCTAGGATTTGTTTTAGAAAAAGAGATTCTTAACAGCCTCTCAGAGAAGATAACTAGTGATTGCAACACTGAATGCAGTCACCTAGGTGAGCGGGGAAGAGCATTGCAGGGAGAGGGCAAGGACAGGGCTCTGAGTGTGGCGTGTCATTAGCACTGAGTATGGGGTGGGGAGGATGACACCCTCTTTACGTGATCAAAGAAGGCTCTGCTTTCTCTCATTCTAGCATTCTTACATTCATTCAGTGATCCTTTACTAAGGGTGCCATCAGCACCAAGTACTGCTTCAGCAACTGGGGATTTAGAAACACACGTAATTGTTTTGGGAACCCCCTGGAATGCTGGGTGCTGGCATTTCGGCACCTCCAGAGTTTTCATTCACTTGTTTCGCTGATTCCTGGCACTCAGGCCATCCACATCACTTCTCTTGCTTACCTC
This sequence comes from Ovis canadensis, assembly GCF_042477335.2. Taxonomy (NCBI): domain Eukaryota; kingdom Metazoa; phylum Chordata; class Mammalia; order Artiodactyla; family Bovidae; genus Ovis; species Ovis canadensis. The sequence goes on along the minus strand of NC_091247.1, from coordinate 183,668,578 downwards.
TTCCATCTCTCTCTGGATGACTTTTGTCTCTGCAGAGAATGGCTCCTCATTGTAAAGATATAAAACTCTGTCTCTCAACCCTGCTTCCTTCTGCACCCACCGTCATCACAAAAGAAGAGCTTGCAGAGAAGGAACTGACTTTCTCGTCTCGGCCCCCAGCGTCTGGCTTCAGTCCCACACGCTGCTCTGTGTACCACTGGCAGCCTGGTTGTCACGTCTAAATGACCTCGCTGCCGTCCTTACCCTTCCTGAACTGGCCTGCTGATCTCATCACACTGGCACCTCCTTCAGCAGAGACCTCTCTGTGATTTTGGAAGAGGGCTCGCTGGAGATCCAGCTTACTCTTGAGAGCTTCCATCCGGTCCTGCCTTTCAAAGGCAGGCTGTCCCTGGGTTCTGTGGCTTTTTCTCATCTATGAACTCACCCCCCTGGGGCACAGATGTATCATCCCACCTGTCCCACTGGCAGCTTTATACTCAACATGTCAGTTACAGAGTTCTTCATCTTCCCTCCTCTGCTCTATCGGTGAGCCTCACCCTTGTCCCTTTCTGCCACTCTATGTCTTCTCGTCCCTCAGGACGTTAAGGGTTCTCCTGGGACTGTCTCTGACATTCATCCCTTGAGTTCCATTTAGGAACCCTGCTTTCCTGCTTTTCTCCTCCCTCGCTGCTCCTAGCAGCCTCACCAGTACCTGGGGACTTGTTAGAAATGCACGTTCTTGGGACTCCCCTGGTGGTGGCCCGATGGCTAGGGCACCATACTTCTACTGCTCAGGTTCGGTCCTTGGTTGGGGACTAAGTTCCCACATTCTTCAACTAAGGGGAAAAAAAAGAGAAATGCAGATTCCTGGGCCCCACCCGAGATCTACAGAAGTGCAAACTCTGGGGACAGGGCCCAGTAATCTGTTTCAACACAGCTGTCCAAGTGGCTGATGCTCCCTGACCTCTGAGAGCCAGGGCAGGAGATGCCGCTTCCTTCACAGTGGCATGGCTCAGTGCTTGCTGCTCCAGGCAGTGGTGCACCTCGATGCCAGCTTGCCTTCTCCAGGAGCAGCCCCCATCTCAGCCCTCCTGTCATCAGCCATCTCTTGTGGTCCCCTTATCAGCCACCGTGTCTGAGTTCACATGGTCCAGATGTGAACCCAGCCCAGGACACTTGAACTTTTTATCTCCAATCTGCTGAGCTAACTCAGAGATTGCTTTTTTTGGTAAATGATATCCCAGGTGGCACTAGTGGTAAAGAACCTGCCCACCAATGCAGGAGACATAAGAGATGCGAGGTTTCATCCCTGGGTCGGGAAGATTCCCGGGAGAAGAGCATGACAACCCACTCCAGTGTTCTTGCCTGGAGAACCCCATGGACAGGGGAGTGGTCCACAGGGTCACCCAGAGTTGGACACGACTGAAGTGACTTAAGCATGCATGCATTCCTTTGTAGGGGCTTGCCTGATGGCTCAGTGGTAGAGAACCCACCTGCCAGTGCAGGAGGCTCAGATTCGGCCTCTAGGTCAGGAAGATCCCCTGGAGAAGGAAATGGCAACCTACTCCAGAATTCTTGCCTGGAAAATCCCAGGGACAGAGGAGCCTGGCAGGCTATAGTCCCTGGGGTTGCAGAAAGAGCCGGACACGACTCAGTGACTAAACAGCAACAACAATCTCTTTGTAGAGATGTGGCTCTTTTTATATAGTAGATGGGTTCCAAATTTTATGCAAGATGTGTTTTTCTGGGTGGGGAGGGAGAGAGGGTGATAGATTACTATTTTCAAGGAACTCTCTTAAATGCCCTGGGAGAAGCTGTGAATTGAAATAGCTCTTGTGTGCTAGTAGGGTGAGTCTTCTGAAAGTGAAAGCAAATCACTTTCACTTCTGGCTTCGTCTTTTTTGTTGGAGGAAACAGTAGTTTGCTGATTTCCAAGGCTACTCTCAGCTTGGATATTTTAGCTTTATGCTTCTTCCTCATTTGTTTTGAAAGGTTACCTATATGATTTTCTTTAAGATTAGGTAAGATGAGAATTGTAGCAGGATGAAAAAACGTCCCCCAAATACATCAGGTCGTAGTCCCTGGAACCTGTAAATGGTCCCTTATTTGAAAAATAAGGAAAAGCCCATGGGAGATAATTCTGGCTGATGGGGGAGGAGTGGACCCTAAGTGCAATCCCCTGTGTCCTTATCAGAGGGAGGCAGAGGGAAATACTCACACACCAAAGAGGAGAAGGCGAGGTGACCAGAGGCAGAGATTGGAGCCGTGTAGGCGCCAAGACACAGGCTGCTGGCAGTCTCTAGGAGCTGAGAGAGGCGAGGAGCAGATTCTCCCCTGGAGCTAGCGCAGCCCTGTGACACCTCAAGTTTGGATTTCCGGCCTCTCAAGCTGTGAGAGAGTAAGTTTCTGTTCTTTTAAGCCACCAAGTTTGTATCACAGCAGATAGGGGATTTTCGTTGTCATGGTGTTTAATCACTAACTCACATCAGACCCTTTTATGACCCTTTGGACTGCGGCCCTCCAGGCTCCCCTGTCCATAGGATTTCCCAGGCAAGGGTACTAGAGTTAACTACCATTTCCTCCTCCAAGGAATCTTCCTGACCTTGGGACTGAACCCAAGGCTCCTGCATTGGCGGGTGGATTCTTTCCCACTGAGCCACCAGGGAAGCCCAAGGGGATTTTTTTTTTTAAATCAGGATTTAATAGAAATTAAAAAGAAGCTGTAAAAAAAAAAAAGAGAGAGAGAGAGAAATGGCTATGTCTGTGTATTAAGGATGTCCTGGATAGCAGGTCTGTCTGTCCTTGGAATCAAGGTGTGGGACAGGCGGGGTTTGGGTCCTCAGCCCTGGCCTTCCCCAGCTCTGTTCTGATAATCTCCTAACCCTCCTGCTCTGTCTTCTCCCTCAAGAGTGGCAGTTCCTGTCTCGCATTCCCAGCCGCTTCCTCCACACCATGATGCTCCCCCACACCAGCACCTGCTCCTTTGTTCTCACTAATTGCAGCGGGGGAGATTAGCAGCATCCAGTCCCTTTTGGAGTTGGGATGGACCGATGGTGGGAAGAACCAGGTGGGCTTTCTCCTCTGTCTCTGTCCCCACCCAGTGCCTGGAGACCAGACAAATATCCCAATTCTGAAATGAGCAAACTGGCCTCTGGAATGTTCCTTTATGATGTTTTTCCTTTAGGGCCCCTCCATAGTTTCGTGCAGCAAAGGCCAGCGTTCTCTGCAAGGTGCTCTTGCAGAGCTGCCTGGGATGCTTAGTCGTTAAGTTACCCATTTACTGGTCAACCACCGGAAGCATAAAAATGGGAACAGGAGTGCCTCACGCTCTCAATTCATGTTTATAGGTGAAAGAATAGAGATGAACAGGTAAGTCATGGACTCAGAGAAATAGATATAACAAAGAAACATCAGTCAATAAAATGCTAGCAAGATTCAGGGGACTGTATGTCTCATGGGACAAGTGACATGAACTTTTGGTTCTGTTGTTTTCTAGTCTGTGAAGTGAGGGTAATAATATCTACCTTATAAGACTATTCTAAGGATTAGATGGGGTAATTGTATAAGTGAAGTACCTAGCCCAGTACACAGTATAATGGCATTTTTGAAATTAGTGAACACTCAGTAATTGGCTGCAGTTTTTGTTCACTGTTAGGTAATGTACTTAATGCAGATAAAGAATGCATTGTCATGGGTCGTGGGATGCCCTGGGGTAACTGTAAAGTCTTGTACCAAGATCTGCCCTTTAATCAGGACAGGGAGCATGAAGTACTGATGACTCAGTTGGAACAAGGATATCTTGACCCAAAGGGCTGCAAAAAAAGCTCTGCCCACCAGTGGACCTGGCCAGAAAATTCCTCCCTGTCTAAGGGGAAGGCCAAAGAGGACAGAGGGTGCTGTTGGCTTTGGGCAGACGCATCTGTCCGTGGTCACAGTGTCTCTAGGCATGAGTCACTGGCTCTGTCCTCACATAGAGGGCAAGGACAGGGGACACGCCATGTCATCGGACCTCACCGATGGGGTGGGTGGAGCTCTGTTCTTGTAGAAGGATGACTGGGTCTAATTCCTTCTCTAGTGACAAGCTTCATGTAAACTTGGGCAAGTTGTCATAAAGATTTTCTCTTTCTTGATATCCAGCAAGAGGGTTAACTGAGATGAATATGTATTGACCTTTACTCTGTACCAGGCAGTGTAGTAGGTTCTGGGAAGACAAGAGGAAAAGACATGGTCTCTATCCTTGGGTCTTTGGGCAGCTTAGAGCTCCTAGTAGACTTGCACTGCAGGGAAGCGGCAGTGACAGGTGCCCTCTGGTTCTGTGGATGTATTTACACACACACACAGACACACACACACACACACGCACCCCTTGGGCAGCCAAGGTGTGTGTCATGGTCTGAATATAAGCTTATGCAGTTTTCTCATGGGAAGGCCTCTTGGCTGATGACTCATGGTCTTGTTATTTTTTTTTAATATACCATTTATATTTATCAGGATGGATCGGGTTATGCTATTTATACTAACAGCCCCCAAATCTCTGTGGTTTAAATAACAGAGATGCATTTCTTACTCATATTAACAGTTCCATCTGCGGTAGGTGTGTGTATGTGGAGGATGAGGTCCTGCCCTATGTTGCTTTCTGGGTCCCAGGCGGGTCCCAGCACTCGAATGTCAGAGCTCACAGTGGCCAGAGGAAGCTGGAACCTGAGGAGTCATGTTCTGGCTCTTGAAGACTTCTGCTCCTAGTTCAGTGGCCAGAGCTAGTCACCCAGGCACTGTTCACTTCCAGGAGTTAGGGAAGATCGAGTCTACCTGTGATGGGGAGAGGAGAAACCAGTGAATTCCTGACAGCCTGAAGGACTTCTACGCTACACTGACTGGCTTCAGGTTTGAATTCTTCAGCTAGAGAATATAACATAATGGTGTCTTTGAAAGAGGAGCTCGAGAAGCTGGTCAGAAACATGAGAGACGAGTGGGTCTGACCTCTCGGAAAAGTGCCAGGAAAGCTGTGTCCACAACTATAAGGTCAAGTAGATCTACTGTGTAGGACTCTTTGTAACTCCCAAGGGCACACCTAATGCCATTGAAGCTTAAGTAAAATTTAGTGCTGCACAGTTCCTTTGCCAGGCACCATGCCAAGGTAAGGGATACATGATTAACTGGGATCATTAAGAAAAATTTAGGATATATTTATTATATTGATTATAAGATCAGGGAAGCATCTTTTTGCATAGTTAAAACTAAATGTTTTAGCAATATAAACAGTAAGACTTTTGTTACCTAAAAAAATTCTCTTAAATGGTACCTGGGGAATTGGAGCATCGCTGTTTCTCATTTTGCATTTCCTTCCTGTACAGTTTGTAAGTGCTGAATCATGTGGGTCGTCTTCTGTTTCACTCCCTTTTTCTCATTTTCTTTCTTATTCATCATGCTTATGACTGTTGAGCATTTCTAGTAATGCATTGAAATTGAGCCACTTTGATATAAGCATTTATGTGTACATACACATGTACACACACACACACACACACACACACACACACACACACCTGCCTGCTAGGAGATATGTGGGCTTTACCAAACAGAAACTCATCGGTTGGGGTCAGAGAAGGCACATGGCATCATTTTGGAGTAATCGTGCCTGTTAATTTCTACTCTGTTTTCCTCACATGCTCTTAGTCTTCCTTTGTGCAGGTGGTTGGAAAGAAAGCTTCTTAGATACCTTTGGCTCACTTTCGTGGAGGTCTTTACTACCCAGTTAGTCAAACAGACATTTATCAGACATGGTCTTTACAACCAATGCATGGTGTGGGGAAAAAAAGAGTAGTGTCAGGTATGACCCACCCCCACTCTCTGGTAGTTTATAATTTAGGGATGGGGACATAAACTAGTAGGCACCTGCTGTGTGCCAGGCACTGTTCCAAGCCTATTCTGGATACATCATCTCATGTAAACCTATAATAGTCTCCAATAGCTTCTGTTTTTTTCTACTTTGTGATGAAGAGATTGAAACTTAGAGAAGACCACTGAGATTGTCATGCCTATGTAATAAGTGATAGCATTTATAAACAAAGCTAGAATTCTCTTTTAAATCCAGTCTGTGCTCTTACCACAATGCCTGCCAGCCAACACAAAGCAGTTAGAGAACCCTACGGCAGAGTAGGCTCTCAAGACAGCAGAGATTTTTGTTTGATGTCTTCACCATTGTGTTTCCAGGGACTAAGTAAGAGCCTGCTACAGATGCAGTGATGATCAAGGTCTCCTGCCTTCAAGAAGTGTATAGTCCAGAGTGGTGAAACTGACAAGTGCATTTATCGTATCAGTGTGGGGTATTGTGGACCTCAGTGCAGAGGAGGGTGCATCCCATGAAGGTTTTCAGTAGACGTATGGGTTTTAGACAGTGTGCATCTTGAGCAGCAGCCTGGAGAAAGACTGGAGGGGGCAAATATGGAGGTAATAAGGCCAGTCAAAACCTTGAATGAGTATAAATGAGAAGGGACTGGATCCAGACAGTAGCAGTGGGATGATGTTACAAGGGGTGGCAATGGAGATGTTAAGCATCGGCAATAAAGGAGCGAGAAGAACCTGGGAAGACCTGCACATTCCTGGCTTGTGCAACTAGGTGGATGATAGTGGACAAGGAGGAAGACCAGGTTTGACCAAAAAGATCCTTCCATGGGATGAGAACCTCCAAAGCCCAGGTTCTGTATTAAGGGCTTGTCTGGTGACTCAGTGGTAAAGAATCCTCCTGCCAGTGCAGGAGATGCAGGAAACGTGGGGTTGATCCCCGGGTGGGGGAGATCCCCTAGAGGAGGAAATGGCAATCCGCTCCAGTATTCTTGCCCAGAGAATCCTGTGGACAGAGGAACCTGGCGGGCTACAGTCTGTGGGATCGCAAAGAGTTGGATACGACTGAGCACGCACACAGCATGCACACACCTGGTTCTATATTAGCTTTTTGACCTTGGGCAGAATTCTTAACCCCTGAGCCTTAGATTCTTATACTGTGGAAATATTAATTATACCTGCGTCGTAAGGTTATTGTAAGGATGGTATGAAATCATACACATAAAGCACTTAAAGTTTGACATGTAAATGCTGGCTGTTGGTAATTATTAATAATTAATAATGAATAACTAATGATGAATATGGATAAACTTATGGTAGTGGAGAAGTTAATATCTGGTAACCTGTATTCTCGTTTTAACGAGTTGTGGCAAAAAGCTATAGGAAAAAATAAAGAGAGGAGGAAAATTATTAATCAAGTATCTGTTATGCTGCCAGGGTCTGTGTCTGGTCCTATACACTGTGTTTTGCAAATTTTCATTGTTTAATTATCATAACCATCTGTCAAGCTAAGAAAATGGTGCCTTAGGTAGAAGCCAGCCGAGTAGACCCAAGAATGTCTAATGACTCAAGATGTTTATTTCTCATTCTCAGAATGAGTATGTTGGGAGAATAAAGGAGGGGATGTCTCTGCTCCACACAGTGACTCGGGCCACAGGAAAGCTATCGTCTGCAAGTGATATCTAAGCTCTGGACAGCAGAGAGCAAGATCGCGAGCAGTGAGTATGGGACCACATCTTTGCTGCTCGCTTCCCACTGGTTAGAATTTTGTCAGATAGATGAACTCCAGGAGAGAGTGGAGGACAGAGGAGCTGGGCGTGCCATAGTCCATGGGGTCGCCAAGAGTCAGACATGACTTAGTGACTGAGCAACAGCACCTCTCACGGCATGGAGGCTGGGGAATTGTCTCACCCTGACCAGGGTCCGCTGGACAGTTGCCCTTCTCCAGAAGAGGCCCAATTTATAGATGAAGAAACTGAATTTTTGAAAAACTAACAGACTTCTTTAAGGGCACATTGATTATTTACAGGGATGTAAGATTCATGTTCAAGTTTGTCTCCCCCCATCAACCCCCTACGGGACATGTAGAGGATGGTTAGGGAGGCTGTGTGGGTTAAATGAAGTGGATTTGGTTGGATTAAGTACTTGATAAAGTATGTATGTAAGTAAGTAATAAAGGAAGGATATTGGAAGGCAAGGTTGTTGAGTCAGCTCCTAGAGGATGTGGAGGGCTGGGAGCTGGTACCAAGGGGGCGTGGTGGTGCAGGTTGTTGGCATCAAGGGAATGAATGACTTGGTAAACCAGTAGTGTGGGTGAGTAGCCACAGTCCTGCTGGAGTTGCCCTGGATGGCAGTATATGTTGAAAATGGAGGAGCTGAGATTTCCTAAAGGACAGCAGTGAGATACAGAGCTTGTGGCCAGAAAGCCTAAACTTCAAAAAACAGTCATCTTGAGCATTTGTATATGTGCACTGTTTCTTAGCTTGGCCATGAATATTATAGAATATTAAACCGATGGTGAGCTTTGAGCTCACGTGCCACAGGGAGGAAATAAAATGTGATGTGATGATGGGCCTGACAGAAATTGGCTGTTGTGATCAATATCTTTGGATTACAGAGACCACAGGGGCCTGTGTGAACTTTCAAGTTGCTTGCCATCTGGAATCAGGCTGCTGCTGAAATCGATGAGTCCAGTTCTCTTCAAACTGGTGGTCTTTGAAGTTGCTTTTGAACGTGGGGATAAATCCGTGCATCAACATGTATTTATTGAGCATGTACCACGTGCCCAAATATTTTCAGCACCAGTTCTTAGGATGACAATGGGGAACAGGAATGAGGAATAGTCTGCAGCCTTGGCTGGAATCCAGTTGTAGAGAGGATGCCCTCCTGGGGAGTGGTTGAGGGATCACAGAAAAAGCCCTAGATGTTGAGATGACCTAAATTCTCATCCACTGAGTTCTGTGAGCCTTTGACAAGTTACTGGGTTGGCTGGTCTTTGGGTGTCTCATCCATTTAACAGTGGACTTCTCTGGTGGCTCAGATGGTAAAGAATCTGCCTGCAATGTGGAAGATCCAGGTTCAGTCCCTGGGTCAGGAAGATCCCCTGAAGAAGGGAATGGCTACCCCCTCCAGTATTCTTGCCTCCAGAATTCCATGGACAGAGGAACCTGGCGGCTACAGTTCATAGGGTTACAAAAGAGTCAGACACAACTTACCAACTAAACAACAACAACAATAGCAAATATTGTGAATGAGTGTGTGCACTCAAATAAACCACCTGTATTTTTTTTTAATGAAAGATTTTCTCCTACTTTTTGCATTAAAAATGCCCTGACTGTTGAAGGACTGTTAAACATACACATGAACAAATTTTATAAACTGCACTCTGACCCTGCACCATTCATTGACTGAGCCCGGGAGCCCCACATTGGAATCTTCAGTGCCCCGTTCCCTTGTGCCTCACCTTGAGTAGGAGGGGAAATGCCACATATTCAACACGTATGAACTGGCCCTTGTATCATAGGGAGAAATGAGTATTTGTGCCATTTGAGTAGGTATAGTAATATCCCCATTTTTGTAGTTGTAAACTATCCAAGGTCAAGTTAGTTAGGGAGCTGGGGTCTATACCTGCAAAGGCCTTTTGACCACCCACCCTGTTTTCGCTTCCTCCCTCCATCCTTCAGCTTCCTGGTCTGTCAGCTGTGGATAATGATTTTGTCCTGTCTTACTGCTGACGCCCTCAATAATATTGACCTAGCAGGAAGTTGTAAGGCATAACTAAAAATAATGACAGGGAAGCCTTCTGCCAATAGAAGGTATGCTGCTGCTTGCTAATTCACGGATGAGCCCGGCAGTGATGGGAGGGCAGATTTATTAGGCAGCTATTTATCTAGTGGATTTTTCCTGCCCTCAGTTCAATTAGGAGGCTGCATCTGGCTCCAGCAGCTCTGTCCTCTATATTTTTGCTCTGTTACCTTCCGTGATCTCTCCATATGTGGATTTGCGGGACTTCGCGACCACTCGTAGCACTGTTACTTTGGGAGTTAGGTTTGGGGATGCTGTGTTGGGTGCCCAGCCATGAAAGCCATGGGGTCTGCCCCAGGGGTCTCCCGGTCTAGAGGGAGGGCACAGATGAGTAAGTGACCAGAGCAGCAAGGGGTGGTGAAGCTGGAGAAAGGCCCCGAACACAGCGCTGTGGAATGCCTTGCCTCTGACACAGCGCTGTGGAATGCCTTGCCTCTGAGTGAAGAAGAGAGAAGAGGCAGTCAGGGGGGCCTTCCCTCAAGGAGTGACACTGGCAGAGTCTGAGCCATGGGCCCTTGCAGGGGTCAGGAGCTTAAACTCTGGAGCCCACCGGCCCCTTTCTGGCTGGGAGACCTTAAAAGTGTTGTGAAAATGTTAGTTGCTCAGTTGTGTCCTACCCATAGACAGCTAGATGGATGGATGGATAGCTAGATAAGACATGCTGTGCTGGCTTAGTTGCTCAGTCATATTCAACTCTTTGCAACCCCATGGACTGCAGGCTGCCACGCTCCTCTGTCCTTGGAATTCTGGAAGCAAGAATACTGGAGTGGGTAGCCATTTCCTTCTCCGGGGGATCTTCCCAACCCAGGGATCCAACCCAGGTCTTTGCATTGCAGGCTGATTCTTTACTGTCTGAGCCACCAGGGAATTGACTTTCTCTCTATGGCTGTGATATGGAGGTGGCGAGACTGTCATCATAGCATGACAGTAGGGCTGTCTTGAGCACTAAGTGAATTTTTACAGGCAGAAGGCTTACAACAGTAGGTGATACCTGAGTAGTTTAAGCACGAGTGTGCGTGGACCTGTGTATCCCCAGCAGAGGCATCAGCATCTGCACGGGCTGGTGGTGAGAATGTGTTTGCACAGGGCTGGGTGGGAGTTGGGGCTGGAGGCCAGTGTGAGGCAAAGGGGGACCTACTGAGGCTCGGGTGTATATATTTGACATTGTGTGTGTGTGTGTGTGTGTGTGTGTACATACACACCTGTGGCACTCACTCAGTGTCTTAACTCCAGGGACAGGTTGTGGCGAGTGAGGTTGAGTGGAGGAGGATGACCTGAGAAAAGGGTGACAATCCATCACACTCGCCTTTCCAGGAGAGCATTCCGGAATTGGAGATGACTGAGTGAGAGTCATGGAGGGGATATTAATTTGGGGGGCTAGAGAGACCTGACCTAGAATCTTGGTCCCCAACATATCTATCTATCTGTTGCTCCATCTGTCTAGCTACCACTCAATCAATTAATCATCCATCACTCCATGTATTTATATCTATGCAAGTTTTATCTCTCTCTCTCCCCTCCTCTATCCATCTATCTAGCTATCTACCAGTCATCTATCTCTCTGTTTACTTATATCTCTCTGTGTTTTATAGCTGTCTGTCTACTTATCAATCATCCATCTCTCTATTTATATCTATGTATATCTTATCTAGGGGGCTTCCTAGATAAGAAAGCTTCCTAGATAAGCTCAAATCTTCAGCTGGTGAAGAATCTGCCTGCAGTGCAGGAGACCCCAGCTCAATCCCTGGGTCAGGAATCTCTGGAGAAGGGATAGGCTACCCACTCCAGTATTCTTGGGCTTCCCTGGTAGCTCAGATGGTAAAGAATCCACCTGCAATACTGGAGACCTGGGTACTTTGGGACGATTCCCTGGAGGAAGGCATGGCAACCCACTCCAGTATTCTTGCCTAGAGAACCCCCAGGGACAGAGGAGCCTGGTGGGCTACAGTCCACGGGGTTGCAAAGAGTTGAATATGACTGAGCAACTAAGCCAGCACAGCATGTCTTATCTAACTGTCCATCCATCCATCTAGCTATCAGTCATGCATCTCTATTACATATGGTTTATCTATCTATATATCATATATCTATCTACCTATCAATTAGTCATCCATCTCTCTATTTATATTTATATGTGTTCTCTCTCTCTCTTTTTCTCTCTGTCTCTCTCTTTCTTTCTCAAAACCGGACTACCTCTTGAGGATTAAGTCAGGCAGGAGAACCCAGATGCTGCCCTGCTCTGCTCCAAGATAGTTTTTCACTCCTCATTTCTTTCCCACACAGACCACAGTGGGGCGTTGTCTGAGTCAAGCCTTGAGTTTCTATCTCGTAGACACTTTCTATTTGTGAAAACTGTGCAAGCGTCCAAAAGCCAGGCCATGCCTTTGTGTGCTCATTTAATGAGCAAATTGAATGCAAAAGAGGAAGAGTTTGGAGATAATTGGACTCAGGAGGGTTGCCTGTTTTTTGGGAGGTGATGAGCAGTTGATGGTCTCATAAGAAGTGCTTATGATGATCTGTACATGGTTCAGCAGCTGCATGCCTTCCTTTTGAAGCACCTCCGGGAGGTTTTCCCTTCATGATGAACCCTCCCCATTCTCTGCAGATGCTGAACTCACAGGGTGACGGTATGGATGGAAACACACACATCTTCCAGCACCATGCCCTGTGGGAAAGGTAGAGAAGGAGCTCAAATCTTTGCTCTAATTCTGTGTCAAGGCTTCATTTTTCACGGCCAGCCGGTCGTGAAAGTCACAGCCTGAAGTCACAGCCCCAAGTGTGTGGGCCCCTGGGCTGGGTTGATGGACAGGTACCTGCACTTCACACTCTGCTCTGTTTCCAAGATTGTACCTCGGATGCAAAGAGTTCTGTTTGGTGGTTGTCGAAGCCACTGTCCAAAGCTGATCACTCACCCACATGTCTTAGAACCAATGAAGGCCACACAGTGCTTTTTCTCCGATGGCAGATTTGCCCGGCATGAAGAAAGAACATAATTGGAAAATGGGCAATATTCACATAGCAATTGCTATGCCTGTTAATGAGGTTTACATGAAGGCTTCCAGTGAATGGATGAAGAACAGTGAGTTTGGCATTCACGTTGAGCAGCTGGACAGCCTGATAAGGGAGCAGATGAGGGGGGCCTGGGCTTAGCCAAGGGGAGCAGGACCAAGAGAAACCCTCGCCTTGGCTCTCCCCTTGCTCAGTGCTGCCCTGGTCTCCTTACTGTCCTGGGAGAAACTGAGCCTGTTAGACTCCCACCTCCAGACTGCACCGCCCCAGCCAAGAGGGAGAGGAGCCAGTTTGGCTAGGTTGTGGGCCCCCTCGGGCTGTGCTCAAAGTGTAGCCAGTGGTAAACTATTAAATCTCCTTTCCTTGGTATTAGGACCTGCGGTAACTTTGGGGGACCACGTGTCAGGGAAAGAAGCATTACCATATTGTGTGTGAAGGTCTGAGCCTAAATCAAGGCTCTGTTAGTAACATCTATGTATTCCTCGGATATGTAATTTGGCTGCAGGGAGCTGCGGTTTCCTCATCCGTAGGAAAGTTAGTCTAACGGAAGTGAATGGTTTCCATGACATGACGTTATGCATATGGTGGTTGCTGCTTCGTTCAGTGTTCTCCTGAGCAATAGAACCAATGGGAGCCATAGATATAAGCAGATACAGATATACGTATTCCCAGAGGCTTTGGTGTTAGGGATCGGCTCACATGACTGTTGAGCCTGGCAAGTCTGAAGTTTATGGGGCAGCCAGCAGGCTGGGACCTCAGGCAGGAGAGAATGCTGCAGTCTGAAGGCAGATCTTCTTCTTCTCTGGGAAAACTCCACCTCAAGTTTTGCCCCAGAGGCCTTTGACTGATTGAATGAGGCCCACTCCCGTTATTGAGGGTCCTCTCTTTTACTTAAAGTTATTTGACTGTAGATGTTGCCCGTATCTATCTACGAAATACCTTCACAGGAACGCTGAGACTAGTGTTTGGTGAATAACTGGGGACTCTAGGCCAAGTTGACACATAAAACGAACCATCCCAGTCACTGTCATTGTCATGGGTGTGCCAGAAACCAGGTGCTATGTTTGGCCCCATTGGAGGCTATTGGCAAACTGTCACTTGCTGGCCTGACACACACCTGGTATCTTAGCTCCAGGGACAGATTGTGGTGGATGAGGTTGGGTTGAGAAGGATGACTTGAGTGATTGAGGCGCTTAGAGGAGGGTGACAGTCCATCATACTAGCCTTTCGAGGAGAGATCCTGGAATTGGAGATGATTGAGTGAGAGTTAAACGTATGTTATTGAGAGGATATTAATTTTGGAGGTCAGAGCTACGAGGAATCTTGACCCCAAGACATCTTCTTTCCCACCCCACATTATGATCAGTAACTTAATCCTAATGATAGTTTTTTTTTTTTAATTTGTTCTGTAAAATGGGAAAAACTTATCGTTTAAGCTCATTGCAAGAGTGTGGAGTATATCTGGTGTGATTTGAACACTCAGTAAATTTTTGTTTCCCTCTCTGTATCTGTTCAGTGTTCATGTGATATTTATTTCAATCTTAAGATTTTCCTGTATGGGCTTTTAAGTTGGGAGCATTACAGAATGCAAGGGAGTTAAACTGGAAATACCTATCAAAATGGGGAAGAGTGTGTTGCTCAGCAGTGCCTGGGCTTACTGTGTTCTTAGCGAAAATGCATTTCCCCGGGAGCTTTTGTTTGTTTGTTTGTTGGATGGGCTGGGCTGGGTCTTCGTTGCTGCATAGGCCTTCTCTATGCAAGGAGCGTACGAGCAATGAGCGGGGGCTACTTTTTGTTGTGGTGCATGGGCTTCTTACTGCGGTGGCTTCACTTGTGGCAGAGCACAGGTTCTAGAGCAGGCAGGCTTCAGTAGTTGTGGCACATGGGCCCAGTAGTTGAGGCTCATGGGCTCTGGAACTCTGGCTCAGTAGTTATGGTGCGTGGGCTTAGTTGCTCTGCGGCATGTGGGATCTGCCTGGACTGGGGATTGAACCAGTGTCCCCTTCTTTGGCAGGTAAGTTCTTAACCACTAGACCACCAGGGAAGCCCCCTTACCCGCACACAACACACACACAACATCTTTGAGCAGAAGATATAGAGTATCCTGCGCAGTGTTTTGTCATCTGCGTGGAGAGCTGAGATAGGTAGAGGTGGAGGACTGTTTCCTGATGATTGTGTTCACATGGGACCAGCAGCACATCACTGCCTCTGAAGATGAGTGCTCACTCTTCTCCATCCTTGTTCATGTGTCCCCTGGTCTGTTAGGCAAAAGGGGTCCTACATGTGAGATGCACCTTTTCTACCAAGATGTGGTGGGGGGGCCAGCATGGGCACCGTGTGCTGCTTCTGGGGTACTTGACTGTCAGGGGCTGAACAAAACAATCTATGTGATACTGGTTATATTTCTACAAGCTTGACATGCTTATCTGGAACAGCTTCTTAGAACGGCACTTCTGAATGCACTAGATGTTTCTGATAGCACCCCTGCAATAGACTGGATGTCTGTGTCATCTCCCGTCCCCAGTCATTCATATGTTGAAATCTAGTCCCTAAAGTGGTGGTATTAGGAGGTGGGACCTTTGTAGTTAGTTATGATTAAGTGAGAGCATAAGGATGGAACCCCCATGAATGGAATTAGAGTCCTTATAAGAGTCACTACCACCTGCTCCACCACTACTGACTCCAAAGAGTTGGACATGAGTGAAGCAGTCTACTTAGCACATATACACGTCAAGGGGGTGACATAGTCACTCAGTGGTGCTGTTACAAACATCTCCTGCATTCAGAAGTGCCATTCTAAGAAGCAATAAGCTATCCCAGATAAGGATGTTGAGCTTCTGGAAATATACCCATATCACACCTGGATTTCAGACTCCCCAACCTCCAGAATTATGAGAAATAACTTCTTTTTTTATTAGCCAGTCAGTGTATGGTACTTTGTCATAGCTGCCTGAAGTGACTTAGGACAACCACTGAAACCAAATCTAAACTAATAGCCTGAATTTATACACTAACTTGGTACCACCTAATGGGAGGAAAAACCAGCAAGCCACCAGAACCAATCACAATAAATATACCTGTATTTTGTCTTCTTCTTTGTTTGTCTCCTTGAGGAAGCTGTGAACTCCTTGAAGGACAGTCGGTTTTCTTTTCGTCTCTGAGCTTCATTGTTTAGGGTCTGGTGTGCCGTCAGGGCCTCGTTCGTGTTTGCTGGATGAGCGAGCAAACCGTGAAGGAACATCCTGATCAGTGTTGTGTTCTTGGCCTGGACAGCTGTTGAGGTCTGACTGTGTTTATGGAATGAATTACTCTACACACAGGGAAACTCAGCAATGGACCAGCATCCTAAGGGGATATCTTAGAGGATCTGTTAGATGGATGGACCATCTGTGCCCTGGCCATGTGGATCAAAGATAAACATGTGATTGAGTGAGGTCTTAGCAATGACAACCAGCCCTGGCTGGAATGTGTGCAATGCAAGGCTCTGGTTTGAGTCCTGGTTTCCCTTGGGGACTTGAGTAGATGGAAATGGCATTGTATTACAGAGAGCCATCACTTGGGCAAACATCTGGGGATGTAATGACAAGGGAAAGGCAATACATGCCCAAAAGAGCCTTGTCCAAAACGAAACTGTCTGTCACAAGCTATGGTCAGGTGAGTTACTCTTTTGGAATCCTAGGAAGGCAGAGTAGGCCAAGCATGATTCCCAGTACCTTCAGAGCTTGCTGGAGCTTATTAGCATGACCATGATCTCATGAACAGGTTCTCTGGGGCCTCTGTTCCTGGAGCATCAGATATTAAGTCCTCTTGAGGAAGAAAAGAAATGAGTTTTTAAGGTCTATATTTACATGTGTTAATTGTCTTCTGTGCTGGTCCACTAGATTAAACCTATCAAAACAAATTTTTCAAATCTCTTTTAGTGGCATCATTATGTCCCAAGGTTGACATCTCAGAGTCATCCTTAGAAGCGTGTTCTCTCTTCAGTTTTCCCTCTCCTTGCCCCTGTCTTGCTTAGGTCTTCAGATTGAGCTTTAGACCAGGTTGTCCATTCCCTCCTGGCGTTGCCGGCAAGTTCTTTCACCTCCGTCTGTCACAGCCTTGGGCAGGGTTCCCATCCTCTCTGGCCTGGACTGTCATACTAGCCTGGTTTCCTCCTCCCTTTGGCTTCTAATCCATCATTCTCCTGCTGCCACAGTGGTTTTTCTAAAGCTCAGAGCAGCACATGCAGCCCCTGCTTAAGCCTCCTTGGTCACTCCTCATTGCCTCTAGAACAAGTCCAAACAGCTTAATAGGATGTATAAATCTGTTCCCAGGCGGGGTCCTTCCTGGCCTTGGGCCCTACCTCTATACATCAGATCTCAACTTCCCCACTCTCTAGATCTGACATATTCTCCCACGTTTCCAAGATTTGGAGATTCTTTTTCCCTCTTGGAAAGCATATTAACTTTTTCTGCCTGTCAGACACCTCCTTATTCTTCAAGACTTCAGGTTTTGTTGGTAGAACTGAATTGCAGGCAAATGATGACTCAGAAGGTGCCGAGACTGGCAGGCTTCTGTGAAATGCGTGGCTTTCTTTTCGTGGAAACTCTCTCTAGCTCAAGCCAGCAGTGCTGCACAAGGGAGCCTGGTTTGCTCATGCCTTTACTCGTTCTGCTAAATTGTGTTTTATTAATGTGTGTGATTGTACTGATGCTCGGGCTACTGTGCTAATGGCTGATAATTGCCTTAATGAGATATTTGTGAGAAATACAGTAATACCAGGAGGAATGAAAGCAGTCCCACCACAGCTGGTGGTGGAACAGCCCTTTGGCTGACTTCAGGGAGGAACAGCTCGTAGGATTCTGGCAGTTAGAATAAGGAAGAGCTCCAGTTCCCCACTTATTTTGAATGCCCAAGTTACCCAACTTCCACTCAAAAGTTAACTACGCACATGTCAGGAGGGTACATGATGCTGGGTAGCACATCTCAGAGGCAGATGATAATCAGAGTTTTCCCCATACTGTGTGTCCATCCAAGTTCAGTCCCCAGGGGCTCCGTTCCATGCTGTTTTCACCATGGGATCCAGGGTGGTGAGGCCACCCCATCAAGACTATTGTTGGTCATCCTAGCAGAGAGGGGAAGGCGCACAACTGGTTCTTAAAGCTTCCTCTTCATCACTTGTGTTCTCATTTCATTGCCCAGAGGAAGCCATGTAGCCATGCCTGGGCAGAGCAGTTCTGTCCTGATGTACTCAGAGCCTGACGATGATATTGTGAACAGCCTGAGGGTCACTGTAGCACGGCATAGTGGTGTGTGAAACGCCTGTTGTCACGCCCTCAGAGAAATACAATCCCCGTGCACACATCACCATTTGGACTGCATCTGTCTCTAGTGTCAGATCTTAAGCATCCTTGGGATGGGGAGATTTCTGGGTCTCATTTACATTTGATCCCAGAGTTGTGCAGAGTGCCTCCTTCAAGGTTTGCAAACACTCAGCAAATAATAGTTGATTAAATTTATATGTGACTGAAGAAGGCTTGTCATCTGGATTCCCACCCCCCTCGCACACACACTTATTTGTGTCAAGCACCTTTGTGACAGGTGGGGAGGGGTTGCATGTGTTCTTTTGTTGACTTCTCCCAGCTCTCAGGCAAGTCTTCACCCTTCTTATTCCAGATAAAGAGATGGAGAAACTTAAAGATGCAGGAACTTAAAATTTTCATATGTGGTTGTAAACACAAAAGCTTATAAGTAAGCACTTACTATGCACTGGTCCCTATTGTAAGCACTTCTTATGGATTAACTTATTCACTTCCCAACAGTTCTGTGAAGCAGATGGCTATCATCCTGGTTTTGCAGACGATGAAGCTGAGCGCAAAAAAGTTGAGAAGGTTAGCCAAGGTCACACAGCTTGGAAGTGGCAGAGCTGGGATTTTTATCCAGGCAAGCTCTCTCCAAGGCTTTGCTCTTTATAACTCTCTGTGGTCTCACCTGCTGTGCCAAACTACTGATCACACTGGGTTTTGGGGAGTTGTACAGTTTGAAAGTGCAAAGGAGAAGATTTGAGGTCAGTTTTGAGTCTCATTGACTCTCTCTGAGCAGGGCAGCTGGCATTCCTGAGAAGTTTCAGGGGCCTGAGTACTGCTCTGGGGACAAGAATGTAAAGATAAATAAGCTCACTTCCCATTTTCAAGGAGTTTATAGTTGGGGAGATGTCATATTACAGATAATTTCAATGTAATGACATAGCCACGTTCTTGGAAAGTGTTCAAGAAGCTATTTGTTTTTGTCCAATATGTGATTATGTAAAGAGGTGTTTTTGCTGAAGGTCCAGTAAGCACTGCATCTAGAAAACACCAGGTTCATTTGTACAGCCCCAGACTGTCCTGAAGGCCAGACTCAGACTCTGGGCCATTCGAACGTGTGTTTATAGCTAGGTTTGCTGCCGCTGTCTCCAGATTTGGTTTCACAGTTACGTCTGATCCTCTCAACTCCTTCAGGGAACCTTGCTTTAATCTGATTTTATTTATTTCTTCTTCTTCTGGATGATGTGACCCTTTATTCATTCATTCATTCATTCTTCTTGTCCATCCATCCATTCACTCAACAGACACTTAAATTTTACCTACTGGTTTTGTTTTGCTTTTGTATTTTTGTGGTTTTTTTGACCAGGCATAACTTCTCAGCACAGGAAATACAAGTGGTGAATAATACAAAGACTGTTGTCTTAAGCTTAAATTCTACTGAGAGACAGTAAAAGAAGTCAGACACTAGAAAGGTCCCATATTGTATGATTCCATTTAGTCCAGAATAGTTAATCTCTAGAGACAAAATTCCAAGTTGATCATGATCAAGGTTTGTTGGGGAAGGGGGCAGAGAGGAGATGGGGAGAAACTGCCTAGTGTATAGGGGTTTATTTGGAGTGATGGAACTGCTTTGGAAGTAGAGATGTTGGGTGCACAGCACCGTGGATGCACTAAATGGTACATCCATTCACTTTAAAATAGTTAATCTTGTGGTATGTTGCATTTCACTTTGATAAATTTATTTAAATGGTGAAAAAAATTCTAGAGAGGAAAGATGGACATTAAACAATGCTCACAGTCATAGTGAATGTTTCAGAATAGAAGAAAGAAAAGGGAAGGGAAATAGGACATCATGTGGTAGGGGGTGATGGGCTGTCATTTTACATAGGGATGTATTAGGGGACAGTTGAGGGATCCTGAGGGAGGTGGGGGAAAGAACGTCCCAGGCAGAGGGCACAGCAAGGCAAAGGGCTAAAGAGAGCATGGCCATGTTACAGAGTCCAAACTCATACTGCTTGCTGTACAATACACCAGTGAATCAAGAGATGAAGTGCTGGACAAGAAATAGCAACTTTATTCAGAAACTCTGTTGATCAAGAAGGTGGCGGACTAGTGTCCCAAAGAATTGTCATCTGAGCTAGAATTCAGGCTTCTTTTATACGAAAAGGGGAAGGGGTGCCAGAATTCTTTGTTCTTGAAGCTGTCCACCTAGGTCTAGTCACAATGTTCCTATAAACCTCCAGCAAGACAAATGTGATTCTCTGTTCTGCAAGTGTTTGTCTCTATATGAATGGAAAAGTGTTATACCTCTAAAGGTCAGAGCCGAGAGAATAGGCTGTCTTGTATATTTTGGGGTATAGACAGCATTCTTAACTTTATAGCAAATGCAATAGTATACCAAAGGTAGAGAAACAGCTCCAGTATGGAGTCATATTTGTTCTTCCCTATTATAGCCATTGCAGTCTAGAAACAGGCTGAGTGAGGAGGAGGGTGAGACAGCACTTCCTCTGTCCCCCAAGTGCCTTTGTACAAATTAGAAAGACAACTTGTTGGAGGTACAGCCTGAGGGCAGGGCTCATGAGAGGGGTGAGTGGCTTTTCACCTGCCCTGTCCACTCCCCTTGTTCAGGGCACGGTGTGTTTTGTCACATGGTGGCCCTGCTAAGAGCTGAGGTCAGGCAGGGAAAGTCACGTGTAGGGTGTTTACTCCAAGTGAAATGGAGTAAGAGAACCACTGGAGGGCTCCCAGCAGGGTAGAGATGACCTGCTTGCTTTTCAGAAGAACTCCTCTGGTTCCAAGGATCAAGGAAGGGATATAGTTAGGAAACAAGGCCAGTAATTCAGGCAAGAGATGCTGCTGGCTTGGACCAGAATTGCAGTAGCAATAGTGGTGGGAAATAATCAGAATCTGGATGTGCTTTCAAGGCTGGTTCAGTACTTTGGCTGTGCCAACTAGAAAGCAAGGAGTCAGTGGTGAATCTAGTTTCTCACTGAGCAGCAATTAATAGAAGGAATGAGGGAGACTTCCATTTTCTGTAATGGGGAAGATCATAGGAATAACCAATTTCAAAGAGGATATTAGTAGTTTGGTTTTAGTCTTATGGAATTAGCAATGCTTTTCAGGTGGATAGCTGCGTGAAGACACTGGACCGGCAGGTGGCTGGCTACGAGCCTGGGGTTCTAGAGCAAACTTGGGCTGGGAGATAGAGTTTGGGAGTTGCCGGCATTTAGGTGGCTTTTCAGGCCATAAGCCTGGCTGAGATTGGTAAGAGAATGAGTGTAAGCAGAGAAGGGGAGCCTGAACTTGGCTGCTCTCTCTTCGTGCCCTGGAAAAATAAAATCTGGGCTGCACTGGGAACATTGGGGGCCGGTTTAGTTATTTTTAAAAACAGATTTTTTTTTAAAGCAAAGAGTTACAGCCTTACTCCCAGGGGAAAATAAAAGTAGGTTGCTCATGGTATCAAAACCACGCAAATACAGCTGGCTCTCTGCAGAGCTTTCCCTGAGAAGCAGTGCCCAGGTATGTGCATGATAAGTGTTTATTGTACTGAACAGCAGTGAGTGTGGATGTGGGTTCTTACAGCCATCTTTCTCATATGTGTGTCCCTAGCAGCTAACAATCATCTGAAATTCAGAGGTGCCAAACACATGGTTAGGGCTCCCGAGATGGCACTAGTGGTAAAGAATCTGCCTGGCAATGCGGGAGATCCAAAAGACGTGGGTTTGATCCCTGGGTTGGGAAGATTCCTAAAGTAGGAAATGGCAACCCACTCCAGTATTATTGCCTGGAAATTTCCATGGACAGAGGAGCCTGGAGGGCAGAGGAGTCCATGGGGCTGCAAAGAGT
The DNA here is from genome assembly GCF_042477335.2 of Ovis canadensis. Lineage (NCBI taxonomy): Eukaryota > Metazoa > Chordata > Mammalia > Artiodactyla > Bovidae > Ovis > Ovis canadensis. The sequence continues at coordinate 183,646,811 of NC_091247.1, read as the reverse complement.
TGGACACGACTGAACATACACACAAAAATACATGTTTGAAGAATGAATGGAGGGATGGCCTTTACCCTCTGTGCTTGGAGACCAAGGTAGAAGGATCCAGTTTTCTTATTTTATTGTTAATTTGTGGTTTGAACCAAAGAGGCTTGTCTATACCTTGGGTGTTGGAGATTAGGTCCATCTTCATGGGTTGAAGTTTCAAAAATTTTGCACATGGGGCTCTTAGGCAACTGCCAAAGAGAAATCCCAAACTGTTATGAACAAAGGCAGCATTGTTGGAATCAGTGAATGACTTCCCAAGAAGACTACTCTGGCCAAAATTCATTTGTGTGTACCCCCTCTGGAGAAGAAGTTGACTTAATGAGCCTGACCACAATCCATAGAAAGCCCTTGGCTTAAGGCTAGGGATCAAGGGATCCCTGGGAGGGATCCTTAGGAGGGATCCCACCTTTCCTAAAGCTCAGAAGAGTGACTTCCTGTGCCTAAAACATTTGTATGGCCAGTATTGTTTATGTTGAACACGTCTCTCCTTCTGGGTGTCCAGGCTTTTAGTACATGTTAGGCAAATGATGCTTACCTGCGAGTCTCCAATGGAAACACTGGATGCTGAGTCTCCAAGGAGTTTCCCCTGTGGACCACGTCATATGTGTTGTCACAGCTCATTGCTGGGTGAATTAGGTGCATCCTGGGTGACTCCACTGGGAGAGGACCCTCAAAGCTTATGCCTGGTTTCCTCAGATTTAACCCCACTTGCCTTTACCCTTTGCTGATTCCACTCGGTGTCCTTTGCCTGTAAGAAGCCATAGTTGTGAGTATGCGTGAGTTTGTGCTGGGTCCTGTGAGTCTGGCTGGAGAGTCAGGGAACCTGAGGGCTCTGACAGCCCCCACCCCCTTTTCTTTTTGTTTGCCTTATTAAACCATCAGTCATATTACCTTATAGACCACTTAATGCCATTAGCATCTCCTGGGTTCTCACTCTATGCATAACACATCATCAAATGGGCAGCTCTCCAGGTGAGTTTAACTTTAGAAACTGACTCACACCCTAACATACTTCCATGGGTGACTTGTTCTCAAGCCATTTCCGTATATGGTGCGCCGTGTAAGCTATAGAAGTGATAGATGTAGACAAATACAATCTCAATTTGAGAGAGAAAATGTAAGTTCTGTGAAAGCAAAATTCCCTGAACTTTGGGGAAATGAAGTTCTCTGCCACTTCTAACGATAGCTTTTATTGAAGAGGCGTATGATTCTTGTCTTGAAAGAGATACAGAAGTGACTGTAAGGCATTAGTAGAGTTGGATGATTTGGAGAAAGAATACTTTGCTTTTCCCTGGCATTCCTTACTCTTCTTTCAGTTTTCATCAGTCTGTCCATCCATCTACCCCTCTTCCTATCCATCCACTTAGCTGTCTACCCGGTCATCCACTTACCTGTTCACTCAGCCATCCAGTGTTGCCGGGCAACTTGTTCCATTACTGAGCATTGATTATGTCCCAGGCATTGAGGTACAAGAGGGTTGACTGGGGTCCTTGCCCTCCTGTGTATGGCCAGGGTTGGGAGATGTGGAAACAAATACTTCCAGGTGGAAAGTAACAGGCATCCTACCATGTGTCCTGGGAGATTATCCAAACCAGGGCGCCAGTGCTGGGGCTATTCTCTGTCCCCACCTTCATGGTCATTTAAGCAAAGTAAAGGGAAGACAGCCTCCTCTTGTGGGATTTCCCCAAAGGTTAATTTAAAATACTCTTTTCATTTGGCATTAAGCTGGCACAGAGCCACCCATTAGTACACAGCTAAGGACACAGCTGTGTCCTAAGGCAAATGGAGATTACCCTTCCTCACCTGCCGGTGGGAATCAAAGGACACACTACCACTGAGTGGTTCGGAACATTGAGCAGGGCCTAAGAACTTTTCTCTAAATGCTCATGGGTCCAAAGCCCCCTTTCTTGTGCCCCCTTTGCAATTCCGAGCTCTTTGAAGTGGGAATGGTGGGAATGGAGTCAACAGTTGTGAGTTGAAGAAGCCAAATTATAGATTTTATTTTTGGCTTTGCCTTGAGTCACAATTCCTTTTGTTTCTGATTTACCTTTTGTTTGAGAAACTTGGCCTGATTTCTGTATTCAGAGCATTCTTTAGTCATCTCTGCCTCCACCAGGTCTTTCCATTGCACAGATGTTTGTTCACCCACATTTTTTTCATAGTTAATTATCTGGCATTTGCTGTCAGGATTTTCCCAAGGTGGTCTGATCAAAAGCAGGTATTACACATTTTCTAATAATAATACTAATAATAACAGCAAGCACTGTGTGTTGGGTACTGTGTAAGTGCTTTATATAGTTCAACTCTGAATTCTTAAAATAACTCACTGAGTAGGTGCTATAATTACTCTCCCCATTTTACATGTGAGGAAACTGAGTCATAGGCGGATTAAGGATTGACTCAAGTGTCTTTACTCAGTTCAGTTCGGTTCAGTCGCTCAGTTGTGTCCGACTCTTTGTGACCCCATGAATCGCAGCACGCCAGGCCTCCCTGTCCATCACCAACTCCCGGAGTTCACTCAGACTCATGTCCATCGAGTCAGTGATGCCATCCAGCCATCTCATCCTCTGTCGTCCCCTTCTCCTCCTGACCCCAATCCCTCCCAGCATCAGAGTCTTTTCCAATGAGTCAACTCTTCGCATGAGGTGGCCAAAGTACTAGAGCTTCAGCTTTAGCATCATTCTTTCCAAAGAACACCCAGGACTGATCTCCTTTAGGATGGACTGGTTGGATCTCCTTGCAGTCCAAGGGACTCTCAAGAGTCTTCTCCAACACCATAGTTCAAAAGCATCAATTCTTTGGCGCTCAGCCTTCTTCACAGTTCAACTCTCACGTCCATACATGACCACAGGAAATAGCCTTGACTAGACGGACCTTAGTCGGCAAAGTAATGTCTCTGCTTTTGAACTAATCTTGGGTTAAAAGAGAGGGGGAGGGGGACACACAAGTCACAACTCATAAAACAAATGAACAGGATACATTGGGCTTAATCAAAATTTAAAGTGCTGTTTTGGCAGAGGAGTCTGTTAAGAGGAAAAAAAGATATTGAGAGACTTCCTTGGTGGTTCAGTGGTTAAGACTCTGTGCCCAGTGCAGGGGGCCCGGGTTTGATCCCACATGCTGCGACTAAAGAGCCCACGTGCTGCAGCTAGAGAAGCCCTTGGGCTGCAGTGAAGACCCAGCATTGCCAAAGTCAAAAACAATAACAGTAAAACAAGATAAGCCACTGAGTGACCGGCTGACCTTCAGGCAAGATTGACCAGGGCACAGGCTGTGTCTCAGGCATGTTTCCAGGCTGTGTTCTCGTCCCTCAACCACTGTGGGTTCTACAATCATCAGAGCAACTCAGACCCATGCAGACCCTGAATCAGTCACTGGCACGGGGGCTTTAATTACACTGAATGCAACCAACTAGAGAGCCTGAGGTGATGAACTCCCCTCCAAACCCAAAGGGCTAGGTCACTGGGCACCTTTTGGGAGGGGGAGAGAGGAGCAAATCCCTGGGAGGTAAAGCGGGTGGATGACAAATTTCTGAGGCCTCAGGTCACCTGCACAAGGCAAGGTGGGGCTCTGAGGGCTCCTTCCGAGAATGCGATGGTAGCTGAGGAACTGAAGGCACAGCTGGGAAGGTGGATGGCCGGAATGCGAGGGGTGTCCTTCCCTCCCATTCACCCACTTACTTCCACATTAACTTGAAATCCAGTCACCCACTCATGCACCCACCCACCGCATCTGTTTCTTTTTCTAAAAAATTTATTCTTTAAATTTATTTTTTATTTTGTCTGCAATTTTTAAAGGTTCCTTCCATTTACAATTGTTACGCGAATACAATTGGCTGTATTCGCCCAGGTGTACAGTACGTCCTTGAGCCTGCTGTACACCCAAGAGTTTGTACCTCTCACTCCCCGCCCCTAGATTGCCCCCTCCCTGCCACTGGCAACTGCTGGCCTCTTCTCCATATTTGTGAGTCTGCTGCTGCTTTGTCGTCACTAGTCTGTTGCATTGTTTAGATGCCACATATCAGCCGTATCATATAGGACTTATCCTTCTCTGTCTCACTTGTCTCACTTAGCGTAGTGCCCTCCAAGTCCATCCTCCTGTGCCTATCCCCGTGCTCAGTCACTAAGTCGTGTCTGCCTCTTTGTGACTCCATGGACTGTGGCTTACCTACCAGGCTCCCCTGTCCATGGAATTTTCCAGGCAAGAATACTGCATTGGGTTGCCATTTTCTTCTCCAGGGGCTCTTCTCAACCTGGGGGTCAAACCCATGTCTCTTGCATTGGCAGGTAGATTCTTTATCACTGTGCCACCTGGGAAGCCCCAGGGCTGTCCATGTTGCTGCACATGGCAAAATTTCATTCTTTTCTGTGGCTGAGTAATATTCCACTGAATATGACCCATCTGTTTCTCATGTTTTTTGTAGGGTTTCACTTTAATGAGCACCTTTCGAAATACTCTTAGAAGAGCCGAAGTCTTATCATGTCACTTTTAAGGTAGAAATGTCCTCTCCTCTTCCCTCATGTGTCTGTCTCTATTTCCCCTGGGTCTTCCCCAAGGATTTTGCTATTTTCATATATAATATATACTTCAGTTCAGTTCAGCTCAGTTGCTCAGTCGTGTCCAATTCTTTGAGACCCCATGAATCGCAGCACGCCAGGCCTCCCTGTCCATCACCAACTCCCGGAGTTCACTCAGACTCAGTCCATCGAGTCAGTGATGCCATCCAGCCATCTCATCCTCTGTCGTCCCCTTCTCCTCCTGCCCCTAATCCCTCCCAGCATCAGAGTCTTTTCCAATGAGTCAACTCTTTGCATGAGGTGGCCAAAGTACTGGAGTTTCAGCTTTAGCATCATTCCTTCCAAAGAAATCCCAGGGCTGATCTCCTTCAGAATGGACTGGTTGGATCTCCACAAAATCCCTATGAGGTAGGTATAATATTTTATCACATTTTACAGATGAGGAAACAGGTCCAGAGATGCCAGTTGAATTGCATAAAATCACACACCCCATGGGTGGCAGAGGTAGGATTTGAACCTAGGCAGTGTGCCTCCAGAGTCTATACTCTTAATCATTATGTCTACTGTGTTTACAACACACACACACACGAACACACACATATTTGTATACCTCCGTATACATATGTCCATTAATCTGCCAGAATTAAATTGGTAACATCTATGTAAACAGAAATATAAATAAGTAGCAGTGTTTGTTATTGCTAAGAATTCACTAAATATATCCTGAACACCAGGCATTCTGCTCATTGCTTTACTTACAGTATTCCACGCTGAGCTTTCAGTAGTCTTACAGGTTGCTACTATTGTGTCATCCCACTTTTTAGATGAAGATACATGAGGCTAAGAGATTCAGTCATTTCTACTGGGTGACACAGTTGATAATAATGGAACCAGAATCTCTTTAGAGATCAGTTCTCTTCACACAGGACCCGCAGCAATGATGACCACTCACTGAGTCCTAGTCCATGCTAGGGATGAGGAAGACCACTCGCTGAGTCCTAGTCCATGCTAGAGATGAGGAAGCCACTCCTAACATCATCATATGTCCACCACCTTCTGGTATTTGGTTTCTGTGAATGAAGCTCCTTTTCACTCTGGAGATGGTCTCACTTTGGGTGATTGAGTCTGTCTGCTGCACAGATAAGGACACTTGAGTTTAGAGAACTTGTGTGAGTTGTCCACGGCTACATAGCAGGGAAAGGGCAAGTTGGGTTTGAAATATCTGCCAGAAGAGCCAAGAGGATCAGCTGTCATAGCCACTGGTTCCTGTGAGATCTGCTGCCTCCGTGCTTCTCCTGAGAGCAGTATTGGCTGGAAAAGTTAGGTCTGTGGACAGAAGCCCCATGTTCTAGCCCGAGTCTCCAAGGCCCCCTGGAACTACTGTTGCCTGAGATGCCATGGCTTCAGCCCCTCTCCCCTCTTTCTCCCTCCTTTCCCTGCCTCCTTCCTTCCTTCCCACCAGACATCATCTTCTGTGATCCACTATCTGGGAAAAGACACAATGTCCTTCAGCATTTGCAAATTATCCACAAATTATCCACACAGATGCATGGGGTCCTACCACATACTTCACGGACTTGAAGGCAGGTCTTGGGAAGATTGTGGATTTGGGAGTTTAGGAGGGTGAGCATCTCATCAAGCATAGGCTTATCTTCATGCTTTCGGCCTTCCAGTATCCACACCCAGGTTATTCTTTATTTTCCTTGCAGTTGGAGGAGAGAGAGCCCCTACAGAAAACTTGGAAATTAAACACATTCTTTTGCAAAAAAAAAAAAAAGAACAAACCCAAAACACAGAAGAAAAAAAAAAGAAAAGCTACCTCTATCTGTTCTGTTTTTGTTAGTTTTTCCTTATTTTCAGATCTGTTTGCATGAAAGCAAGAAACTCCTTCACCTTTTTTATGATTTTAACAGAGAGGCAAGAAAAAGACAGATTTTTGAGGAAAAGAGGGGGCTGGCCTTATTTAAATAAGCAGAAACCCGCCTGGAGGAGGAAGGAAAGCAAACCTGCCAGGTGGTTAGGAGAGGAGGAAGTTTCCCAGAGTTCTTGCGGGGTGGCAGGGGGTACTTGGAAATTGACAGCTGCTGTCCATCTTTGTAGCTCAGATGGTAGAGAATCTGCCTGCAACGTAGGAGATCCAGGTTTGATCCCTAGGTTGGGAAGGTCCCCTGGAGAAGGAAAGGGCAACCTACTCCAGTATTCTTGCCTGAAGAATTCCATGGACAGAGGAGCCTGGCGGACTGCAGTCCATGGGGTCGCAGAGTCGGACACAACTGAGTGACTAACACTACTTCTACTATATTCATATTCTGGAAGGAAAGCCTTGCTCCTGAGAGAAGGGGAATTCTTCTCTCCTCACTCATAGCCAGTGCTGGGTTTCAGGTCTGCAGGTGGGGGCTGGGCAGTGGAGGCTTTCATTTCCTACAGTGGAATTGTAATAAAATGAAACCAAAGTCCTAATTCAAATAAAGATGGGGGAGCTGTTGGGAGCAGCTGTTCCCTGGTTGGGAGGGTCCTTTCTGCTCAGTTGTGGGGATGCCAGGCAGGAGCTGAGATCTCTGGTGTTCTTCCTCCTCTAAAACTGGAGAAGGCCAGTGTCCCCTACCAGATACGGGGTGGTTGGCTGTTTACTTTCTTCCCCAGCTGTTGCAGTTTTGGAAATTGGCAGTCCTGGAGCGATCCAGAATGGTGAGAGAGTGAAATTTCAAACTTCTGGGACATGTTTCCAAGTCTTTTTAAGATCACTAATGTGGGTGATGATGCCCCATGGAAAACCTGTCTTGGAGATGCCTTGGGAGTGCAGTGGGTATCTCCAAAATCAGGAAGGTATGGTGTGTGATGGCCCAGCCAGTCACGGACCTCCCTTCTCTGAATGCACGCGGGGGTCTTTGTTGTTTTTGTGAAAAATCATTCGTGGATGTTGAATAACACATCAGTACTATGGTTCCTTCTGCCTCTCACCCTGTGTAGCCCCTGCCCACCTTTTCCTCTCTTTGTTTTTTTCAGAAGTGGTGTTTGGGGAAAACGCGTGGGCCCCTGGGGAAGGGAAGTCTGTGTTCCTCTGGGAGTCAGTCTTGTTGGGTAGTAAGGGGAGTGAGGGAGACTGGTGTGAGCAGTGGGGCAGGGGCTTGGCAATGCCCGTGCTTCCTAAGGAGGGACAGTCTGGAAGCCTGTATTTTTGGTGTGTGTACTTTCTATAATTTTTATTGGAGGATAGTTGATCTGCAGTGTTGTGGTATTTGTGTACAGTACAGTTGATTCAGTTATACGTAAACTCACATCCGCTGTGTTTTGGATTCTGTTCCCATGTAAGTCGTTACAGAGCAGAGCTCCCTGTGCCGCATAGAGTTCCTTATTTTTGTTGTTCAGTTGCTCAGTCGTGTCCGACTCTGCAACCTGATGGACTGCAGCATACTAGGCTTCCCTGCCCTCCACCATCTCCCAGAGTTTGCTCAGACTCATGTCCATTGAGTTGATGGATATCATCCAGCCATCTCGTCCTCTGTTGCCCCCTTCTCCTCCTGCCCTCAATCTTTCCCAGCATCAGGGTCTTTTGCAATGAGTTGGCTCTTCACATCAGTTTTTTTTTTTTTTTTTAATATACTAGTGTATGTATTGATCCCAGTCTACCAATTTATCTTCCCCCACATATCTCCTGGTAACTGTAAGTTTATTTTCTATATCTGTTGCTCTGTTTCTTGGTGTGCGTGTGCTCTGCTTTTCAGTTTTGAAGACAGGATGATGAGTCTAGTTTGTAGTGCCACCGTTAGGGTGTAAAAGATGCTTCTCATTCCTTGCCGGTCCCCTACACCTGCCCTCTTTGTGAGGATCCCGTGTCAGGTATCCCGGTCATGTGGTTCTCCTCCTGATCTGCAGTGCTAGTGTGTCCTGTCGCACAGAGTGACAGTACCACTTGCCTTGAACTTGGTGTGTCTGAGCATGGACATTGGCCCTGTGCTGGTGGCAGGCGCTTTGATGTCCACTCAGTCTCTCTGACATTCTGTTCCTCAGATAGAAGAGGGGACAGACGAGAAGAGTGTCCTTTACTCCTTAGGGCTGTTGCTGAGGATTGAGTGAGCTGATACGATCCAGGGCCTATCCATGCTCGGAGCAGGTGTCTAACAAGTAAGACGTATAAAGGTTTCCTTAGACAGAGTAAGAGTTACAGTGTTTTACTAGAAAGACAGCAGTAGTCATTATTAGTGATGGTGGTACTATAGTAGTGATACTAGTGCTAGTATTAATATTTGGTTGGCCAAAAAGTTTGTTTGGGTTTGTCCATAACCTGAAGCACTGTACTGTACACCTGAACTAACACGACATTCCAAATCAACTTTAATCACAACTATAAAAAAAAGTACACACACCAAAAACACAATCTTCTACAAACTGTCCCTCCACAGGAAACATAGACATTTTCCATAACACGGTATGGAAAAACCCAAACTTTTTGGCCAACCCAATGGTAGCAGTAAACCTTTGGCTTAGCTTCCATAGGGAAGTCCATGAGGATTTCTATATAATGATCTGCTATATTATTATACTGAACATAACATGCTGCTGATAGTATTATTCATATATTAATAAATAATAATATAACATAATATTAATCATCAATAATATTATTAACAATGCAACTGAGCAGTATTATTCCTATGGAAATTTATCCATGCAATGCCCCAAAGCCTAATGATAAGACATTATTAGTAGTTAAGTATTCCATACACTTGAATTTCCAGATGAAACAACAGTTTGCCTTTTTTTGGCAGTAAAATTTCCCAAAACAAACCCCAAAATGCATAATGCCGTCCTGGAAGATGTTTTAAACTTGTGTTTTTTTCCCTTCTCAAAGAGGCAAGTCTGAATCTTTTAAAACTCTTCCTTCTTGTGACTCATTTCACCTTTGTACTATACTGTAATCCAGGGGAATTACCCAGGTGTGAGGAACCATTTGCCCCAACAGTCAATGGCCCCAAACTAGCCTGCTTTTGTAGTTCTTGTGACTGCTTTTTATTGCTCGTCTTTCTTTAGCACTGCTGTCAGACCATCCTCACCATGTCTCAATTACTTGGTAAAAATTTGAAAGTGGCTACAGCTTTTTCAGTATGGAGCTCATAGACTTTTTAGTTTGAATGATTTATCTCATCACTCATGGGCTTTTCTCATTTACTTCTAGGAAAGTGGATTCTTTCTTCATTTCAAGCCTCATCTTTATAGGTAATACAAGTTATGAAGCAGAGCTCTTTATGTTCTTTTTTTTCTGGAATTCTCTTGCTTTTTCTTTTTATTTATTTTTATTTATTTTTTTAAATTTTTATTTTAAGAAAATTTTGTTTATGGTGTATGGAAAGAAAAGTTACCGCAGCTGTTTTTGGTAGAATTTTTACCTGAAGTTCACCTTGAAAGGACGTGTGCCTGTGGCCATTTAAAGCAAAAAAGCGAAAAAAAAAAAAAAGGATTGAAACTCCAGGAGTCATCTAAATAAATATTCTGGATAGTTATTATGGAAGAAAATTCAAGTCAGCCTTTGGAAGCACCTGTCAATTCTTATATCTTGCTGAATTTAGGAAGGTGGCATGTGAGACTTGTAGATCCTCTGGGTGTGGAGTTTTTCAGGATAAACCTAAACTTGGATCAGTTTCTATGGATGGACAGTTGGCTTTTCATCACATCTTTGAAGGCAAAAGAATAGATGGAGATTCCTGGGTGGTATGAATTTTGAGTATTTCTTCGGGATTACAAATACCTCAAGGAAAAGAACTATCTTAGTGTAGTAAATAACAAATATTTATTGGCTTTTGAAGCAGTTTGGTATAGAGTTGCAAAGTTGAAAACGTTTGGGTCTTAGAGTAAGAAGAGTCTTAGAGTAAGATGTGGCTGAAATTCCAGCTATGTCCTTGCATGGTTCAGCTGCGTCCCTGAGTTTCAGGTTCCCTCCACAAATAGTTATTGAGTGGCTAGTTCCATTCCAGGTACTATGCCAAGTGCACAGACACAGCTGAGAACCAGCTGGACACTCTGTCCCTGGCCCCATGGAGTTTATGGTGGGGCAGGGCTTTGTCCCAGGTGGCTCAGCAGTGCAGGAAGATGCAGGAGATGCAGGTTCTATTCCTGGGTGGGGAAGATCCCCTGGAGGAGGGCATAGCAACCCATTCCAGTATTCTTGCTGGGGTAATCCCATGGACAGAGGAACCTGGTGGGCTACAGTCCATGAGGTCACAAGGAGTTGGTCAGACAACTGAAGCAACTAAGCATGAGCAAGCACAGGGGTTTGTCAACTCTGTCATTACCATTTTCCTGTGCCGTGTTTGGTCACATCTTCTAAGACCTTATTATTTATGTGAAGGCTTTGATAAGAATAAACATCTCCATAAGCAGCAGATTACCAAAGGAACCATCCTGTGTTCAAGTCTGGCCAGGTGCCATTGCCAGCCAGAAGCTGTGCAGTGAGAATTCTCAATTCCCCTTGTCAAGTGTTGGAGGCTGTAAGGATATACTAGTGCCATATTGAGGGTTGAAAAGGGAGGAAGAAACCTTCTCACTGAGTCCTTTTAAACCGAAATAGGAAGATTTTTTAAATGGAGTTGAAAAAAACAAAAAAGAAAATAAAAAAAATAAAAAAATAAAGTGGAGTTGAATGAGTGATTTTCTCACTCAGATGGAGCTGAGCTTGCCTGGTGGGGAAGGTTTCATGGAGGAGGAGATAGTTGGGTGGGGTCTGGAAGGACAATTAGGAATTGACCTGGCAGATAACTGGGAATAAGCATATTTCAAAAGAATGGTCATAAAAATTGATTTTATTGGTTTTGAAATATATTTTATTTGTTGTTGTTCAGTCGATAAGTTGTGTCCAACTGTTTGCAACCCCTTGAACTGTAGCACACCAAGCTTTCCTTTCCTTCACTATCTCCCAGAGTTTGCTCAAACTCGTGTCCATTGAGTCAGTGATGCCATCCAACCAGCTTATCCTCCGTTGCCCCCTTATATTTGGTGTAAAATATAGAAGTCTGAAATTGTGGAAATTAAAAGACATTTCTCCTTTAATGAAGAATGTTGAGACTTTACCGTGAAGACTTATTTTTAATAAGATCATAGGGGGAAATGTCCTGGTCAGTCTCCACCTGCTTTCACTTCCTGCTAAGGATGATAACATCACCTCTTGGATTAAGGTCACTAGCCTGCCTCCTGGTCCTCAGGCCATGAAACTTTACTCTCCAGCAATTTTTCAGAAGTTTGGATTAACCTGTAAGTCAGGGTGTTTCAAAGATCTTCAGAAATTTTCTGTCGTTCCTGTTTAAAATTGGGTGAAAAATAATATGAGCCATTTTACATGTATTTATTTTACTTAGAAAGAAGCCCTGAGGGAGCTTATACTCTAGAGGGGAAGAAAGTAAAGAAATAAAACAACCTTGCAAATAAATGTATTTTGTAAAGATGGTACATGCCAGAAAGGAGTGGTATTCCCTGAGCAAGTGAGAACTGAGACTTGTGTGGGATGTTAAGGGGATAAAGGAGAAACGGATCTGGAAGGTGAAGATGCTCAGAGACTCTCTGGAGAGAGTGGGCAGAGAACTGTCTGGGGAGTAGGGAGAGAACTGTGCCTCTGACCTCCCTCCATGGTGGCTTTATATAAGGTCAGGATGTTTCATACCATTTCCCAACTTCTGGGAAAAAAAGAATCTGTCTTCTCCTAGGCAACCTCTGCCAGATCTGGAGAGTCTGAAATGGAATTTCAGGGGATGTAACTGTGACTCGTGCACTGCAACATGCCAGCCTTCCCTGTCTTTCACTCTCTCCAGGAGTTTGCTCAAGTTCATGTCACTTGAGTCAGTGATACCATACAACCATCTCATCCCCTCTGTCACCCCCTTCTCCTTTTGCCTTCAGTCTTTCCCATCATTAGGGTCTTTTCCAGTGAGTCAGCTCTTCCAATCAGGTGGCCAAAGTATTGGAGCTTCAGCTTCAGCATCAGTCCTTCCAATGAATATTCAGGGTTAATTTCCTTTAGGATTGACTGGTTTGATCTCCTTGCAGTCCGAGGGACTCTCAAGAGTCTTCTCCTGCACCACAATTCCAAAGTGTCAATTCTTCAGCACTCAGCACTCTAACATCCGTACATGACTACTAGAAAAAACATGGCTTTGACTATAAGAACCTTTGAACATGACTAATTCCTCAAAGGAGAAGTGCCCCTAGGCTATGGAGTAGCAACATTGAATTTTACCTTGCCAGCTCATGATGGCACAATTGGGAGACAGATATTGGGGATGCTTTATTATTCTGATTCAGTCAGTTCAGTTTACGCAGTCATGTCCGACTTTTTGTGACTTCATGGATTGCACCACACCAGGCCTCCCTGTCCATCACCAACTCCCAGAATTTACTCAAACTCATGTCCGTTGAGTTGGTGATGCCATGCCAACCATCTCATCCTCTGTTGTCCCCTTCTCCTCCCACCTTCAATCTTTCCCAGCATCAGGGTCTTTTCAAATGAGTCAGTTCTTCACATCAGGTGGCCAAAGTATTGGAGTTTCAGCTTATTCTGATTAATACACTTGTATAAGAACCTTGGTGTTCCTTTGCATCACAACATGCATGTTATATTAAAACACTGGTTTTCCTCTATCAAGGGCCTTATTGGAATTTGGAAAGCCATCTTTCCATCTTCCCAGCATCTAAGCCATGTGCCCTACTTACTTATGCCCTAGACTACAAGTTTCTTAAGGAATTTCTCATTTTCTTATGATCCCAAGTTTTATAATTTGAAAGCATGTTTTTACTTCTTTCAGGATTAAAAAAAAAAAAAAAGAGGCAGGCAGAGTTGGCTTCCAGGCAATTTAGAGCTGCCTATGGCTTGAGCGCCAAAGAATTGGTGCTTTTGAACTGTGATGTTGGAGAAGACTCTTGAGAGTCCCTTGGACAGCAAGGAGATCCAACCGGTCCATCCTAAAGGAAATCAGTCCTGAATATTCATTGGAAGGACTGATGCTGAAGCTGAAACTCCAATACTTTGGCCACCTGATGCGAAGAACTGACTCATTTGAAAAGACCCTGATGCTGGGAAAGATTGAAGAAAAGTGGAGACGAGGATGACAGAGGATGAGATGGGTGGATGGCATCACCAACTCAACGGACATGAGTTTGAGTAAATCCCGGGCGTTGGTGATGGACAGGGAGGCCTGGTGTGCTGCAGTCCATAGGGTCAAAAAGACGCAACTGAGTGACTGAACTGAACTGAGCTGACTGTGGCTTCCAACTCGGGGCATTTTAAACATTCTCTGTCTTTCTCCTTTCTTGTGTTTCTTCACCATCCTGCCTTGGTTGTGGAGACTTAATATCTCATGCCTGTAAATATCTACGCTTTGTTTGCACAAAAATAGTGCACAAATTGGATCAAATAGCATTTCCTTTGGAGAAGGAAATGACAACCCACTCAAGTATTCTTGCCTGGAGAATCCCAGGAACAGAGGAGCCTGGTGGGCTGCCGTCTATGGGGTTGCACAGAGTCGAACACGACTGAAGCGACCTAGCAGCAACATTTCCTTTCTTTCCTGACAGCTTGGACTTTTTTTTTTTTTTTCCAAGTGTCTTTGACAAGAGTCGGGGCCAAATTACTAAATCATCAGGGTGACCCTTTCTGTTCATCAGCTGCTAATGAATTTAGGAAATTGGGATCTTATCTGACAGACAGAATCATTTTGTTTGACAATCAGCTTAAAAGTATTTGTAAACAAGACCAAATTGGGATATGTCATATTCCCCCCCAAACTGGGCCTATGATCAGGATTGCCTGGGCTTTAGAGGTTTCTTTTGCCTTTAAACTTTACAGAGAAACAAGGCACTGAATTTCTCCATATTTTAGTTATTACCATTGTGTTGTTAGCCTGGTGAATCCCGAATACAGCAGCCCTTCCAGAATTAATGAGTAGGGTGCATTAAGATAGTGGTCCCAAATTTTCTGGCACCAGAGACTGGTTTTTTGGAAGATAATTTTTCTAGGAGGGGTGGGGGAAATGGTTTCAGGATGATTCAAGCACATTACATTTATTGTGCACTGTATTTCTGTTATTATGTTAGCTCCACGTCAGAACATTAGATGCCAGAGGTTGGAGACCCCTGCGATTAGAAAGGATGCTAGAAGCTGTGTGAGTGAGATATGGTTTGACCAGTTATGTGTTGATTTGATGATAATGATAAAACTGAAACAGTTCAAGAAAACTAAAATTCAGAATCTAGACTTAATCCTAGTCTTATGCTCTCTAGATAACTTTGGACATGTCATTCCCTTGTCTGAGCCCCCGTTTCCTTATTCACATAATTTATATTGGATTCAAGAAATGCTTCTCTGCAACTTTTCTTTTAGATTTAAACGTATTGATTTTTAAATCTGTACCTATATATATTGATTTGCCTTAAATATGCTTGTTAAAGTTTCTTTCTGCTTTTTCTTATCCACAAAGCTGAAATTACCTTCTTTCTTTCAGTTTCAGTGTTCTAATAAATACAAAATAAGTAAATATACTATGTATTCCCATTTGTGTATGGGTATGCATAAAACAGTGGCTTTTTCTTTCAGGCCCCTCTCCTCTGAGAACTAATGAGACAAGTCATGTAAATTACTTAGCACAGGGTTTGGCACATGGTAAGTACTAGATAAAAATTCCTTGCTAGATGAATAATGGGTCACCTGGGTAGTACTCTTGCCTGGAGAATCCCATGGATGGAGGAGCCTGGTAGGCTACAGTCCACCGGGTCGCAAACAGTCAGACACGACTGAGCAACTTCACTTTCACTTTCACTGGGTAGACAAGTTGACCTTTGCCCATGTGCCCTTGTTAAATTAATCGTCTCAGATGATCCCAATTGGAAGCTTCTTTGATCTCAGGATGGGGCCTCTACTATCTGCTCTCTTTCTCTCTCTTTGCCTTCACTGGTTTGTGGAATGTGTCAGTGTGAAATTATAGATTTGAAAAAAAAAAAAAACACACAAATGTCATGAGAGGAACAATTTACCTTATCCCTCTCTCTTCAAGTGGCATGGGAAATGAAAAACGTCCAAATGAAGACAAATTTATTGGATACCAAAACCACCAGGCTATTGATTCTTAAAGCCAGACAGCAAGGTTATGAATTGGGTGATAAAAATGGAAAGCATTTAGCTTGACTTCTAAGATGGGAACCGCGTTGTGTTATCACAGCTCTTGGGTGCTCCTGACAGCCCCACAACTAATGAACTCGCACTTCGTAACTAGACTGTTTACTTTATGTGCTGCATCTGTCTAATGTGCTGTGGGAGTGAGATATATCGGAACAATTTGATTTTTTTATAGAAGGCTGGATGCCTGCGATTTAATCTGATTTAATTTGAAAGTGGCAGGAATGTTAGCTGAAAGTTCTTACCTACAGCTAGAAAAGAAAGAGATTGTTAGAAAACCATGAATAGTTCTGCAGTCCCGCAGAGAAGGGATTTAAATCTCCCCCATGGATTTTGGAACTGATAAGCAGATGTTGTGTTTTGGGTGTCAGAGATCAGTTATGGAACCTGTAATTATTTTAATTGGATGCCGAGGCCTCAAGAAAGTGCAGGTCCAGTTGGGCCATGAAGTACGTTGCTAGAACTCAGTTTTCTAGAACTTGCCTTCATGCTGTTCCTTTGACACCGTTTAAAGTATTGACCACCTGATGCGAAGGGCCAACTCACTGGAAAAGACCCTGATGCTGGGAAGGATTGAGGGCTGGAGGAGAAGGGGTTGACAGGAAATGCGATGATTAGGTAGCATCACTGATTCAATGGACATGAACTCCAGGAGATCGTGGAGGACAGGGAAGCCTGTTGCGCTGCAGTCCATGAGGCTGCAATGAGTCAGACATGCCTTAGTGGCTGAGCAGCAACAGTGTTTAGACCCGTGGTAGTTTTCAGGCCATCTCGTCCATCCTCCGCTTGTCTTGAGTCAGCCCTGCTCCTCTTTGACCTGTGGCCTCTGGGGACTGGGTATCCCTGACCCTATAGAACCAAACCGCCTCTTCCTGACTCTTCCTCATGTTGCTTTCTTTTCTTGACCTTTGTGTGATGGTGAAGGTAACTGTTGTGGAATAAATTGTGTCCCCCAAAAATTTACATGCTGGAGCCTCAGCCCCTAGGACCTCCATATACGTTAAGATGTCATTGATGTAGTTGTCAGTAGCTGGAATGAGATCATACTCGATGAGGGTGGGCCCCCATCCATGTAAAGGCCAGAGCTGTGCTGCCCTAGCCTAGGGACCACCAGAAGCTCAGAGAGAGATCTGGAATGGGTCTTCCTCTAAGTGTCTTCAGAGAGAGCATGCCCTACTCACACCGAGATCTTGGATTTCTAGGCAAGTAATGTGTGCAGTGGGGGAGCAGTAGATGAAACTTCACTCGCTTGCCTGGCACTCACCTCTTACTGTGCAGCCCAATTCTTAACAGGATTTCAATATATTAAACCTGAGGGGATACATTCAGTTCATCATACCCACATATGGAGCAAAGCAGCATTTTATTAACAGAAATGTCCCCAAATCAAGGACATGGCTCTTGGCTTGGTCCCCAGCCATCAGGTTAGCCTCTGGGTTGCACTTTCTTCAGCACGAACCCTGTCCTCATGCTGCTTGCAGAGTTGTTGGCTTCCTCAAGCACAGATACGTAGGAATCTCCCCAGGAGATGTGGAATGAAGTTGATGTCTTCTTCACTTGCAAGTCAAGGCCATCTCAATCTCACTCCCTCCGCCCATCAGCCTTGTTATGTGATGGCTCCGTGTTCTGCTCATGCAAAGGAGTGATTGGCTGCCATCCCCGGCCCCAGGCATGCCCTTTCACTTCTCCTAGTGGTTCCTTCATCTTCTACAACAACTGCTGTCTCCTTACCAGCCTTTTGACATTGTGGCATCCTCTTTGGCTCCAGTCAAATGTTTTTCTCCTGAGAATCCTGCCTCCCCTGGCCCTGTCTGTGTTCATGTTCAGGGGATCTGTGTCTGTCTGTTTGCTGCATTCTCACAGGGGATCCTCAAGGCGGGGGTGGGGGGTGGGGCGGCTGTCAGAGTCACTTCTGTATTCCTAGCCCCAAGCCCCGGGCCCAGAGTAGAGCATGGGCCCAGTAAACATGGCCTGTGTGCAATGGATGAATGGCAGAGAGTAGAGGAAAAGTAAAGAAATCACTGCCTTCATTTTCATTTGCCACAAGAGTTATTTGCATAAAATCTCCATCGGCCTCTGCACGCGGAGGAAAAAATAGACTCGGCAAGTTAGACACGTAATCCTCCAACAGTCGGGAAGACTAGAGTGCATTTTGCAGTATCGGCCCTTGTTAAATGCTTGTGAGTGTTTGCTTAAGCAGAATGAAAATGTGAGGCCGGCCTGCCTAAGTCATCCCTTTCCAGAATGGAAATCAAAAGAACGAAGACCAAAACACTCCAATGGGTGGCTTCACGGGTAGCCTCGTGGATGTGATTAAGAGCTGATTTAACATTCAGAAGAAAAACATGAAAATCAGCCTTCGTGGAGCTAGAGTCTGACCCCAGGAAAAGTGTATATCCTCAGGAAAGATCAGTTTGCATTCAAGATCTCTTTGGCAATGCATTGTTCAGAGAGGTTAATATTGTAAGTGGAAATTTTTGATTGCTTCACAATTCTTTTCCCCTTTTCTGCTTCTCCACCTGTGTCACCCCAGAGAGAGCTCTGTGTTAGAAGTGATATTCACATTGCCTGCCTGTGGATGTCTCTATTTAAGTTGAGTTCCTGCCCTTAAAAAGTAGAATCCAGGTTGGATGGTGTAATAGAAGGGGAGGAAATTGGGAAAAGTACCTGAAATGGAGATAAATGTATTTTGCTTTCCCAGGCCACAGGCGGTGACTGGAAGAGAAGATGACCACTGTGAATTTGTAGTTCTTCCTGGCCTCTGCCCTCTGGAAACATGCACTGAGCCCTTTAATATGGGATGGACAGGTCCCCCCTGAAGAAATGGTGCCTTCAACCTGGGTTTCCCAAAGGCAACAAAGGGTCTCAGCCCTTTGTTATTTGGGGCTTTATAACTGTTTGGGGGCTGTTCTGTGCTTTGTAAGATGCTTACCAGCATCCCTGACCTCTACCCACTAAATGTTAGTAAAACAGGAGGGAGGGGGGCAGGACACCTTCTCATGAGCCTTTAAAAAAATGGCATAGCCATAGGACATGACAAACACTGGTTAGTATCAATGGGTCCAAGATGGTGGAAGATTTCACTTCCAGTAGACCTTGAACCTCATTATACGCTCATTGTTGTACATTAGCACCCAAGATAGTTCTGGAACTGACCATAAAAGGTAAAAATGTGGGTGGTGGCCCAATTCCTGGAAATCCCTGTCTCTTCCCCCAAATAATTGGAATAATCCTTCTACTCAGTAGCCCATGAAATTACCCAGACAGTAGAAACTAACCAGGCCATATTTCAAGGCTCTCTCTAGCCTTCTGAGATGGCCCACACTCTGTCTATGGAGTATGCTTCTCTCTAACAAATCCACTTCTTACCTATCACTTCATCTCTGAATTCAAATTCTTTCCTAATGAAACAAGAACCTCAAATTCACTGGGAAGATTGGTACCCCATTCTCTCCTGTCTTGATCAAAAGTGTCCCTTCAGTTCAGTTCAGTCACTCAGTCGTGTCCGACTCTTTGCGACCCCATGAAACGCAGCACACCAGGCCTCCCTGTCCATCACCAACTCCCGGAGTTCACTCAGACTCAATCTATCGAGTCAGTGATGCCATCCAGCCATCTCATCCTCTGTCGTCCCCTTCTCCTCCTGCCTCCAATCCCTCCCAGCATCAGAGTCTTTTCCAATGAGTCAACTCTTCACGTGAGGTGGCCAAAGTACTGGAGTTTCAGCTTTAGGATCATTCCTTCCAAAGAACACCCAGGACTGATCTCCTTTAGGATGGACTGGTTGGATCTCCTTGCAGTCCAAGGGACTATCAAGATTCTTCTCCAACACCACACTTCAAAAGCACCAATTCTTCGGCCCTCAGCTTTCTTCACAGTCCAACTCTCACATCCATACATGACCACTGGTAAAACCATAGCCTTGACTAGACGGACCTTTCTTGGCAAAGAAAGTAGGGAAAACCACTAGACCATTCAGGTATGATGTAAATCAAATCCCTTATGATTATACAGTGGAAGTGAGAAATAGATTTAAGGGCCTGGATCTGATAGATAGAGTGCCTGATGAACTATGGATGCAGGTTCGTGACATTGTACAGGAGACAGGGATCAAGACCATCCCCATGGAAAAGAAATACAAAAAAGCAAAATGGCTGTCTGGGGAGGCCTTACAAATAGCTGAAAAAAGAGAAACAAAAAGCAAAGGAGAAAAGGAAAGATATAAGCACCTGAATGGAGAGTTCCAAAGAATAGCAAGGAGAGATAAGAAAGCCTTCTTCAGCGATCAGTGCAAAGAAACAGAGGCAAACAACAGAATGGGAAAGACTAGAGATCTCTTCAAGAAAATTAGAGATACCAAGGGAAAATTTCATGCAAAGATGAGCTCGATAAAGGACAGACATGGTATGGACCTAACAGAAGCAGAAGATATTAAGAAGAGGTGGCAAGAATACACAGAAGAACTGTACAAAAATGATTTTCACAACCAAGATAATCATGATGGTGTGATCACTCACCTAGAGCCAGACATCCTGGAATGTGAAGTCAAGTAGGCCTTAGAAAGCATCACTATGAACAAAGTGTCCCTTAGACATTGCTAAATGTCCGTAGGTATAGAGCAAAATCACCCCCCATAGGGAACTACTTGTTTTAGAGGCTTACCATGTTGATAAGCAGGAGGTAGTCTAATAGGAACAGGAGGCAGCCGGTGGAGAGGCAGGGAAGTATGAAGGACATGGTGCCCCTCATTTACCTTGTGGGACTGTACTGGAAGGTGTGATTATGGTGGACCTGGAGTGACTTAGTTGGCAGGAGTCAGACCTTGGAGGCCTTTAAAGTCATCCTGAGGAAAACACATTGAATCTGAAGTCAAAAGTCTTGGGATGAATCCAGTGCCCCTCTTCCCAGCTGTGTGACCTGTTACTGAACCTTCCGAGCCTTGATGCCCTTATCTGTAATGTGGACTCTCACAGATTGATTGTGAAGCCTGAGTGAACTAAGGCCATGGGAGAGTGTCAATGGGGTGCCTGGCGTCCTAGTTGTACATGAACATTGTCTTCTTTCCCAAGCACTCCCACCTCCAGTTGAATCCAGTTCTCTCTAGTTCTGCCACCACCAGCTCAGACTACTGCTAATCAAACTGTGTTACTACCGACTCACCTGGGCTGTCTGCCTCAAGTCCATTCTTAAGCCCACAGCCAAACTTACTTCCCTAAACAGGATCAAGTGAAGGCCTGGAAGATACTTAAACTTTGTACTGTTTAACATCATGGTTCTCTAGCACCTGAAGTGTGGATAGTTCAGATGGAGACAGGCTGTTAATATAAGGAGCCCTTGAAGGAGAGAGTGAAAAAGTTGGCTTAAAGCTCAACATTCAGAAAACTAAGATGGCATCTGGTCCCATCACTTCATAGGAAATAGATGGGGAAACAGTGGAAACAGTGTCAGACTTTATTTTGGGGGGCTCCAAAATCACTGCAGATGGTGATTGCAGCCATGAAATTGAAAGATGCTTACTCCTTGGAAGGAAAGTTATGACCAACCTAGATAGCATATTCAAAAGCAGAGACATTACTTTGCTAACAAAGGTCCGTCTAGTCAAGGCTATGGTTTTTCCTGTGGTCATGTATGGATGTGAGAGTTGGACTGTGAAGAAAGCTGAGTGCTGAAGAATTGATGCTTTTGAAGTGTGGTGTTGGAGAAGACTCTTGAGAGTCCCTTGGACTTCAAGGAGATCCAACCAGTCCATCCTAAAGGAGATCAGTCCTGGGTGTTCTTTGGAAGGAATGATGCTAAAGCTGAAACTCCAGTACTTTGGCCACCTCATGCAAAGAGTTGACTCATTGGAAAAGACTGATGCTGGGAGGGATTGGGGGCAGGAGGAGAAGGGGACGACAGAGGATGAAATGGCTGGATGGCGTAACTGACTCGATGGGCATGAGTTTGAGTGAACTCTGGGAGTTGGTGATGGACAGGGAGGCCTGGCGTGCTGCCATTCATGGAGTCGCAAAGAGTCGGATATGACTGAGCGACTGAACTGAACTGAATGGAGAATAGAATAGCAATCCACTCCAGTATTCTTGCCTGAAGAATCCCATGGACAGAGAAGCCTAGCAGACTACAGTCCGTGGGGTTGCTAAGTGTTGGACACGACTGAGCGACTAACACTTCACTTCACTTAGACATGCTAAATTGAACAAAATATATTATTAAAAGGAACTTCCCTTTTTAAAAAAAATTTATGTGGGCCATTTTTAAGGTATTTATTGAATTTGTTAGAATATTGCTTCCATTTTATGTTTTAGTTTTTTGGCCCTTTGGGTTCCCAGGTAGCACTAGTGGTAAAGAATTTACCTGCCAATGCAGGAGATGTAAGAGACATGGGTTCGATCCCTGGGTTGGGAATATCCCCTGTAGGAGGACATGCAACCCACTCCAGTGTTCTTGGTTGGAGAATTCCATGGATAGAGGAGTCTGGTGGGCTACAGTCCATGAGGTTGCAAAAAGTTGGACACAACTGAGCATCTGAGTTCAAACAAATGTGGGGTCTTAACTCCCTGAGCAGGACTTGAACCCACACCTCCTGTACCAGAAGGCAAAGTCTTAACAACTGACCCACCAGGGCAGTCCCTTAACTTACCTTATGTACTTCTACCTTTCAAAAAGTAGCTATGGAAAATAGGATGAGTTTTATAAGAGCTACTATTGTCTTGTCCAAGGAAGCATATTGGTTCCTCATGGGAAAATCATTTCCGGGTACTAAATACTGAAATAGAATTTGCTTCATGAGGTAGTCCCTTTTTAAAGTACAGAAGTATTCCGTTTATAAACAGCAGTGACATATTGAATAATATGCTTATTTAGCACAGTATATTTTCTTCCCTCCTAGTGGATGTTTGGATGGGCTTCTCAGGTGGTGCTAGTGATAAACAACCCACCTGCCAACACAGGAGTTGTAAGAGATGCTGATTCGATCCCTAGGTCGGGAAGATCCCCTGGAGGAGGGCATAACAACCCACTCCAGTATTCTTGCCTGGATAATCCCATGGACAGAGGAGCCTGGTGGGCTACAGTCCAAGGGGTGGCAAAGAGTCAGATGTGGCTGAAGCAACTTGGCACACTCATGTTAGGATTCCTTTCCCTTGTATGGTACTCCCTCTTCTGATATGCGCCACCTTGAGGCAGAACATGGCACAGTCATGTTTATTCATCCTCTCTCCTTTGTATGGATGATTGTTTGTGTCCCCCTAAAACCTGAAGGCGGAGAAGGCAGTGGCACCCCACTCCAGTGCTCTTGCCCGGAAAATCCCATGGACGGAGGAGCCTGGTAGGCTGCGGTCCATGGGGTCGCTAAGAGTGGGACACAACTGAGTGACTTCACTTTTACTTTTCACTTTCATGCATTGGAGAAGGAAATGGCAACCCACTCCAGTGTTCTTGCCTGGAGAATCCCATGGACAGAGGAGCCTGGCAGGCTACAGTGCATGGAATTGCAGAGTCTGACACTACTGAGTGACTGAGCATACACGTGTGCGTGCATGCACACACACACACACAATCTGTGTGTTGAATCCTAACACTTCAGTGTGATGGCTTTGGGAAGTGAGTAGGTCATGAGGGTAGAACTCCCATGAATGGGGTCAGTGTTCTTATAAAAGAGATCCCAGAGAGCTCCCTCACCTTTTCCATGTGAGGGCACAAGGAGAAGGTGGCTACCTACAAACCAGGATGCACCAGACACCATCCTCACCAGACACTGAACCTGCTAGTACCTTGATCTTGAGCTTTTTAGTCTCCAGAACTGTGAGAAATAAATGCTTGCTGTGTAAATTACCCAATGTATGATATTTTTGCTGTAGCAGCCCAGATGAACTCAGATGCCCTTCTGCACACTTTGTGGATGTCACAGCAAGGAGGCGGTAGTCTCTGCACTATCTTTAGAATTTGATCAAGCAGCTAAAATTCAACTAATTCATTTTAATGTTATTACTACTATTAATACACAGCATCTTATGTTGTTGTGTAAATGTATTTGGAATTTATTTGCTCTCCTTTGATCCTTGCATCAACCCTTAATACTTGATATTGCCGTGGGTCTTCACACAAAGAGATGGATGGCCTCAAGGTATTGAATGACTTTCTGAGATCCTGCAGCCAATGTGAAGAGCCCAGGTCCTGACTCCCATTCCTCTGTAAATGCCATGAGGTCTGTATGAAATCATGCTGTGCCTGGGGGTTGTATTTTAACATAATTAGAAGCAAAACGGTCAAAACTCTCAGGCTGTAGATAGCATGTCCTAACTGCAAAGTTTTGGAAAGATGGGTGGTTAAATACTGAGGTCATGACCCTAGGAAGGCCTCCACCCTTGATCTGGGCCATCACAGTGGTTCCAAGGGCAAAAGAACCTATTTTCCCACAGCAGGAGAATTGACTCCACTGTGGGATCAAGACAAAGTGAGCTGGCGGGGATGGACCCTTTGAGACCTTAAATCACAGTGAACTCCACGTTGTCAGCATTTGTTTCAAAGCATATTGCATGTGGCTGTTACTCTTGCAGTTCACATGACCAATTTTACACAGTGCCGCCCAGGCCAAATGTCATTTTCTAAATGAAAAAAGACATCAAGAGTGCCAGTTTGATAGGCCAAAGGGTCACCTACAGGAGACTGAGGCTTTGGGGCCTGATGCGCAGAAAGGAGATGGAGGAGGGAAGTGACTGCTGATAACCTTAAGGAAGGGGACGCCCTAGGCCCAGTGCCTCTTGTGTGCTCTTCCTCTGGGGGCAGAGAAAGGAGAGGAAGTTGCCAAAGTGAGGTTTGCAAGCAGCCTCAGACGTCACAAAGGATTTCTGAAGGGCACACCATTACCGCAAGGACCTAATTGAGATGCTGTGAGAATCTTGTTTCTCATAAGATGGAGTATGATCAGACCACTCACTGGCAGGCTTTTGTTTCAAGGGGATTTGGGGACAATACTGGAGTGGCAGCAAGGTGCGTGCTCGCCGAGGCTCTGCTGGCACCTTTGACCATTCATTCAAGGAATACCTCCTGGAATTTACCGTTCAGAAAAGAAGACATCTGGGGAGAGAAGGAATGTATAAATTAATTATCTCGAAGGATAGGATAGTTAAGGAGTCTGGGATGGACATGTACATACTACTATTTTTTAAAAATGGGTAACCAGTAGGAACCTATTGTATAGCACCTGGAACTCTTGATATAGCCTGGATGGGAGGGAAGTTTGGGGGAGAATGTATACATGGTATGTATGGATGAGCCCCTTTGCTGTTCACCTGAAACTATCACAACATTGTTAATTGGCTATCAGTCAGTTCAGTCGCTCAGTCTTGTCCAGCTCTTCACTACCCCATGGACTTCAGTACGCCAGGCTTCCCTGTCCATCACCAACTCCTGGAGCTTGCTTAAATTCATGTCCATCGAGTCGCTGATACCATCAGCTATCTCGTCCTCTGTCATCCCATTCTCCTCCTGCCTTCAATCTTTCCCAGCATCACAGTCTTTTCCAATAAGTCAGTTCTTCACATCAGGTGGCCAAAGTGTTGGAGCTTCAGCTTCAGCATCAGTCCTTCCAATTAATATTCAGAACTGATTTCCTTTAGGATTGACTGGCTTGATCTCCTTGCAGTCCAAGGGACTCTCAAGAGGCTTCTCCAACACTACATTTCAAAAGCATCAGTTCTTTGGTGCTCAGCTTTCTTTATGGTCCAGCTCTCACATCCATGACCACATGACTACTGGAAAAACTGTAGACAGACGGTTTTTGGATGGTTTTTGTCTTTGACTAGACAGACCTTTGTTGGCAAAGTAATGTCTCTGCTTTTTAATATGCTGTCTAGGTTGGTCATAGCTTTTCTTCCGAGGAGAAGCGTGACTAGGTCTTGCCAAATGACTGGCAAGGACAGAGAGAACCATGGGGGTCACCAAGGAACAGTGATCTTCCTTCGAGGTAGGGGCAGTAAGATTCTGTAGTGACAGCTAGAAACCAGGAGGGTGGAGACTGTGCACTAAAAATTAGTCACAACCTGAAATTAGAGAGTTATTTTATTTGGTGGGAACGTTAAGGACTTCTAGACCGGGAGACAGTATCTCAGTAGCTCTGAGAAAACTGCTCCAAGGAGGCAGGAGAGGGAGTCAAGCTACATACTAGTTTCCAACAAAGTGGGCAGGCAGTCTGAACATCAAAGATTTTTGTTAAGGAAGGAAAACCAGATTCAAGCCATGGAATTTAGTGTTCTTCTATGTATGGGAAAATGCAAGCCTCTGGGCTCACTGAATTTATTCCTTTCATATGCACCTCAGCTGTCTGGGGCCAAATCCTGTTTCCTGTCACTGTAAGGGGTGACAGGTGTGGTGCATGGCTGCTTCTTGCCCCTCACCCCCACCCACCCCCACCTCCTCAGCAACCTCCATGGGGAAAGGGGTGGCAGCATCTGCTAGATTTCAGGCATTGTGTTCTCTTTTGGGAGCCCTCATTCACATTGCTGCTGCTGCTGCTGCTACTACGCTTCAGTCATGTCTGATGCCCCATAGACAGCAGCCTGCCAGGCTCCCCCATCCCTGGGATTCTCCAGGCAAGAGCACTGGAGTGGGTTGCCATGTCCTTCTCTACATTAGGAGACCAGAGATTGCTGATAGCTGTGACCTTTTTTATTCTGCCCACCTATATGGCAGGAAATATTTCATTTCAAAAGACCAAATTCCTAGCCCTTAGGTATGTGGACTCAGAATGCCACCTGCCGTACTAGTAAACTTAGAATGTTGGGGCCATCAAACCCTCAGCTACTGCAGCTGCCCTGAGCTATGCACCCTGATGGGACTTGGACGGCCAGGAACAGGATCCTGGCCTCAGATAGCTAGATGCTTATCAAAGGAATGATTCAGTGAGCCCAGACCCTTGTATCTTCCCATACATAGAAAAGCACTATATTCATTAACTTGAGATGTCTGGTTTTCTTTAATTAACAGCAATCTTTTGATGTTCCAGCTACCTGGGTTTTTTGTTATTGTTGTTGCAAAACTTCTATACATCCTGGCTTCCCCCTTACCTCTTCAAGACCCTCAAGGTGGCTCCCTCAGAGCCATCTGAGAGGCTGCCTCCAGGGCCTGAAATATTCAGAAAGTCCACCGAATAAAACATAATTCTTAACTTTTAGGTTTTGCTTTTGTTTTTTCCCCCTAGTTGGTGTGTATTTGCCTTGAAAGAGTAGGGAAAGACTTTTCTCCTGGGAAAGCAGTGGTCTAGGGGACAGCTGTTGCCTTCACTCAAGAGCTGGAGGTAGAATGAAGCAAGGGGAAGTTGAGGATAAAGCAGAATTTGTTGCTCACATAATAGAAGTTCCACAGGATTCCATGTTGGATTGGGGAGGAAGGAGTGGGTTGGAGGTTGTGTGACAAGAGTTATTTGTACGATAATGAACATCTAGGGAGGCTGCTGGCTGTGCCTGAGATATTCATGCCTTGACCCACTCAGTACATATTTATTGATCATCTTTTTATATGCCAGATACAGTGCTGGCAACAAACAAAACAGGAGTGGCCAAAATGGACCAGGTGCTTGCCCCTTTGAGGTATCTGCTCTGACTGCGGAGGGACAGATTGGGCATCACTGGTGTGTCCTGTAGCAAAGAACTGATTTTCTGTTTTTCCAGAAAATAGTAGAATTTGAGTTCCAGGGTTTCCAATAACTAATTCAGCACCCTTAGCCTCTCTTAGTCTTCCCCTTCTGTGAGATGGCTGAAGTGATGCCTCTGTGGGTGATGTCGGCACTGTTCAGTCATTATTCAAATGTATAAGAAGAGTTTTGATGGAAGGTCAGGATGGGTCCAGGTGGCATTAGTGGTAAAGAATCTACCTGCCAATGCTGGCAACTCAAGAGATGCAGGTTAGATCCCTGGGTCAGGTAGATGCCCTGGAGAAGGCAATGGCAACTCACTCCAACTTTCTTGCCTGGAAAATACCATGGGCAGTGGAGCCTGGTGGGCTACAGTCCATAAGATCGCAAGGAGTTGGACACAATTGAAGCGACTTCGCACACACACACAGAGGATGGGTAATCAGAGATACCATTAGTCCTTAAGATGCTTCTGTTTAATTAGACACTTCTCCTTCTAGAAACCTGCTACCATCTGCCAGAGAACTGTTGTAGTAAATATGCAGTCAAAGAAGTCCAGGAAGTGAACAGTGCTCTCTTCTGCACTGGCTGGGCCCTGTAGGGTAAGGTGAGGGGTAAGAGAGAGATACGTACATGCTCAGTTGCATCAGACTCTTTGCAACTCCATGGACTGTAACCTGCTAGGGTCCTCTGTCCATGAGATTTTCCTAGGGAAGAATACTGGAGTGGGTTGCCATTTTTCCTTCTCTAGGTTAGGCAAGGTGGTGATGCTGAAAACCCAGCCTCTGTGCACTGGTGCCGAACCGAATCTCAGAGACAGAGTTTGGTGTGCCATGGAAAAGAATAGCTTTATTGCTTTGCCAGCCAAAGGGTGACACACAGCGGGCTCATGCATATCAAACAGTGTGTCCCAACCCAGAGGGATTTGGTGAGGAGTTCTACAGCAGTGGTTCAAAGGTAGAGTTGCTAATAAGGAGCAGAGTGTGTATAGGGCCTGCACTCCTTTAATCTGGCCTCATGTGGTCTCCTGATGAGTGTCTCTGGTTCATGGGTGAAGAATGCTAATACCTACCATTGGTGCAGTGGTAAAGAATCCGCCTGCCCATGCAAGAGACGTGGGTTTGATCTCTGGGTCGGGAAGATCCCCTAGAGAAGGAAAGGCCAATCCACTTCAGTATTCTTGCCTGGAAAATTCTATGGACAGAGGAGCCTGGTGGGCTGCAGTCCATGGGGTCACAAAGAGTCGGCACTATTGAGCACATGTGTATGATGACCTGTTGGGAGTTTTGGTTCTGTAAAGAACTCAAAGATACAGTTATGTGTATCCCTTGAGGTGGAACCAGCACCCTGCCCCAAGGCTGCAGTCTTGTTTCTTGACTGCTTCTTTCTTGTCTCCCTTCCCTGATTAGCGGTTGTTCAGATTTGCTCTTTGAAACTCAGGGAAGCTCACGGAGGCTGGAATCTACTCCCTACAAACAAGAAATGGGAGAAATGGAAAGGCTTCTGTGCCCAGGAGCCCCACAGAGTCCTGCTTGGTTTCAGTGGGAGGCCAGCTTTGGGTATTAACTGGTTATTTACCAAATGCTTGAGTACAGGTGTCTTAAACAGTAAGGTGTGCTTGAATCACCTGGGATCTTGTTAAAATGCAGATTCTGACTTAGTAGGGCTGGGATAGGGCCTGAGATTCTGCATTTCTACGATTACTGCTGGTTCAGGGACCACACTTTGAGTTGAGATAGCTAAGTATAAACTTCTGTCTTAGTTACTGGTAGAAGACTGGGATTCTTTGCCCTTAGGGGTTTTGATCTGATGCAGAGAGATTAATGCACAGAAAGTGACTAGAAAACAATTATGTGATCAGGAAATGTGCTTTTGACACCTATTGGGATTTAGAAAAAAAGGGAAGGAAGGCCATCAAGCGAGGACTTGCCGGAGGGTTCCAGAGAACAGCAATGATTTGAAATTCCTCCTGAGGTTCAGCAGAGGAGGAAGGACATTGCAGGACTGGAAGAAGCACAAGCTGGAATCAAGATTGCCAGGAGAAATATCAATAACCTCAGATATGCAGATGACACCACCCTTATGGCAGAAAGTGAAGAGGAGCTAAAAAGCCTCTTGATGAAAGTGAAAGAAGAGAGCGAAAAAGTTGGCTTAAAGCTCAACATTCAGAAAACGAAGATCATGGCATTCGGTCCCATCACTTCATGGGAAATAGACAGGGAAACAGTGGAAACAGTGTCAGACTTTATTTTTTTGGGCTCTAAAATCACCACAGATGGTGACTGCAGCCATGAAATTAAAAGACACTTACTCCTTGGAAGAAAAGTTATGACCAACCTAGATAGCATATTCAAAAGCAGAGACATTACTTTGCCGACTAAGGTCCATCTAGTCAAGGCTATGGTTTTTCCTGTGGTCATGTATGGATGTGAGAGTTGGACTCTGAAGAAGGCTGAGGCCGAAGAATTGATGCTTTTGAAGTGTGGTGTTGGAGAAGACTCTTGAGAGTCCCTTGGACTGCAAGGAGATCCAACCAGTCCATTCTGAAGGAGATCAGCCCTGGGATTTCTTTGGAAGGAATGATGCTAAAGCTGAAACTCCAGTACTTTGGCCACCTCATGCAAAGAGTTGACTCATTGGAAAAGACTCTGATGCTGGGAGGGATTGGGGTCAGGAGGAGAAGGGGACGACCGAGGATGAGATGGCTGGATGGCATCACGGACTCGATGGACATGAATCTGAGTGAACTCCAGGAGATGGTGATGGACAGGGAGGCCTGGTGTGCCGCGATTCATGGGGTCGCAAAGAGTCGGACACCACTGAGTGACTGAACTGAACTAAACTGAACTGGGGCTGTATATATGAGAGGATGGCTTGGGTGTATACATGAGATGAGGATGTCATACCAGCAATAGTATGAATAATGGTAATAGCCAAGCTAACATCAGTCAGCTGTCTATCTGCTGTGTGTCTGTGGGGGTGGGTGTATGTGTTCTCAGTCATATCCAACTCTGCAAATCCATGGATTGTAACCCTCTGTCTGTAGGATTTCCCAGGGAAGAATACTGGAGTGGGTTGCCATTTCCTATTCCAGGGGGTCTTCCCAACCAAAAGATCAAACCTGCATCTCCTGCATTGGCAGATAGATTCTATACCACTGAGCCACCTGGCTTCCTCTCTGCTATAGGACCTGTATTATAAGCTCAGTGAAAGACAATTCTTTGCCTGCTTACTATAGGGGTGACAATGCTTGACTCTCAGGATTTGGTCAATCTTTTAGTGAGGCAAATTAGTGGCCCTTATCTGCTACATGTCTGTAGGATCAGTTTTTGGATCCTAAGTGATTCCTTTTGATTTTGACCATTGACTTCCTTAGTTTTTTTTTTTTTTTTTTTTTGAAGGTTACTTA
Source organism: Ovis canadensis (assembly GCF_042477335.2). Lineage (NCBI taxonomy): Eukaryota > Metazoa > Chordata > Mammalia > Artiodactyla > Bovidae > Ovis > Ovis canadensis. The sequence continues at coordinate 183,616,059 of NC_091247.1, read as the reverse complement.
GATTTTTATTCCCTCTTCATGTGCAGTGTTTCTGGAAAATCTGCACATCTTGAACACCCATGAAGAATCATTTCTAATATCCATGATGCTAATTAAAGGACAGCCTCTGGTGCTGATGAGAGATGGCTAAACACAGCAGTGTTTGGAATGTAAGCTTCTGACTGGTCTTTTGAGTGGTGACCAGCCAACCATGGAGGGTATATTCCCAACTGGCATCCTACAGATGTTAATTGACTGCCCCTAGCATGCAAAGAAAGAGTAATACATATATACTACACTGTCTGCACAGAGGTATTTTGAATCACAAGCAATACAGCAAGAAATCATGGTGATTTAAGTTTTAAAATATTTTTAAATGATAAAAGCAATGCATGCTCCTTCTATACTATTTAGGAAAAATATGTGTTCATATTTGTTGAAATTACCCATGTGCTATTCCCAGAGATAACTTTTAATATATACCTTTTTCATATCTATAGCTACAATAGTATTTATACATTTATAAACAGTTTATCACATTGGATGAAGGATACTTGCAATCACATTTAATGTTCAACTTTGAATCCTACTTTTGTGGCTTAACAGATCATGATCATTTTTCTGGCACATACAGTGTATTTTGTAGATTTGAATTTAATTGGTTAAGATAGATGGGAGAAGACAAATGGAGTAGATACTTAGGAGGAGTGTTGGCCAAAGAATTGGATGTTGGATTTGAGAGAGGTGCGTTTAGAGATGACTCTTAGACACCTGGGTTAATACGTGAGACCTTCTCCCTTCCCCCAGGCAAGAACAGTTTAGAGGCTGGTTTCTAGTTAATAAACGAACATTTGCACATGCTTGGGATATAATATGCAGCCCACCTCCATTTTTTTCCTTCCTTTCTTCTTCTTGTGTTGATTCCAGTATTAACTTCCTGGAGGAACCTCTGATATAAATTGAGATTTTTTTCCTTAAAATGTGTTTTTAGTGCACAGAGGTGTCATTTAAAAGTCAAATTCATGAAGGAATATTTTTTACCTGCTGGGTTTAATTTCAGATGCCATGTTATCATAAAATGCAAACCACCCTAGACTTGGTTTTAAAACTTAGTACAAATTGTGCCAGTTGAAATTAACTTCTGCAGATGGAGAGAGGAGAGGACGAAAATAAGTGTTATAAAGAGTCTTAAAAAATGTTATTTAAATATTAATGCCACTTGAGTTCCACTCCATATATGTTCCATCTTTTCCCTAAAGTATAAATTTTTCTATAGCTTTCCAATTATATTTTTGTCTATTTAACTTTTTTTTTTTTTTTTTTTGTGGAATGGGAGCAAACAATGGCGATATGTTTGACCCTGAGAAAGAAAATAATCATAAGATTCAAGATGAAAGATTTAAGTTTGATCAGAAGGAAAATGCCCCCTGGCAGAGTTGATAGAATGAATTATCTAAGGAGAGCAAAGCTTGAGGCGTCTCTGCCCCAGATGTGTGTAACCTTTGGCAAGTTAATTCATCTTTCTGGATTTTAGTATTCTCATCCATAAAATGGGGATGAAAAATAGTATTAATACCTACCTCAGGTTATTTTGAGAGTTAAACAGGTAAAAAACATAGGAAAGTGTGTGACAGATAATAAGTGCTATTTACTGTTGGTTTTCTTTATCATTAAGTGAATGTAAAAAAAGAAAAGAAAAAAGTGATTTGAATATAATGGTACCACCTGAAGGGGACTTCCCTGGTGGCTCAGTGGTAAAGAATCCACTTGCCAATGCAGGAGACGCGGGTTCAATCCCTGGGTCAGGAAGATCCCCTGGAGAAGGAAATGGCAACCTACTCTATTATTCTTGCCAGGGAAATCCCATGCACAGAAAAGCCTGGCAGGCTGCAATCCAAGGGGTCGCAAGAGTCAGACATGACTGAGCAACTGAACAAGGACACGCACCTGAAGGAGAATTGAGTAGGCAGGTCTTTCAGGTTTAAAACACCCCTGTGGAATGTCCGGCAAGACCTACTGGTTGAGATCTCTTTTTGTAAACCAAGCTCTATGGGGGCTGGGGAGAGTGACTATGTGGAGGGATAATAATATAAGTAAGGCTGCTCTTTGGCATTTTGGAAGGGGGTTAGGGTCACCTCTGCCAGGTGCTTGACCATTTTGCTAGTCACTTATTCTAGAGCACTCTCGTTTAAGACTCATAACCACCCTCCCTGACAGAAGATGTCACTTATCTTATAGAGGAAAAAAATGAAGCTTCCCCAGAGAAGAGGGGGCTTCCCCCATGGCTCTAATGGTGAAGAACCTGCCTGCTAATTCAGGAGACGTTAGAGATGCAGGTTTGATCCCTGGGTCGGGAAGAACCCCTGGAGGAGGGCATGGCAACCCACTCCAGTATTCTTGCCTGGAGAATCAATCCCATAGACAGAGGAGCCTGGTGGCTACAATCCGTAGGGTCAGAAAGAGTTGAACATGGCTGAAGTGACTTAGCACACAATGCACAGAGAAGCAGGACTTGCTAAGGTCACGGCTCTTCAGGTGTGGCACCCGGATTTGCATCCAGATCTTTCTAACTGCACAGCCTCCACCAACACTCCCTCTCCCTGAGAGATCCTCAGCATATCTTCCATCCTCCTTCTTAGTGACTAGTGGAGTCTGTATGCAGGGTTTGTTTCCTGTGCTTCAGAATGTAAAACTTCCCTAAGAGGGACTTCTCAAGTCAACATTCTCCTTGTTTAAAGAGATTTTGCTTTTTCAGGTTTTACTTCCTCATCCACACCCTCTAGCCCTGTGGTCTTTGATCCGTTTCTAGAAAGAGCCATTCAGGAAATCCCATCAGAGTGGTTGCAGAAGAAAGCTTGGCCTTAACAGCTGAGATTGACTCCATCAGGCGTTCATTGCCAACAACTTGCCTAACACAGACTCCTGAAGCTTGAGAGGGTCGCCTTTGGTTAGGATCCCATTCTGTTTATTTGTTCAACAGACAATCAGCAAGCCCGCAGGTGACAGGCAGTAGGCTAAGTCTTAGTGAATGTGAGGTGAGTCGGAGGGGGCACCTGCCTTCTGAAAGCACCAAGGGTGGCGGGGAAGGAGACACTTCAATCAGACCTTTGTCCCATAGGGTTTAAGGGATGCATCCAAGGGAACATTCAAACCAGCTCTTCCATGGGCATCCCTTCCTTAGGAATCTGCAGGCTTTTGTACCTGTCCGCCCTGTGTCCATGTGGACTTTTCACTTCCAGCCAGTGTGTGATGTCCGTGTTAGGACCTGGGAGGAGATGAGACTGTATGACCTGCTGGTGTTTACATTTTTTTTAATAAGTCATGTCCCTTCCTGGTCAAGTACTTGGGTGAAAGATCCTGGGCCCTCTAGTCCATCTGAATTGACCTTCTGCCTCTTTTGGGTCCTCTCTCTACTGGCCTTCTGCGTGGTCTACAATTGTCCCTCTGCAGGCTGGTTGTAGGTTGTCTGTCTTCTCCTCTCCGATCTGTTCCAGTGTGAATTGTTTCGTGCTTTTCTGGACATCTTCCCTTTGAAAGGGGTAAAACTATAAAGACACCCTCTGTGGAATGTTTCTAGGTTTTCCACAGTGATTGAGGTGCAGCCTCCCCACCATGATCTTGGGGCCTCTCCAGTTCCCTTTCTCTTGAGTGTGTTGTTCATCAGCCTGCTGGGCCTTCTGCATCTCTCTCTGCTGGAACATGGGGACTGTTCTGCCTTCTTGACCGAACACAGATGGATCAGCTTCACTGGTTCATGAAAATCCCAGTCATCACATTCTTGGGGTTCCTGATGTTGGTCTTTCTTGTCAGACTGTGCTCTTTAAAGCCAGCCCTTGTTCTGGTCAATTTTGAAAATGCAGCCCTTGTTTAAGTGCTTGGTACTTATAAGATGTTTACTAGGTACTCTTTTTAATAAATATTAGTCCAGGCTTCAAAACTCACCTGTGTACTTGTCTGTGTATATATGCATGAGAGAGAGAGAGACTGAGACAAAGTGGGGGGGTGTCTGTTATAGTTCGTTTCATCCTGCATTTGTTTATTTTGTAAAGAACTCTTTTTGAGGTTTGACAGAAAACAACAAAATTCTGTAAAGCAACTATCCTTCAATTAAAAATAAATTAATTAAAAACAACAAGAAAAAAGAAAAGAACTCTTGCAGTTTGGGTAGACTGCAAGACTGCAGCATCGTCTCTTGGGATGAAGCTGTAGATGAGCCGAACCACTCTCAGGATCTGCAGGATGTTTCTCTTCTGCAATTTGCATCCATCCACAGTTCTAAGAACTCAGCCCTTCCTCTTTGCTCTTCCTTCCAGAAAGTATTATGAGGGAGGCTGAGGACGCCACGCTCGGGGCAGAGACACGGCGCTGGGATTAGGGCCTGCCACTTCTGAGAGGATGCTGGGGGTCTGCAGAGGGAGACGGAAATTCCTGGCTGCTTCATTGACTCTGCTCTGCATCCCAGCCATCACCTGGCTTTACCTGTTTGCCGGGAGCTTTGAAGGTAAGAAGGAAGCTTTCCCACAGGGAGAGGGGTGGAGGGAAGAAGGAACACTGGCTGCCCTTGGAGTCCTCGGAACAAGCTCCAACTCTTCCAATCCCAACTTCTTATTCTGTAGAACAATGGAATTTTGATGCCCCATCACAGGGAAAGATTTGTCTAGGTTTGGGTCTTCCCAGGTGATGCTAGTAGTAAAGAACCCACCTGCCAGTGCAGGAGACATAAGAGACATGGCTTCATTTTCCTAGATTAGGAAGATCCCCTGGAGGAGGGCATGGCAACCCACTCTAGTATCCATGCCTGGAAAATCCCATGGACAGAGGAGCCTGGTGGGCTACAGTCCATAGGGTTGCAAAGAGTCAGACACGACTGAAGCTACTTAGCATGCACACACAAAGGAAACTGCAGGGAGTCAGTGATGGGAAGACAAAAAGGTAAATACAAAGATAAAAACAAGGTGCCTCTGGATACAGCAGTATAGTGGAGGTTACACAAATGTCAGGTACCAGCTTTGTAGGCTGATCGCTGTGCTGATAATGGGAAAAAGGTTGAGTCCTGCAGGGATTACTTCATGCAGTTTATGGAGTCAAATGTTTCATGCATTCTTTCATCTATTCATTCACTTATCTGTTCAGCCAACATTTTGCAACTGTTTAACATCTGTGCTAAACTAGGTGCTGGGAATCCGGTGATAACAGATTTGAACCTTCAGAGTGTCATGGAGGAGACAGGTTAACACGTGATTGCTATACATTGCTGTACCTGGTAACTCCTTAAGATGAGGCAAGCTCACAGGGCTGGGAGACAGGGTGGTCAGCACTATCAAGTGGGCTGATTGTGGAAGATGAGTGGTGATGCTGATGGGCTGAGTACCAGGGTCAGCAAAGCAGACGCCCTTCCTGAGCAAACAACAAACACTCCTCCCTGCCACTTTCCTGAAATCCACAGAAGAGATGCACGAACCATCCTTCTAGCCAGGAGTTTCTAATATAGTGCCACGCTCTGTGTATCAGAGATGCTTTTCTAAGCTTCAGGGAGGGAGGGAATGGCAGTATTGAAGAGCCTACTTTCTTTTTATTTACCCCCAAACTTGACTTAAAAAACATATATATATACATCTCCAGTGAAAATCTGTCTCTAGAAGGTTACTACTGTGTTTTTAAACATTTCCTTTATGCATAATTGTATTGACAGCTCAAGGCTACCTTTTAATTGGCAGTTCCACTTCTCTTTCTGAGATTTGCCCTGAATTTGTTTGGCTGAATATCAATGAGCTGGAACTCTTCCCTTCAGATCAGGGAAGGGCCCAGTACCACACCCCTGTCCCTTTCCTGTCCCCTTCCTGTCCCCAGACCTCCCTGGAGTAGCAGATAGAGCTGTTACCTAAGCATCTAGATAGAGTGGATTTTGCCATGGCTGTGGGTGATAGATTATGCCATCGCCATGGATGGCTAAGTTTTGGTAAAGAGATCAGAGGGAGGATGGTGAGTTGGTATTGGCAGTAAAAAAAAAAGTAGAAGGAAGCATTCTCCAAGGATGATGGCAGAAACCCTGTGAAAGAAAGCCAAGAGCCTTAATGTCAGTACAGGTTTAATGCATTGAAATGTTGACTTTGACAATATGACTAGATTGGTAATAAGAGTATAGCAGCAATAATGATAATGACAACAACATACACTGTAATATTCTGAGCATTTCTACATGCCTGGCATTGTTGTGAGGACTTAACGCATGGTCAGGAAGCAGCAGTTAGAACTGGACATGGAACAACACACTGGTTCCAAATAGGAAAAGGAGTACGTCAAGGCTGTATATTGTCACCCTGCTTATTTAACTTATATGCAGAGTACATCATGAGAAACGCTGGGCTGGAAGAAACGCAAGCTGGAATCAAGATTGCCGGGAGAAATATCAATAACTTCAGATATGCAGATGACACCACCCTTATGGCAGAAAGTGAAGAGGAATTAAAAAGCCTCTTGATGAAAGTGAAAGTGGAGAGTGAAAAAGTTGGCCTAAAGCTCAACATTCAGAGAACGAAGATCATGGCATCTGGTCCCATCACTTCATGGGAAATAGATGGGGAAACAGTGGAAACAGTGTCAGACATTATTTTGGGGGGCTCCAAAATCACTGCAGATGGTGACAGCAGCCATGAAATTAAAAGACACTTATTCCTTGGAAGAAAAGTTATGACCAACCTAGATAGTATATTCAAAAGCAGAGACATTACTTTGCCGACTAAGGTCCATCTAGTCAAGGCTATGGTTTTTCCTGTGGTCATGTATGAATGTGAGAGTTGGACTGTGAAGAAGGCTGAGCACTGAAGAATTGATGCTTTTGAAGTGTGGTGTTGGAGAAGACTCTTGAGAGTCCCTTGGACTGCAAGGAGATCCAACCAATCCATTCTGAAGGAGATCAGCCCTGGGATTTCCTTGGAAGGAATGATGCTAAAGCTGAAACTCCAGTACTTTGGCCACCTCATGCGAAGAGTTGGCTCATTGGAAAAGACTCTGATGCTGGGAGGGATTGGGGGCAGGAGGAGAAGGGGACAACAGAGGATGAGATGGCTGGATGGCATCACTGACTCAATGAACGTGAGTCTGAGTGAACTCTGGGAGTTGGTGATGGACCGGGAGGCCTGGCGTGCTGCGATTCATGGGGTCGCAAAGAGTCGGACACGACTGAGCGACTGAACTGAACTCTACTGAACTCCTCCTTACCAATAACCCTGTGTGGTGGGTTCCAATGAGGAGGTCTAGGAAGATCAGCTGTGGTGATATGCCCAGGGACCCAAAGCCAGTCAAGATGGGGCCTGGGCTTATTGGACTTGAGAGCAGGAGGTTTTAACTGCAGTTCCATGTTGTGGACTGGGCTTCAGTGAGGGGAGTTTGGGTGGGAAAATGGGAACCTGCAAGGTGACCTTTCTGGGCGTGTATGAGGGAAGCTGTACAATTTTTATTTCTGCTCATTGGTAGAAACCCAACTCCAAATGACTTCAGCAAAGAGGGAATTTGGTGACTACTGAAACTGATAAGTTCAAAGGAAAAATTAGGCTTCAGGTACGGTTGGATCCAGGGACCCCAATGATATCTTTGTGGCTCTGTCTCCCTACTTTTTTTGCTCTACTTTTCTCTGTTGTAGTTCTTTTCAGGATAGCCTTTCCTCTCCAGTGAAAACTTTGGCCAAGAATTTATTCTTACCAGTCCCTTGTAGAAAGAGGGGGATTCCTCCCCATAATTCCCTAGCATCACCTCTGGTTAGATTACCTTTGGTCCCTCTTGGTCTGGAGAGTAATCACTGTGGTTGGGAGGCAGATGAGGGCAACTCTGAGCTCTGTGGCTATTTCTAGACCAGAGTTCCCTGAAGCATGTGAAGTGAGACTGGGGAGGGGTGGTCCCTAAAGGTACATGGTGCAGTTCCCCAAAGAGGGGAAACTAGAAGTTGATCTGGATTGTGGAGGACTCAGATCTGGCTGTGCTTAGTGATGGGTTGATATCAACTTAAAGGTCTCTTTCCAGCATCATGCTTTCTAGTCCAGCTCTGGCTGATGGAGTGACTGTACCCATGGACTTTTTTTTTTTTTATGGGCTTTTATTAGACTGGCAGATAGACTGCATTAAGTAGGGGTTGGATGATCCAGATACAAAAAAGATCTTCATGACCCAGATAATCATGATGGTGTGATCACTCACCTAGACCCAGACATCCTGGATAATCATGATGGTGTGATCACTCACCTAGAGCCAGACATCCTAGAATGTGAAGTCAAGGGGGCCTTAGGAAGCATCACTACAAACAAAGCTAGTGGAAGTGATGGAATCCCAGTTGAGCTATTTCAAATCCTGAAAGATGATGCTGTGAATGTGCTACACTCAGTATGCCAGCAAATTTGGAAAACGCAACAGTGGCCACAGGACTGGAAAAGGTCAGTTTTCATTCCAGTCCCAAAGAAAGACAAAGCCAAAGAATGGTCAAACTACCGCACAATTGCACTCATCTCACATGCTAGTAGAGTAATGCTCACAATTCTCCAAGCCAGGCTTCAGCAATACGTGAACCGTGAACTTCCAGATGTTCAAGCTGGTTTTATAAAAAGCAGAGGAATCATAGATCAAATTGCCAGCATCCGCTGGGTCATCAAAAAAGCAAGAAGAGTTCCAGAAAAACATCTACTTCTGCTTTATTGACTATGCCATAGCCTTTGACTGTGTGGATCACAACAAACTGTGGAAAATTCTGAAAGAGATGGGAATGCCAGACATATGGCCTGCCTCTTGAGAAACCTGTATGCAGGTCAGGAAGCAAGAGTTAGAACTGGACAGGGAACAACAGACTGGTTTCAAATAGAAAAAGGAGTATGTCAAGGCTGTATATTGTCACCCTGCTTATTTAACTTATATGCAGAGTACATAATGAGAAACACTGGGCTGGATGAAGCACAAGCTGAAATCAAGATTGCTGGGAGAAATATCAACAACCTGAGATATGTAGATAACACCACCCTTATGGCAGAAAGTGAAGAAGAACTAAAGAGCCTCTTGATGAAAGTGAAAGAGGAGAGTGAAAAAGCTGGGTTAAAATTCAACTTTCAGAAAACTAAGATCATGGCATCTGGTCCCATCACTTCATGGCAAATAGATGGGGAAACAATGGAAACAGTGGCAGACTTCATTTTGGGGGGCTCCAAAATCACTGCAGATGATGATTACAGCCATGAAATTAAGACTTTTGCTCCTTGGAAGGGAATTTATGACCAACCTAGACAGCATATTAAAAAGCAGAGACATTACTTTGCCAACAAAGGTCAGTCTAGTCAAGGCTATGATTTTTCCAGTAGTCATGTATGGTGTGAGAGCTGGACCATAAAGAAAGCTGAGTGCCAAAGAATTGATGCTTTTGAACTGTGGTGTTGGAGAAGACTCTTGAGAATCCCTTGGACTGTAAGGAGATCCAGCCAGTCCATCCTGAAGGAAATCAGGCCTGAAGATTCATTGGAAGGAGTGATATTGAAGCTGAAACTCCAATACTTTGGCCACCTGATGTGAAGAGCTGACTCATTTGAAAAGACCCTGATGCTGGGAGAGATTGAACGCAGGAGGAGAAGGGGATAACAGACGATGAGATAGTTGGATGGCATCAGCAACTCAATAGACATGAGTTTGAGTAGGCTCTGGGAGTTGGTGATGGACAGGGAGGCCTGGTGTGCCCCAGTCCATGGGGTCGCAATAGAGTTGGACACAACTGAGTGACTGAACTATCTGATCCGGGTACATTAACAGAAGCAAGACCTAGGTTTGATCCCTGAGTTGGGAAGATCCCCTGGAGAAGGGAATGGCAACCCACTCCAGTACTCTTGCCTACAGAATTCAATGGACAGAGGAGCCTGGCGGGCTACAGTCCATGGGGTCGCAAAGAGTCGGACACGACTGAACTACTGACACTTTCACTTTCTAGCTAGGAGGATGAAGGTGACACATTTCTTTCACCAGGTATCAGTTAGTCCATAGCCGGGCCACTGCATTTATTTCTGGATGCTACACTTTGACAGCAATCTAGATAAGTCAGCACGCTTAGGAGAATCTAGGTGAATGACAGTGCCATCTCAAACCTTATTTTGTACGAAATAGCGGAAAGAATGGGGCTGTTTACCTGGGAGAAACAGAGGCTCCAGGTGTATATGACCAGTTTCAGTAAACAGTCAAAGGGCCACCATCTGAAAGAGAGATTGGGCTTACTCTGACAGCCCCTGAATCTATGGAGAGATGTGGCAGGGAGCCAGATGTCAAGATCTTCATAATAAGGGTTGTTCTGTCTAGTGCTGGGATGAGCAGCCCTGGAAGGGAGGGATGAGAGGTGTGCAGACGGAAGGGTGATCATCAGGGCAGTTGCACAGGGGGAACTGCCTGCCTGGTCCTGACCCAGAGATCCTGAGACTCTAGAGAAGCCTGACTGTTTATTCAGAAACAAAAATTTTCCTCCTTGGAGCTCCTGCCAGTTGCCGCAGGCATCAGTACACTTCCAAAAGGGCCTGCAGAGACAGTCTTTTCTTTATAGTTAAACATAACAACTTTGCAATCCATTTATTGACACCCTTGAGTTTTCTGTCTTAAGGCAGGTGGAACCATAAATAAGGGACAGAGTTGTTGCCTGAATTCGGACTTTAGGTGGGTTTATTTATTTCTCAACCCTGTCTAATTTTGATGGATGATCTCCCGAGAACAGAGCCTAGAACGCTTCCTGAGATGTGGATGCTTTTAGATAGAATATGATTTTGGAGTCAGATTACACACAACATCATGATATATTGAGAGAGCAAGGGATGGAGTCAGGATCTCAGACTATAAAATCAACTCAGAGTAGCTGGTAATTTGGGGCATAATCATGCTTCTCTTCTCCTTCTGCTTGAAATGATGTTATCAAAGTGAAGCTCACCTATTGGGACACAACATTCTACATGTTTATGATTCTAAGCATTGGATGTGAATGAGTTGGAAATGACCAGAATCTTCTCCAGTTAATGGGAAATAGGACAGGAGAAGGAGAAAGTCTTACTGTGATTTGCTCTGGAGTGTGGGCTTCCCAGGTGGCACTAGTGGTAAAGTACCTGCCTGCCAGTGGGAGAGATCTAAGAGACACGATTTGAATCCTGTGTTGGGATGACCCCCTGGAGGAGGGTGAGGCAGCCCAATCCAGTATTCTTGCCCAGAGAATCCCATGGACAGAGGAGCCCAGCAAACTGCTGTGCATAGGGTGGCAAAGAGTCGGACACAACCAAAGCACTTAGCACACATGCACACATGTGGATCCAGGATCAGTGCATAAAAGTTATGGGAAGCAGGAGTTTTCTTAGTGTAAGAAAGAATACCTCTTCTAACTCCTTTGCCAGGTGTTAGAATTCACCATTTGGGAAAGCTTCCTTCCTGGACCTCTTTGTCAAAAGCCAGTGACCATTGGTTAAGAATGTGGATTCATGTTGATGTATGGCAAAACCAATACAGTATTGTAAAGTTAAAAAAAAAAAAAAAGTAGAATTGTCACAAAAAAAAAGTAGAATCGTCACAACAACAACAAGAAAAAGAATGCCCATCAGGGGACGTTTTTGCTGCTACTTCAGTCCCCAGGTTCCTAAACGCTGCTGACTCCATGTCTTCCCATACCTTATGTTCCTCTGCCATCGCAGTTAACATCCCCAGCTGCCCATGCTGCAGGCTCCAAGCGTGGAGCCTTTGTTCTCTTCCTTTGTCATTCCCTTGGTTGCTGTGTCCTGTCACGTCTGATCTTGGCCTCGTGCAGCTGTGTCTTTCATTTCCCCTGCTTTCACCACCTCTGATGCACTGGCTCTGCTCTCCACGTTCATCCTTTGGGGTCGGGTCTGATGCAGCAGCTGGCTCTCCTACCCGTCTCCTCCACCCTCAGTCACAGCACCTACTGCTCCTCGTCTGCCCTGCAGCCCCATGTCCTCACACCTTCCTCACGTTCCTGTCCAGCCACGCTAGACTTCCCTCCATGCTCGGTGTCCTCTGGGTTTTGCATATGCTGTTCCTTCCCCTCCCGTCTTTGCTTGGCCAACTTAGAATCTCCTGTCTCAGTGTAAACATGAGAGTGCCTCACCCTTAACTAGGTTGGCTTCCCCTGCTCCAGCCCCCACCCCCAACTCCCTGTCCTTTCCCCTCCCTCATATTCAGGACACTTGGTTTTTCTTGTGTTTGGAATCACTGTCTTCTCTACTGACTGTATTTCTCTATTGGCTGTATTTTGTCATCTGATGACATTTTTGATGTATTTTGGTTATCTGATGTGAACTGAAGACTCATTGGAAAAGTCCCTGATGCTGGGAAAGATTGAGGGCAGAAGGAGAAGAGGGCGTCAGAGCAGGAGATAGTTGATGGCATCACCGATGCAATGAACATGAACTTGGCCAGACTCCGGGAGATGGTGAGGGACTGGGAGGTCTGGCATGCTGCAGTCCATGAGGTCGCAAAGAGTCGGACACAACTGGGCAACTGAACAGCAGCTACTGACTGTAAGCATCAGGAGGCAAGTGGTTTAGCCTGTTCATTCTTCCGTCTCCAGCACCTACTGTGTGCCAGAACTGTTTGCTGAATATATGACTGAGCGAAGGAACATGCATTCTTCAGGCTTTGAGTGTTGCCAGCTATCTTTGTTCCCTCCTGATTTATGACAGACTCCTTGTCATGGCGCTGGGGCCTTTCACAGGCTTTCTCTCTCCGTCTATAATTTCTGTCTTCACTCAGGTGAGGACACCTCATCGAACATCCTGAGAAAACCCGTCTTCATTTTCACTCTTCGTTCTTTCTGCCCAGGATACGGTTCTCTTTTCCACAACCCTTCCTCCCAGCCTGCTCCTTTAGTGCCCGTACTCAGCGTCACTTCCTCCTAATGTCTGATCCGGTCTTAAAACTTCTGTGACAAAACTCACCAAGGGATATTTTGCTTGCTTGGTGTCTTTCTAACCACTTGTGTGTGAGATTCTTGAGACAGCAGACTGTTTTACTGATCATCACATCCCCCAAGCCTGGGCATCACTTTGCTCGGTTCTTTATAAATGTTGCCTGGAAACGATTCTGCTATTAAGGGCAGCAGGCGCCCATGTGGCTTCCCAGTTGGTGCTAGTGGTAAAGAACCTGCCTCCAGCATGGGAAACATAATGAGGCATGGGTTTGATCTCTGAGTCAGGAAGATCCCCTCAAGAAGGAAATGGCAACCCACTCCAGTTTTCTTGCCTGGAGAATTCCTTGGAAAGATGAGCCTGGGAGGCTCATGTCCATAGGTTCATAGAGTTGGACATGACTGAATCAACTTAGCATGTACTCATGCACGTAGGAGCCTGAGTAGACAAGGGCTTCTCCTGGTGCTCTGAGCATCTCTGACTTTGAGACCTCAGGATATGGCACTGGACGCTTCACCTGCCTTTTGGTAGGGATGTTAATTCTGGGACTTGACTGGTTCTGCTTAAACACATCTCTGAATTTAGATCCTGCCTGTTATTTTCTGCCAGAATCGCCTTTTCTCATGGGCATGGGAGTGGTTCTTTCCTCTCTGCCCATCAAGGAGATGGCATTCAGCTGCTATTGAGTTATCAGCAGGTGGAGAAGGGTGCTTTACAGTCACTCAGAAAATGGTTCACACATGGTGCCCTCGGAGCATTCATTACCAGCTCCGCACAGGCACTTCCTGTGGTCACGGGAGGCGGGCAAGTGAGGGTTGTGGGTGTTATTTAAAAGCAGATGCTTTCAGAGATGTAGCATCTAGAACATTTAAAAGCAGTACCATGAACAGGCACAGGATATTAATTCCTGGCTGATTTCAGCCAGCACCCACGTTTGCCATTCCTGAAGCCTCTCCTCACTGTTCATGCGCTCTATCAACACAAGCTCCTCCTGAAATGAATGGTTACTTTCAACGATTGCAAGTTGTTACTGTAAATTTCAACAGGAGAAAATGATGTCCTGGCATATGACCATTTTGAAGAGTTGCAGTGAGAACCAAGGAGTTGTAAGTTAAAGCATTTTCCTTGCTTTTTCGTTATGGGAGACCACGGGGCACGTGAACGGTGGAGTAGGGGAGGTGGGGGCTTGTCCAAACATAACCGCTTGCCCAGCCCCACATTCCCTTGCCCCATCCCTCAGCCTGGACCTGATGCAGGAGGTTTGTGAATTTCAGACAAGATGCTAGTGGGTAATTTGCTGAAGGTTTCATTAGCGCTGGGCCATGTGGCAGCTTTGATGGCAGCCAAACCATTTTGCCTTCCTGCCGATGGCCCTGATGTATCACTTAATAAGGATATTATGAGGTATAAGAACATAGGATGCTGAATGCGAAATGAAATGGGAAGTGTAATATAAAAGTTCTATTGATTTTAAAAAAGATCAGAAATGAAGGGCCTTTCTAGCCAGGACTTAATAGCATTAGTGCTGAGCTTAGGCAAAAGTCTGCAAAGGATGAGAATGTGCAAGCGAGAAGCTGCAAGTGGTGCCTGGGCACGGGCACAATAGGGCTGTGTGTCAGCGGTTCTTACCTTAGGCCAAAAAGCATCTCTTCAGGGTCTTGGAATGTGAAAGTGCAGCCCAAGTCTGTCGAGGTCTACGATTTTATCTGGTTGTGAGAGGGTTGCTAAGGTGACCTCTACTTTTCTTACATCCAGCTTTTAACCTTAAAATACTATCAGTGGTCCTGCTGAGGTGGAGAAAATGACCCTGAAGTCTCAGTTGGCTACATCTCCTGGAAAAGCTCATAGCAAGAGCCTTGGGTGAGGCGTCAGGAAACCTGGTTTCCCCGAGCCCCAGCAGCCCCTGTATTAGTTTTTTGTGGCTACTGCAGTGTGTTACCACAAATGTAGTGGCTTCAAACACAAATTTGCCGTCTTACAGTTTCAGAGGTCAGAAATCCAAAATGAGTTTCACTGGGCTGAAGCCAAGATGTTGCCAGGGCTGGTTCTTTCTGGAGGCCCCCGGAGAGAAACCGCTTCCTGGCCTCATTTGTCTTCTGGAGGCTGCTGTTTTCCTTAGCTTGTGGCGCCTTCCTCCATCTCCAAGGCCAGAGGGGTAGCATCTTCAGATTATTCTTTCTGACTGTGACCTCTGCTTCTGTGGTCACATCTCTTTCTCCAAGTGTGACCCTCCTGCCTCCCTTGTGATTATGTTGAGCCCACCTGGATAATCCAGGACAATTGTCCCATCTTAGAATCCTTAATCTAATCACATCCACCAAGTCCTTGTTGCCATGTACAATAACATAGTCACAGGTTGTGGGGATTAGGATGTGCACATAATTGGGGAACCATGATGTGGTCCTCCATACCCCTCCCCTGCAGTCCTCTACTCCTGCATCCCCTCCATCTTCTTGTTCTTTAGAGACAAAGCAAAGGGTTGTTGTTCCATCTGCTTTCTCATAAAGATATCTTACCCTGCTCCGGGAGTTTTGACTTCAATCAAATACATGGATACATGAATGACTAGCAGGACTTAGCGCTCATGAAAAAGGGCATTGTATTTAGACGTGTTTGCCTGTTCAATTTTGACCCTAATACTTTGTCTATAATAGGTGCTTCATCAGTAACCAGTGATGGCTTAAGGTTTTCTGAAATGAAAGGCCCAGAACTTCTGCTCTTCGAGGGTTCTGGTCTGAAAATGATTTATTTTTTAGTTTCAGATGTCAATTTAACAAAAGGAGGGGGATCTCATCAACCTATTGATGGTTGAGTACATCAATTTTAAGTAGATGAGAGCCACTTGTGTAACTATTTGGGCTACTCTTCGTATTATCACCTAAACCTATCACCTACCTAAATCATGTACCAAAGAGAAATGTGTCTATATCAGCACAGAAGATAAGAGGTTTACATGGGTATGTGTAAATGCCTGTCCACAGTAAAAATAAACACATCAATAGTGGCATATTTATATTGTGAAATATAGCAGAGCAGTGAAAATCTACTCATGGTGTTGAGCAAAAGAAGCCAGACACAAAAGAATAAATACTGTATGATTTCAGTTATATGGGAAAACAGTCAACTTAGGGGTAGAGATGAGATTGGGGCAGGATAATAGACTCTGTGTGCTGGCAATAATTGAATTTACTTGTTAACCTCTGATTATACGATTATACAGGTGTGTTCACTTTGACAGTTCATCCAGTTTTTCACTGATTTATTTTCCTGTGTGTGTGTTTAATAAAAAACCTATGCAGGCTTTGTTAAATAAGTACCTGAATTTGAAGAGATGGTGTAGCTCTTGCATTCTTTTCAGATGAGAGGGATTTTATTAACTTTTGCGATTTACGAATCTATGTCACTGTTTAATTTTGAAATTCAAACGCTTTTCCAGCATGGGACTTTTCTTTGGGGATAGATGTTTAACATTTCTGTGCAACCACATTTCCATTTTTCCTTCATGCTATACCTCATCATTTGGACACATATTCTCCCTGTGAGAGTCTGATCACAGCTCTGATTTCAGGTTCTGAAATCTGCTCATAAAACCCAAATTCTGAAAGTGTTTTTATCCATTTGCAACAAGACCAGTATTCCTACCCCAATTCTGGCAATAACATAGCTCCAATTAATATTAAAATGGTATTATTTCATATCAAGGACACCAAACCACATTGGATAAATGGTCCTATCTGCTTTAGTCAACAAAAATGCGTCTTGATAAAGCCCTGGTGCCTGGAAAAGAAGACTTTTATTGTGTTATAGGGGATAGAAAACATGAAAAGGCTACGTACTATGTAAACTATAACCATAATGGAAGCAATAGCAATAGTTTCTGTTTGTGTGTTAGTTGCTCAGTCGTGTCCAACTCTGTGTGACCCCCATGGACTGTAGCCCGGCAAGCTCCTCTGTCCGTGGAGTTCTCCATGCAGGAACACTGTTTCTGTTTATCACGTGTTAAAACAAATTGGCTGCCTCTGGCCTGCAGGTGTATTGGGTTTGGCTTGCTGAGAGCTTTTACCATTTTGGAATTTGTTACTAATAGTTAAATTTGGAGATGGCACTTAAAGATCGTGATTCCTGGCTTAAGTAATAGAACAGAAAGATCTGGCAAACTGGACCCGCATTGCACGGCATCCGCTGACTGGAGCCTAGTGCTGCTCCTTTGCGCAGTGCATGGATGCTTCCGTTTGCCATGGTTCCTACCTCCCTGGTTGTCCCTGTGTCTTTCTATGCACAGAGCCAAACTGAGAAGAAAGAGCAACACCCCCCCCCCACCCCCGCCGCCGGTCTTTGCTAATGTCACTTACTGACCCCCAGCTGGCTCAGGTTAACTTTGGGCTTATTGTCTGCCACGTGCTGTGCTAGGCATTTTGCATACATAATCTCATTTATTTCTCCAAACACTTTCACACCTTCCCATTTTGTAGATGAGGAAACAGGCTTTGGGATGTTTAGTTCTTTGGCCAAGCTCACCTAGCCAGCGGGTAGTGGAGCCAGCATCGGAACCCAGGCCATGCCTGTAAAGGCCCTGCAAACTGCTCTCCCAGCAACTTGTAGATACAGAAACAACTGGCAGATGACATTTTAAAGTCAACATGCCCAAGTTCTAGGCAAGGACAAGACAAACCCTGTGACGAGGGAACAGGACCATCTTAGACTAGAAGGCAGACCGTGTTCTGTGGCTGGCAAGATTATTATAAGCCGATAATAAGCAGAAAATTCGATCAGACCTTCAGTGCAATTTGCATTTTGTCTCTGCCATAGACTCATACGATTAAGAGCACAGAAGGACAGTAGGAATCATCTAGGCAGGCTTACAACCCAAACAGATCAAGCCTTTGAAAACTGCCCAAGGACTTTAGAGCAAGGGCTGATGGTGGAGGTGAGGTGTCTATAAATGACAGGTGACACTTAAATCAGTGATGACAAGTTGCTTAATATCACTGCTGGTCAGTTTCTCCTCCATGAGAAGGGGAATGTACTATGTAGCTCATACAGGTGTTAACAGGGTAAAGTGGGATACATATTACTGAATGGCAGTGAGTATTAGTTTTCTCCCCTTCTCGAATTTTCCTAGAATGTTGGAAAGTCATTGTGCATGCATGCGAGCATGCTCAGGTGCTCAGCCTTGTCCAACTTTTTGCAGCCTCATGAACTGTAACCCTCCAGGCTCCTCTGTCTGTGGGATTTCCCAGGCAAGAATACAAGAGTGGGTTGCCATTTCCTTCTCCAGGGGATCTTCCTGACCCAGGGATAAACCTGTGTCTCCTGCACTGGCAGGTGGATTCTTTACCACTGAACCACCTGGGAAGCCCCAAGGTCATTCTGGGAAAGATGCAGAAGATCACCCACCTGGTATGAATAAGGCTCACTGAGGCACCTGAGGTCTAGAGCGTGTGATCTAATGAACTAAACTCACAGCCTCGGTCGGTGGTATAATTGGAACCACCGCTCAGGTGTGTTCCATTTGGCCTGCTGACTGCTTTTACATTTTGGAATTTGTTATTATCAGTTAAAAAATTTGGAGATGGCGCATACAAAATCATGATTTCTGGCTTTCCTTAATAAAATGAAAAGACCTGATCTCACTGCTTGATATCCATGTCTTCATTAACATTTTTACTGAAGACAAGAGTGACTGTCCATTTGTTTATGTCTTATCCATCTATGTTTCCGGGCATTTTGTAGTTAGAAAGCAGAAGGTAGGTGGGAGGAGACAGGGAGACTCTGGAGACGTAGTGTGCGTGTGTGCTCAGTTGCTGTCTGACTCTCTTTGACCCTGTGGACCTCAGCCAAGGTCATTAACGCACCCGCATCTAACTGTGGACCCAGCAGCCATGTTAGGAGAAAATTATTTCACACACATGTAAATAGTCACAAAGAGGAAAGGACCATCCTCTGATGCAAAGTGAAATCACTTTTCTATCTGAAGATTTTTCTGAGGGGGGCTGTAGCTGAGTCAGCACACTTTGAATTCCCAAACCTCCCCTTAAATGCTTTGTGTCCTTAATAGAGTGACTCAACCTCTCTGAACTCAAATGGTTTCCTCCAAAGTGGGAAGTATTGCTTCCTATTGAATAGCGGTTTTCTATCCTGATCTTCCCTGTAGCTCAGATGGTAAAGAATCTGTGATGCAGGAGACCTGGCTTTGATTCCTGGGTCAGGAAGATCCTCTGGAGAAGGGAACGGCAATCTACTCCAGTATTCTTGCCTAGAGAATCCCATAGATAGGAGCCTGACGGGCTACAGTTTGTGGGGTTGCAAAGAGTCAGACACGGCTGAGGGACTAACACTGCTACTGCCAATGAAAAGGAATCTGTTGTGCCTAGCATAGATTTTTAGAGTCAGTTTTTGTTCAGCCAGGTTCTATGTGCTGACTAGGTGTCTGAAGCAAATTGTTTAAGGAATAGAGAGCTAAGTGTTAAGATTACACTATTTGGAAGAACCCTGACAATGCCAGATTCCTTCTCTTTCTAGAGTGGGATCTTCAGACAGTGGGTACTTGTCATTTTTGCCCCAGCAGAGGGCACCCCATGCCCCGTCTCCTGTCCATCATGAATTCTCCTCTTGATACAGAGCCAGTGCTGGGGTTGAAGCGTGCACTGATGCCTCAAGGAAGTTGCTGCATTGAACCAATAGTGGCTATTTGGGGTAGGGATCAGGGTGGTGTTTAACCAAAGCTCTCCCATATACATTTAAATAATCCTCCCACTACCCCATCAGGGAGTGGGGATTTTCCATTTCTGAGATGAGGTGATCGAACTTCAGGACCCTGAGGTGATTCCTCCAAGGTGGCTCATTCCTTCAACTAACACCATCAGACACTATTTTAGGATGTTAGGTACAGAGCTGTGAATTACACAAGCGTGCCACCTTTTCTCATGCAGCTCACTATCTAGGGCAGGAAGAGAGATGATTCATAAATTCATAGTCTGCTGAGTGGTGATCCACACCACAGACAGAAAGCAGGGGAGCTTTGGTGAAGATGTTTTTGATAGGATGGTCTGGACAGGGGCTCTCCAGTGATGTTTAAGCAGAGTCAAGCAGAATTTGAGGGCTTCCCAGGAGGTGCTAGTGGTAATGAACCTGCCTACCAGTGCAGGAGATGCAAGAAATGCAGGTTCGTTCCCTGGGTCGGGAACCCTGGAGGAGGGCATGGCAACCCACTCCAGTATTCTTTCCTGGAGAATCTCTTGGACAGAGGAACCTGGGGGACTGCAGTTCCATAGGAGTCAGACATGACTCAGTCGACTTAGCACTCATGCATCCAGGCAGAGATAAAGAGGCACAGCATTTCAGGCAGAAGGGGATAGCTGGATGTGTAGAGGGCTTGGTGCCTTTGCGGAAAAGCAGGGAGCAGCCAGCGTTGCTGGAGGGAAGGGAGAGGAGGGGGCAGGGTGGACAAAGCCAGGAAAGGTGGGAGGACCCACTTCACACGCTTTGTGACCGGGTCTTAGGACCTATGTTCTGACTTCTCTTTCTTCATCCTGTCTCCTCCTTGGGAAGCTTATTCCTTGCGATCTGGACTTGCCTTTGGCTGCTTGCCTCAGAGGAACCTAAGAGCATTTCCTCCTCCAGCCTGGAAGGAGGTCACCTGGCTCTCTGGTTCCAAAACCGCCAGATAAGAATCACCTGGGCAGGACTTGCCTGGTGGTGCAGTGGCTAAGAATCTGCCGGCCAGTGGAGGGGACAGAGGTTGAAACACTGGTCCGGGAAGATCCCACCTGCTGTGGGGACACTAAGCCCTGTGCCACAACTGCTGAGCCCGTGCTCCACAGAGAAGCCCCCGCGATGAGAAGCCCAAGCACCACAACCGGAGAGCTGCCCCGGCTCGCTGCACCTGTTCATAGAGAAAGCCCACGCAGCAGCCAAGACCCGGCATAGCCAAAAAGAAAGAAATTGAAGAAATCACCTAGGCATCTGTCAGACGTGCGGACAACTCAGCCCACCCTGGGGCAGTACTTAGGAAACACAGCGTCAGGGCCCTGTGCTAGGTCTGCTGAACCAGAGTCTGCAGGGGAGGTACCCCGGTATCTGCATTTTTAGCAAGGACCCCAGGTGATCCTTACCTTCTGACCCACTTGGGAAGTTTAACCTGGATCAGCTGAAAGCCCTGGGTGGGTGATCTTTCTCCTCTCGTCAGGCCCCGGCCTCCAGGGCTTGGGTTTAATAAGGTGGAATCAGGCCGGTGATGGCAGCGCTGATGGAGGGCCTGCTGTTTGTGTCACAAAGCAGCTTTGTCGCCTTCGACATTTAAGCCTTAGTCTCACACCAGGTTCCTGAGGCCGATATTATTATCCTCAGCCAATCTATCATTTGTGCTTCTGTTAATCCCTTGTGTTGAATTGCACCTCACTTACATAACTTACCTCCTTTTCAGGGTTGTTGTGTAGACCTAATAGTGTGCATTACTTAGAAAAGTGCTTGGCGCATAATGAAGTCTGGATAAATTGTCATTGGTACTTCCTCTGATTTCTACACCCTTCAGATGGCGAGGCCTCGCCTTTCTGTAGTCATGTCTGAATCCTTAGTCTTTGGCACAATACCTGGGATAAAATAGATGCTTAATAGGCACTAAAGTGCCAGAGACGAGGATAATATTAGCTGCTCTTTATGGATCATTTAATCTTTGACTTGTATTAACTCGTGTGTCTTTCAGAAGTGCCCTACATAAGGTAGATACTGATAGTCCCATTTTGCAGATGAGGACAATGAGGCACAGGAAAGTTCAATAATCAGCTCAAGTTTCCAGAGTTAGTAAGTGATAGTTAAGATTTAACCCAAGCATACCTAGAACAATCAAATTCATAGAGTCAGAAAGTACACTGGTACATGCCAGGGTCCCCAGGGATGGGGTGGGGAGAGGGGACGGGGAGTTAGTGTTTAATGTGGACAGAGTTTCAGTTTAGGAAGGTGAAAAATTTGATGATGGTGAGAGTTGCAAATGACGTGAATGTACTTACTGCCGCTGAACTGTATAGTAAAATATGGTTGAAAAAGTATGTTTTATATTATGTGACTTTTACCACAATAGAAAAAAGAAAGCATTAAAAAAGAAAAAGATTTAACCCCGCAGCTGTGTTTACTGAGATCTCTCCAAGGTTTTGTTTACCTCTAAAATTGACATAACTTTAAAAAAAAACAGTAGGGTTTTTTTGTTTGTTTGTTTTTTGTTTTTTGTTTTTTTTTTTTTTTTGGCTGCACTGGGCCTTGTGTGCAGGCTTCCTCTGGTTGCAGCAAGTGGGGGCTATGTCTGGTTGCGGAGCGCGGCCTTCTCATTGTGCAGGCCTCTCTCATTGCAGAGCACGGGCTCTAGGTACCTGGGCTTCAGTGGCTGCAGCCTGCAGGCTCAACAGTTGCAACACTTGGTCTCTCGTAGTTGTGGCTCACAGGCTTAGTTGCCCCTTAGCATGTGGAATCTTCTGGGACCAGGGATCAAACCCGTGTCTCCTGAAATGGCAGGCAGATTCTTATCCACTGGTCCACCGGTGAAGTCCTTAAATTGACATCATTGATCTTCCTCTTTGCTAAGTAAAATTCTTTCCTCTTGCTGCGCTCTCCATGGAGACTGGGAAAAGTTGGTCATTTCCAAGGGTAACCTTCACATATACTCGAAAAAGCGACTAGATGCAAACTTCTGCAGGCTCAGTGAGCTCAGCTGTGTGCACCTTTCTGACTTCTCAAAGCATGCCTTTTCCTTGCTTGCCTCTGACCCAGTGGCTGGTTAGACGCAGTCCTCCGGGACAGGTGAGGGTCAGCCCTTCCTGAGCAGGAAGGTAACTAGCCTTCCCCTCCAAGGAGCTGTACCTGTGGTTTGTGGTTGCCAGGATGCTTTCCCGGCTTGCTCCAGAGAGACTTGGAGACAGTTAGGGTTCCAGGACTCCTGGAGTCAGCAGTCCAGAAATGAACGCAGACACCTTCGTGCCTGGAGAGGCAGGGCACCCCCAGGGCTGGTTCCAGGGTGGCTGTGAGGGAGACAGGTCAGGAGAAAGAGGAGCATCTCACACACGACTTCCTCTCGTGTTTTAGGTAAACACTCTGAGTGAGTGGCATGAAGGGGCGGGTAAGTAAGCATCTCTGGGAGCGAGTATTCATGAAATTTTTCTGTTTCTCTCTCACCCGTCTCTTTTCATAGAGAGTCCTGCTCTGATGCCTGTTTGAGCAGAAAAGAGTCTGCTTTTCCCTTTGGTCCACTCTTCCGACCCAAATAACCTCTGCCTTGCTTTCCAGATCGTTCAGGGACACGTAATCAGAAAGAGACCCTGGACTTGTGTATTTTCTCCATTTCCTCACTAGCTCCGTTCCCAGGTGACATCGCTGCTCTCCTCTTGGCTGTAAGGCAGTTCTTCCCTTCTTGTCCTTACTGTTCAGTTCAGTGGCTCAGTCATGTCCAACTCTTTGCGACCCCATGGACTGCAGCACGCTAGGCTTCCCTGTCCATCACCAACTCCTGGAGCTTGCTCAGACTCATGTCTATCAAGTTGGTGATGCCATCCAACTATCTCATCCTCTGTTATCCCCTTCTCCTCCTGCCTTTAATCTTTCCCAGCATCAGGGTCTTTTTCAGTGAGTCAGTTCTACGCATCAGGTGGCCAAAGTATTGGAACTTTAGCATCAGTCCTTCCAATGAATATTCAGGACTGATTTCCTTTAGGATTGACTAGTTTGATCTCCTTGCTGTCCAAGGGATTCTCAAGAGTCTTCTCCAACACCACAGTTCAAATGCATCAATTCTTCGGTGCTCATCTTTCTTTATAGTCCAACTCTCACGTCCATATGTGACTACTGGAAAAACCATAGCTTTGATTGGATGGACCTTTGTTGGCAAAGTAACATCTCTGCTTTTTAATGTAGTGTCTAGGTTGGTCATAGCTTTTCTCTCAAGGAGTAAGCATCTTTTAATTTCATGGCTGCAGTCACCATCTGCAGTGATTTTGGAGGATCTTAACATTGGCCAGTGTCTGCTCTGAGCACTGTTCCCAGCCCCTGTCTCCATCATCCCCTTCTTGTAGGTCATGTGCAGGAACCTCCCCTGGTCGCAGAGCCGGTTTGTGCAGACCCGGCTTGTCAGACTTGGAGCCCTGCTCTTAATTGCTGATGCTCAGCCTCCTGCTTCCCTCCCCACCACCTTGTCCCCCTTCCTTTCTGTTCTGATCAGTAGCCTGCATGGAGTTCTTCTCTCTTCTGAGCACCATACCAGTCATTAGGTACCAGAAGTTAGAGATTTAGACACAGGAGTGACAACAGGCTGGGTGAAAGGAAAATTCAAAGGTGTTCTAAGTGTTCTGAGCTTCTACAGTGCCTGTCAGAGAGGAACATCACCTCCCAGGAGTGAGGACAGCAGGTCAGAGTTGGGAAGGACATGGCTTTGCAGCCAGAAAGCTTTGGGTTTGAGACCGATCTGTGCCACGCATGTAGCAGCTGTGTGACCCCAGGCGTGACTCTTCCCTTTTTTAAACCTCCGTTTTCTCACATATAAATGGAAACCACCCTATCGCCATCCAGATTTATGTGAAGGTCTCATCATTGATTTAGGCAGGCAGCTGATGTATATTGGACTCTCTGTAAATTCCTACTCCTTTTTTTATTGCATTTATTTTTGATGGGGTCATTTATTGATGAACTTCAGATCTGCAATTGCAAATAAAATATAGCATAAGAAAATCTCTTGGCACATGGTTGCTGGCCAATAAATATTAAGCAGAGGGCTCATCTGCATGCAGTTGAACTGTTTTCATGGCCAGCATAATGGAAAAAGCAAAATGAGAACAGAGAGTGGGTAAGTGGATGGCTCAGGGTCACTCAGCTCATAAGTGTCAGGGCTTTCTCATTAGTTCTGCAGCAGCTCTGGGTCAAGCGAGGATAGCATTGTCTTCCTCTTAGAGAAAATGTGGATCTGGGGAAGCTGAATACATCTCATCCAACCTTAAGTCATTACTGCCTAGAATGGACTTCATCAGCAAACAGTGATGTGGCACGATAAGGACTCAGTTTCCTCATCTGTAGGATGGGAGTGATACTGTCTGCCCTGACTTCCTCTAAGAGTGATTATATGGAGATCAGACGGAATCTATCATGAAGGAAACTATGACATATAAAGGTGAGCTGGCCGGACAAAGGACAGAATTTTTTTCTTCTTTTATTTAAATGTTTTATTTTGTACTGGATTATAGCCAATTGACAGTATTGTGATAGTTTCAGGTGGACAGCCAAGTGACCCAGCCATATGTATACATGTATCCATTCTCCCCCAAACTCCCCTCCCATCCAGGCTGCCCCATGACATTGAGCAGAGTTCCCAGGACAGGTGGAATTTCATTGCCAGATTGTAATTTCCCACGGCTCCCCTATTGAGTCCATTTTCATTTTCTAGAAATGGAGAAAGCATTTGGAAATAAGAAACTGCTTTTGGTCCACACGAGGAGCTAGGATAGAAGTTGAAAGATAAATGCCTCCTCCCTCTGAATACAGCTGAGGTCTGCGGGATAGATGGTAGAGATATTTAGCTCCATAGGAGAATTTCTGAATTTATTACACGCCTCATTGCATTATTCAGAGAGTAGCTTCGGAACCTGAGCTCACACCTTCACTTTCCCAGCTCCAGCCCACCTTTCAAGGCCCAGCTTCAAGCCACACTGCCCTCCCAGTGCTCTTCCCCAAGCCTTATTCTTCCCAACCCCCAGTATTCACGCTTCCCTGTGCTATCCATCCTCCAGGCATTGAGAAGCAGGGGCTGCAGTCTTGTGTTGATTTCATAAGCCTCATGTACTTATTCACTCAAGAAAAATTCACTGAGTACCTGCTCAATGTAACTCAGGCACACTTGAGTACTTTGGAAATACTCCAGTTCCCATGGAGCTTATAAGTTAACTTATAGACAAGAAAATGACACCTGCGTGCACCATTTTGGATGTTGTGATGAGGAAGGACTTGGACGAAGTGATATTTGCACGGATACCTGTAGTATAATTGCGAGCCACTTGTGTGGGGACAACACCCCAGCAAAGAAAGCAAGCATAGTTGCTCAGAGGCTAGATGGGACTGGGTGTTTATGGGAAAAGCTGCTGGAGGTAAACGCATCTGGTGGATGGGTACAGGGTCAGAGATGAGGTTGGGGACTTCGGCAGACACCTCGTGGACAGGCCATTGAGAGGAGTTTGGACACTTTTAAAGTCCACAGGTTGTCTGCCTGAGTCTAGGCTGAAGGCAAGACTATGTGTATTAGTTTTCTGTGGCTGCTGTAACATATAGTCACAACCAGACTGTCCTGTTGAAACAACAGATTCATTCTTAGAGCTTGGAGATCGGTCATCTCAAGTCAGTCTCCCTGGGCTTACATCGATATGTCTGCGGCGTTGACTTCCTCCAGGGCCTCTGTTTCCTTCCTGCCTTTTCCAGTTTACAGAGGTGATCTGCCTCCTTTGGCTCTTGGTCCCTTCCTCCACTTTCAGAACCAGCCGTCACATCACCCCAACCTGTTTCCATCATGACATCTCTCTGACTTGGACCCTCCTACCTCCCCCCTTATAAGGACTTTTATGATTACGTTATGCCCACCTGGATAATTAGGGTAATCTTTGCATCTCAGGCTGTGCATTAATTTAATCAAACCTGCAAAATCCTGTAAGTCAACCTAGTTATAGCTTCAGAGCTTAGGACATGGACAACTCTAGCAGTTCTATCCAGCCAAACATGCCTGGTGTGTGTTTCCAAACAGTCTGGTGTCTGTGGAGAATCACTGAAGGGGCATAAGAATTTAGGCCAGGCCTCCAGCTAGGTGACCGCTGTACTCATCCAGGTGAGCGGTGAGGTGACCTGAACTCAGGTGGTGGCAGTGGAGATGAGGAGACAGGGTTTGGAGGCCGAGCCTCTGCATCTTGGGGGGATGTTTGGGCTGTGAAGGTGAGAAATGGAATGAATCAAAGATGACTCCAGGTTTTGATGGGAGCAAGCGGGTTTCAGGTGGAGAGGCCTGGAAGGAAAACAGGGGTGGGGCAGGCGATCGTTCACTGGTTTGGGACAGAGAGCAGAATAAATATTTAACAGTAAGCACCCCTACCCTGCTCCCACCTGGATGTTGGGACACTTGAACTGATGATGCCCAGCAGGGAGGTGAACTAGGACTCCAGGGTCAACCATCTTTCCTAGAAAAAAAAAAAAAAAGGTAATATGGGGGGAAAAAAATATTTTTCAATTGAAAAAGATGCCTTTTTCAATTTCAAAATGAAGTCTATACTGTACTACAGTTTTTATCATAAAAGTGTGGTTGAAGTAGCCCTGGAGTGCCAGCCGTGACTTTGTCAGGTGGAGCGACAGAGGTGTGTTGGGGTGGGTAGTGCATGGGATGGCACGTAGGGTGCATAGTCTGATTCTGCCACTCGCTAGCTGCATGGTAGGAGCCACCTTTGACCTTTCTGACCCTCTGCTCCTCATCACTGTTTGGGGAGTGGTTGTGATATTTAAATGAGCTAATATGTGAGCCTTGCATGTGTGGTACTAGGTGTACAGGGGTTGTTCTGCAAGTGTTCGCCTCCTCTAAGGGAGCAGAATGTAATTATCATCTGTAATAATAATAACCACTAATTTAGTGAACACTTGCTATAACACGTCACAACACACTGGCTGGATGCATGTGTGTAATTTACATAGATTCACTCATTCAATCCTTAAAACCATCTTGAAGTTGGTCCTATTCATATGCCCACTTGCAGGTAAGGACCCCAAAGCCCAGAGAGGTTAAATTACTCTGTCCAAGGTCACTCAGCTTGGGTTCAGACTGGGGAGCCTGCCATCTGGCCCCCAGGGACCATTCTTGTAAATTACTGAATTGTACAATCTCTGCATGTAGGGAGGATCCGTGGTCAGCCCCATCTTACAGGGGAGGAGGCCGAGCCACTGAGACATTAAGCACAGAAACTCAGCGGGTTGGTGGCAGTTGGCACGTTTCTCACTGGTGGGTGGATGTTCAGAGCTGAAGCCGATTCTGCTGGGACTCTGAGGCCAGGAGTTCTAGATCCTGAGCGGAAGTTCTGTCTGGAGGTTCTGCATGGATGCAGGCTCATATGCTCTTACTTGGCTCTCTCCTTCTAGCCCTGGGTCTTGGGAAGGCTGGATTTTTTGCAAGGTTTTCCCAGTGCTGCTGCCCTTTTCTCCTTTCAGGGGCTCTTGACTCAGCTGCCTCATTCAGCATCCTGGTGCCCTGGTGCCCCTCCCACTGGGTCTCCCCCGCCCGTGCATGTAGCTTGGTGAGAAATTACAGTCTTGAGTGATGGAGGCGTGTTGGTGCTTCAGCCATAATCCTGCCTCTCTGAGGACTCACAGCCCAGCCCGGTCTGGTGTAATTGCTGGCTCAGCATTTCTGCACTTGGCTCAGGCATACTTGGACATTTAGGAAAGTCTCCATTCCCCTAGAGATGCTTATAGCCAAGCTCAGGTGAATCACATTTGATCTTCAGCTGCTGTGGATACTTACATTCCTATCAGCTTGGAAATGCCTTGAAGATTCAGACTGGCCCTGGGGCTCTTCAAATCCTGTACTGTATGTTGTCCACAGTGGGACTGATTCAGTTGTGGAGGAGGTCCTGTATCAACCACTTTTTAAATTTCTTTTTAAACTTACTTGAGAGAGCCATGTCATTGCATGATGTATCAACTTTGGTTTTGTTTTTGGTATTGGTGAGCTACAGTGTTGCCAGGACTAATCTACAGGCAGACCTCATCTTATTGCACTTAGCTTTAAGTGTGCTTTGCAGAGTGCATTTTTTAAAAAAACAAATTGCAAGTTTGTGACAACCCTACGTCAGATCTATCGGCACTGGTTTCTCACAGCAGTTTCTCACTTTGTCTCTGTCATATTTTGGTACTTCTTGCAATATTTTGAACTTCTTCATCATTCTTCTTAGGTTGATCTGCGATTAGTGATCTCTTGTTTTAAATTGAAGCATAGTTGACTTATAATGTTAATTTGTGCAGTTCAGCAAAGTGATTCAGTTATACATGTATATATAAACACACATTCTTTTTTATATTCTTTGCCATTATGGTTCATCACAGGATACTATGAATATGCTTCCTTGTGCTATACAGTAGGACCTTGTTGTTTATCCAGTCTCTGCTTGTATCTGCTAATTGAAAACTCCTGCTCTGTCCCTTCCCAACTGCCTTGGCAACCACAAGTCCTCTGTCTGTGAGTCTGTTTCTATCTTGTAGATAAGTTTATTTGTGTCATATTTTAGATTTCATGTGTAAGTGGTATCATAGAGTATGTCTTTCTCTGACTTATTTCACTTAATACGATAATCTCTAGTTGCATCCACTTTGCTACAAATGCCATCATTTTGTTTTTTATGGCTGAGTAGTATTCCTCTGTATGAGTGTGAGTGTGTGTGAGTGTGTGCGTGTACCACATCATCTTTATCTGTTCCTCTGTTGATGGGCATTTAGGTTTCCATGTCTTGGCTATTGTGAATAGTGCTACTATGAACAAAAGGGTGCATGTGTCTTTTATAATTAGTTTCGTCTGGATATTTGCACAGGAATGGGATTGCTGTGTGATCGTTGATCTTTGATGTTATTACTGTAATTGTTTTGGGACACCATGAACCACACCCGTTGAAGATGGAGAAATTAATCAGTTGTTGATAGGACAACAATGGATTCAGAATATTAAATAAATTTAGTTGATAAAGCTAAGACAGATTTTGAGAAGACTGACTTTAAAAGAGGCCCTACCATGGGTGAAATGTTATAAAACAGCATTGCATGCTCCATGAAAGGAAGAGTCAATCAGTGTGGCAAACTTCACTGTGGTCCTCTTTTAAGAAATTGCCAAAGTCATCCCAACCTTCACCCCAGCCTGATCAGTCACTCAACAGCCATCCACATTTGAGGCAAGACCCTCAATCAGCAAAAAGATTACAACTTCCTGAAGGCTCAGATAGTGGTTAGTATTTTTTAAGCATGATTTTTAAAGCAATGAAGTGTTTTTAAATTATAGTATGTACATGATTTTCTTAGATGTAATGTTATTGTACACCTAAGTATATATAAAACATAACATTTGTAAACACTGGGGAACCAAAAATTTCATGTGACTCACTGTATTGTGATATTTGCTTTGTTGTCTGGAACCCCGCCTCCGGTATCTCCGGGGTGTGCCTGTGATGAAAAGCTGGGGCAGAGAAGCCTCCAAACTTCTCAGGCTGCCGCATTTATCCTGTGTTCTGTGTACTTTATGTTCCCACGAGCTGATGATTCTATACCTAACACAGATGGTATGCTAGTCAGGCACATTTTGGTGATGGCTTGTCCTTTTGAGTGAATCCCAAACTAGTCCCCCGTCACATCTGAAGTTTCACGCACTTAATGCAATGATTCCAGTTCACTCTGAAATAAGAGGTTAATTTCCTCTGCAGGTGATCTGCCCTTCAGGGATTCTTCCTTCTGAGCCCACATGTCCCAAGTCCTTAAGACCAGTTGTCCGCTGGGGTGGGATTTGGGGAACTGGGAATCCTGAGCTTATTTGAGATGAAAATTTGCCCAGCATTTGAGTGAGGATTCGTAAAGAGTGTGGAGGAGATTGAAGGCAGAAGG
Organism: Ovis canadensis; assembly: GCF_042477335.2. NCBI lineage: Eukaryota > Metazoa > Chordata > Mammalia > Artiodactyla > Bovidae > Ovis > Ovis canadensis. Next base: position 183,585,532 of record NC_091247.1, on the reverse strand, counting down.
AGACAAGGGTGACAGAGGATGAGATGGTTGGATAACATCACTGATGCAATGGACATGAACTTGGGCAAACTCTGGGAGATGGTGAGGGACAGGGAGGCCAAGCATGCTACAGGCCATGGGGTCTCAAAGAGTCAGACTTGATTGGGCAGCTGAACAACAAGTTGAGGAGATACTCTTTTTTGCTGCTTTTTTTTTTTTAATGACCACCTTTTGAGGAGTATATTAATATTTTGAACAGGTAAGGGCTGTGTTACCCCTGATATATTTGTACATTTCATCATGATCCTGAGGTTTCCTCACCTGCATCCTTCTCAGTTTTGATGCCTCTATTTTCTACTCCTCTGTTCTCCTGTTATTTAGATAATGGGACAAATATTAATATTTATTAAGCCAGTGTGTGGTTGGTACTGGACTAGAGTCTGAGAAAGAAACAAAGAACTTTGAGACACGGTCCTTGCCCTTAAAAAAAAAAATTGTTCTCTTGGTGGTCTTGGGTGATAATGACCTTTCTCTGTGTGCTTATTCCTCAAAGATAGTGGATCCTTGGAGGAAAGCAGGAGATGAGGTGATAGAGAGATTGTTTAATGGATAAAGAAAGTTACAGGATGATAGGAAGCAAACATTCAAGTCTAAGAGTAGTAATCTTTTTTTGGAGGATGGCTCCCAATTGCAATCCACAGGAATTACTGTACTAGAAGTATGTATACCTGTCTCTGGGAGTCCAGAAGGAAAGACTCATAACTCTCTGGGGATGGATGTCCAGGAAAGCTTCATGAAGAAGGTGCCTCTTGAGCTTTATTTTGGAACATGGCTTGGAGTTGTCCATGGAGAGTGGAGTTGGAAGGCTGTACCCAAGCTAATAACCTTGACTGGGGCCTTAAGATTGCAAGGGGTGACAGTCTCTGCTGAGACCATCCAGTCTTTGAGATCAGCATGTGTAACCAAATTGATCCGGTTGTCTTAGTAGGAAAAGCGCCAAGTACACCTAATACTGTATGGTCTCATGTGCTGCCTCAGCCAGCAGGTTTCTGTTATAACTTTTGAGCCTTGAGGAAATCCTGTCTTTGTGCATTCAGAGTGTCCCTTTCTGCTTTTGTATGGTATTGGCAAAGCATTCTCATCCCTTCCCCCACTTCCCTCCACGCCTCCATCTTTGGCCCTCAGTGATTCTGTATTAATAGAAGCAATTAAGCCTGCCTCATCTCATCAGGGAGGAGATATTAATCTTCATCAGGCCCATGGAGGGGCTGCCTTTTTTTTCCCCCTGCTCTTGCCTCCTCTCCCCGGGCTCCCTCCATGAGCTCAGAGACTGCTCCAGTGTCTGTGGGGAGCTCTGTAATCTGCTTCTGCAGATGCCTTTCAGGGGGTCACTTCCCTGCCCACCTCCCTTAGCCTCCCTGTATCCAAGCATCACGCACTGTAATTGAAGACCACTGTTGGAGGATGGAGGGAAAGGAAAAAATGTTCCCTCAAATGGAAACTCCCAGCTTCATTGTCCTCGCTGCTGCTAGGGAAATTAGAGCAGGGCAATACCACAGCTGGAAGCTGTAGGCTCTTTTTGGTTTATGAAATCCTATTCAGCCCTTGGAGAAGTGTGCTGGCACCTGGGTGCCTTTTTTTATGCTCTGTTTCTGTGATTAGCAGTAAGCCGAGGACACTGGATGCCAGGGGGCAAGGCAGGAGGAAGGGAGGCTAGAGGATCACTCAGAGAATTAGGATGGAAAGGATGTTTTCCCCAAAGCTCAGTGTCCCAGCACTTCTGATCTGAATTGACTGCTGATAGCAACTTCTCATGTCTTGAGGTTCTATTATGTGCTGGCATGAGGAAATTACATACATTGTCTTGTGGAATCCTCACAAACTTGCCAGATGTGTATTGTTGTTCCATTTTTCAGATGAAGAAACTGAGACTGGGAGTTTCAGAACCTCAATTGGGGTGGCATGGGGAGCAGCGTGTATGCTAAGTCCCTTCATTCATGTCCAACTGTATGAGACCCCATGGACTGCAGCCCGCCAGTCTCCTCTATCCATGGGATTATCCAGGCAAGAATACTGGAGTGGGTTGCCATGCCCTCCTCCAGGGGATCTTCCCGACCCAGGGATCGAACTCGTGTCTCTTACCTCTAACCTGAACTGGCAGGCGGGTTCTTTACCACTAGCGCCACCTGGTTGGCTTCTCTGGTGGCTGAGATGGGGAGCAGAGAGGGAACCACATTCTCTCCTTGGTTTCTTGACTCCTCCTTGGGAGAAAGCTCCTTTGCATCCTGATTCTGAGTGATCCTCAAGCCTCCCTTCCTTCTGGCATCCAGCATCCCTCAGCTCATCACTAATGTTGTGCCCACTGGGCCTAGAAATGTGGTTACAATTTATTGTCCAAGCTGGAGTGCTTTAAAAGATGCTATAATTAGGCTGGGACAGCAGGCATAAATGAGGATGGTGCTTAGTCACTCAGTTGTGTCTGCCCCTTTGGACTGTAGCCCACCAGGCTCCTCTGTTCATGGGATTTTTCAGGCGAGAGTACTGCAGTAGGTTGCCATGCCCTCTTCCAGGGGATCTTCCAGACCCAGGGATCGAACCTGCGTCTCCTGCTTCACAGGCGGATTCTCCACCTGCTGAGCCATCAGGGAAGTCCACTAAATGGGGATTGGTTCAGGATAAACTAAGACGCTTCTGCTACACCTGGGGCAAGGGGATGCTTTCATGCTCCTTTTGGCAGCAGAGATGGCACAATGCATGTTGCCCTCCCCTGGCTTCTGCGGTACCCCTCCTGTCACCAGGAGTCATCCGAGGTCCCTGAGAGTCCCGCTGGTCCTCCACATGCCTGGTGCAGGAGGGCGTGATGAGTTTGATTCCACAGCATCTCAAATAACCACTGCCCCTTCTGCTCAGCACGCAGCCTCCATGCCCAGATCACCTTGGAGGATCTGTTTAACTCCCTCTACCCGGAGGGACTGGCCTTCTCTGCAGCCTTTGAGCACACCTGGGTTGAGGAGATGATTCTTTTTCCCAGAATGGGCTCTATTTGCATTCCACCAGCAATCTTCTTACTCAGAGGGATTCCAGGGACATTAAATTAACAGAAAATGACATTAGCGCTAAGAACCAAACTCGATTATCTGAAATACAAGTATTTATTGTAAGGACTCAAACAACCTCATCTCTGCCTCCCCACGCCTCGATCTTATCCTCAGTATTTCATTAATACCATTTTCCTTTTCGTTGGCAGTGTTTTGGGGGAGCGAGGCAGATTGTCTCAAAGGCAGAGTCTGCTGCGGTGATACTGTGTACCAGCACAAGGAGGGTTTGTCTGTGGCTTTTCCCCATGTAACTTGCTGGCTATCCAGGCAGTGGTCCATGAATATGAATTCTGATAGAGGCCACACCCTTCCCCTTCGCTTGCCTCATCTCCTTCCTCTGCTCACTTTTGCCCTAGCTCCGCAGATATTTGTGTGCCTTTATTTTTGCCCCTTCTGTTTTCTCCCCGGAGAAAAATTCCCATATCAGAGCTCAAACCCAAGTCCCCTTGTACATGGGGCTGTGTCCCCGTCCACATTGTGCTCCTGGTCCTTACTCACCCTTCTATTAGAGTGCCTTGTGTAAGACTGGTGCTTCATATGTGCTGTAAACAGAGGACTACCAGCCCTACGTCATAAAGTTAAAGAGTCATGAATGCATGTAGAGCACAAAATACAGAACCAGGCATATATTAATTAATATTACAACTACAGTTGTTGTTATTGAACACTGGGAAGGTGATAAAGTACCAGGTCTTGGTGTAGGTCCCCCTCACTGAAATGACAGCTCCTCCGGGGTAGGAGCCCTATTATCTTGCTCAGTTTTGTATCCCCAGGGCTGAATACAGGTGCTGCTAAGTGTTCAATAAGTTTAATTCTTATTGCAAGGTAACAGTCCACTGGGGAAAGATCCTTTTGATCTTTCTGATAAAGATCCTTTAGCCCCCTACATACCTGGGGGAAGTGTGTGGCAGGGAGCAGGGCACAGGGTCTGAGATTAATTAGAGTTCTGTGATAAGCAGATGACAGACATGGCAAGTCTTGCAGGCGCGCAGGGTCATCTCAGGTCACTGCAGGGCTGAACCTTACTGTCTACATGGGGTGCCACCGCCTCTGTGGAGAGGGAGAGAGGACCCTTCTGACCCGTACACCGTTGGGGACGAGGGTGCATTGCAGGAGGTTTGGTCTTTATTGTCAAGATGCGCCTCCTTTCTAGAAGCTTTGCCATAAGATGGCTTGGTGTTGGGAGAGTTAAATTTCATGTGGATTACCATCCCCTCAAAGGGTAAAAATGAGCATCAACTCAAAATGGATCATAGACCTCAAATAAACGTAAGAACAAAAGCTGTAAAACTCTGAGAAGGAAACACAGGAGTAAATCTTTGTGACCTTGAATTAGGCAGTTGTACCTAAATATGACACTAAAAGCATGAGCCAAAAAAAAAAAAAAGGGACTTCATCAGAATTTAAATCAATGGTGTGAATACCATTAAGAAAGTGAAAAGACAGCTAAAAACATATATGATTACAAATATTTTCTTCTATCTGATAAGGGACTCATATCCAGAATAGATGAACAATGTTTGTAGTTCAACAAAGACAAGTAACCCACTTTATTATTCTTTTTAATTTTTTAATTTTAATTTTTAATTTTTAGTTTTTTATTTTTTTAATTTTAAAATCTTTAATTCTTACAGGCGTTCCCAAACATGAACCCCCCTCCCACCTCCCTCCCCATAACATCTCTGTGGGTCATCCCCATGCACCAGCCCCAAGCATGCTATATCCTGCGTCAGACATAGACTGGCGATTCAATTCTTACATGATAGTATACATGTTAGAATGCCATTCTCCCAAATCATCCCACCCTCTCCCCCTCCCTCTGAGTCCAAAAGTCCATTAGACACATCTGTGTCTTTTTTCCTATCTTGCATACAGGGTCGTCATTGCCATCTTCCTAAATTCCATATATAGGTGTTAGTATACTGTATTGGTGTTTTTCTTTCTGGCTTACTTCACTCTGTATAATCGGCTCCAGTCTCATCCATCTCATCAGAACTGATTCAAATGAATTCTTTTTAATGGCTGAGTAATACTCCATTGTGTATATGTACCACAGCTTTCTTATCCATTCATCTGCTGATGGACATCTAGGTTGTTTCCATGTCCTGGCTATTATAAACAGTGCTGCGATGAACATTGGGGTACATGTGTCTCTTTCAATTCTGGTTTCCTCAGTGTGTATGCCCAGCAGTGGGATTGCTGGGTCATAAGGCAGTTCTATTTGCAATTTTTTAAGGAATCTCCACACTGTTCTCCATAGTGGCTGTACTAGTTTGCATTCCCACCAACAGTGTAGGAGGGTTCCCTTTTCTCCACACCCTCTCCAGCATTTATTGCTTGCAGATTTTTGGATTGCAGCCATTCTGACTGGTGTGAAGTGGTACCTCATTGTGGTTTTGATTTGCATTTCTCTAATAATGAGTGATGTTGAGCATCTTTTCATGTGTTTGTTAGCCATCCGTATGTCTTCTTTGGAGAAATGTCTATTTAGTTCTTTGGCCCATTTTTTGCTTGGGTCGTTTATTTTCCTGGAATTGAGCTGCACAAGTTGCTTGTATATTTTTGAGATTAGTTGTTTGTCAGTTGCTTCATTTGCTATTGTTTTCTCCCATTCAGAAGGCTGTCTTTTCACCTTGCTTATAGTTTCCTTTGTTGTGCAGAAGCTTTTAATTTTAATTAGATCCCATTTGTTTATTTTTGCTTTTATTTCCAGAATTCTGGGAGGTGGATCATAGAGGATCCTGCTGTGATTTATGTCTGAGAGTGTTTTGCCTATGTTCTCCTCTAGGAGTTTTATAGTTTCTGGTCTTACATTTAGATCTTTAATCCATTTTGAGTTTATTTTTGTGTGGGGTGTTAGCAAGTGATCTAGTTTCATTCTTTTACAAGTGGTTGACCAGTTTTCCCAGCACCACTTGTTAAAGAGATTGTCTTTACTCCATTGTATATTCTTGCCTCCTTTGTCAAAGATAAGGTGTCCATATGTGTGTGGATTTATCTCTGGGCTTTCTATTTTGTTCCACAGATCTATATGTCTGTCTTTGTGCCAGTACCATACTGTTTTGATGACTGTGGCTTTGTAGTAGAGCCTGAAGTCAGGCAAGTTGATTCCTCCAGTTCCATTCTTCTTTCTCAAGATTGCTTTGGCTATTCGAGGTTTTTTGTATTTCCATACAAATCTTGAAATTATTTGTTCTAGTTCTGTGAAAAATATGGCTGGTAGCTTGATAGGGATTGCATTGAATTTGTAAATTGCTTTGGGTAGTATACTCATTTTCACTATATTGATTCTTCCGATCCATGAACATGGTATATTTCTCCATCTATTAGTGTCCTCTTTGATTTCTTTCATCAGTGTTTTATAGTTTTCTATATATAGGTCTTTAGTTTCTTTAGGTAGATATATTCCTAAGTATTTTATTCTTTTCGTTGCAATGGTGAATGGAATTGTTTCCTTAATTTCTTTTTCTACTTTCTCATTATTCGTGTATAGGAATGCAAGGGATTTCTGTGTGTTGATTTTATATCCTGCAACTTTACTATATTCATTGATTAGCTCTAGTAATTTTCTGGTGGAGTCTTTAGGGTTTTCCATGTAGAGGATCATGTCATCTGCAAACAGTGAGAGTTTTACTTCTTCTTTTCCAATTTGGATTCCTTTTATTTCTTTTTCTGCTCTGATTGCTGTGGCCAAAACTTCCAGAACTATGTTGAATAGTAACGGTGAAAGTGGACATCCTTGTTTTGTTCCTGACTTTAGGGGAAATGCTTTCAATTTTTCACCATTGAGGATAATGTTTGCTGTGGGTTTGTCATATATAGCTTTTATTATGTTGAGGTATGTTCCTTCTATTCCTGCTTTCTGGAGAGTTTTTATCATAAATGGATGTTGAATTTTGTCAAAGGCCTTCTCTGCATCTATTGAGATAATCATATGGTTTTTATTTTTCAATTTGTTAATGTGGTGAATTACATTGATTGATTTGCGGATATAGTAACCCACTTTAAACAGGGCAAAGGACTTGAATAGACATTTCTCCAAAGATTTACAAATAGCCAATAGGCACTTGATAGCCAATAGGCTCAGCATCATTAGTCATTGGGGAATGCAAATCAGACCCACAGTTGGGTACCACTTCACACCCACTGCTGCTGCTGCTGCTAAGTCGCTTCAGTCATGTCCGACTCTGTGCGACCCCATAGACGGCAGCCCACCAGGCTCCCCCATCCCTGGGATCCTCCAGGCAAGAACACTGGAGTGGGTTGCCATTTCCTTCTCCAATGCATGAAAGTGAAAAGTGAAAGTGAAGTCGCTTAGTCGTGTCCGACTACTAGTGACCCCATGGACTGCAGCCTACCAGGCTCCTCTGTCCATGGGATTTTCCAGGCAAGAGTACTGGAGTGGGGTACCATTGCCTTCTCCATCATACCCACTAGGGTGGTGATTATCAAAAAGACAGAAAATAGCAAGTGTTGGATAGGATGTGGAAAAATCAGAACCCTTGGACCTTGCTGGAGGGAATGTAAAATGGCCCAGGCACTTTAGGAAACAGTCGGGCAGTTCCTCAAGGTTATGCATAGTCTGCTGCTGCTGCTGCCGCTGCTGCTAAGTCGCGTCAGTCTTGCCTGACTTTGTGCGACCCCATAGACGGCAGCCCACCAGGCTCCCCCGTCCCTGGGATCCTCCAGGCAAGAACACTGGAGTGGGCTGCCACTTCCTCCTCCATAGTCTAAAGCCCAGCAATTCTACTCCTACGTAAATGCCTAAAAGGACTGGAAACAGATACTCAAACTTATACACCAATGCTCATAGCAACTTATTCATAATATTAGAAAAGAAACTCCCCAAATGTCTATAAATTTTTTTTTTAATCTGACATAGCCATACAGCAGAATGTTATTCAGAACCCACTCCAGTATTCTTGCCTAGAGAGTCCCTTAGAGGAGCCTGATGGGCTACGGTCCCCAGGGTCACAAAGAGTCAGTACAACTGAAGGGACTTAGCACACAGCCCGCAAAAAGGAATGACATATTGATACCTGCTACAGTATGACTGCACCTTGAAAGTAAAAGTGAAAGAAGCCAGCCACAAAAGGACGTACATATGATTCCATTCGTATGAAATGTCAAAATAAGCCATTGCATAGAGACAGCAAGGGTTTCCCAGAGTCAGGGGAGGATAAAATGGGGCGTGACAAGACTGGGTAGAGGGTTTGTTTTTTGGGTCGTGAAGTTATTCTGGAATTAGATGGTGGTGATGGTTGCATAACTCTAGGGATATAGTAAAAACCACTGACTTGTGTACTTTAAAGGGGTAAATTTTATGATTTGTGAATTATAATGTCTCAATAAAGTGTTCTTTTAAAAAAGAAAACCAACAGATACAAATGGAGCTGGTTTGGGTAAAAGGCAGGACCAGGAGGCCCAGGTTCTCTCAGCTGTTCATTGTCTTGACCTCACTTTTCAAGGTGTTCCAGAGATGCCATCACCTTTCCAAGGGGCAGAATCTGGGGGGCCTCTGTGTCCTCTGGCTTGGGTATTATCTAGTTCTAGGAAACTAATGTGAGGGATGTCAGGGCAGCAAGAGGAGGTGTGGAGATGATTCCCTTTCTCTTTTAAAAAATATTTCTCTTTATTCAGCTGCTTTGGGTCTTAGTCGCAGCTCTCAGGAGCTTGTTTGCCTCACGCGGGATCTCCCATCAAGGCACACAGCCTCTGCCTTTGCAGTGTGCAGGCTCTGGGGCACTCAGGCTTTGGCAGTTGCCGTGTGTGGGCTTAGTTGCTCCATGACATGTGGGATCTTAATTTCCCAACCAAGGATCCAACCCACGTCCACTGCATTGCAAGGCAGATTCTTAACCCCTGGGCCACCAGGGAAGTCCCAAGACGTTTCCCTTTCCATTTGGCTGTGAAAGGGGTGTGCTCACCAGCCTCCTGGTCTAAGTAGAAGTAGGAGAAGGCCACTGTGATGACTTGTCACTTGAAGTACAGGTCAGTTCTGTGCCAGAGTGGAGGCAAGGTTGTTAGGAAAGAGAAACTTGAACCCCCTCTTCCCTCCCCCATTGTAATGTGGAGGTTGAATGGGACTTCCCTGCCGGTTCTCGGGACAAAGGCAGACAAAGGGACAAAGTGAAAAGTATGTTGCAGATGGCCATGGCTATGTTGCAGAGCACTGCACTGTTGCCACAGTTCCGTGCTTCAACCCCTTCAGTGGGTTCTTGATGCTCTTAGGGTGGGAGCCATTGTCAAGGCCTTGAGTGACCTTATCTGACCTTGCATGCCCTGACCTGCGTCACAAGGCTGCTTGCTGGACAGTCCTACTCTCTCCTAGTCCTCCATTCCCTTGACCTTGCCTGCGATCTTCTGTCCTGTCGGTGAGCTTGTGTTTGTCTTTTAAAATCCAGCTTTTCACCATGTTATGGGTTGACTTCTATCCCTACCCTGCCACCCACCACAAACAATATTGAAGTTATAATTCCCAGTGCCTATAGATGTGACCTTACTTGGAAATAGTCTTTGTGGTGGGTCAGGTTAAGATGAAGTCATGAGGGTGAGGTCTAATCCAACATGACTGGCATCCTGATAAGGGGAAATGTGGATGCACACGTGTGCAAAGCAAGGACTCGAGGAGATCCAGCCACAAGTCAAGGAGTGCCTGAGGCCACCAGCAGCTGGGAGAGAGGCCTGGGACCGTTCTCCCTCAGGGCGGTCAAAAGGAACCCACCCTGCTGGCATCTTAATCTTGGACTTCCAGCCTGCAGAAATGAGAGAGAAGGCATTTCTGTTGTCTGTGCCATCCTGTTTGTGGTACTTCCTTACAGCAGCCCCGAAAGATGGATGTGCACCATCTTCATGAATAGTTTTCTCCAACAAACCATTCACTACTTCTAGCTGTTTATCATTTGACTATTATACTTAACACATTACATTATATTTAATTCTGTTTGTGCCTCTAAATAGACTGTGATGGTAGGGATGACCTGTTTGAATTCCCTAAGGCTTAATGGCATATATGTCATACAGGAAGGACGGATGGATGGATCAAAAAGTCAACTAATCTTTCTTGATTCCAAAAGAGAAGAGCTAAGTTCTTTGTGTCAAAGTTAAAAATGCAGATTAGCATTTGAAAGATAGATGCGTCACCTCTATTTGAGTCTCTCTTTGGCAAGCAGTCTTCAGGCATGCATATCCCAGCGTAAATAACTTTGGATGTGTTAAAGAGGTCACCAGTGTTTAAGTTCATTAAATTAATGTTGTCATTGAGTTGCTGAGTCTGTTGCAGGTTGTAAACTATTCACTGTATTTCTGTGATTCTGCTGTAGAGTCATCTTCAGGAATATGAGGTGTATTAAAAATAGAGTTGCTTCATGCCATAGCGTCCTGGACCAGGAATTAAACAATGCAGGTCTACTGCTTAATGCTGTGTGGATTTCATTTGTTCATCCGCTCAGGTGTTCAACCAAAATTTAAGTGCAAACATTCTGCCAGGAACTCTGAATATCAGGGGTACAGAGATAAAAGCAGTAAGCTGTTCCCCATTAGGAGCTTGTAGTCTGGATGGCGTGTGAGAGGTGAATGAAGTGAAATTGTCATTGTTGTTCAGTCACTAAGTCATGTCAGACTCTTTGTGATCCCATGGACTGCAGCATGCCAGGCTTCTCTGTCCATCACTATCTCCCCGAGTTTCTTCAAACTCATGTCCATTGAGTCAGTGATGCCATCCAACCATCTTATCCTCTGTCACTCCCTTCTCCACTTGCCCTCAATTTTTCCCAGTATTAGGATCTTTTCTGATGAGTCAGCTCTTCACATCAGGTGGCCAAGGTGTTGGAGCTTCAGCATCAATGCTTCCAATGAAGATTCAGGGTTGATTTCATTAAAAGTGATAGGGCAGGGGAGCTGTGGGCATTGAATAGGATACTCAGTCTCTAAAGGTAGCTGTGAGAAAAGGCTTGGTCACAGGTGATTCGCCTGGCCACAGGTAACAGGGAGGGTGGTGTTCTGGACTCCAAAAAGCACATGCAAAGGCACTGTGGCTAGTCCAAGGCCCCAGAGGCAGATCCCTGAGAAAAGGCTTGCGGTGACAGCCAGCAGTGGCTACAGCATGGGGATAAGCAAAGCGGCCTCTGATTGTGAGTACTTTGGAAGTGACTGCCGTTGTTTGGGTGCAGAGGTCCCAGGGTACTTTTCAGAAATTCAGTCACATTGTTGTTTTTCTCATTGGCAAATAATTTGCGTACTTTTACCCACCACTCACCTGTCCATCCACTGGCAGAACACGTACACTTGTGCACACACCTTGTGTCTGCAGGAACTGTACGTTTCTGTCTCATTCCCAGGACCACTGCAGGCCTTGGGACAGCCTGGTCCCTCCTCTCACTAACACTGGGCTGCTGAGGTGCTTATCATTTCCTGAATTTCACTCCTTTATTACTGTCTCCTCAAATTATCTGATTGGAGTGTGTCATCTTCCTGTCAGGAATTTGACAAGCTATTCCTTTTCCTGAAATACATGGGGTTTTTCCCCTCAGATACCCAGCTTTTGCTGAAATACCACTTGCTCCATAATTTCCCTCTGATCACTCAGTCTATTTATTGATAAAACCCTAAGAAGCTTTTGGGCCAACCCAAATAAAAATGCAAACCTGTCTCCCATGACTTATCATCTCTAAGTTTCTACTTGATTTTTCTCCTTAGTACTTGTCACTCTTTGTGTGCTTATTTGCTCAGTCATGTCCATTTCTTTGCGACCCCATGGACTGTAACCTGCCAGGCTCCTCTGTCCATGGAATTCTCTAGGCAAGAATACTAGAGTGGGTTGCCCAAGGGATCTTCCCAACCCAGGGATTGAACCTAGGTCTCCCACATTGCAGGTGGATTCTTTACCATCTGAGCCACCAGGGAAGCTCTAACTCATTAGTATGTTGCAGAAGGTGGTGTGTGTGTGTGTGTGTGTTTACGTGTGTGTGTGTTTACATGTGTGTGTGTTTACATGTGTGTGTGTGTTTACATGTGTGTGTGTGTTTGCATGTGTGTGTGTGTTTGCATGTGTGTGTGTTTACTTTACTTGGGTCTGTATCTCTTCCCAGGACACACACAAATAAAACCTTCATGGGACTAAGGATTTTTCTCTTTGTGGAATGGTGTTGTACCCCAACACTGAGAACTGTACCTGGCTTGTTATAAGTCTCTGTAATTACATGCCAAAGGGATGAGAGGGGTAGGGAATGAAGATGGTGTGTGTGTGTGTGTGTGTGTGTGTGTGTTTGTATGTATGTGTGCACGTGGATGCGTGCAGGTCCTCACACACCTGTCTCTTCTGCTTCTCCTGATACCAGCTTCTGCATGAAGCTGAGAAATTGACATCTGATGTGCAGGAGGAGCCAGGGCCGGGCTGGTGTCCATCCTGCATCCTGTCTGTTGGCCTTCGTCATTATTGTCAACACTGTCTGTTGCTTGGGAGTAAGCTCTGAAGGCATGTCCAAATGGGGGCAGTGCTGCTTTGGGGGCAATGGTGGCATTTTTAGCTGATTTTTAGTTGGAGTAAATGAAACACCTCTTAAGATGCTTCTCTGGGGGAGACAGAAGTCAGTGGCTGTGGGAGGTCTGGAGGGCTCCAGTCTGATTCATTGTGTTCTTAGCACATTGTTCTTTCATGCATCCGAGCATAAGGATATCTTTGGGTCCTCATCTCTTAATATAATGCACTGAGGCTTGTATATGTCCCCCCAAAGCTGGCTTTTAATGCTTTCCCCATGACATTGTTTATTGCCCCTGCCCTGGTCACTTGAGAAAGACTTTCTTCAATTCATCTGCCTTTCCTGCCCTGACTGTCCCTTTCAATGGGAGGGTTGGTTGTAGTCACTGTCTTTGCTGGGACTCAATGTGTGATTATCTCCTTTCCAACTCCGTACCCCATCACGTATCTCCTCTTGCCAAGTCTGCACTTGGAGTTCTGTATATATTGTATTTAATCAACCATGATAAAATCAACCATGGCCACTTAATGGAAGCAAAGGGTTTGGAGAGCTTCCAGGTGGGTGGACACTTGGAGGTGCTGGGAGGGTGGGGCATCCAGATGGCATGAGTGTGCTGAGCCCCTCTCTATTTCCTACCCAGTGCATCTCTTCCATTTGGCTGTTTCTGAGCTGTGTGTATTCTTTAAAATAAACTAGTGGTTGTAGGTAAAGTGCTTTTCTGAGTCTTATGAGTCAGTTCAGCAAATCATAGAGCTCGAGGAGGGGATCTTGGAAACTCCCAGACTTTAGAGCTGGTTGGTTCAGGAGGCCCAAACTTGTGGCTGGTGTCCAAAGTGGGACACATTCTTGGGAGCTGAGTCTTTCACTTGTGATGTTGGCATTGACTCCAGGTAATGTCAGAATTGAACTGGATTCGAGGGCACTCAGATATGCGAGGGAAGGGAAAAAAAAAAACCACATATATTTGATGTCAGAAATGTTGAGTTCAACCTGTTTGTTGCTTTGCACTGTTGTCATTTTGTAGTTCAGCATGGTGTTCACTGTGCTCTTTTTGGGCAAGTTAATGGCTCAGGTTTCTCAAAGAGTATTAGAAGATTAAAGAATTTCTCAACCTCAGCACTTAGATGTTTGGGACCTGAAAGCTTTTCGTATTTGAATGAAGTTTGGCAGTTTACCCAGCTTCTACCTGCCACACGCCAGTGGCTCCCTGCTGCTGACACATGCATGTACCGTTGTGATATCAAAAATGTCTCCAGTCATTGTCAAATGTCCCGGGGTGGGAGGCAGGGGGCAAAGTCACCCTCAGCTGAGACGTACTGGCGTAGAATAAGACTTCATCAAGTGTTCCTAAAAACATCACTGTTCTTCTGATGATGGTGGTGATAGAGACGTAGTTCTTTAATTTATCTCCCAAGTATTTATGTAGTGCCTACTCTGTACATTGCATGGCATGAGTTCAGAGAGATAAACTGAGGTTGTTTAGTCACTAAGCCACGTCTGACTCTTTGCAGCCCTATGGACTGCAGCATCCCAGGCTTCCTTGTCCTTCACTCTCTCCCAGAGTTTGCTCAGATTTATGTCCCTTGAGTGGATGATGCCATCAAACACTCTCATCCTCCGTTGCCCTCTTTTCCTGTCCTCAGACTTTCCCCAAATCAGGGTCTTTTCCAAGGAGTTGGCTCTTCCCATCAGGTGGCCAAAGTATTGAAGCTTCAGCTTCACCATCAGCCCTTCCAATGAGTATTCAGGGTTGATTTCCTTTAGGATTGGCTGGTTTGATCTCCTTGTAGTCCGAGGGACTCTCAAGAGTTCTCCAGCACCACAGTTCGAAAGCGTCAATTCTTTGGCATTCAGCCTTCTTTATGGTCTAGCTCTCACATCTGTACATGACTATATGAACCTTTGTTGCCAAAGTGATGTCTCTGCTTTTTAATACACTGTCTAGGCTTGTCATAGCTTTTCTTCCCAGGAGCAAGCATCTTTTAATTTCATGGCTGCAGTCACCGACTGCAGTGATTTTGGAGCCCAAGAAAATAAAATCTGTCACGGTTTCCTCTTTTCCCCCATCTATTTGCCATGAAGTGATGGGACCAGATGCCATGATCTTGGTTTTTTGAATGTTATAAGCCAGCTTTTTCACTGCCCACTTTCACGGAAATAATGTCAGCCTGTGGCTCCTGCCCTCTGGCAGGTTATGATGGGGTAGGAGAATCTTCCAATGTTGCCTGAAGTGTTTTGGCCCAGCTTGATCACAGCAGAAGAACGATGATGAGGCAAGCTCACTGGCTCTCAGGCTTCTTCCTGGTAGACAGATCTCCTCTTTTGATTTCCAGTGAACTTGGTGACGCAGAGAGGAAACTCCCTTGTGGGTTGATCCCCTGCTTCCTGTTGACACCTGGCCTAGGAAGGGCTGACCCTGACCCAGAGCAGTGGCTCTTTGAAAGGGCAGCCATTGTCCACTGGGGCTGCTCCTTGATGCTTTCAGAATTCCTGCCAGGATCTTGTGGGGAGAGCACCGCCACCTCCTCAGTTTGCACCTCATAAAGCAGCAGGAGGGTCCTTTCCACGCACAGCACCTCTGCTCCACAGTCTCCATCAAACCTGACCACTGGCCTTCTGGAATCTTCTGGAACTGCTGCACGCTGCTCCTCCCTCACCGCTGACTCACTCCCGCCAACTCCTCTCCTGCCCCTGCTGCTCCTCCTGCCTCTGCTGCTCCTCCTGCCTGTTCAGTTCGCCTGTTCCCACCAGTTGCTCTCCTGACTGCCTCTCTGGGAATGTTCTCCCCCCGAGATCCATCAGAGCTCATTCCTTAACTCCCGCTTCCCTTAGGGCCCTTTATGAAACAGCAAGCCTCTCGCCCCCTGCCTGTATCTCCTTGCCTTGTGTTCTTTACAGCTCCTCACACAGCCACTGTGTCCTGCCATCGTCGAGGCTGTGGCTTATCTGTGTTCTTCCTCTAGAAGGTGAGTGTCCTGAGGACAGGCCGTTTGTCCATCTTATTCAGTGTCCAGAAGAGTGCCTGGCATGTCCTGCATGCTCAGTAATAGCCAGTGGGTAATAAATGGATGAACAGATGGATGGACGGACAGGTGGACGGGTTCTCGCTTAAGAAAGGAGATGTTAAGGTGACTCTGTGTTAAGAAAGACAAATATCAGATGAAATCTCTTGTCTGTGGAATCTAAAAAGATGATACAAGCAAACTCACAAAGCAAACAGACTCACAGACATTGTAAACAGTCTTAGGGTTACCAGAGGGGATAGTGGGGATGGGGGATAAATTAGAAGTTTGGAATTAACAGATTCACACTACTATATATAAAATAAACGAGGACCTGCTGTATGGCCCAGAAAACTATGCTCAATATCTTGTGATAATCTATAATAGAAAAAAGTCTGAAAAATAATATATATGTGTGTGTAACTGAATCATTTTGCTGTACACTTGAAACTAACACAACATTGTAAATTATACTTCACTTTAAAGAAAGACAGACTCTGTGTTAATACAAAGTTGCCAAGATTGTGCAGAACCTTTGTTCACCCTTTCCTGGGAGGGATGGGCTTCTCCTACCATGAGCTGGGTGCTGGCGGAGTCAGTACCTATTTAAAACTCTCACTAAGGTCAAGTCCAAGGCTTCCCTAATAGCTCAGTTGGTAAAGAATCTGGCTGCAGTGCAGGAGACCCCGGTTGGATTCCTGGGTCAGGAAGATCCACTGGAGAAAGGATAGACTACCCACTCTAGTATTCTTGGGCTTCCCTTATGGCTCAGGTGGCAAAGAATCAGCCTACAATGTGGGAGACCTGGGTTCAATCCCTGGGTTGGGAAGATCCCCTGGAGAAGGGAAAGCCTACCCACTGTAGTATTCTGGCTTGGAGAATTCCATGGACTGTATAGTCCAAGGGGTCATGAAGAGTTGGACATGACTGAGCGACTTTGACTTTCACAAGGTCAAGTCCATGTTATGGGAATCCTTTCCTCTCTATCTCGAGATAATTTTCTCCTGGTTAACGAGCCCACCTGGGCGTACAGATGAGGGCATGGAGGGCGACCCTTGTAGAACTGTATCTGACAGCCCCAGGGTCTCACCTCTGACCCACAGCATCATGAGTCTTGTCTCCATATTTTGGGCCCTTCGTCCCTGGACCTTTGCTGTGCTGTCTGCTTTGCTCATCCCTAACATGCAAGAAGGATATTGCCATCCTTTTCGTCTAAAGCATGTGGAATTTTCAGGAGGAAATAAAAACATGCATTTTGTCATCATCACTCCTCCAACTCGTCTTGCACTCAGCATCCTGTGCAGAATCCGCCCGTCGCCCTGGTGGGCTCCATCACCCACACACCTCTGGTTCCCCAGCCTGTTTCCTTGTGCATGTCCCCTTTGCTGCCCTCTATGGCTCTCGCTCAGCATCCCTCCTGTTCCCTTCTCCCCCGACCCTGTCCCTCGCCCGCGCTTTTCTCTCCACTAAGCCTCCTTTGACTCTTCTTCTCTTGGTATGTTCAGCCTTCTTCACCTGATGTATCAGAGTCACTCCATTTCTAAAGCAGGAAACTGTGTTGTTTGAATAAGCCTTTGTTACCTTTTATCTGGGCTTCCCTGGTGGTGCAGAGGTTAAAACGTCTGCCTGCAATGTGGGAGACCCGGGTTCAATCCCTGGGCCGGGAAGATCCCCTGGAGAAGGAAATGGCAACCCACTCCCGTATTCTTGCCTGGAGAATCCCATGGACGGAGGAGCCTGGCGGGCTACAGTCCACGGGTCGCAAAGAGTCGGACACGACTGAGCGACTTCACTATCACTTTCTATCTGACCTTGCCTTCTGCCTCCTTTTATTCCTTTTATTTATTTTTTTATTTAAAATTTTTATTGTTTTGGCTACATGTGGTTAGTTCCCCCAACCAGGAGTCGAAGCTGTGCCCTCTGCAGCGGAAGCACGGTCTGAACTACTGGAATCACTTTTAAAAAAGGAAATGGAGTTGGGGTTGTGCACAAGGCTTTTCTGTTCCCAGTTGGCACCAAGGAAAATAACTGCTCAGACCATGTCAGAGTTCTATGGGGAGAGGTGGTATGAGTTCTGGAGCTTCTGTGAGAAGAGAAGCCTGTTTATTCTTAAACCACTTGTAGTCTTACTACTGTACCTTTAGGCTGCACTGACCAGTCCGTGTTAAAGGGGCAGTGCTCATGCTCATCCTCTGGCTGCCCTAGTCTCATCTGCTGAGTTTTCACAATGCCCTTCGATTGGGAGTCTAGATTTGGCTTAAAAGACATCCCTTCAGGGCACTTCATGAAAAGGTTTAGTGCATTTCTTCTTTGTGCTCATGCCTTTGTATCCCTTCTTACTGTTTGCCTCAATTCACCCAGACATTTAAGTTAAGTGAGGAACTTCTAAGTTTATGATCAACCTCCCATAATTGTCGAGTATTGTATTGGGTTGGCCAAAAGGTTTGTTTGGGTGTTTGTAAGATGGTACAAGAAACCCAACCAACTTTTTGGCTAACTCAGTGCTTAGAAGAGACTCGCCTATTCAGATTCTCATGCAGTTTTCATAATAAAGCTGAGAAGACAGGTATTTCTGTCCACATTCTCTGAATGAGACAACTGAAATTCAGAAGGAATACACATTTTGTTGTTGTTCAGTGACTTGCCCAAAGTCGCAAACCTGGAGAACCAAGATTTCAATCTAGAGCCAGTGGCTCCAAGTTCAGCACTCTTTGCCCTACACCTAATTCCAAACTCACTTTGACATAAAAATTTGAATCATGCAAGTGGTTGCAAATAATGAAGCCCAGTTATGTTGTTTAGTTGACACTGCACTGCTGAATCCTACTTCCTTCTGCCTCTGGCTTTGGTTTTGTTTTCCGTAATTTTTTTTTCCTTTTTGCCTGCACTGTGTGTCATGTGAAATCTTGGTTCCCTGACCAGGGACCAAACTCATGCCCCCTGCATTGGAACTGTGGAGTATTAACCACGGGACCTCTAGGGAAGTCCCTCCATCAAAATCTGACTTGCCTTTACTGGTTTGAATTTGTGGCTTCCTTCCAAGCCTTCAGGTATACCATAGGCACTAGGAACCCAGGAATTGCCCTCCCAGAGCTGAGCCAGGGCTCTGCATGGGGATGGCAGTCCAGGAGGACCAAGCTCTGCTTCCGATGGCCCTCTAGCTTCAGTCACTTCAGTGTTTATTAGCACCCATCTTCTACTCTGCAGCCAGACTTACCTCCCATCACCCCGCCCCACAGTGGCGTAAGACAGTGTAGATTTCTGGATCTGTTCAGAGTAGCCACTGCCCACCTTGCATCTCTGGCCATTTCCTTCTCTGACATCTTACATGTCAACCTTGTATAACCATAGACTGTCCTCTCCAGCCTTGGGCCTCACATGTGCACTAGTATACCAATTCTCAGAAAAGAGGGATTTTTAAAAGGCTCTGATGGGTGGCATTTGCCCATTTCTGTAGTGTAAATTCTCCCACCAGTCAGGAGCCAGCTCTAGCACCCAATGGAGCCAGGCTGCCTGGAATGCCCTTCTCTCCTGTCCTTGTTGATTCTCAGACATTGCTTCTTTCAGGGTGACTTTCTCAACCAACGCCCACCTGTCCCCTGCCTGGCAGAAGCTCTGTGTTTCTACATGCCCCCTTGCTAACACCGGTTATAAATAGCACTCACCAGACTGGCTCATAATTGTGTGTGCTTGGCCATCTCCCTTCTGTTTTCCGCACTCTGTGGGTGGGTACCAGCTGTGTGTTGATTCATTTTGCTAACCCAACACTACGTACAAGGTCATAGACATACAAAGATGCTCAACCAAATGTTTGTTTGATGGAGGCACGTTTTGACTTTAAAAGGGCAGTAACCTTTGTACTTATTTCAGGAAGAGGATTTCTTTCTTTTTTTTTTTTTTAGTTTTTTATTTTTTAAATTTTAAAATCTTTAATTCTTACATGCGTTCCCAAACATGAACCCCCCTCCCACCTCCCTCCCCATAACATCTCTCTGGGTCATCCCCATGCACCAGCCCCAAGCATGCTGTATCCTGTGTCAGACATAGACTGGCGATTCAATTCTTATATGATAGTATACATGTTAGAATGCCATTCTCCCAAATCATCCCACCCTCTCCCTCTCCCTCTGAGTCCAAAAGTCCGTTATACACATCTGTGTCTTCGTGTGGATGCCAGTTCTAATCTTCCATATTTAAGTTGCAAGACATACTGATCTGCTCGAAGAGGAGGATGGCTGTCTTATTTATGACACTTGGGTATGTGCCCAAACACCCAGGAGCGGGAAGGTAAAGCTCAGTTTTCACCTGAAAATTTTGGAATCAAGGCTCTTTCTTCTAGGATGTAGGGGGACTGTCCAGTTCTGTCTCTGTCTCTCCC
The DNA here is from genome assembly GCF_042477335.2 of Ovis canadensis. Lineage (NCBI taxonomy): Eukaryota > Metazoa > Chordata > Mammalia > Artiodactyla > Bovidae > Ovis > Ovis canadensis. Next base: position 183,565,596 of record NC_091247.1, on the reverse strand, counting down.
TCTTTTCCCTCTGATTCTCTTGTTTTCTCTCTGTCCTCCACCCCGTGTGCTCTCCTTGGTTTCTTTGTTCGCCAGCTGTGTTCCTTCCCCGTTCACCTGTCGAGCTCCCTCTGTTCTTTCATCTTTTGCATGACCCAGGGTGGTCTTCCAGCCCCACCTGTAAATGCCTGTCAGCTTAGACACTTACCATCCGTGAGAACTTGTTTTTGTGCCTTCTGTCAAATTTCCAGGATAATCAATACATTTGGCTCTGCACTGCTGGTTGAACCACCCTCCCCCCTGCCTGGTCACCACCTCGGATCGGGCATCCCTGGCTGGTGTGATCAGTATAAGGGAGAGTGCGGTTGCAGTGGGACACACAGACGTGACAGACCTGTCCAGGCCATTCAAGTAAGACGTTTCCCTCTAAATGTGCAGTCTCAGTCTGTTTGAAGCTAAAAATGACAGTAACTTGGAGTTGGTAGGGTGACCACTTCATTTCTCAGTAGAATAATCATGGATCAGAAAGGAGAACACTCAGCCCATTGACCATGTGGCCAGGAAGCTCTTGTATTGACTTATGTTGCGTCCATCCAATAGGAATCTAAGTCTATTAAAATAACCGTGGCTGCAGCTTCCGTGATTGCCTTGGGGAGTCCTGTCAACATGTTAATTAATTATCCTCAGTGTGAACAGATTTCCTCTAGAGAGCCTCTTGTCTGTTTTCTTAGCCTCGTTCTGTGCCTTCCAATTTTTCCACCTTGCTCCCTTCATAAATTATCCACTGTCTTAAATTTACCCCCAGCATCTGATTTGGCTCTGCACAGCATGGTCTTGGTGAGCCAGCTGTGGTTCTGATGGACTACACTTAGCCTAGAATCCTTGAAGCAGAAAGGTGGGGATTTGTTATGGTCTGCCTCTTGATCGATACCTCAGGGTATGGACATCCTTGGACATTTTCTCTGTACAGTATACTAACACATATATATGGAATTTAGGAAGATGGCAATGACGACCCTGTATGCAAGACAGGGAAAGAGACACAGATGTGTATAACGGACTTTTGGACTCAGAGGGAGAGGGAGAGGGTGGGATGATTTGGGAGAATGACATTCTAACATGTATACTATCATGTGAAAAATAAAATAAAAATAAAACTCAAAAAAAAAAAAAGAAACAGTCAATGTGCTACTAAGGGACTGTGAACTGATAAAGAATAGCAGCCCATTTGGCTTGATTGAAAGAGTGGTAAAGACAGTACCCAAAGTTGTCAGCAGTGCAACAGAAATGGTTGTCTACTCTTCAGTATTGTGATGGAGCTTTTATTTTATTATTTTATTTGTGCCTTTTATGTCAAAGTATTGCAGGAACCTAGAGGCTAGAAAGAGAGAAGCTTTAGAGCTGAGATGGAAGGAACAAAAGCAGAGTGATGACAAATAGAAGGATTTCTCAGAGATGGAAAGTAATGGTGGCAATGAGTGGGAAGGCCCAGCCCAGGAGGGCTGAAACAGGGATGGACAGCCTGACCCTTTGGGACAAAGCGACTTCAGAAGAGTATATTGAAATGAAATTTTAGGCTGTAGTTGGTTAAGTGGTTTCATGTATGGTTGTGGTAACCTTTATCCTTCATGCATTAAGTTACCTTTGCCATTTGTTGCACCAGAGAGATAAATAAGTGCCAGTTGGTTTCTTAAGCACAATCATTAGTGCTTGGGATGGTTTACAGAGGAAGAATCTGTTGGGTCACCAGCCTTCTCAGATAACCTCTGTCTGGGAGCTCTCCTGCCCCACTGTGGGTACTGGAGTGTCCTGGAGTGGATTTATTAGTGTCCTGGAATGGATCTACAGGGTTGTAATCTGGCCTTAAGGAAATATACTGAGTAGGTGAGGAGAGAGAGTCCAGGGATTATCAGTACTAGAAGGAAAAAAGCTGGGACTCTATGGCAGCCCCTGGGGGCAGATTTACAAAGTACTCTTTTAGAGAGGCTTTTGATGGTAAACATTGGTGATTGACTCTCAGAGTCCATTAGAGGCACTAGTTGGGATATCTCCCCACAGCCCTAGAGCATTGCTCTGTTGGATGTTACAACTGAATAAAAAGATACCCACTGTGTATCCCTGGTGGCTCAGACAATAAAGAATCCGCCTACAATGCAGGAGACCTGGGTTCGACCCCAGGGTTGGGAAGATCCCCTGGAGTAGAGCATGGCAACCCACTCCAGTATTCTTGCCTGGAGAGTCTCCATGGACAGAGGAGCCTGGTGGGCTATGTAGTCCGTGGGGTCACAAAGAGTCAGCCACGACTACACCGCTGAGGGACGAAACACAGCACAGCGCGCTGTGTGTGATGGGCGGGTAGGTAGGAGGATGAGTAATGAAAGGGAGGAAAGAAGAGATCCAGCAACATGACTCTTCAACAGAAACAATTTTTGGTCCACTTGGAGAGACAGAAGATAACATACATAGCAAAGAGGAGTATCTTTTGTGTATCCATTGGGAATCATTTTGGTATTAGCAGCAGAAAAACCAACTAACAGTGTCTTAGGTAAGGGTGTATTTGTCTTTTTCGTTAATTGGAGTGCAATTGCTTTACAACATTGTTGGTTTCTGCTATACAGCTGAAGTGAATCAGCTATCTGTATGCATGTATTCCTCCCTCTCGGATCTCCCACCCACCCTGCTCCCGTCCCACCCTTCCAGGTCATCGCGGAGCACCAAGCTGAGTTCCCTGCGCTGCACTGCTATTCCCACTAGCTATTTCTTTTACACATGGCAGTGTATTTATGTCAAACCTAATCTCCCAGTTCATCCCACTCTCCCCTTAAAAAAAATGAAGGAAAAAATGTACATTATCCAGAAGAAGTGTACTTGTCTTGATGTATAATCATGGAGAGAGGCAGTTGTTGCCATCGGTGGCATGGCTCAATGATCTTGTTGCTCTGGGGGGCTTCTCTGCTGACCTGTGGTCTCCTCATATTTTACAAGCTGGTTGCAGGAAATACAAGTCTCAGAAAATACTGAAAATTATCCCCGCCCTAACAACCACTTTTTAAACATTTACCTTACACCCCTGCCTATTTGCCTTGTAGCAAGTAACACATAGTCGAGGTTTAATATATATCTTTTGAATGAGTGCACAGGTATAGTAGCAGTGTCAGTTAAAATACAAGGCTCTTTCTTTTTTTAATTGGAGTATAATTGCTTTATCATGTTGTGTTAGTTTCTGCTGTACAACAGTGTGAATCAGCTATGTGTATACATCTGTCCCCTCCTTCTTGAGAGTTCCTCTTCTGCCCCCAATCACACCCTTCTGTGTCATCTCAGAGCACAAGCTGCTGCTGCTGCTGCTCAATCACCAAGGTGTATCTGACTCTTTGCGACCCCACGGACTGTAGCCCAGGCTCCTCTGTCCATGGGATTTCCCTGGCAAGAATGCTGGAGTGGGTTGACATTTTTTTCTCCAGGGGATCTTCCCGACCCAGGAATCAATCCTGTGTCTCCTGCATTGGCAGGTGGATTCTTTACCACGGAGCCACCCGGGAAGTCCACAGAGCACAAGAATCTTTATTAAATCTGAATTTCAGATAAATGTTTAACAATTTTTACTATAAGTACATCCCAGATGTTTCATGGGACATGCTTATATTTTTTTAAAAAAATCTTATATAGTTCATCTGAAATTCAAATCTGACTGGGTATCCTGTATTTTTCTCCTCAATCTGGCAGCCTAAGGGCATAGGAGTGACTTTATGGAAATAGATGTGAAGACGTACCTCTATTTTGCAAAGTGAGGGCTACCTATCTGAATCATTCTTCAGCATATGGGATGAGGTAGAAATTTGGTCACAGATTGTGCAAAGGGTTGGAACAATTTATCTAGAGGGAAACATGAAATTGGAATTAGTAGTTAGTGATGGAGAATTAACTCAACATTAAATAAATTGTGGATGGTTTGTAACTCCTTAGAGAGTTGTTTGTTCTTTTTTTTTTTTAGTGTTGGTTTCAGAGCACTGAAAAGAAAGCCTCCTGTCAGCTGGGACCCACAGGATGTCAGTACGGGGGTCCCTTGCTCAGTGACATTTGTCTGTGATCTCAGGAGAGGTCTGAGCTGTGTCTGAAAGCAGAATGACTTTAGTCAGGTGTGTCTGATGCCACTGGCATCGTAGATGGGGGCTCTGACTTGCGATTCTTGGCCACATGTCACTGGACGGGGGAATTTGGCAGAGGGAATTTGGCAGAGGGAATTTCTGAACCTACAACTTGTTTGAAATGCAAATTCTTGGACTCCCCTCCAGACCTACTGCAACAGGTGCCTTGGTGGTGTGGGGCCCTGCATTCTTATATTTTAGCCAGACCTCAAGGTGACTGTGATGTCCACTGACGTTTGGGAGCTACTGTTCTAGTTGGTAGAGGAACCGTGGAAGAATGGTAGCTTTGCATTCCACCAAAGGGCCACTTGCAGTGTGGGGACAGAGCACAGCTGGCTTGGAGAGATCACTTGAGGACTAGGTAATCGCCCAGCTGTTACTGTGATATTGATATATGCTTTAAGTAATTACCCTGATATTGATTACCCTTTATGTGATTATTGATATACCCTTTAAGTGAACATTCACTTAAACAGATGGCAAAGGATCTGTGGCACTTCTGAAGGAGGAGTGGGGAGGGCTCTCTGGTTGGTGGAGTGGCTCATGTTGATGGAAAGATGTGGGTGATAAGTAGGTACCCTGGGTTCTAGTCCTCACCTGGCCAGGAACTTGCTGCCAAGTTCTTGCTTTTTCCTGGACTCCAGTTTCTGATTGTGGAAAATGAGGATCTCGGAGGAACAGCCCAGTTCCAATTCTTTTCTAGCCCAAAGTGAGAGTGTTAAACACTCGGTTGTGTTTGACTCTTTGAGACCCTATGGACTGTATCTTGCCAGGCTCCTCTGTCCATGGGACTCTCCAGGCAAGAACACTAGAGTGTGTTGCCATTTCCTCCTCCAGGGGATCTTCCTGATCCAGGGATCAAATCCAGGTCTCCTTCACTCCAGGCAGATTCTTTACTGTCTGAGCCACCAGGGAATCTCCAAGCTAATGGAAAACATGAAGAGAGTGGAAGGCAAGGGTTCCCACCAGTTGAGCATGACTTTTCAGGTACCCCTGCTTCCATCCATGCTCCCTTCTCTCTGTGTTGTGGACCTCATTTCTCCCACCCCTGCTTGTATGCAAGCCCTTCTGGCAGCATGTCTCCTGAGGACGTAAGTTGGGGATGGCTTGTACTTGAATTCCAGAGGACGGCCTTGGATGAGCCAGGGGGATCTTGGAGGGCTTCAGAGCTAAGTTGACATTCCCAAACGAGGAGGCAGACAAGAGGATGTTGGATGAATAAATTAATCTATCTAGCCTCACTTTTTCCATCTGAGCAATGGGCTGAGCCGCCCAGACTCAGCAGGGCATGGTGATGAGATGAGTGAGGCATTGAGAGGCTAATTCCCTCCCTCCACCACCTTCCACCCTCCTTCCTCTTCTCTCCTCTGCTTGTTCTGATAGGATCATCCCAGGATGTCTCCCTGGGGCCACCTCTGCATCTTCAGAGCCTAATGTTCAGGACACGTGAGATGGCCACCCTGAATCCTTCCAGAACCTGAGGTGGTTCACATAGGAATTCAGGGTGCCCCACTGGCAGCGTGAGGTTTAAATGGGTCAGAGAACTGTGTTTGGCTGGCTGGTCTTAGGGGGCCAGTGATGGGTGCATGTGAGGCACTATGGGTAGCAAGGTGGGATGATGTCATGTTCCATTTTACCTGGACACCGCAGATTTTTTTTTTAATTCCTTTTGTTTTTCTTGCGATTGGTTTGTTACTCAGGTGCATTTGTATTACAGTACTCCATTGAGCACTTATATGATCAAAGCAGTGCTTACGGTCTGTATCTCCAATGTGGTGTCTTTAAAATAAATAAATAAATAAATTTAATTGCTTCACAGTATTGGCTTCTGCCATACACCAGCATGAATCAGCCATAGGTATACATATATGCCCTCCCACTTGAACCTCCCTGCCACCTCAGCCCCCACCCCGCCCGACCCCAGGTTGTCACAGAGCAGGGGGTTGAGCTCCCTGCTTCATACAGCAGGTTCCCACTGGCTGTCTCGTTTACATGTGGCAATGTACATGTTTCCATGCTGCTCTCTCAGTTCACCCCGCCCTCTCCTTCCCCCACTGTGTCCACAGTCTGTTCTTTATGTCTGTGCCTCCAGTGTGGTATCTTTTATCTCAATTTTGACTTTGCCCATCTGATCCTATGAAGCAGGCGTAATTCCTTCCCCTGGTTTACAGGTGAGGCCACAGGCTTAATGAGGGAAGGGCTGTGCTCAAGAGTGCACAAAGAAGTCAAGATTTGAAGTGGTTTATCTGACCCCAGAGCAGACAGTTTAATCTTTCCAGGCAGAGATCAACTTTTTCATTCCTCTGGAGTCACGTGGTCAAATGGCAGAGTAGAAAGTCCATCTCTGGCCTGTCAATCACCATAGTGACATCGTGACACTGCTGTAGTTCCCACTATCCTTCCACCTGTCTTAGCCAGCTCAGTAGAAAGGCAGGAAGCAGTCCCCAGTTGCCTGGACCAGTCTGCTAGATGGCCTGGTTTATCCTTATTGACTGGTGGGGGCTGATTTTTAATCCAGACTATTGAAGAAGAGTAAATACAGGGATTCATCATTTATAACTTAAGAAATTTATACCTGGAGTTGGGGGAGCCTAAAACAAAACCACCAACTAGATAATTAAGGAACTATCAGATTAAATAGAGTCAAAACCTGGTTTTCTGTGTCCAGCCACGTGTGTGCTGGCTGTTGTGTTGAAAAATAAACCATGAACTGAACCCCGAACTGTAATTGATGTGCTTCCGAAAGCCAGAGATGGTGCCCTGAATTTATATCCTTGAGGAGCAGCCAAGGTGGGAGGTTCTTAGCAAAAGGCTGTCTGGGGATACATTTTAATGTGGTTCCAGAAGGAAGTAGAGATAACCCTCTCTTTTTTCTTTATCCAATTCAGGGGAGGCAGGGGGAGCTGGAAATTTTTTAAAACCAACTCCATCTATTTCTTTAATGATCATCTGAACAGCAAAACCTCCTGGGACTCTTATGCATAATTGTTCTCTAAATTGTATCCATTTTCCTTGGTCTGTAGATACGTATATGTATGTATGTGTGTGTGTGTGTGTGTGTGTATATATATATCACCTCCCTCTTCTTTAAATAAAACTAATTAATTATAAGAAATTGAAGCTCCAAGATTCACTGATCCCTTAAGTATATGTGATTTTGCTCTCAAGATGGAGAGGTTCATAAAGGGGAGATTTTTGAGGACAAACACAAAACAAAGCCATGGAGATGGGCAGCTTAGGTGGCTGTAAATTAGTAGCTGTCCTTGTCACCATCGCCAAATATTTATAACACACCTCTGTGAGGACTGCTATGCATGGCAAACTTCTGAAGGCACTAGCATCTGTGCCATGGGAACGTAATTTAAACTTGATTCTGGTTGAGGCTGTTGAGTAATGTTGGGGGCCAAGGTCACTGGTCCTTCTTCCCCGTTGTTGCCTTTTCTTCCTTTTAAAAAATAAAACTGGTATATCACTAGGTGTTGTTGCTGCCCTCATTAGGATGCGTGACACCCACATGTGTATGCACACACACGCAGCACACACACATTCTCTCCCTTTATCCTTCATCCCTGTGTGCACCCCTCCACCCTTCTCTTTATCCCTCCTTCCCTCCCTCCATCTCTTCATTCACCTCTCCATTCTCCTCTCCCTCCATCCTTCCAGCTCGCTGCCCTTCTTTTTCTCTGTTGCTGTGACTCTAACTCCTTTTCATTTCCTCCAGTTCTCTCCCTGTTCCTTCTGTGTCTTGACTACCCTGGAGCCATGTTGAGATTTCCTGATGTTTTTCCATCAGTGATGGAATGGAGTGTGTGGCTTACCTAGTTGCCCAGTAGTTGGGCTTTCATTCTGCTGTGTCTCATAGCCAGTGAGTCCCTGGCCTTAGTGAACACTCCCCTTGAAGACCTCAGGTCCTGTGAACCAACTGATGCTGCCTGCCTCGAGACAGCTTAGATGCTCAGGAAAGGACCATTTCTCCAACTGAGACTGACATCCTTCCTGGAACAAGGCCTGGCATCCGAGTTCCTGGCTTCCCTCCCAAGTCGTTCCAGCTACCAAAGTGGCATCCACCATCTTGTTCTTCACCCCCCAAGGTGGTTACTTTGGGTAGCAGGAGTGATTGAAGCTGTCTGGAGGCAAACTATACGGGGTTGAATCTTGGCATTAGCGTCTAATGGTTGGGCAATGGTGACAGGTTACTCTACTTCCCTGGGTCTCAATTTCCTCATCTATAAAATGGCACAGCACTAAATATGCAGCTAGCAGGAACTCTTCTCTTCACTTTGGGAAATCTGGAGGAAACAACTTTTATTTAAACCCCACATTTCTCCTCGCTTTCCCCGCCTCTGTGCTCTTTTCTGTCTGTCTGGGCTTGGGTATTTCCGCTCATATCGTTTGGCTGGAGGCAACGCTTATTATTTCTGAATGGCACATGCCATATGGATCAGTCTGCTGTGGGCAACTTACCTTCCTTGTCTCCAGTAAGATCATCAACCCTTTTCCTGGTTTCCAGAGCACTCCTCAGACTTCTACTCCGTGTAGTATTTTAGGACACATTTAAATGCACGTATGAAGAATTTGAACTGAGACTGAGTATAGCAGAGTCTCACATCACAGAGGAGAAGGCTTGACAGGGATCAGTACATCACAGGGTGAGAAGGCTTGACAGGGATCAGTGCAGTCTGCTCTTGGAGTCTCAGTTTCCTCCTCTTTTGGAAAGCTACGTTCTTCCGTCCCTTCTTCTCTCTGTCCTTCATTTCTCCGTCCTCTGTCTCTCTGTCCCTCGGCTCCGGCAGTTGACAAATTTGCTGGCCCTGAGGCCACGCTCTGTCCTTCCGCCTTAGCACCCTTTTCTCTCTTCGGCCTTGGTTCCACTCATTCACCGTGTGAAACTGCCGCATCTCTGAGGAACAAATTTGGAGTCGGGTGTTTCTTGGGCTTCCCTGGTGGCTCCGACAATAAAGAGTCTGCCTGCAATGCAGGAGACCTGGGTTCGATCCCTAGGTCAGAAAGGTCCCTTGGAGAAGGGAATGGCTACCTACTCCAGTATTCTTGCCTGAAAAATCCCATGGACAGAGGGGCACGGTGGGCTACAGTCCATGGGGTTGCGAAGAGTCGGACAGGACTGAGTGACTAACACTTTCACTTTTTTGCTTCAGGTGTTTCTCATCCCCTTACCTCTCTTGTAATATCTGGCACACTCATGCCTGCTCTGTGCCTAGCATGGTGCCTCATACACAGTGTGGGCTCAATAAGTGAAGAATGAATGACTCCCTAAAATAAGGGTTTGGAACAATTTGCTCTTAGAGCTCTTTTTCCAGTCCGTGATTGTTGCTTTGGAAATCTGTAAAATTTATAACTGGTCTTTTGAGAAAAACGTCATACAACACTTATATTCCGCTCTAGTGCCCTATCATTGAAGGAATAACTTCCTGTTGAAACATGTCCCTTGTTTTCAGGAACTTTGCTCTTTCTTTCTCTAATGCATGGGTCCTCCTCACCACCCTCGAATCATCATGCCTGCCATTGAGGGTCACTTCTTTGATTCATTTGACTCCAATCAAAGCAGTGCAGTTGGAATGCTATCAATTCCTCAGAAACCTCCTACATAATTTTGTTCCTCTGCTCAGGATAATGGAATGGCTTTTGGATGCCCATTGTATCCAGTCTAAATGCCTCAGCTGAAAGGATCACTTATGGCCCCCCAGGAACCTCCTACACCCTGTGGTTGTCAGCTCCATCTTCCTTCTCCAGACCACCCCACCTCCTTTTTCTCCCTTTTTCCATGACATGTGATATAGCTTCTGGGCCTTTAATTTAAGCCGCTGTTCTTTCTAACTTGCTTACCACCCTGGTCAATCTATGCCCATGGTCATCCGTTAGACCCAGACCTAGCTATTTCCTGTCGTCAAGGCCAAAGTTTCCAGTTTGAGTTTCCTATTTAATTCTTTGATCTACTGATTCACGGTCTCTTCTCTTCAAAAAGACTCTAAAATCCTAGCTATCCACTGGTCACTGAGTATTCTTCAAAAAATAAGCATGTGTTAATATAATTTGCATTATACCATTCTGCATTCTTGTATTTTTTATTTCCTTTAATTACTTGTAAATGCCTTGAGTTGTATCGTCTTTCGCTTCTTTGATAAATGCTTTCTTTGGAAACTGCTCGCGGTAACTCTTTGCTTATAGAATCACTCAAACACATTCCTTGAATGACAATGGCATTTTCCACAAAGGAGCGTAGATCACAGGGACAGTGGGGTCAGATAATGACTGTGAGACTTCCCTTCTTTCTTTCCACCCAGTAAGGGTCTGGCAAGAGAAGAAAGAACAGCAAGTTAGTGTTGGGATTAACTCTAAGGGAAAAGTTTCACTGGTCCCTGGACTCTCCGCGCTGAACCTGGGTAAGGGCTGTTATCCTCGAGGGCACTTCCGTTTCCGTTGGTGACGCTGCCCTGCCGCGCTGACTGGGCGGAGGAAGATACGCAGTAGGAAGGAGAGGCACTGGTTTGGGTCTGATACAGTCCTCACCCATGAAGCAGCAATCAAGTGGCACGTCCTGCATCAGATCATGGAATTTAAAGTTGGTTGCCTTGACTACTCCAGCCATTCCTACATACATTCACCCGTTTGGGAAATACTAGCTGTCTACTACATGTGAGGTTTTCTGCTGGGCACCATCACGAGGCTCTTAGGAAGCATGAAATCCAATTTAGAGAACAAGCATCAATCAAATGGGGACTTTCTGAGGGTTGTCATGATTCTACAATTGAATGGCCTGCAATGAAGGTTTTTTTTTTTTCTTTAAACAGTTTTGCTGTGCGATGGCAAGTGTGTAGCTCTGCACAATCATGGTGTCTAGACAACTCTGACTAGAGGAGAATGAGTTAGGATGATGGGCAGATACTGGCTCAACAAAGAGCAGTTTTCATCTGAGTCGTGTTGGCGTGTTCTGTGCAATTAGCTACTGGGGATAACGTTAGCTAGACCCTGGATGCAAGTCCCTGGATGCAAGTCCCAGCGGCACGCTTTTAAGATTCATGGCTCTCTGGTAAGCTCCTTCACCTTCTGGAGCACTGGGTGGAGGCAGCTCTTCTGTTTATTTATTTATTTTTAATGATTAGTTTATTTATTTTTGGCTGCACTGGGTCTTCATTGTTGTGCATGGGCTTTCTCTAGTTGCTGTGTACAGGCTTCTCACTGTGGTGGCTTCTCTCGTTGCAGAGTCTGAGCTCTAGAGTGCAAGCTCAGTAGTTGGGGTACATGGGCTTAGTTCCCCCCTGGCGTGTGGGATCCTACTTCCCAGCCCAGGGATAGAACTCATGTCCCCTGCATTGGCAGGCAGCTTCTTAACCATTAGACTACCATGGAAGTCTGAGGAGGCAACTCTTTTGGAGCAAAAGGACTGTGTTGTTAGGGAATAGGAAATAAGGGTTTGAATCTTAGGTGGGCGTGGTGTGTCTTTTGAGAAGTCAGTTGCTTCCTCTGTGTCTCGCGTCCCTCAGTGGTGTATAGATGGTAATGACTTTGATGGGTTGACTTGTCCCCCTTACCATTCTTATGTTCAAATCCTAACCCTCAGTATCTTGGAACGTGACTGTGTTTGCAGTCGGGACCTTAAAAGAGGTAACTGAGATCAAATGAGGTCATGTCTAGTATGACTGTTGTCCAGTATGGACAGTGTGGCTGCCCTAATCCAGTATGACTGTTGTCTTTTTTAATATAAATTTATTTAATTGGAGGTTAATTACTTTACCATATTGTGTTGGTTTTGCCGTACATCACATCAACAAGAATCCGCCAAGAAGCAGAGACTGGGGCACAGAGAAGGACCATGTGAAGGAACAGTGAGAACACGGCCGTCTGCCAGCCGAGGAGAGAGGCCATGGAGGAAACCAACGTTACCGACACCTTGATCTAGGACTTCCACCCCCCAGAACTATGAGAAAACGAATTTCTGCCATTTAAGCCACCTTTTGGCCTTGGTTATGGCAGCCCTACTACCATGACGGTCACCTGAGCAGATACGGTGACTCAGAAGGCATGCCATCAGATGGCTAGGCCAGGGTGCATGGCACATGGCAGGCATCCTGGCAAAGCCATGTGAAACCGGGTCAGGCTGGCCTCTCTGTGGACACGTTCATTACTGCTGCCACCTTCTGTGGCCCCCTTTCTGGTGGAAAGACTCAGGGCCTGGTGGTACGAGCATTTAACTAGATTCCTTTGTTAATGGGAGCTCCTCTGAGTGTCAACAACTTCCCTTCAATCTGGGAAGGCTGGTTGCATGGCAGTGCCAGGCTCCGTTGAAGGCACTTTTTCTCCTCTAGGCCATGTGGCTGATGAGCTGAGCTCTCCATCCAGGGAAATGGTCAAAGACCTTTTTCCTAAGGGTCCTGTCAGGTGTCATTTGGGGCCACATCATTCTCAGCCCCCCAGATTTTGTCGGCCTGGTGGAGTGTTTTTACCTCTGAAAGACCTTGGCTCAGTCTGGCTGACACGTGGGCACAAATGTCCTTCTGATGGGTCTCTGCTTGGCGCTGCTGCAGACATTTTCAGAGCCAAGGACACATTGGTTCTCTCGTTTTTATCTCTCTGGCTTGCTCAGATGTGCTCGCTGTTGTTGATTTTTATGGGGGTACTTGCCTAAGGCCTGCACAGTACTACTAAAATCACACCAGTGCCCTCAGCCTCTTGGGTATGTGGGTAGCCAGTGGGAGGCAGCTCCATCTGGAAACTAAAAAGAGAAACAAAATCCTCTTCTTTTACTTCCCCCGGACTTTTCTGTGTTTTTACAGGTAGACAGGGCCAAGTAGGGAATTTACAAATTGACATCTTTTTTTCCCCAAGCAGCTTGATTTTTTTTTTTTAAGTTCCTTTGATTCCAAAGAACTGAGAGCATGGAGTAGGTTTGGCTGGGAAGCTAGAGCAATCGGAGAGAGATTGGGCTTGGGGATGCTGATGCATATATGCCTGGAGTCTTGTGTGCTCGGAAAATCTTGGTTGAATACTGTGAATATGGCTGTAAACCCCAGCAAGAGTAACCCAGTAACCATTCCCAGCTGTTAACACCTGAAGACTTCCGAAGTTATGAGGAAAAGAGCATCTTTGGCAAGCCAAACTTGACTTTATGAATTTTGTTATGTTGGCGTGAATGCTTTTCCTTCTCACCTGGGCATTCTGTGTATTTTACTGATAGGCACACAAGAAAACCATTATGGCACTGGTGGCAGACAGCAGGGCTGGTCTCCCTTTAGCCATTGCAGGAGGATGACAAGGATAAAGGCACATTCTGCTCGTACTGGGGCAGTAAGGCGGGGAAGTGGAGTGACTTTTCCCCCTTCTCCCGCCCATTTCTTCACTAGTCATAGCATTATTCAGCTGGCATTGGAATCCCTTGTGCCAATTCTGGATCTCTTGGAGATGATAAAATTCTTATTTGATGGAAAGTGAAAGTGAAAGTGAAGTTGCTCAGTCGTTCCCGACTCTTTGTGACCCCATGGATAGTAGCCTGCACCAAGCTCCTCTATCCGTGGGATTTTCAAGGCAAGAGTACTGGGGTGGGTTGCCATTTCCTTCTCCAGGGAATCTTCCCAACCCAGGGATCAAACCCAGGTCTTCACGTTGTAGACAGACACGTTACTGTCTGAGCCACCAGGGAAGTCTATTTGATGGAGATGATGATTTATTTCTTACACTGTTTTCAATCTGCAGTATTACCAACATGTGAATTGGTGTAAGATCATGAAGATGCTGTGATGGTAGCTGCCTTAAGGCAGAAAGGGGCCAATACATGGGTTTTTGCCTGTGAATTTTGAGGACGAGAACTTCTAAGATGATAGGTTACTTGTGCAAATGATCTAGGACCCAGGTATCTTGTCTTGATTTGCTGAATCCTTTCTTTAAGAATTTAAGTCATTCTTCACTAAGAATCACCCTCAGTTCCTCCAGAGGGAAGTTCAGAATTACATCGTGTTGTTTAATGATTGTGCTAGTGTCCATGAAGCCAAGACTGACTTGCTCCAGGTCACACTTTGGGTTGTTGGCAGGGCTGGAACTTGAACTTGTGACTTCTTTCCCAGGCTGATGCTGTTCCCCTTACACAAACCTGTTAGCTACTTTCTACTCCTGCCTCTGCACTGCAGAGGGCGCCCCTGAGAGGGAGCCTTCCTGTATTCTTCCAGGCTCTGGTGACAAGGGCCCTCTTAGCCCTTGGAGGCTTGCGTCAGGATATGTACCAATCCTTGTGGCTTTCCTTTGCTATAATGGGAAGCAGCTCTCAGAAGAGAGAGAACTGCGTTTGTATGCAGCCAGCCGGATGGTGTTGAAATAAACGCTTCATGGATCAAGCTACACACGGCGAGTGCATAGTGGGCAAGAGGAAGCAAAATGGAATGCTGATTTTTCTCACCATCTTCTTTAGAAACCCTCTTCCTTGCCGCCCACCGGATAATGTTGGCTGTTGGGGCAGTCTAGCATTGCAACAAAATGATTAGGTTTGGGAGACAGCCCTGTGTTCAAATTCGTTTACCAATGGATGTGTTTTCCATTTATAATCTGTGGGTGCTCTAGAGGGAACTTGCTTTTCTGAGCTTCACTCTTTTCATCTATAAACCGGTCCTGTTAGATACTCGCTCATAGGTGTTGAGAGTTAAAATAATCGAGGAATGTAAAGGGCTTTGCACAGTGCCTCACATGTTAGCATTCAGAGCCGGTTGGTGCCAGCCTTACCAGAGGCGACATCATCGTTATGGCTGCCTCACTGACTTGGATGGATGTGAGAGCATACATAATAAAGCACCCAGTCTAGAACCTGGGCTATGGTTATCATTAATAAATGAAAGCTGTTTTCGTCGTCATGTGGAAAAGCTCAGAGATCCGAGTCATTCAGCAGATACAGCACAACTGGAGGATTCTGGGACTTAGATTCTTCTCCCAGTCCTGTCTCAAAAGAACTGTATTGATCTGGGCCAATCATTTTATTTTATGGCCTCGCTTTCCACATCAACTGAATGGGGCTAACTGAGCTTTGTGGTTGCCAGGTGGCTCAGTGGTGAAGAATCCACCTGCCAAACAGGAAATGAGCATTAAATCCCTGGATTGGGAAGATGCCCTGGAGGAGCTCATGGCAACCCTCTCCAGTATTCTTGCCTGCAGAATCCCATGGACAGAGGCGCCTGGCAGGCTATAGTCCATGGGGTCACGAAAGAATGAGAACGCGACTTAGTGCCTAAACAATAATTACTGACCTTTGTGGGCCACTGAAAAGAGGACAGAAGAGAGGCGCTTCGCTCTGTTTTGTGACAAAGCCAGGGCTCCATCAGCGGCTGTCCAATCTGGATTGCTGGTCACATCTGCATCGTCCTTCTTGGAGAGCAAACTGCTGGTTCATCCCAAGAACTATAAATTGTCCTTGCCCTTAAACTCAGTGATTCTCTTTCTAGGAATGTGCTGTCTCCACATACAGATTCTTAAAGGAAAGGTGGAGCCAGGTAGCATAGAGCCGGCCAGGGGGCTTTGTAGCAGTGCTCTTTGGATGTGTGCATGCTGAGTCCCTTCAGTCGTGTCCAGCTCTTTGCGACCTCATGACTGTAGCCTGCCAGACTCCTCTGTCCATGGGATTCTCCAGGCCAGAATACTGAAGAGGGTTGCCATATCCCCCTCCAGGGGATCTTCCCAACCCAGGGATCCAACCTGCATCTTTTATGTCTCCTGCATTGGCAGGTGAGTTTTTTTCCCAGCAGGTCAAATAGGAGACTCCACATGTGCTCAAAGGTGTCAGGCATCTTGGGTGTTTTAATACCACGGAGCCCTCTGGGGCTGTGGGGAATGTCAGAGCCTGGGAAGCATACGTGGCCTTCAGATTGTGGGGTGTCCCGTTTGGGAAGGAGCCAAGCTCTGCTCTGAAGGCAGTGACTTACTATTTTAACTGAGGTCTGAGAGGGCTAGTGATGTTTGGAATTGGTTCTTCAGTTAGTTGAGCACTGCTCCCCGTGGTCCTCCTGCTTTGGCCATAGCCAGGGCACTGCCTTGGAACTGGGCCTATGCCATGGCCTCAGGGGTTGGGTGGTGGTGCCAGAGCAAAGCCAGCTTGTTGAGATCCAGGGCTGCTTCGATGCCACATTGGCAATGCCTTTGGCAGCAAGTGACATTCGGCCAGATGCTTGCTCCTTGGAAGAAAAGTTATAACCAACCTAGATAGCATATTGAGAAGCAGAGACATTACTTTGCCAAACAAAGGTCCATCTAGTCAAGGCTATGGTTTTTCTAGTAGTCATGTATGGATGTGAGAGTTGGACTGTGAAGAAAGCTGAGCGCCAAACAATTGATACTTTTGAACTATGGTGTTGGAGAAGACTCTTGAGAGTCCCTTGGACTGCAAGGAGATCCAACCAGTCCATTTTGAAGGAGATCAGCCCTGGGATTTCTTTGGAGGGAATGATGCTGAAGCTGAAACTCCAGTACTTTGGCCACCTCATGCAAAGAGTTGACTCACTGGAAAAGACCCTGATGCTGGGAGGGATAGGGGGCAGGAGGAGAAGGGGACAACAGAGGATGAGATGGCTGGATAGCATCACCGACTCGATGGACGTGAGTCTGAGTGAACTCCAGGAGTTGGTGGTGGACAGGGAGGCCTGGCGTGGTGCAATTCATGGGGTCACAAAGAGCTGGAGACGACTGAGTGACTGAACTGAACTGACATTCAGCCAAGGGTGTGGCTGGAAGAGGAGGAGGATGTTGGGAGAGAATGTGATGCACAGAGAGGATCTGGGGGGCAGGGAGCCTGATGGTTGCTGCACTTGTGTATGTCAGGCTGTTCTGTGTGCAGACCCTGGGCAGAGGCTTGTGGGGTGCAGGACAGAGGGATAGTCTCCTGTGCCTGGTTTCTCTGGTGGGCTTTGTGCTCAGGGAATGGAGCTTGGTCACACGAGACTCGCAGGGCCCCTGGCACCTAGTGTGTGCCCAGAAGGGTGATAATCGCCCATCCTCAGAATCCACCAAGGTGGTGTTCACACACTTGTGGCCCTGAGTCAGCGCTCAATGTGTAGGTTCCTTCCCCCTTCCTAAAGGTGCGGGAGGGGGCTGTTGATTATTTGATTGCATGGCCTTTTTATTTTTTAATTTTTTAAATTTATTAACTCATTTATTTTTGGCTACAGAGTCTTTGTTGCTTCACACGGACTTTCTCTAGTTGCGGCAAGTGGCAGCTCCTCTTCATTGTGGTACATGGGCTTCTTATTGCTTCTCATTCTCAAGTTCTTCTCTTGTTTCAGAGCATGGGCTCTAGGGTGCTTGGGCTCAGTAGTTGTGATGCACAGGCTTAGTTGCTCTGCAGCATGTGGAATCTTCGAGACCAGGGATCAAATCTGTGTCCCCTGCACTGGTAGGCGGATTCTTAACCACTGGACCACTAGGGAAGTCCTCATGGCCTTTTAAGACATATAGTAATCATCTGGCCAGAATTTGGGGGGAAACTCCCAATTTTGGTGCAGTCCAGCTTCCTGCCCATGCACGCTCATCCTTGATTGCAGCTCTATAAATATAGCCATGCATGCATCTTCAGAAACATTTGAATGGAATCAGGGGATTGGAAATAGTTACACCCACCAGTTGGTTATTCCTTCTTTTCCTAAATTCATTACAGCCCATGAGAAAAAATGCGAGTCAATAAAGTGGGGAATTAGACATGTGGTAATTCCTAAGAGTTATGGTCTCCAAGTTTCAGGATTCAGAGCTTTAGCAATTTTGTTCTCTCATTCCCCTACTTAATATCTGTTAGCAGCAGCTTCACATGGAAGGTAGTTCAGCCTGGTACACAAAGCCTCTCATGCTTTGGCCCATGGCTTGCATCCTCAGCTGGTTTCATCTTTCTGTCATGCTTCTTTAACGTTAGTGAAGATGCACCTTAAATAATGTATATTAATTTCTTGCTGCGCTAACAAATGACCACACACTTAACAACTTGAAATAATACAAATTTATTCTTTGATACTTCTAGAGATTTGAAGTCCAGCATCAGGCTTTCCTGGATAATCTCAAGGTGTCCATAGGGCTGGTTTCTTCCGGAAGCTCTGGGGGGAGAACCCATTGCCTTGATCTTTCTTGGCTTCATGTGACCACCTGCATTTCTTGGCTTGTGGCGCCATCCTTCATCTGTGAAGTGCATTTCTTCAATCCCTGCTTCCGTTAGTACAGTGACTTTTTCTCTGATGCTGACTCTTTCTGCCTCTCTACAAGGATTTTGTGACTATATCAGATCCAGCCAGATACTCCAGGATAATTGCATGTCACAATCTTAGTCATACCTACGAAGTCCCTTTTGCCATGTAATTAACATCTACAAATTCCAGGCATTAGCACTGGGCATCTTTGGGGACTATTACTCAGCCTACCATGATATGTCCCCCGTCTTTGTGCCTCATCTTTTTGCTGCCTCGAATGCATTTTCAGAACCCAGCCTCAGGGTCTTCCTTGTAAGAAGACTTTCTTGAACCTCTTTCCTCTCCTGTCTCATTGGTCAGGTAATGCGCCTCTCCTTGCTTACCTAGCATCTTGCGCCTGTACCCTTAGTAGCATTATCTCACACTGTACTATAGTTACCAGTTTGTCTGTCTCAGTCGAGCTTGCAGACAGGGACTGCACTGTAATCACTTTCTCATTCCTACCATGCAGACTCAGGGCTGCACTTCTTAGGCGCTGGTTGATGGGTGTTCAGGGGCCCAGGGTAGGAGCACGACTCCCACCTTGAAGACGTTCCCAAGGAGAAGCCGCTTGTCCTAATTTCTATTCCCGTTGGCCTGGAATTGCATTTCCTCCCAGGACCCGAAGTCCGTTGGGCTTCAGTATGTCCAAGTACCATGTTTTCCTGTCCCTTCTGCCGGCTGATTCCCTCTTTGTTGGGCTGCGGGAGAGCAGCCTAAGTTAGAGCAGAGAGACAATTTCTATTAACATTTATATTGCTTTGCTTTTCAATTTCTTGGTGAGGCTCTGAGGACTGGATGGCTGCAGAAATTGTTCTTTCATCTAAATAATGTCCCTGTGGGGGGTGGATTGGGGCTTTTTTCTCGGCTGTGGAGAAGAGCTGGTGTGATAGACTTATGAACCCAGCAAAAATTAAGGCACGATGTCAGTGCAGAAATTGTAAGTTCGATCCAGTCAATGTTTGAGAGCCCACTGTGTGTCTGCTCCCATGCTAGGGCTTGGTGTCCAGGATTAATGTCTAGCATTTATTAAGTGGTTATTATCGTGAAGAATCTGCCTGCAATGCAGGAGATCCAGGTTCAATTCCTGGGTCAGGAAGATCTCTGGAAAAGGGAATGGCAACCCACTCCAGTATTCTTGCCTGAAGAATTCAGTGGACAGAGGAGCCTGGTGGGCTATGGTCCACAGGGTTGCAAAGGGTCGGACATGACTGAGCAACTAACACTGACACTGGCTAGGTATCAAACATTGTTCCAAATGCTTTAATTCTATCACCTCTTCAAATTCGTAGAACTGCCCTGTGATACACAGGGTCCCATTGTTGTCTGAGTCTTACAGGTAAAGAAACTGAGGCCGAGAGAAAATGCCTCAAATGTTTTAAGTTACATTCTAGTAGTGGCACGGGCTTCAGAGCCCACTGCTGTACCACCTTGCTGACGTGGAAGACTTGGCCTCTCTCCCCAAAATCCTCATGGAGGTGGCGTCTGAACTGAGAGCACATTGAAAGGTGAATAAGGGGATCCATAAGTATTCAGAGGCTTCAGAGGGCATCCCAGGCAGAGGGAATTAGGAAAAAAATTAAAGGGCATGAATTATTTTGTCCATGAAAGAGTGAGTAGCAATTCAGGGTGGTCTAGGTGGCATTTAGAGTTGTAGCAAAGATTGACAAAGAGTGAGAGGCCCAGGGGAGGGGAGAGGGTGTAGCCAGAGCCTGCATCTCCCAGTCTGTGGTCTGAGGTGAGCAACTGTAGGTGAAGATGATGGTGACAGTAGTGTCTCTCAAGCTGTGATGGACATAGACACATTTCCTGGGATTTTGTCAAAATGCAGGCTCTGATTCATAAGCCTGGGGTAAGCCTGAGAGTCTGCTTTTCCGACGAACTCCCAGGTGATGCTGTTGAAGTTGCTCCCTGCATCATACTTTGAGCAGTGAAGTGTAGGGGGGAATGCTACAGGGTGTGTGGGTGAAGACACTTGGAAAAGATGGCCTTATTTTGTTGTCAGCCTAAAGGGTTGGGTGGGTCTATGAGAATGTTCTCAAGAAGAACAACTGTGGATGGAGGGAAAGATGGGAGGTGGGAGCTGAGGTATTCACCAAGAACCTGGAGTTTTGCAGACCAGAAAGAGGCCGGTGGAAAGAGAGTGGCACACCAGTGACAATTCGGCTCCATAGCATACGACAGCAGGTCCCCTGTAACAGTGGTTGCACCAGAGGGAAGCTGGTTTCTCTCTCCCATCCAAGAAGTCAGGGTGTTGGCAGTGTCGGGTGGCGTGATAGCCTCATAGTGTCGTCAGATCCCAGAATGTTATCCTGCAGTTTTGCCATCCTCAGCTCTGAGCCAAGGCATTTCAGTGTCCAGTGTGGCTCATGGGCATCAGTGTTCTTGCAGACCAGCAGCCAAGAAGCAGGGAGAAGCCGAGGATGGACACATCTCAGCAGGCAAACTGCCTCCGAGTGGTTTTCCTGACCACTTGGTTTTCTGAGTTGCACGCCCTCACATGGTGCCTGGCATAGGATGCATTCTCAGAATGTTCAATTAAACTTCAATGAGTAGTTAAATTTGAGTGATCAAGCTGCTGGTATATGGTACTTGGTGATTTTCCCGAAATAGGGCCTCTTAAACACTAGAGTGCATCAAAATCAGCTGGAAAGCTGTTTATTATACTCCCCTCCCCACAATTTCTGATTTAGGAGGACTGTGGGGGGCCTGGGGCTTCCCGGGTGGTGCTAGTGGTGAGGAAACCACCTGCCAATGCAGGAGACACAAGAGACGTGGGTTTGATCCCTGAGTTGGCAAGATCCCCTGGAGGAGAGCATGGCAACCCAGTCCAGTATTCATACCTGGAGAAACCCCATGGACAGAGGAGCCTGGTGGACTATGGTCCATGGGATCATAGAGTCATACACGACTGAAGCAACTTAGCACGCGCGCATGGGAGCACCTAAGGGTGTGCATCTCTAAAAAATTGCCAGATGACACTGATCCTGCTAGCCCTAGGACAATCCTTCAAGAGATCATTATCCTTGAGAAACACTCAGATTTGCTTCTTCCCCGTGGGGAAATGCATGATATAAATCAGGCCTGAAAATAGACACAGGGATTAAATACAGGAAAATTAAGTCAATGGATAAACCAGGAGAAAAATACTTGGGGTCAAGAGTGTGTGAGAATTTTGTTGCCAATTTTTTTCTCAAACAAATTTCCTATATCGTCTAATCTTAGACACTGCCAATTGTAAGATGCACCATCATTTTATCTTAAGCCAAGAAATTTTAAAAGGCTTTTAATTAAGCTGTGACACAATGCTTTCTCATCCGTTTGAATCTTTTATATTTATTGAAAGAGCCCTTTTAGACCTAATCAGACGGGTTTTTATCATATTTTACTGCTCTGCCTACGTATGAAGGAAAATATGGGCAAACATGTTGGTTCACGTATTCTTAAAGCTTCCTCACGTTGAGCCTCACTCTGGAATTCCTCCTCTACTTAGTGTCATTGCCATCTGTGTTTTCTCCATCGTACTGTCCTCCGCATTATTGTGAGTATCGGGTTTCTTATAAGAATCCCACGAAGAAGGCCCTTATGCCCACTTTGTAGTCGAGCAAGCCTACTCTTGGCTCCTCTTTTGGGAATGTTGCAAACACATCTGACCGTCCACCTGCCCCTTCCCACAAGCATTTGGTGCACAGAGTTACAAGAGAGAACCCCCTTCACCCATCAACTGCCAGAGGTTCCTGGGGCCCCTGACACCTGTTGTCCACCTATTTCTGAATGTGCAAGCTGTGCACCACTGCTGTGTGGTCGCTGGTTATTGCTGTTGGCTGCTTGATTTCAGAGGTGTTTTCAATGTTAAAACCAGTTTGTCCTAGAATCAGTAAATTTTCAAAACTAGCCACCATGTGTTTCACTGTTACAGCTTTTCGTATAACCCATCTCAGTATTTATGATGGTTGTTAAAAGTCAGCCTTGTGACCTCAGGTTTAGAGGTGAGACCCTTAGGTCCCCTTTAAACATACAGACAGGCAGTTTGAGTTCATTCCTCACATTCATTGAGCTCCTACTATGTGCCAATCATCATTCTAAGCACTGGGAATACTGACATGGGAAATAGCTACATCTGGTCATCTGTTACTGTGCGTTCCACATCTCTGGATTCAACCAACCTTGGATCAGAGATATTCTGGGAAGAAAATTCCAGAAAATTCTAAAAAGCTAGAACTTGAATTTTCCACAGGCCAGTAACTATTTAATTAGCAATTACATTGTATTAGATATAATAAGAAGTGATATAATCTGAGATATATAATCTAGAAGTGATTTTAAGTATAGAGAAGGCTGTGTGTAGGTTTTATGCAAACACTACACCATCTTATATACGGGACTTGAGCATTTTGATATTCCTGGTATGATGTGGGGGGGAGTCCTGGAACCAATCCCCCATATATACCGAAAGAAGACTGGTCATAAGACTGAATCACATATGTGCTATAAGAACAACAGTAGTCAGGATATGCCAGGGATTCATTTTTTCATTCATGTTTTGCTCAGTTGTGTCCAACTCTTTGTAACCCTTTGTACTGTAGCCCACCAGGCTCCTCCGCCCATGGGGTTTCCCAGGCAAGAATACTGGAGTGGGTTGCCATTTACTCCTCCAGAGTATCTTCCTGACCCAGAGATGGAAGCCACATCTCCTATCACCTGCATTGCAGGCAGATTCTCTATCTGCTGAGCCATTGGGAAAGTCATGCCAGTTATTAGGGAAGGCTTTCTGAGTAACCACTAGAGTGGAATGAAGTACATGCCATACAAAGATGCAGGTTCCACCCAGAGGAAATTGCAGGTGCAAAGGTCCCATGGCAGGAATATGCTTGTCTTATTGGAGGAACAGCAAGTCCACACAATTTTTATCTACACTTCTGACACCACATACATGGGGGTTACGTCCCACACCAGTTTTCCAACTCTTCACTCCAGCTGTGTCCTGGCACTGCTGATGAAGGGCCTCATTCCACAAGACTGTTCCCACTTCAGTGCATGTCTCAGGTTGGCACCTGTCCTGACCAGCTGGGTATAAATTCAGGGGGTTTCTACACCTCTCTCCCCTGGAACTCAGGAAAGTGCTCTGCTTACTATCCTAGTTTACTGTTCAAGGATACAACTTAAGAACATGGTATGGTGGGGGCAGGGGTTGCATACTCTTATATGCTCTCTAGGCATCCTTCTCTTAGGACCTTCTCTGTCAATCCAGAAGCTGTGTTGAACCCTGTCCTTTAAGGGGGTTATAGACAACTGAGCAACTGAACAATACAATACTAGAGGTTCATTGTTCAGCAATGATTGATTAAATCACTGGCCCCTGGTGCTTAACTCAACCTCTAGCCCCTCAACTCTTCCTGGACACTGAGGGCCTGGTAGGGCTGAAAATTGCAGCTCGCTAATCTTACCATGGTCTTTTTGGTGACCACACCCAATCCTCAAGCTACCTAGGGGTACCCAGCCACCAGTCAACTCATTAGCACATGTAAGACCCTCATCATTCCAGAACTCCAAAGGTTTAAGATGCAGTGTGTCAGGAACTGGGCACAGAGACCAAGTATGTTTATCACAGCAAGGACGCCAAAGGGGCTGGAGCAGTGGAAGCTCAGAAAAAAAAGGGATTGATCAGTAACCCACGCTGGAACATAGCTGGACTGTAATTTTCAGATCTTTAAGTTCCAAGTTCAGGGTTTGTCCACAGGCAGGTGAGTATGGGAAACCACTTTAGATTACATCCTTCTCTGTTTACTAGAGTGAGTTTAATCTTCAAAGAAACACGTCTTGATTGATTCAGATCCAGTAGTGAGGCACAGCAGAAAAACGTCCCCGTGGCTGTCACCACTGTGTGGTCTGGGAAGTACCCACAGTGTCTGGGTCCAACCCAGGTAATGATGACGGCGGGTGTAGGAAAGTGGGCAAAGGAAATGACATAGTAATACAAACATTTCATTCCCAGCGCATATCCTCAAAATAGAGTATGGGACTTTCAACTCTTTCTCCTTTGAAGAACGTTGTCAAGAGAGAGACTCCAGCAGCGCACAGTAGAAGAAAGAACAGAGATCAGGTTTTGATCCCTGCTCTGCCAGTAATTAGTCATGGGACTCTGTCTATCAGAGCTTAGTTACACACTAGTGAATGCATGAGTTTAAGCAGAAAAGGATTTCCTGTCGTTATTAGGTGCCTTGCAGAATTCTAGGAGAGGCTGGAGACACTGACTCTCAGCTGAGCTGGGAGGAGCAGTTCCAGGAACCACCCAGAACCAGACCACCGGGGAAACGGTTAAGAAGCCCCTGGGACCGCTCTTCCCATAAGGAGCACCCTGTCTTCAGACATCTGCGAGGGCAGTTCAGGCAGTGTTTTTTGGCTCTTGTGAAGTTCAGGACTGGACTTGGGGATCTAACTACAGATGGCTCTGAAAAAAACAAACATCTCTTCCTTGCCAGGAAAGACTCAAGGCAACGGAAGAGCTGCCCTACCTCCTGTTGTTCATTTTTGCATCTAATCTAACACAGGTGTGTCTGCTTGTTGGAAACTAAGTTTCACAGTAGGTGTCCAAGATATAAAGGCATTTTGAAAATGTCTGATGTGGCTTTCAATGTATGTCGGGGAAATATTAAAACGGTTCGATTGTAAATGGGAGAGAATAAAGGGATGCAAAGAAAGGTAAGGTTTCTGCACTTGGCTCAAACTGATAAAATGTCTGCCCCAGTAGGTGTTGCTAAGTTTTGTGGGTATAATGCAATATTCAGAGCAACCACTCAAAAAGCCATATGAAGAGACACATTGAGAAACACCATATGCAAATCAGTGGAATTCTATTCAAAGAAAAAGTTTGAGGACCCCACAAAAAGGTAGGAAAAACTATGACAAGATGCTTCCACAAACCCACTGGAATAGCTAAAATTAAAAAGATTGACATCAAATATTAGTAAGAATGTGGCACAACTGTAACTCTCATACTTCATTGGTAGGAGTATAAAATGGATCATCTCTTTTGAAAACTGGCAGTTTCTTATAAAACTAAACAGACACCTGCCTTCTGACTCTTCAGTTTGAATTGTAGTCATTGCCAGAACTGCAAACAGACCAGGTGCTCATCAATAAGAGAGTGGTAGTGATTTATTAATACAATGGTGTGTCATTCATTGAGCAGTAAAGAAACAGACAGCCAATAAATGCAACAATGTGGGTATATCTCATAAATGTTACACTCCGAAAAAGGCATACCTAAAAGATATACTTTGAATCCTAATGAAGTTCTGGGATGGGAAAAACTAATTTATAATGGAAATAAATTTAAAAATGGTTGCATATGGGGAGTGTAGGCAGAGAGATAAAGTGGGAAGTGGGTTGAGTGAATTACATCATTACCCCAATATGGTCTGTATCTTTAGAGTGATTTGAGTTATATAGGTATAGACATTTGTCAAAACTCACCCAGTGGTTGGCCTGTGCATTTCGTTGTATGTAATTTTATCAAACCCTAGTCAATACAATACATATCAAAGTGTCTAGAGAATAATCATGAGCTATTTTGAAATGCATTTTAAAAATGGGTTGATGGATGGTGAGAAGAATGGGTAGGTATGATATAGCAAGTATGATAAGATGCTAATAATGGTAGAATATACATGTGGGGATTTTCATGTCTACTGTAAAATTCTTTTACCTTTACTGTATGTTTGAAAACTTTCATAAAATGTTAGGGGGGGAAAGTCAAAAAAAATCACGGAATGACTGGTTCCTTCCTCTGCTGCCTCAGGTAGCAGTTGGTTAAGGTCACTCCAGTTCTCTGACACTACTTTATTGGACGAAGTGATTTTTGCTGAACTGGATAGCTGTTGTTCAGTTGCTCAGTTGTGTCCAACTCTTTGTGACCCCATGGACGGCAGCACGCCAGGCTTCCCTGTCCTTCACCATCTCCCAGAGCTTGTTCAAACTCATGTCCATTAAGTCGGTGATGCCATCTGACCATCTTGTCCTCTGTCATCTCCTTCTCCTCCTACCTTCAATCTTTCCCAGCATCAGAGTCCTTTCTAATGATTTGGCTCTTTGCATCAGGTGGCCAAAGTATTGGAGTTTCAGCGTCAGTATCAGTCCTTTTCTTTTAGGATTGACTGGTTTGATCTTGCAGTCCAAGGGACTCTCAAGAGTCTTCTCCAACACCACAGTTCAAAAGCATCAATTCTACCATGCTCAGCTTTCTTTATAATCCAACTCTCACATCCATACCTGACTACTGGGAAAACCATAGCTTTGACTAGAAGGACCTTTGTTGGCAAAGTAATGTCTCTGATTTTTAATATGCTGTCTAGGTTGGTCATAACTTTTCTTCCAAGGAGCAAGCATCTTTTAATTTCATGGCTTCAGTCACCATCTGCAGGGATTTTGGAGCCCAAGAAAATAAAGTCTGTCACTGATTCCATTGTTTCCCCATTTATTTGCCATGAAGTGACGGGACTGGATTCTATAATCTTAGTTTTTTGAATGTTGAGTTTCAAATGAGCTTTTTCACTCTCCTCTTTCACCTTCATCAAGAGGCTCTTTAGTTCTTCACTTTCTGCCATAAGGGTGGTGTCTTTATGGGACAAAGTGATTTTTACTGAACTGGATGGAGACCACCGGGGAGGGGGGGCGGGGAACTCTCAAAAATGTAGGTAACTAAAATAGCTGAAATTGAAGATCAAGTCTGGATAGAGCATCCATCCACAGATGATGCCCAGTAAGAAGCTAACTACTTATCTTACTCTTGAATGATAATCCCAAACTCTGATTTCTTCCCCTCTGCCCCCCATCCCAGTCACTGCACTGCAGAGTCAGGGCCAGCCATGCAAAGACTACAACCAGCTATTTCAGAGATGAGGTTAATAGCTCAGATGGTAAAGAATCTGCCTGCAAGGCCAGGACCCTGCATTGCAAGCCCAGGGACTGAACCTGAGTTGGAAAGGTCCCCTGGAGAAAAGAATGACTACCAAGTCCAGTATTCTTGGCTGGAGAATCCTGTGGACAGAGGAGCCTGGTGGGCTACCCTCCATGTGGTCGCAAAGAGTTGGACATGACTGAGCGACTAACTTTATAGTTGGAAGAGACCAAAGGACTACCTAATCCTGTTTCTGTTTTTATATATATATATATTTGGTTGCTCTGGGTCTTAGTTACAGCTCACAGTATCTTGTCTTTGTTTTGGCATGCCAAATCTTTGTTGTAGCATGTGGGATCTAGTTCCCTTACCAGGGATCCAGCCCAGGCCCCCTGCTTTGGGAGCATGGAGTCTTAGCCACTGGACCACCAGGGAAGCCCCCCTGTTTCTTTTTTTTTTCTATGAATTTACCTAAATCAGTTATGCAAAAATCTTGAATGATTTTGTTTGGTAACACCAGTGGCCATAAGGTTTGAGGTGAAAGAGGGTTAGCATCCCACTACACTCTCACTATATTCATTAGTCAACAGTCCTCAGATGATTCTATCAACCTGTCTGCCTTAGATCTTTTCAGATGCTCTGGCCAGCGCCTCGCAGACAGGCTAACAAGAGGCAGGCATGGTGTTATTATAGGGTCAATAACTCTCACATTATTATTAATAGCTCATGTCAGGCAAACAGAAAGAAGTCTTTCCAAACGGTCTGGAAACAAGACTGCTTAGCGATCACCCCTGGGATGACATCACTAAGGCTGCTGACTCTAGTCTCTCTAGATGTTCAGTCTGCTTATGAAAAGGAGGAGAGAACCTCTAAAATATTTTATCCACTCCACATTGCTTGAAAACCTTGTCTCACCAATGAGCCCTCTTTTCCAATAGTCCATATGCCATTTAACAAGCTGCTCTGTCACCAAGAAAACTTCATTCCAAATTCACTAGATCCAGATATTGATAACATATAACCTACAGCATGCTTCTGGGTTGAGGTTTTCCAAGTAGAGTGCCTCTTATTTAATTGTCATAAAATAAAACACAGGGACTTCCCTGGCAGTCCAATGGTTAAAACTCCATGCTTCCACTACCGGGGGCGTGAGTTACATCCCTGGTTGGGGAACTAAGCTCCTACATGCCTCTTGGGGTTGCAAAAACAAAACATATATATATATACAAACATAACATAAAATGTACCAGCTCAGTCAGTAAGTGTGCTCCCTGGCATTAAGTACATTCACAGCATGTGTAACCATCACCAGATTTCATATCCAAAATGGTTTCATCACGGCAGTTCCTCATTTCCCCTCCCCCGGCCCCTGGTAACCGCAGCTCTATTTTGTCTCCATCAGTTTGCCTGTTCTAAGCTCCTCACATATGTGAAATCGGGCATTATTTGTCAAGTCTGGCTTATTTTACTTGGAAGAGTATCATTAAGGTTCTTCCACATTGTAGCATGTATCAGAATTTCCTTTCTTTTCAAGGTTGAGTGATACTCCCTTGTATGTATGTACTGCATTTTGCTTATCCATTCATCTTTGGATGAATATTTGGGTTCTTCTATCTTTTGTGGACTGCAGCTAATATTATTGCTCCCCTTCTTTTTTTCTTTTAATACTTTGTAGAAAGTACGTATCTTTTTTTGTTTTTGTTTTTGGTGGAAAACTTTTTTATGAATGTTTTTCTCACCCTTTAATTTGGGTGATGAAACTGCAGGGAATTTTATAAAAAACTGACATGAGAAATGAGCCTGGTGGCTAGGTATGAAAATACGTGTCTACACTTCCTTTTATTTTTTAATTAATTTTTATTGCATTAAATAGTTGCTTTACAATGGAAAGTACATATCTCAGTAGTGTATTTTGAGGATGATATTTATATAGAGATCATTTTTATTTGCAAAAATCAATATATTTGAAATAAAATAATACAATAAATAAGTCCTAGACCAGATCCAGTTGGTAGAAAATTGGAATTGTCTACAGACACTCTGGAGCATCCCTGGTGGCTCAGTGGTAAAAAATCTGCCTGCCACCACAGGAGATGTGAATTTGATCCCTGGGTTGGGAAGATCCCCTGGAGAAGGAAATGGCAACACTCTCCAGTATTCTTGCCTGGAAATTCCCTGGTCAGAGGAGGCTCGTGGGCTACAGTCCATGGGGTCGCCAAGAGTCAGACCACAACTGAGGACGCACGCACACACATCCTAACAGACACTCTGAGACACCTCCAAGCCTGAACAAGCCAGGGATGTGCATGCTGCCGGCACTGAGAATGGCCAGGCGCAACTGCAGGTTGACAGCAGCACGGAGACTGTTCTGATCAGGAAGCAGTGTTGTAAACATTTTACGTCCTCACAGGAGAATTTGTCGCTTCTGCACAGGTGTTTGATGTTTACGATGTCTTTATTTCATGTTAGGAAATTGGGAGGGGAGAGTTGGCTTTACATCGAATGCATTGTTAAGTTTCAATTACAATCTAAATTTATAATTTTAATTAGAACTTTTCCCATTGAAAATTATGGGAAATTGGTTCCCTGTTAGCTTTGTGACTCAGGACATTGTATTTAAAGGAATGAGTTACTGGAATAAGGGAGATGCTTGCCTTTAAAGGTGTGTGACAGAAGCTAAGACACAGAAGAAGGGATATGGGTGCAAAGGAGGGAAGAAGCCTGCTCCCCCAGAATTCTTGGTGCTACCTGGAGATGAACAGGGTGGGTCCCTCCTAGACCCTCTCTCTCCCTGGTTCCTTAAAAGCCTCCCATTGTGTCCATATCAGAACCATCAAGGGGCTGGCCCAGAGAGTTGGGCCAGGCTCACTGTTGAGAGGAGTCAAGGCCTTTGCCCATGCTTGTTAGGAGTGGGCCAGGACACACTGGAAGGCTTAGGAGAGGTTATTGGGGGGGCTTGGTCAGTTTTTGTGTCTGAGTGTGTATGGGCGATGGGTGGATGTGAGCCAAGAGGCATGGATTTTGCTTGCTGACTTGCTTGCTGGCCTATGAAGGTCCATGATCCAGTCTTGGACTCGCAGGCTTTCTTACTGCACAGTCAATATTTGTGGGTGAGAAATGAGTCCACTGGTACCTCCATGTCCAATACTCAGCCACGTGGAGTCTCTCTGATCAATGTTGTGTGTGTGGCTTGCAGTGTTACAGCGACAACAAATCTATTTTTAATTCCCCCTTCCCCCCATCTTTTAAAAAGGTATGAAACCATTCTTCCTGACCAGCAACCTCATCTCCTTCTCCCCCTCCTCCCTGAAAATGTCAATTGAATTCAGATTTTGCAGTCGGGGCTGACTCCACATCTGCTTACAGCACGTGGCTGGACTTTGGAAAGCCTTTGCATGGAATCCTTGTGGAGTTTCAGTATTTATTTTCTCTTGGTAACGTCCACAGCAAATTTACTCTGCTCTCAAGCCAAAGGGTGTTGCTTGCAACTGCCAGGGCTGCACAGTCAAGCTGGGTGCTCCCCAGGAGAGGGCTGTGGGGCCTGATGCTTCATCAGCTCTAATGCAACTTCTGGAAGTAGGATGGGATCCACATGCTTTGAAGAAGCTCCGAGGCAGGGTCTCTGGTCTTTTTCCTCTTCCCTCTTCTCTGGTTTCTTTGCCTTCTTAATGTCTTCCATTTCACCTAAAGAGAAAGTGATATGTCCCCCTCTATTTGTTTTTTTCTCTTTCACATGCTCTCCTTCCCTTCTTCCCCTCCCCTGTGGTCTGTAGTCTAAGGAGCCTGAAGTGTGTTTGAGTTCCATCTCTTGCTGCTTATTGGGTGTATTAACTGGGGTACCAGCATCTTCAAGGGTTAACTGGGGATGCGGGTATCCCCACATGAGGTTGTTGGGAGGATGAAGTGATCAGGGCAGTCTTGTAAACTTGGGTAGCTCTGATGATTATATGACACTTACTGGTTCAACATGTGTGCATTCAATTCTCAGTGCCACCCATGGGACAAAACTGTTATCCTCAATGTAGATGAGGAAACTGAGACCTGGAGAGGTCCACCAACTTGCTGAAAGTCATAGAGCTATTATAGGATGGAAGGCTGTGTTTGGCCCCAGCCTGCCTGGCTTCACCCTTCACACCACGACAGGATTACCCATGGAAGCATCTAGTGCTTGGGGCAATGACATTCATTGAACATCTATGGGCAAAAAGTTCTTTAACATGCATTGTGAAAGATGTACATTATATGCCTGATACTGGATGCTTGGGGCTGGTGCACTTAGACGACCCAGAGGGATGGTATGGGGAGGGAGGAGGGAGGAGGGAGGGGGGTTCAGGATGGGGAACACGTGTATACCTGTGGCAGATTCATGTTGCTGTATAGCAAAACCAATACAATATTTTTTAAAAAGTTGCCTTGACAAAATAATTTATAAAAATAAAATAAAATATTCATATTTTCTCTCCATTTTAATTTATCCTTTTTTTTTTTCTCTTCATGTTTCTACTTATCCCTTGTGTTGAGGACTTGGTCCAGCCCTCCATCCTCTTTCCTTTGTCTCTTCTACTTTTTGGACTCCCCGAAATATGTTTCTCCTTCCCTTTTTTTGTGTGTTTTCCCCAAAGATTTTCCCTTCCCTTTTTGTCTCCCTAAATCTCTCCTCCTAGCCCTCTGCTCCATGCTTGTTTTGGGTTGTTCTTTTTTTTCTCCTTTCTTTCCCCCATCTCTGTCTCAATTCAGTGGTTTTTTCCTGTTTGGGTATTTGCCAAACCAAGTCCTGAAATTCCAGCAGGGTTTGAAGTCGGCCCCAGATGCACAGCATGACGTGAGTCCCGGGATCTGTAGGGCCTCCCATGGCACAGTGGACAGGAGCGGAGAATGAAGCATGGCTGCTTGAGCGTCCTCTGGGTTCGCTCTGTATTTGCTCCTGTTAGAGGAAATGGCAGAGAAGACAGTGGCAACCCACTCCAGTACTCTTGCCTGGAAAATCCCATGGACAGTCCATGGGGTCGCTAGGAGTCGAACACGACTGAGCGACTTCACTTTCACTTTTCACGTTCATGCATTGGAGAAGGAAATGGCAGCCCTACTCCAGTGTTCTTGCCTGGAGAATCCCAGGGATGAGGGAGCCTGGTGGGCTGCTGTCTCTGGGGTCGCACAAAGTCAGACACAACTGAAGCGACTTAGCAGCAGCAACACAGGGCAAAGTGATTCAGTTTTACATACATATGTATATATTGTCTTCAAATTCTTCTCTATTGTTGATTATTACAAGATACTGAATATAGTTCCCTGTGCGGTATTGTAGGTATTTGTTGATTTTCGATTTCATATATAGTAGTGTGTATCTGTTAGTCGCAAACTCCTCATTTATCCCTCCCCATGCCTTTCCACTTTGGTAACCCTAAGTTTGTTTTCTATGTGAGAGCCCTTCTTTTTGAGGAAGACTAGGCCAAGGATTGGCATTGAGGTATCTTTGCTATTTAGGTAGACATCCCGGTTGGCATCAGACCTCCTTGACAAACAGGTCCCGTTACTGCCTCCCAGCCCGCTCCTGCCCTGCCACTTTCCCAACATGAACTGTACCTGAGTTCATGTACACTTCTGAACTGCCACCTGCCAGGTGCTTCCAGCTCGCACAGCGTCTGTGGGGCTCTCATGAGTGGAGTGGAACGCAATGCCTTCTCCAACATTCCTTCACTCCGCGATTATTTATTTTGTACCCACTAGGCGCCACCCATGCTCCTCAGCTCTGGGAGGAGCTAACTAAGAGAGGCTTTGTCCTCATAAAACTTGCTTCCCAGTAAGGGCAATGATAAGACATTCTGTCCACTAGCAATGAATATTATAAAATAATAAGGTAAAGAGCTAGACCCTGAGGGAGAATGTCTTTGAAGAGGCCATATTAGATTACAGTAAATCCCCTACATTGGGAGAATGGCATTGAAACATGTATAATATCATATATGAAACGAATCGCCAGTCCAGGGTCGATGCATGATACTGGATGCTTGGGGCTGGTGCACTGCGACGACCCAGAG
Source organism: Ovis canadensis (assembly GCF_042477335.2). Taxonomy (NCBI): domain Eukaryota; kingdom Metazoa; phylum Chordata; class Mammalia; order Artiodactyla; family Bovidae; genus Ovis; species Ovis canadensis. The sequence continues at coordinate 183,532,337 of NC_091247.1, read as the reverse complement.
GGATGGTACAGGGAGCGGGGAGGGAGGGGGGTTCAGGATGGGGAACACATGTATACCTGTGGTGGATTCATGTTGATGTGTGGCAAAACCAATACAATATTGTAAAGTAATTAACCTACAATTAAATAAATTTATATTTTTAAAAATCCCCTACATAGGAACGTTCAGGTTATGATTTCAAAGATGCACACGTGCAGCTGGTTCTAGCAAGGAACCTGCGCCATCAGTGTCGGGTGTGATGAAATTTCCCTCCGTCTCCTATTGCTCAGGACCCTGCAGCTCTGCCATCTCCCCCCTCCTCTCCCTCCTCCAGTCAGTAACCCTTCTTGACTGTTCACTTGATGCCAGCCCCTCTATGCCAGCTGTTGTACTGTGCTGCTGCTAAGTCGCTTCAGTCGTGTCCGACTCTGTGCGACTCGATAGACGGCAGCCCACCAGGCTCCCCCGTCCCTGGGATTCTCCAGGCAAGAACACTGGAGTGGGTTGCCATTTCCTTCTCCAGTGCATGAACGTGAAAAGTGAGAGTGAAGTCGCTCAGTCGTGTCTGACTCTCCATGACCCCTTGGACTGCAGCCCACCAGGCTCCTCCGCCCATGGGATTGTCCAGGCAAGAGTGCTGGAGTGGGTGCCATTGCCTTCTCCAGTGCATGAACGTGAAAAGTGAGAGTGAAGTCGCTCAGTCGTGTCTGACTCTCCGTGACCCCTTGGACTGCAGCCCACCAGGCTCCTCCGCCCATGGGATTGTCCAGGCACGAGTGCTGGAGTGGGCGCCATCGCTTCTGCGTGTTGTACTGTGCTGCTGTACCTTTCATGTCACTGTGCAGTGGTGGTTCAGTCCCTGTGTCATGTCCGACTCTTTCAATCCCATGGACTGCAGCACGCCACACTTCCCTCTCCTTCACTCCCTCCTGGAGTTGGCTGAAACTCATGTCCATTGAGTGGGTGATGCCATCCAACCATCTTATCTTCTGTCACCTGCTTATCCTCCTGCCCTCAATCTTTCGCAGCATCAGAGTCTTTTCCAATGAGCTGGCTCTTTGCATCAGGTATTGGAGTATACATCAGGCATACTTTTGCCAAAGTATTGGAGCTTCAGCATCAGTTCTTTCAAGGAATATTCAGTGTTGATTTCCTTTAGGATTGACTGGTTTGATCTCCTTGCTGTTCAAGGGACTCTCAAGAGTCTTCTCCAGCCCCACAGTTCAAAAGCGTCAGTTCTTTGGTGTTCAGCCTTCTTTCTGGTCCAACTCTCACATGCCTACATGACTACTGGAGAAACCATAGCTTTGACTATATGGAACTTTGTTGGCAAAATGATGTCTCTGGTTTTTATTACCCTGTCTAGGATTGTCATAGCTTTTCTTCCAAGGAGCAAGCATCTTAATTCCATGGCTGCATGGTACTGTACTATAAGATTAAAAATGTTTTCATAGCAGATCCTCAAAAAAATTTGTTGTTGAGTGAATAGTGTGTGTTTGAATACAAAATAGTTATGCATATGCAAATTTAATTTTATATGCATATATATTAACAAAAATTATTGAAAATGAAAAAAGTGTATAAATAGAAAATTTTTATTTTTGTGTTTGTTCTTTGTGTGAAAAGTATTATAAACCCTATTATAGTGCAGTGTTTTACAGCTGATTGTATTAGTTGGGTGTCTAGGCTAATTTTGTTGGACTTACTTATGAACAAATCGGACTCACCAACGCACTCTCGGAGCAGAGCTCGTTCGTGTGTAGAATACTTACTGTAAAGGGCTGAATGGAGCCAGGGCTAGGACCAAGCAAAGATCTGAGAGAAGAACGTCATAGATGGAGGGAATGACAAGTGTAGCCATCCTGAGGCTGCGAGATAGATGTGCTCAGGGAACAATGAGAGCAGAGGCTGAGGCCAACACCAGTGGAGTGAGGCTTGCAGATGCTAGTCCGGAGACTGGTTTTGATTCCAAGTGCAGCAGAAAGCCATGGATAAAAGTTGCCAGATAAAAGACAGGATGGTCAGTTAAATTTGAATTGCAGATAAACCATGGTTAATTGTATAGTTTGGACATAACTGGGCATTCTGTATTTTTATTTGCTGAATGCTGGCAACCCTGCATTGAGGGGCTCAGAGCAGGGGCCTGCTGTTTGGAGAGAGTGTTGGCTGGGAGCAATTTTGCAGTCAGGGGACCCAGAAGGAGGCATTGTCTTCCACAAGCTGGGGCTGGTCCAAGCCATGGTGGTCCCATGTGTAGGGGCTAAGAAGTATTTGGGTTGGATACGCTTTCAAAATTTGGTGTTGGAGAAGACTCCTGAGATCCCTTGGACAGCAAGGAGATCAAACCAGTCCATCCTAAAGGAAAACCAACCCTGAAAATTCATTAGAAGGACTGATGCTGAAGCTGAAGCTCCAATACTTTGGCCACCTGACTTGAAGTGCTGGCTCATTGGAAAAGACCCTGATGCTGGGAAAGATTGAGGACAAGAGGAGAGGGGGATGACAGAGGGATGAGGTGGTTGGATGGCATCACTGCCTCAACAGATCTGAGCCAGCTCTAGGAGACGCTGAAGGACAGGGAAGCCTGGCATGCCACAGTCATGGGGTCGCAGAGCTGGACACAACTGAGGAACTGAACAATAAGAACAAATATTGTGATACCTAAGGGACTTGGTGATGAATTGGATATGCCATGGAAAGAGGGAGTCAGATGGTCTTAAGCTGGTTCCTAAGCTCTGGTTGACAAAAGGAAGCATTGTTTCTTAGCCTGGTAAGCTGTGGGCTAGGTTGCCTACTGTATCCCTGAGTTCTGATGGGTTAAAGGTTCAGATGCCCAGAAAGGAGGGCAATTTGCCATGCTTTGCTGCATCTGTTTGTATACTTGGTAAATTTATATGCAACCATATAGACGGATCAATAGATACTATCATAGAAGAATATATCTTTTGAGCACTTAGGCTGTGCCAGACCCTCTGCTAATTGCTCTCCACGTCTGCCTCCTCTTGTCTGAGTCTTGCACAACTGGCTGGGATCGTCCACATTTTACAGCTGAGAAAGTCAAGGTGCAGTGAGAACGTGACATGCACGTTCTTTGCTTTACTTATGTCAGGAATATTTCTCTGTTCTCTACAGGGTTGTGGGCCTGTGAATACTAGTCCCACATTCAGCCCTAAGCAAGGACATTGCTTAGATGAGAGACATCTTCCAAAGATGTCCTCATCCTTAGGACCAGACTTAGAATCCAGTTCTGAGTCCCCAAATTTATATCACTGTGTCCTCTGTCTTTAGTGGGAATAAAAACCACTGAGGGGGGTTGTTAAAAAAAAAAAAAAAAACAGATTCCTGAAATCCTTGCCTGGGATTCTGGTTCGATCAGAACAGGGTTATGGCCCAAGAACGTGCATTTGAATAAACCTTACAGTTGATTCTGATGCCATCATTTCTATAGCATGCCAAACATAGAAAACCTCTGCTCCCCGAGATGTCCAGTGGGTATGTTTCGATTCCATAGTCTGGCCGTTAGGAGTGCAGTTTTGAATGTAGTTTAATAGCATGTGTTCCTCATATTCATATTTTCAGGAATTTCCACACGTCTTCATAGAGGCTTCCAAGAGGATCTGTTTTCAGCATTCCAGGCAGAGTCACTCTGGGTTTCTTTTGTGTATCAATGCCCTTGTGTTTTTTCAGCACTCACCTGGTACCAAAGGTTTCCCAGCCTTCATCATACTGCCTTTGTCCTTCCATCTCCAGGACCTGTGACAGCTGCCCCCACACCCCTTCCTGAGCCAGATGCTGTCTCCTCCCCTCCCTGGGTGCAGAGTTGAAGGACAGAGTTCAGTGGACTCTGTCTTGGTTACATACTCATTGCCAGGGAGATCTCTGCTATTAGAAATCTGGAGAAGCATGGCGGTTCCACTGTAGGAAGTCATAAAAATGAAGACTCGAGATGATGTGGACCCTCAGCAGAAGTCACTGGGCACCTTAAGGAAGGGAAATAAAAAGCTCAGACCTCAGCTGGGACAATAGAAGGGCTGGAGGGAAGAAAGGGGAGGTGGCTGTGAGAAGGCAAATGGGATTGGAGAAACCACCATGGCCAAATGTGCAGGGAATTGCAGGGAGGAGAGTGTAGCGTTCTATAGCTGGTTCTGTTTCTTGGCTATACTTTAGCAGGCTTGGCAACATTTTTCTCCATCCCTGGGTGTATGACTCATGACTAATGTGAAACGTGTTGTGATATACACGGGGACCTCCAGTGAATTAGGTATTGAAATTCCACATTTCTGCACAGGGTTCTCTGCAGCCATGACTGTCCCTAAGTGAGCCACTCCCTTGCCAATAGGCAGTACTACTTAGGAAACCAATGAAACACAAGATTAATCCTCAAGGAAAACGTCATCAAGGGGTCTCTTGCATCAGTCCTGTTCCTTGAGGGTAGGTTGCACCCTAGTTGCACCAGGGATGTGAGAGTATAAAGCACATGGATAGCCCGTGGCCAGTCTTTGCACTCTTACTGGTCTCTATCACTGTGCCATGGTTCTCTCAAATGTTTCCTGTAAGTTGTTGTCTAGGTGGCACTGATGGGGCCTTTGAGTAGAGAAAGGGAACAGATGCCAAAGAGAAGGGATTCCAGAGAGAAGGGTTGTATGACACTCCTTCCCCAGCCACATTCTGTGCTCACCATGGGTACCACCCGAGATGATTTCTGATGCTGCTGACTTAAGGGCAAGCACATGTGGTACCAAATCTTGCTTCATGTCTTATTAAAGAGCTTCTGACTGTAAAATTCTTATGTTAATATCTCAGGATGATTTAGTGTCAACACCACCCCCACCTCCTGGCTTCCACGTCAAAGGGCAGCTTTCAGGCTCGAGCAGTCTTGTTACTATTACAACCAATGCTAGTAATGTGAAGATGCTGCCGTGTCCTAGACTCTGGGTCAGGGTGGGGCTGGGGGGCGGTATTTGCCTCCAGTAAGACATCTGTTGTAGTCTAGTAGTTCTGGACCCACACTTGGGCTTTCCACCAAGGGCTGCTGAAAGGGTTCCCTGGTATCCTGGTGGGATACAGTCAGCCTGCTGGGAAGAGGCAGGTATGGTGGGTGGTTCACATACCATTTCCACCATTTAGTTGCTGTGGGCTTTGTGGTACCTTGCCTAATCATTCTTTTCCTCTAAAAATGGAAATAATAACAGCATATGTCTTACAGTGTTTTAAGGCTAAAATTAAAATGCAAAGTGCCTAGCACAGTACTTGTTACATGGGAGGTTATAACGTGTTACCTATTGCTATTTCCATCACTGTTCCTGTTTCCTCTTACATGGTAGGTTTAAGCCAGGAAACCTGGGATGAACTTCTCGCTCCACTTCCTGCTCTTGGTGTCACTTTGGGCTAAGAATTGGCCTCCCAAGTCCCAGTGAAATCAAACCACATGCCTCCGGTGTTCCTTTGGGTTCAGATAACACGGTAGCAAGCACCCAGAAGAGTGCCTGGCCCACAGTGGGTTATGCACTGAGAAGTGGATTTTCACCGAGCTTCTGCTCTATGGCACATCGTGCGTTAGTTGGGGTAAATCCGGTGACTCAGAGGCACGTGGTATATGGTTTGCAGCAGCCTTCTGTTTTCTGAGAACACAGATGTGACCAGAGAGGGTTTCATACAAAGAGACAGTTACTGAAGTGGAAGACCGCATGCAAAGTGGGAGAACCAATCACAGAAGAACTAAATGCTGCCCCCGGGAGTTCTGCAGATGGGTACTAGGAGACTTGAGAGTTGTTTAAGAATTTTCCATTTGGAGGAAATAGTAGAGGCCTGGGTGATAGGGAATAGCATGGGGTGCTCTGGTGAAGGATAAGGGACGGGAGTAGGGGTGTACCAGGGCCAGGTCACAGGCCATTTGTTTCATATGTCTCTCTTCAGGCTTAATTCTTCAACTTGAGTATCTTGCAGTCCCCTTCCCAAGCAACGCAATTTTCACAGACACAAGTAACTTTCATGGTGTTACTTTAATGTACAACTTTGTTGCAACCGCTGTGAAGAGACAGTTTGAATTAATTGGAATAGTGCAATACACAGATTTATATAATATTTCTAATAAAACTGCAGAGCCAACAAGAAGTTCACATTATCAACGTGATGTTAATATGTCAGGTGGTGCTGTGTTGGTCTCCCAGCATGAGTGTGGGAGGGACCTTGGTAACAGAATTTGGAATGTCCGTGTGTCATGTGATTGCTTTTCCTTGCTTTCCTCTCTTCCCCCCAAGAGTCTGGCCCTAGATCCCTTGCGCCTAAAAATTACAGACATGAATTGACCTTTCAACTCATCTTTTAGTAGCTACCTACCCAAATAACTAATGACCCGTTTTCATCATTCCCTGAATGTGTTTAGGGGTTGATGACTTGTTAAAACTTAATATTCAGAGCCATGCTGCCCACTGCTATTTGACAATTTCAGATATAAATCTACCTTAAAGATGTACAAGTACAAATTATGCAATTTGATTTTTAAGTGCTTTTCCAGCAATATAAATAATGAAGGGTGTTGGAACTGGCAGGTATATACATTAAATTGAGTGCAATTAAAACACTGTGCTATTTTTAAATTAACAAGAAAAAATAAGTGGCAAAATTATGAAATCCGAATCTGTCTTTGCAGCCTCCTCCAGCTGATAGCGGGCTGGGTGACTGCAGAGGATATTAGTAACATTTATGCTCTGGATTTCAAGTGAGATGATAGTCACATTTAACACAAAGAGCACTTTGATTTTACTTCTGCGTAACAGGCAGATGACATTTCCAACAACATCATCTTTTCAGTTTTTTTGAAAGCAGATGACAAGGGGGTATTCTGGGAAGACATCTGAGTTGAAATAATGACTTGCCTTCTGGGTAGCGTCTCAATGAGACATCTGAAAGTCAGGATTCTCTTTGCTAAATGCGAGAAGAATCTGCATCTTCCACCCTCATGGGTGGGCTTCGCCCTTTCCAAAAGGCAAGAGTCTGTTCTTTGGGACCCAGGAGGATGGCACAGCTGTTCAGATTGTTTTTCATGCGCCTCCCAAAAGCTTGTCAGGTGGGGCAAGAGCTGCTCCCAGCTAATCGTTACTGTAAAACCTGGAGGGTACATGTTTGTTTATCAAAGATCTCCTTTGGACTTTCTCTCAGTTCTGGAGCTGGGAAGGTTCAGATGAGAGACTACTGACTGATTTTGATGTAAACATGCCTGTACCTCTGAATTCATGTGAGGGTACTTGCCCCAGAAATGGTTATCTCATTTACCTGTCCACTTACTCCCAATGCTTATTTCCCTTTATCATTGCTCAAAGGCTCTGTGAAAGTGTTAGTTGCTCACTTGTGTCTGACTTTTTGTGACCCCATGGACTATAGCCTGCAAGCTCCTCTGTCCATGGAATTCTCCAGGCAAGAATACTGGAGTGGGTACCCATTCCATTCTCCAGGGGACTTCCCAACCCAGGGACTGAACCTGAGCCTTTTGCATTGCAGGCAGATCATTTACCATCTGATCCACCAGAGAAACTCAGTGTTCAGAGGTTCCATGGAAATCCTGTTTTTTGACAGTGGCCTGGAGAATGCAGTTTTGGGTGGCCCAGATGGGAAGCGTGAATAGCTCCAGACTAGAATGGAGTTTCCTTGGTTTGGAGTCCCTGTGTACTAGTCTGCCAGGGCTGCCATGATAAAGTGCCACAAACCGAGTGGCTCAAACAAAAGAAGTTTATTGTCTTAACATTTCTGGAGGCCAGAAGTCCAGAATCCAGATGGGAGTGAGTCCGTGCTCCATCGAAGCTGCTAGCGCAGGTCCGTCTAGCGTCTCCCTCTGGCCATTCCTCAGCTTGTGACTGAGTCACTCTGGTATTTTCTAGCTGTCTCTTGCCTGCGTGCTTCTTTGCAGATTTCCCATTTTCCAAGAACACCAGTCATACTGGAATAGGGCCCCACTCTGCTGCAGAGTGACCTCATCTTAGCTAGTTACCTACAACTACCCTGTTTCCAAGGTTAGTGCGTCAAAGTACAAACTTGGGGAAAACATGGGTCAACCCATTACAGCCTATAACCAGCAAGTGGCTGGTACCTAGATCATTCCTGCATTCGTTGTTCAGTCAGTGAAGATCTGAGAAATTTGTGCCAGGTGCTGTTCTAGACATTGGAGGTAACCAGTGAGCAAAACAGACTTCTTGATCTCAGGAAGTTTACTTCATGATGGGAAAGACAGATTTTTAAAAATATATATATTTATTTTTAGGGTCTTTAGTTGTCGCATGTGGGGTCTAGTTCCCTGCCCAGGGCTGGAATCGTGGACCCTGCGTTGGGAGCACAGTCTTCAGCCACTAGACTGCCAGGGAAGTCCTGGGAAAGACAGATACTAAATTTGAAAAATACAATGGCAAATGGTGGTATGTTCTAAGGAAAAAGAGGAAGGGCAGATAACCAGTGGCACTTGGCATAGGAGGCTGTTTTAGACGGAGTGCTCAAGGCAGGTGTCTTGGACCTGCAGACATTTGGACCAAGTTTCACTGAAGTCAGGAGTAAGCCATGGAGAAATCTCGAGAAGGAGTGTGTTTGAGACAAGTGCTCATTGTACATTCATTAATAGTATATGTGTTGTACATTCATAAAGAGTGTATGTGTGTAGAGTCCGTTCAAGAAGGTATTTTGGGGTGAGGGGGTTATTTTTAAAGCACCTTCTGAGGATTTGGGAGTGAATTTTGATAAATAAGAGATGGGTAAGCATGTTAGGGGAAAAGGGAAAAGCAACTTAGACTTACCGCATGGTAGAACTCCCAGAATCTTCTGTCTCATTGAATCTGAACACCAGCCTGGAAAACCATTCCAGACACCACAGGGCATCCTACCTTGTGTGAATCTTGGATTCATGGAGTTTCAGAGAAACTCCACATCCATTCAGCCCCTCCTCCCACCTGGTGCAGAGATGAGCCGCCTCTTCTGACATCTCCAGTGGGGCTCTGCCTTCAGCCCTCTCCTGAGCCACCTCTTAGGTGTGAACTCAGCTGCAGTACTTCGCCCCTGCACAAGCAGCTCCAGACCTCACTTGCTGGCCCATAGACGTCTTTACTCATCTGCTTTCCCTCCTTGGCTAAGGTGTCTGCATCCTTGTTTAAATGTTTCTTGCCCTAAACCAGCAGTCTTCGAGGCTGACTGTGTGACAAGAGCCTCTGAAGGACTCTGCGCGTGTGCTCAGTCAGTTCGGTTCAGTTGCTCACTTATGTCCGACTCTTTGCAACCCCATGAATCGCAGCACGCCAGGCCTCCCAGTCCACCACCAACTCCCGGAGTTCACTCAGACTCATGTCCATTGAGTCTGTGATGCCATCCAGCCATCTCATCCTCTGCCATCCCCTTCTCCTCTTGCCTTCAATCTTTCCCAGCATCAGAGTCTTTTCAAATGAGTCAGCTCTTCGCATGAGGTGGCCAAAGTATTGGAGTTTCAGCTTCAGCATCAGTCCTTCCAATGAACACCTAGGACTGACTTCCTTTAGGATGGACTGGTTGGACCTCCTTGCAGTCCAAGGGACTCTCAAGAGTCTTCTCCAACACCGCAGTTCAAAAGCATCAATTCTTTGGTGTTTAGCTTTCTTTATAGTCCAACTCTCACATCGATACACGACCACTGGAAAAACCATAGCCTTGACTAGAGGGACCTTTGTTGGCAAAGTAACGTCTCTGCTTTTTAATATGCTGTCTAAGTCACTTCCATCATGTCCAACTCCTTGGGACCCAGTGGACTATAGCCCACCAGGCTTCTCTATCCTTGTGATTCTCCAGGCAGGAATACTGGAGTGGGTTGCCATGCCTTTCTTCAGGGGATCTTCCTGACCCAGAAATCGAACCTAAGTCTCTTAAGTCTCTCATATTGGCAGGTGATGGATAATCAATTCCTTGATCCATATTAAACTAAAAAACATAATGCGATGCATGCTGAATTGGAGTTTTGTGGGTGGGTACCTGGCAAATATTTTTATTTTTATTTATTTTTTACAGAACTCTAAAGATAATTCTGCCATTAAGACTCACTGCCTAAAACCCTGAGATTATGCCCTCAGTGTGCAATTCTTCTACTAGCAGAACATCAAGAAAAAGAATTGGGGGAGGAGTCACTTGTGCCCCCACCATGATGTCTTGGCCATTGAGATGCAAAACTCCCTCAGATGCTCTTCTTCCTTTTGGTGGTCATGAAGGGTTCCATCCTATAGTGGAACTCCGCTCGGAATTGTGGAGGATCAGCCACCTCATAAGCACACACTGCCCTCAGATCTCAGCATGTGTTTAAAGAACGCTGAGAGATCTGGGTCAGCTTGGAGAAGCAGAGGGAGAGAGCTGGTTCCAGTGCTTATGCTAAAAACAGAACTTGAGCAGAGATTTATTTTCTCATTGCCTAAGGTCCATTTGGACAGAGAAATCAAAGAAATTAATGAGTTTTCCTGGTCTAGCATCTCCATGTTGAATTCTGATACAAAGTGAAGAATTGTTTGCAATGCTAGTTAACCTCCCCCTTCCCATGTTCTGTGTACACATTCAGGTTAACTTATACCTAGTTATTTAAGTCGATTCAGACACTGTGTTGTAGCCATTCACAGCTTCTGTTGGAATTTACTATCAACTTCTTTGAGTCAGATAGGTGCCCCTGCTTGGGTTCTTGTTCTCTGGTATTCTGCCCTTTATGGGGTTAAAAAGCAGCTTTCTGCAACTGTTCAGTAGTACCCCTTTTTACATAAGATAAGAGCAGCCTTCGCCACAATTGTATTTTTATAGTTTTGCATACTGGATTTTTTCATCCATATGATTATTTTTATCACTCTCATTTGGTCTCTCTCCAAGAATCTTCAGATTCTTCCCGAACTGAGTAAACACATCCCACTTCTTTTAAGTACTTTTTTGATTCCAGCTTGGCTTTGTGCTCCTCCAGCCTGTCTGCTGTTGCTCTTGGATCGTAGATCCCAGTCACCCTTCCTCTCTTTCTGATGTTAGGAATGGTTCATGTGAACCCCGGCCCCTCTCAAAGAACTGGCTGTGGCCCATGGCTCCGGCAGGCATCCCTAAATGTGTCTGGCATCACAGGCCTGCTCCATCCTTGACCATGGCTGTTTGGGCTAAGAATGCACCTGTGACCCAGGCCTGGGTAGTCCCCGAGCTTGCAACCAGTTGGATGCTCCATCCCAAGAATTCGGACAGAGAGACACTGGGCAGAAGCTGTGGGTCCAGAGCAGAAGGAGAAGGTGGCGTCAGGGCACTGGTGCCACTCTGGCAGGTGTACCCATTCTCACGTCAGCTGGGGATGTGAAGGCAGGCACCAAGAGTTAGCAGAGAACACTGGATGGTAGAGCAGGGAGAATGTTGTGTGCATCTACGGAGAGCATCGCTGGGAGACTCTGCGACTTTGGACAGAGGGGTAGGGAGGTTGGGAGGGAAGGAGGGGAGAGAGAAAGGGAAGGACAGTGAGGGAGGGATGGGCAGGGTGAGAGAGAGGGGGTGGAAGGCAGGAGGGTTGGTAAATTATGGACTGCAGGTCAAATCAGGCTCACCATAGGTTTCTGTAAAGAACATTTTCTTGGAGCACAGCTTTTTTTAATATACTGTCTGTGGCTACTTTGAGCTACGAGTGACCCAGCTGAGTCAAAAATATTTAGTATCTGGACCCTTATAGGAAAAGTTTTCCAACACCTTTTCAAGGACCTCAGAGTCTCCATGGGAATGAATAAAATAGCATCCTACTATTCCTGTTGTATATTTTCTTAGACTTTCACGTTTTATTGTTTAGCCCTATTGGTGTTTATGTATTCTGGCTTTTCACTTAAATTTGTCTAATATACTTGATGCCATTCTTGGTTCTATAACTGTCTTTAGAAAGCATTCTTGGATAGGTGGTCAGTAATACACCCGCATGCAGGAGATGCGTGCTCCATCCCTACCGTGGGAAGAGCCCCTGGAGGAGGAAATGGCACCCCATTCCATTATTCTTGCCTGGGAAAGCCCATGGACAGAGGATCCTGGTGGGCTGTAGTCCATGGAGTTGCCAAGAGTCGGATGCAACTGGGCAGCAACAAATGTTTTTTCTTCCCTTTGAATCTGTAACCACGTGATGTTCCGGTTGAACCTACCAGACGCACTGTCAGATGCAAAGAACTGCTTGTGGCCAGTGATGGCTTGGAGGATTCTCCCACCTGTAACTGACTGGCTCTTGCTCCTCTGGTTTCATTTCCAGAACCTGGCTTCTTTGGGGAAACTTAGAGCTGTGACATGAGTCTCCCAGCAAGTACAGTGAGCACTGAATCTGTATTAGCTACTTTTTTATATTTTCTGCAAAACAAAACAAAATTAAAAAAATCCTAATATCCTTTGCTACTAGAATATCACCTACAACTTGCTTAGACTGCTGTATTGTCTGTGATGCCTCAAAACATAGAACTGTCCTTTGGAATAAGAATTTAAATAAGTATTAAAAAAAAAAACAAAAAAAAAAACAAAACAAAAAAACACTTCAGGCTTCAAAAGGACATGATTTGGTGAAAACTTCATGGATGTTGAAAACAAATCTTGTCCAGATCTTAGACTCTCACTTACCAGCAGAAGGACCTTGGGCTAGTTACTTGTCTTTGCTTCAATTTACTATCCTGTAGATTGGAGAGGATTGTTTACTTCAAAAAGATGTTGGGAGGATTAATTGAGACAATGCATATAAGAAATTAGGGTTATTGCCCTGCCTACAATCCTTATGTGTGGAGTCCTTATATGTGCAGATGATGGCTGCAGCCATGAAATTAAGAGACGCTTACTCCTTGGAAGACAAGTTATGACCAACCTAGATAGCATATTCAAAAGCAGAGATACTGCTTTGCCAACTAAGGTCCATCTAGTCAAGGCTATGGTTTTTCCAGTAGTCATGTATGGATGTGAGAGTTGGACTGTGAAGAAGGCTGAGCACCGAACAATTGATGCTTTTGAACTGTGGTGTTGGAGAAGACTCTTGAGAGTCCCTTGGACTGCAAGGAGATCCAACCAGTCCATTCTGAATGAGATCAACCCTGGGATTTCTTTGGAAGGAATGATGCTGAAGCTGAAACTCCAGCACTTTGGCCACCTCATGCGAAGAAGTTGACTCATTGGAAAAGACTCTGATGCTGGGAGGGATTGGGGGCAGGAGGAGAAGGGGATGACAGAGGATGAGATGGCTGGATGGCATCACTGACTGGATGGACGTGAGTCTGAGTGAACTCCGGGAGTTGGTGATGGACAGGGAGGCCTAGCGTGCTGCGATTCATGGGGTTGCAAAGAGTCGGACACAACTGAGCAACTGAACTGAACTGAACTGAAGGGTAGTCTTAGAGAGTTACTTAGAGGTAGTTCTTTTGAAAAGCCCCTCAACAGTATAGTACTGTTTACACCAGAACTTGCTGGGATTGGAAGTCTTCAGAGATTATCAGTTTGAAAGGGAAAGTGTCAGTTTCTCGGTCGTGTCTAACTCTTAGCAGCCCTGTGGACTGGAGCCCACCAGGCTTCTCTGTCCTCGGAATTCTGCAGGCAAGAAAACTGGAGTGCATAGCCATTCCCTTTTCCAGGGGATCTTCCTGACCTAGGGATTGAACCTGAGTCTCCTGCATTGCAGGCAGACTGTTTACCATCTGAGCCACCGGGGGAGTCTGATTCTCTTTGCTCAGGCCTTTAGGTCCTGTTGCTTGGGGCAGTCCATCCCCTGAAGCCCCCTCCCTGTTCATGCGCCTCCCCCACTCTGGTCTTTGCTCTGTGTTATGCAGTTTGTTTTCCAGTTTCCCAAGTCTACCAACCTCCTTCTCCCATGGGGACTTTGACTTCCTGCCCTTCTATTTTGGATCTACTATCTCTCCTGTGTTTGCCAATTAAGTTTTTATCATTTTTCAGTTCTTGGATCAAATCTCCCTTTCTCAGGCATATGCCTTTCCCGAACCCATGCAAGGCAGGTTTTCCTCTTGTGCTCATTTGTTCCCCAATGCTGGGTGATGCAGAGAACGGAAATCAGGCACTTGTGAGCCAAGAACATTCTGCTAGGCAAGGGAAGCCAGCTGTCCAAAGACAGATCTTGTGTGATTCCTCTTATGGGTGGTACCTAGAGCAGTTAGATTCAGAGAGACAGAAAGTAGAAGGGTTTTGCCAGGAGCTGAGGGGTCGCAGTATGGAGAATTCTTGTTTGATGGGTATAGAGTTTCAGTTTTGCTAGATGAAAAGAGTTTTAGAAATGGATGGTGGTGACGGTCACAACAATAAGGATGTGCTTAGTGCCACTTCCTTGTACATTTAAAGATGGTAAATTTCATGCCATGTTTATTTTACCACAATTAAAAACAACTTTAAAAAACAATGGATCCAAGCAGATCAATTGGAAGATGATTTGCAGCAGTTAGGGGAAGAGACCAACTGGGAAATTGATGTGTGGAGTTCCTGGTAGGGATGGAGAGAGTCTGATTTGCCTGCAAGGTGATGGGGAGATGAAGTAGCTAGGATTGGATGATGGATTAGCTCTGGTCCAGGAGCAGGGGCGGTGCAGAGAAGGCAGTGGCAACCCACTCCAGTGTTCTTGCCTGGAGAATCCCAGGGACGGTGGAGCCTGGTGGGCTGCTATCTATGGGGTCACACACAGTCGGACAGGACTGAAGCAACTTAGCAGCAGGAGCAAGGGAGGGGGGAGGGTGCAGTGTTGGTGTTGAGAGTGGTTCCTGAGTCTTAGGCTTGCCCATGTGATAGAGACATTGACCACAACAGATAATTTCTTTTTTTTCTAACTTCTTATTTTGTATTGGAGTATAGCTGGTTAATGATGCTATGATAGTTTCAGGTGAACAGCGAAGGGATTCAGCCATATGTACACATGTATCCATTTCCCCCAAACTCCCCTGACATCTAGGCTGCCAAACACTCAGCTGAGTTCCCTGTGCTATTCAGTAGGTCTTTGTTAGTTAGCCATTTTAAATATAGCAGTGTGTACATGTCCATCCCAAACTCCCTAACTTCCTCTCTCCTTCCCCCCTGCAACCATAAATTCGTTCTCTAAGTCTGTGAGTCTCTTTCTCTTTTGTAAGTAAGTTCGTGTGTATCATTTCTTTTTATTTTTTCCAATTTATGGTTTGTTTTTTTTTACTTTACAATATTGTATTGGTTTTGCCATATTAGATTCCTCATATAAGGAATGTCATATGCTCTTTCTTCTGTAAGATAGAGATTCTTGATGAGGTCTCTTTCACAGCACTTTGCACTTACCACAAATATGACTAAATAAGTAACTGTGGGGGCATTAATTATACTCCTGTTGAACTATAAATAGCTCCCAAGGAAAAACCGTATCTGCCTTCTTCCCCAAGTGTCCCCATCAGCTAAATAATGTCTTGAATACAATGGAGACTCCATATTATATTTGTGCTCAGTTGTGTCCGACTCTTTGCGACCTCATGGCCTGTAGCCCACCAGGTTCCTCTGCCCATGGAATTCTCCAGACAAGAATACTGGAGTGGGTAGCCATTCCCTTCTCCAGGGGATCTTCCCGACACAGGCATTGAACCTGTGTCTCCTGCATTGCAGGCAGATTCTTTACTGCTGAGCCATTGAGATGCAGATGATTTATGGTTTGTCAAATCTACCCTTCTACCAGCTGACTTGGTTCTTTGCTTTCTTTATAGAGTTAAGGTTGTAAGGATCAATACACAGTACCCCTCCCTTCCATATCTGAGATGAGAACACATTGAGAGAGACGCATAGGACCAGGCAGAAAGAGATCAAGATACCACTTGTTTTTATGAAATCATTTGGGAAATGAATGTGTCTCTACGAGGTAGACTTATTTCCTCACCCAAATCAGACCATCTTAGCAGCAGAGCAAACCACATCAGGTCCTTTTCCTGGGGACTCGTGACACATGCTCCCTATAGGCAGATGGAGCTTGAAAGAGCATGGAAGCAGGGTCAAGCTGAGAGCTAACGCATCCTTCACACAGACTCCTGATCAGCTGTGTCGCTCCTCTTCCCTGGGGAGGAGTGAGTGATGGCTGGGAGGACAGCCCGAGCTTGTTTGTGGCTCTATAGAGCTCACTCTTCCTGCAACCCTGAGCAGTGAGGTGGAAGGGTTAGTAAACATAGGATAGCTTTTCTAGATGCAATTTTCAGAGCTAGTAGGTTTTGCTGGAGATCTTGGGAATAGCCAGCATCTCTGTCCCCTGACCATTCTCTGTCCTGCACAGGAGAAGGAGCTTGTGATACACACGTGTTCCTGGCTCCTCTGCTAGGCGCTCACTCTCGGCCAGCCTTTAAGACATCCCCTCCTTCCATCTTTCAAAGACCCAGGGTGGTCAGGAAGACTTTTGTCTTCCTGTTACTATAATGTTTTTTTTCTAACTTATGGACATGCCAGGGAGTGGGAGTGATGAAGTCAGTTTAGCTTTAGGCTGATGAAGCTTTCCTGTGACTGGTAAGAAGTTTTTCTTCAATATGACACTTTAAAGGATAAAAGAAACCTTCATGTAAAATGTTTTAGGAGATGGGTTTTCCGTACTTATTGTAAATCGTATCACACAGGCAGACAAGAAGAGTCAGCATTCTTAAAACTCTTAGATTACACTTCAGAGAAATGACAACATGCATTGTTTCAAATGCTTCTTCACAATGGGCTATTACTGAGCCATGAAACAGAATGAAATAATGCCATTTGCGACTACATGGTTGGACCTAGAGATTATCGTACTAAGCAAAGTAAGTCAGAAAGAGAAAGACAAATACCATAGTTCAGTTCAGTCGTTCAGTCGTGTCTGACTCTTTGCCACCCCATGGACTGCAGCATGCCAAGCTTCCCTGTCCATCACCAACTCCGGAGCTTACTCAAACTCACGTCCATCGAGTTGGTGATGCCGTCCAACCATCTCATCCTCTGTTGTCCCCTTCTCCTCCTGCCTTCAATCTTTCCCAGCATCAGGGTCTTTTCCAGTGAGTCAGTTCTTCGCATCAGGTGGCCAAAGTATTGGAGTTTCAGCTTCAGCATCACTCCTTCTAATGAATATTCAGGACTGATTTCCTTTAGGATGGACTGGTTGGATCTCCATAGGATATCACTTATATGTGGGATCTAAAATATGACACAAATGCACTTATCTACAAAACAGAAACAGATTCATGGATATGGACATAGAGAACAAACTTGTGGTGCCTAGGGGGAGGGATTTAGGGGAGGGATGGAGTGGGAGTTTGGGACTAGCAGATGCAAATTCTTACATATAGAATGGATAAAGAATATGTCCTACTGTACAGCACAGGGAACTATAGTCAATATCCTGTGATAAACCATTATGGAAAAGAAAAAGACTATATATATATACATATATATATATATATATGTATGTATATATATAGAATCACTTTGCTATACAGCAGAAACTAACACAACATTGTAAATCAACAATACTTCGATAAAAACAAATGTCTCTTGAAGTTAAGCAGTCTGGAGAAAGGAATGACTACCCACTCCAGTACTGTTGCCTGGAGAATTCCATGGACAGAGGAGCCTGTTGAAACACAACTGACACTTTCAGTAAAAACAAATGCCTCCTGAAGCTAAGCAGTCCAGAGTTTACCATATAGCTCTTTCTTGTTTTTTTCCAAAAGTTGTGTTAAGGATTAGAGGAATAACCATGCATGAGCTTTGGCAGTGATACAGAATAAGGAAAGGAGATGTTAGCAACCCACCAAAGAAGGGGTCAAGGCCGGACTGATATTCACTGTTGGTTGGCTACTTTTAGAATATGCAGCTCGCATATCAGAATGCTAGCTAGTGATAGCTTTTGTTTACAAAGCATTCTATACTTTACATTCTGTTTTTCCTTAGGGTCAGTGAGCTAGGTGATGTTGCAAGCCACTCTGCAGAAGCCTCACAAGGGCTTCTACCAGAACTGGGCTGGTTCTCACCTGTTCTCACCCATCATTCTTCAAGTGGGCTCCACAGAGTGGTGTCCACATGGCTAAAATGCAGCGCTTCCAAGAACTGAGTAAAATCCGGTAAAAGTCAGGTGGTATTTTGTGCAACAATGAAGTTTAAACCTCTTCTGTGGCTTCCCCTGGCCTCAGAGTGAAGGCCAAGTTCATACATGTGCTTGCAAGACTTTCTGGGATCTTCCCTATGCAGCATCATCTTTCACCAATCCAGGCCTCACTTTTTCCTCGGAGTCTTAGTCATATGAAAGGATTTTCTATCTGCTCTAAGGATTGTCTCTCTGGGCTCTAATCCAAAGGTTTCCCACGTTTTCTCATTTCTTGGGACCCTTGGTGTAAAAATTTCAGTAATTTTTTCACACCACTCATGGGCCAAATCAAAAACTTAGCTATTCCATTTATTAAGTGGTTACGTCCTAACAGTTTAGTAGTTGTTTGAAAAGAGAACACATAAACTGAAAGAAAAAATATTTTTATTTCCCTCCTAAATAACCACAACCAATTACTTGTGGGGTGTTTCAGTCAGTCAGTTCAGTCACTCAGTTGTGTCCGACTCTTTATGACCCCATGGACTGCGTGCAGCACGCCAGGCCTCCCCGTCCATCACCAACTCCTGGAGCTTGCTCAAACTCATGTCCATTGAGTCAGTGATCCCATCCAACCATCTCATCCTCTGTCCCATTCTTTGTTTACCTGTTGGGCAAACATCCACAGACCTTCTTGTCAGACCTTAGCATCAGACTGGACACCCATTGCACATTAATTTTCATGCAACTACTGCTTTTTATCACAGAGAATTCTGAAAAATACAGGATGTGGTATAATCTGTGGAAACCTTGAACTACCTGGTCACACAGGAAGTGCCCAGAGATACTGAGAATTGCTGTACTTCTCGGGAGCTTTGCAAACGTCCATGGTGGCCCTGGGGGTTTACTGTGGTACGCTGGGCCACCTGGGCAGACAGTATGGGAACTATGGTTCTGAGCCTTTGCGTTTGCTGTTAACTCTGCTTGAACGTGTCACCTCTCATGCTTTAGCTCTCAGCATGGATGTGGTGCCTCCTAGAAGGCTCCCTGAGCCTCTCAGACTAAGCTCGGAGGTACTCCTGCGTACTCCCCTCGCACACACTGTCCTCGGTCCTATACCCTTCACACTGTCATTTTGACTTCTCTTTCCTTGCACTGGGCTTTCGGTTCCTTGAGGAACTGCCCTCATGTTACCATATTGCAGATGCTTCATAAAGGTGTAGATTGGATGAATGAATGAATGAGTGAATGAAAACCTATTGAATTTGGTTTGGAATAAGCTTGTATATTGCAGGAAATAAAATAATAGTTCGCGACAGGTTGACGTACACGGCTCTTTTCATTTGTCTTTTGAAATGGCCTGACCTTAAAGGCATGCCATATCTATTTCTCCCCATGGCCTCGTTTTCTCTCTGGCCACTTTCTCCCGACCTCTCTGGGAACAAGCACATCATCCTTCTAAATCATAATACTGACAACAGTGGAGGGCAGTTTGATTCTTTTGCATTTATTCGTGTTGTGAGGCATTGACCCATGCATACATCTCTTGGCTCAGAAACTGTAGATTTAACCTGTTTCAGATGTGTTTGTTGTTTCCTTGAGAAGGAAATATATTAAGTTGCCTGATGGCTCGGATTCCCAGGCCCCTGTAATATTCTGAAAATACAGCTGTGCTTGCAGCTACTTAACTGAGAGGTGATGGCGACTTGAGGACTGTGGCACGGCTCCTCTCAGAGGGAGTAGGGCTTGGGTTTTACACTAAAGCATGTGGGCAAGGTCACTCCAGGCCTCGACCAGCAGATGGTGGCCAGTCAGGGGCCTGCTCACTGTCTTGTTTATTTTTCATGTCTGTTCCTGGAACTAAAGTAACATCAGGAGCCTTCTGACATGATGAGTACACTCCACCAAGTTGGAATGATTCACATGGCTTTTCAGAGCTCTGTGAACATTGTTGTCTTCAGTTTTGCCTTATCTTTATAATATGAGGATGGTAATGCTTTCATGAGCACAGAGGGCTGTTTTTACTAGTAAATTAAACAACAGGTTCATCAGAATAGTGATACGGACTTCGTCCTATGTATCTTCACTTAGGAAGAACATTGTGTCCTATTCCCATAAGGTTGCCTGTCCAATCTAGGCCTTTCCCATAGGCTTTTGTTTTGTTTTGTTTTGTTTTTGTTTTTGTTTTTAAAAAAAAAAAAAAAACCTTTTCCCAATGGCCCTGGAAAGTGACAGAAAAGTTTGTTCCTTGTTCATTGAGGCTTAGCAGTGTTCAGCAACTTCCCAAGGGCAGCTCAGCTGGGAAACCCTCTGCTTTCTCCTCGGCATTGACTCCCTCACTGCAGGCAAAGATTTCCCTCCCTTCTACTGCAACTGTGCAGTCCTTGAAGACTTTCGTTACACAGACTGAGGCTTCAGGACTGAAGGTCTGGCCAGTGTTTCTTGTGGGAGGCCATGGAGGGCTGAGGGGGCTGCAGAGATGTTTCCACTTACTCACTCCTGATGCTTTTGCAGAGGAATATCTGTTTCTATTCACCTTTTCACGCCATTAAATAATAGCGTCTTTATAACTTGAGAAGGAGTATAAGAAGCAGCATCATATGCAATAGAATAACTTCAGGAAATGTGAAGTAGCACAAAGAGAATTCTTTTGCCTCCTGGTCCTGCTCCTAACATTCCCAAACATGTTAGGCAGTTGCCTGTGGGTCCCTGGATCTCACTTGCCACGTATCACTTCTCCACCTACATCACTTCACGTGAAGGAACAATGGACTAGCACATCCACAGATGCTCCAAATTGGTCTCCAGGTGTTCCACCAATGGGAAGGAGTATTATTTTTATCAGAAGCACATGGGAAGTGATTTCAAAGCTCGCATCCATCGTTGACAGGAAAAGTGGCTTGACTGATGTAATGAGATAAATTACTACTAAGAAATTTTTACCAAGTCTTGATTTCATACCTATTATGGGAATCTAAATGCCTCTTGTGCATTATCTTATGCATTCATCCCAGCAGTGCCACCAGGTAGGTACTCAGTGGAAGATTTCTTACTCCACATAAGAACACACCCAGTAACCTAGCATTCCTCCAGGCCCTCTCTCAAGCACTGTTCACCGTCTGGGGCATGTGGAGTCTCTCGCTCTTGGCTGTTTTCTAATGCCATTTGGCACTGCTGATTCCCCCCACTTGAACTGTGTTCTTAGCTAAAGTCATTTTAATATTATCATCAAGACTTTCGGGTGTACCTTTACCATATAATTAAATGATATAATTAATATAACTAAACTATAGTTTAATAACAGAATTTAATTATTATATAACAATGACATAGTACAGGAAGAACCATGTCAATAAACAACTAAGTTGTATATTTTGGAACAACCTTGATTGCCATAAAAATTAAATATAAACAAGACAACTAAAAAAAAATGGAGGGAAAGATAAAAATGAGAAAAGAATGCTGTACTCTGATTACTTCACAAATGTCTTTTTTTTTACATTTTCCTTACATCTTAAAGATACCTAGGCCAAAAGCATTTGGCAGCTTCTTTGTGGTTTCAGCACATAAAACAGGAAGGCGATGTTTTAATAGAATTTCCTACCTGAGCATGTTCTTACAGAAGAAGTCTTAGCTTCATTTCACAACATTGTCTAATGAAGGCATGTTTATAGATGTTTATAGATCTTACATTAAAATGTGGTTGGCCTCATAAGAATTCCTGCAGAATCATTACTCCCATTTTTCAGATAGGGGAACTGAGGTGCCAAGAGGATCATGGGCTTTAGCTCAGGATGGAAAGACCCGGAGTTAATCATTTATATTGTTTCTTCATCCTGTTGTCTCTTTCTGTCTTTAGAATGTCATGGGTATCATCTTGGACATCCTACACAATTTAGACAATCCTGGCAGCTTCCTTATTACAGTCATGTCCCAGCAAATGACTGGTCTTTTAAAGTCCCTGATTTTTCAAGCCATACTAAGGACAGTGTCCTCGCTCTACTCCTGGGAATGAAGGCTTTTTTCTGTGTGCCATCCTTTCCCGTGGGAGGAGAGACAAGCTCAGTAACTTCTTTCCTCCTTACAAGCCAAGATAAATGTCATAACAGAGATGAGCCATCAGATACTTGGAATTTGATGCTGTTTGCGTTTCCTTCTTGCTTCTTTGGGGCTGAAGCTTCTTAATCGACAGGTGCCAAGATTGAAAAGTGTCAAATACGTGAGGAGGATAAAAGCCTTCTTTTTGGAGAAACTAATAACTGCTCCATCATCCTGTACAATAACCCAGGTGTGTGTGTGTGTGCGCCTGCCCACATGTGCCAGATTGGATAATCTCAGGCCTTACAGACACCTATCACAGTAGACTGCCTCTTCACCAGAGCTGAGAGGGAGGTCTCTTATCTGAGCTGGGGATTTTGACAAAGCCGCATTTTGAGATGTGGGGTTTATTTCTGCTGAGTATCTGGCTTGATGAGTATGGAGAAGCACATACAAAGCAGGCTGGAGCCCCGCCCGGCCCCAGCCTCCCCAGGGCTGCACAATCAGGAAGTGCTTCTCCCTCCCATTGTGGCTTCAGAGAGAAGTATGCTTTACATATGCAAATGCAAGCCCCCAGTTTCACTTAATAATTATCAGCTGGAGATTCTATTGATGAGCAGCTGAAGCTACTCATCAGGAGAGAAACTGTGAGTTAACCATTTCTAGGTCCCCCTGGAGACTGCTGCTTCCAACCAGCCTCTGAATACTCTGTTGATGGCAGACAAAGTTTCCGATTTCCCCCCATTCTTCCCTTCTCCTGTCTGGTGGGAGTCTGGCAACTGAGCCTTCCCGACTCCTTTTATCATCGTATGTGCATCTTTCCTCTGCCCCCACCTGCTCTCTGTTGCATAGACTACGGAAGGCAGAATAGGTCCATCTCTATTTGCAGCCCTGGGATTGCTTGCTGCTGCTGCTGCTAAGTCGCTTCAGTCGTGTCCTACTCTGTGTGACCCCATAGACGGCAGCCCACTAGGCTCCTCCAGGATTCTCCAGGCAAGAATACTGGAGTGGGTTGCCATTTCCTTCTCCAATGCATGAAAGTGAAAAGCGAAAGTGAAGTCACTCAGTCATGCCTGACTCTTAGTGACCCCATGGACTGCAGCCTACCAGGCTCCTCTGTCCATGGGATTTTCCAGGCAACAGTACTGGAGTGGGGTGCCATTGCCTTCTCCACAGCTTCGCAAATAATGGCCTCATGTTAACTCCTATAGTAGCTCTCCAGCTTAGGTGACCAAAGGCTGGCATTCTTTCGAAAGGACCCAAGATGGGGAAGGGGATTGGGAAGAATGAACTCGGAGTTTGAGGTTGGTAGATGCAAACTATTACATATAGAACCAGTGGACAGCAAGGTCCTACTCAGTAGCACAGGGAACTATATTCAGTGTCCTGGGATAAACCATAATGGGAAAGAACGTTGAAAAGAGGAATTTCCCTGGTGGTCCAATGGCTGTGACTCCAGGCTCCCAGTGCAGGGGGCCTGGATTTGATCCCTGATCAGGGAACTAGATCCCACATGCTCAGCTAAGATCCAGTGTAGCCAAATAAATGTTTGTGTTTTTTTTTTAACAAAAGAATGCATAAATATGTATCAGTGAGTCACTTTGCTGTACAGTAGAAACTAACACAGCATTGTAAGTCAGCTGTGTTAGTTAGTCACTCAGTCGTGCCTGACTCTTTGCGACCCTGTGGACTGTAGCCCGCCAAGCTCCTCTGTCTGTGGGATTTCCCAGGCAAGAATACTGGAATGGGTAACCATTCCCTTCTCCATGGGATCTTCCCCACCCAGGGATCGAACCTGCGTCTCCTGCATTGCAGGCAGATTGTTTATTGTCTGAGCCACCAGAGAAGCCCCCAAGGTCAACTGTACTTTAAAATATAAAATTTGATGGTGAAAGGACACAAGAGGACTTCACAGCAGGGCACCTAGGATGCTGAGATCAAGATCAGTGTCAGTTCAGTTGCTCAGTCATGCCTGACTCTGAGACCCCATGGACTGCAGTATACCAGGCTGCCCTGTCCATCACCAACTCCCGAGTTTACCCAAACTCATGTCCATTGAGTCACTGATGCCATCCAACCATCTCATCCTCTGTTGCCCCCTTCTCCTGCTTTCAATCTTTCCCAGCATCAGGGTCTTTTCCAGTGAGTCAGTTCTTTGCATCAGGTGGCCAAAGTATTAGAGTGTCAGCTTCAGCATCAGTCCTTCCAGTGAATATTCAGGGCTGATTTCCTTTAGGATGGATTGGTTGTGTCAGGCGAGTGTATTCTCCTCAGTTCTGTCTTGTCACAACAAAGATTTGGAGCGACGGACATTAAAGCCCTCAGCGCGTCACAGCTCTCGGGTCTTGGACAAACCATGTTATAGCTCTTAGACAAATCAGTGTTACAGCTCTATTTTATTTAGAAGATAGAAGGAGAATCCATCCTCGAAGTGTGAGGGCATGCCAACCCAAAGACGCGAAGAGAAGAGAGTGGAGGAGTGCGCCAGCGCACGGGGGAGGGAAAGAGAGAGAGAGAGAGAGAGAGAGCGCACACGCACGGCGGGGAGAGAGAAAGAACGCGCTTTGGCTCCTCCTCTTATATGTTTTTTCCTCCCCTGGGCCTGCCCTGTGCAAATTGGGCTTAGCCAGGAGTGCTGTTTGTTCTTCCTGAGGTCTTCACTCGGGTCCTCGGACCTTCCTTTGTTCTATTTTCGCGGGCTTTACCCTTCCTTGTCTTTTAGCCACTGCCATTTTGGACTCCTGTTTTCTAACTACCTAACAGTTGGATCTCCTTGCAAGCCAAGAGACCCTCAACAGTCTTCTCCAATACCACAGTTCAAAAGCATCAATTATTTGATGCTCAGTTTTCTTTATGGTCCAACTCTCACATCCGTACATGACTACTGGATAAACCATAGCTTTGCTAGGTGGACCTTTGTTGGCAAAATAACATCTCTTCTTTTTAATATGCTATCTAGGTTGGTCATAGCATTTCTTCCAAGGAGCAAGCATCTTTTAATTTCATGGCTGTAGTCACCATCTGCAGTGATTTTGGAGCCCAAAAAAATAAAGTCTGTCACTGTTTCCATTGTTTCCCCATCTATTTCCCATGAAGTGATGGCACCAGATACCATGATCTTAGTTTTCTGAATGTTTTAAGCCAACTTTTTCACTCTTCTCTTTCACTTTCATCAAGAGGCTCTTTAGCTGTTCTTTACTTTCTGCCGTAAGGGTAGTATCATCTGCATATCTGAGATCAAAATGCCAGGAATTTTCCTCTCTGCTTCCCCTTTTCTTTCTTCTGCGTGTGCTTGTCCTTCAGGATATCTGATAGTGTATTTGGGTTGCTCTGTCAGCCTCATATGTTCTGGCTGTGTTTGAACAGAGTTCAGAGGGCTGTTAGAAATGGTTTTATGAGGATTTTCTTCACATCCATCTTTCTTCAGGAAATTCTTTACTTTCTTGATCCCTACTGAAACTGTTCTACCGCTTGTCTCTCTCATAAGTATACGCCGTGCAGGGTGTCCCCACTTGTCACATGGGAATGCAACCTTGATTTCCTTGAAAGAGCTATTTAGAGGCAGAAGGTGGAATGAAAACAGGGGTGTGGGGGGCGGGGCATGGTGTCAATTCAACCTCTTCCCTTTGTTTGCAGAAAGTCTTGACAAGTTACTACAGCTCAGTGAGCCCTTGCTTTTTCCTTTTTAAAATGGAAACAATAAAACCCTCTTCAGAGATTCAGGACCTAAATAAGATCATGTCTGAGACTCACTCAGCCAACATGCATGGTCAGTAAGGGTGCTCAGAATTGTCCTCCTCTTTCGGAACCCAATCACTGTCATTGAGCTGTTCTAGTAATTGCTTGTATTCCTTGCCTTGGTCATTTAAGACCTTGATTGCAGGCCTATTACATGCTTGGTTCTATAGACTCTGGAGGTATAATAGTGGCTGAGACAGATCCACAAAATACCCTTCTACCACTGAATTTGTATTCCAGGGGTAGAGACAGGCCAACAAGAAGGAAACAAATGTCTGCGTGGGGAGAATGCTGTGATATGTGGAGAAGAAGAGCTAGAGATGGAGTGAGCAAGACTGGGCCGACAGATGGGCAGGGATGGGGCTTCAGGGGCTGGCGCACAGATTCTTCTCCAAGGACTGGTAGTGAAGCAGGCCTCCTAGTTCAGAGTGTGAAAGCCAGCAGCGGGTGCAGAGGCCCCAAGGTGAGACAGTACTTGGTACATTCAAGAGCATCTAGAAGGCCAGTGAGGCGGCTGCAGAGGGAGTGGAAGAACTGTCTAAGGTCAGATAGATAACTCTGGTCAAGGCTCGTGACCCATGTAACCCACGGTGAGGCGTTTGGCTTTTGTTTCTGGTTTGATGGGAAGCCATATGAGCGGTGGTTTGAGCACGGTACTGAGAGGGTCTGAGAACCATTTTAAGTGTCCTCCGGCTGCTGAGTGGCGAGTGGACTGAAGCAGGGTGGCTGGGTAGGAGGCTGTTGCATAAATCCAGGTGGGAAATGGTGGGGCCTGGGACTTGCGTGGTGGTGGTGGTCAGACTGTGGATTCGGGGTGGACTTTGAAGGCAGAGCCAACATTCTGACACGTTGTGTGTGGAAAGTGAGGGAAGAAATTCAGGGATGAGCCTGTTGCATTGGGAACAGCAATAATGCTGTTGACTGAAGTGGGGAGCAGAAGGTTTGGGAAGGCCTCTAATCTGTTTTGCTGTTTTGTTAGGCTGTACCGGGTCTTAGTTTTGGCACGCAGGACCTTTAGTTCTGGCATGTAAGATCTAGTTCCCTGACCAGGGATCCAGCCTGAGCCCCCTGCATTGGGAACACAGAGCCTTAACCACTGGACCACCAGGGAGGTCCCAGGAAAGGCTCTCTTTGGATGAGGGGACATCACTTCACTCCTCAGTCATCGTCATCTTTCCACAGTTGGGAGCATGTAAGAATGCCTATCACTTACAAACATGTTGCTGGACATTCAGGAAAGTCAAGAGGCTCAGTGTCATCCCTGCCTTCCCTGGCACCGTATCTGCCTTGAACAGGTGCTGAGGGGATGGGAGTCCCAGTGCCAAGCAGTTTGCACGAACAGCTGCTACAAATGCGGTGAGACCCATCCCCTTAGATCCGTGGGAGGGGTTCCAGGAAATCTAGTTACTGGGAGAGGAACAGAGCCCCCAGCCCACTCTGGGCAGATTGGATAAGGCTGCCTCGAAGGGACTTTTGAGCCAGGTATTGGAGAGGCAGTGGGGATTCACCAGGTGACAAGGCCTGCAGATGAGACAGCACACTCCAGTTGCCAGGGCTTCCATGTGTAAGGGCTCTGGAGATAACTGGGCAGTGAAGATCCCTGGTTCTTGGAGGTACACTTCAGGCAGAAAATGGAGTCAGAAAGTGCAGGAGATTTCAAGAGCAGTTCCAGAAAGCCCTATGAATAAGGATTTCCTCTTGATGATAGATCCTCTCCAATTACCCCATCTAGACGTGGCTTTTGAGGTCAGTCCCATTAGTACAGCCTCAGGTGGGCCTCTGGCCTGCCAGGGCATCTCCTGTCTGTGGCCAGGAACTGCAGTCTGGTCCTGGAGCACCACCACCCAGGTATCCCTCGGGTTCTCTCTGGGTGCTCCCTGCACTCAAGCCCATGCTTCTTTGAACTTGCCAAGAAAACTCCTGGCTTTGCCTCCTAGTGGAGCTGAATTGAGAGTCCTTCATTTTTTTTATGCCTCTGTGATAAGGTTGGAAGGACCTTCTAGAAAAATCTCCATTACCCCTGGAGTAGGACTTGGGAGAAAATAACAATCTGTCAAAAGTAGAGATGGCAGCTTTTTCTTAACAGGTATTAGCACGATATTTTACCCAAGCATCTATCTTGCTCTTGGTAATGCCTTATCTTTGCCAAGTGCCCATCCTGATAAAATACTATTTCTGTCAAACTGAACTCCTGATAAAAATCTTCTATCTATCCCCGCCCCCAATCTATGCTGATAAAACCTCATGCTTCATTTCTTATTTCCTCCCAAGGGATAGTTTGGATTTGTCAGGAAAGGGTGAAAAAAGGATGATAAGGGTTTTTCTTCTTCTTTTTAAAAATTTTGTCTCCCTATATTAATAGATGCTCATGGCAATTGGAGTATAACTTTAAGTCAAACTGATAAGGAGGGCATTGGAGACTGTGAAGAAAGGAAAAGGAGAGAGAGAAAAGCAGAGCAGTCATTTATAGGCAAAGGGATGCTCAGGCAGGCTTTTGCTTGCTTTCTCTTGTTTTTAATTTACAATTGAGCCGAGGCTGGTAACATTGATTTAGGTGACGTGGCAGTTTACAGGAAGGGGATGCTGTTGAAAGAATCAACCGCATTCACAAAAATACTCGCTTCCTCTGGTCTTTGAAATGTGTAGAAATAGTCTCTTTTATTATTGAAGTATAATTGCTTTACAGTTTCTGCTGTACAATGAAGTGAATCAGCTGTATGGTTTATATCTAGCCCCTCCCTCTTGAGCCTCCCTTATCCCAACCACCTAGGTCATCAGAATGCCAAGCTGAGCTCCCTGCTCTATAGAGCAGGTCCCACTAGCTGTTTTACAGATGGTTGTGTGTATATGTCAATCCCAGCCTCCCAATTCATCCCGCCCTGCCCTTTGCCCATTTTCTATGTCTTCATCTCTATTCCTGCCCTGGAAATAGGTTCATCTGTAGCATTTTTATAAATTCCACATACATGGATTAATATACAATATTTGCTTTTTTCTTTTTTTTTTTTCCTCTTTCTTTCTTCACTCTGCACGACAGATTCTAGGTCCATCCACAACTCTGCAAATGAGCCAGTTTTGTGCCTTTTTATGGCTGACTAATACTCCATTGTGTATATGTACCACACCTTCTTTATCCACTCATCTGTTGATGGACATTTGGCTCACTTCCTTGTCCTGCCTATTGTAGCTCGCTTCCTTGTCCTGGCTATTGTAAATAGTGCTGCAATGATCATTGGGGTATAATGTGTCATTATGAATTAAATGTTTTTCTCAGGGTATATACCCAGAAGTAGGATTCCTGGGTCCTATGATAGTTCTAATTTTAGTTTTTTAAGGAACTTCTGTGTTGTTCTTCATAGTAGCTATATCAATTTACATTCCCACCGACAGTGCAAGAGGGTTCCCTTTTCTCCACACCCTCTCCAGCATTTATTGTTTATAGATTTTTTGATGATGGCCATTTTGACAAGTGTGGGGGTGATACTTCAATTGTCGTAACAGTTTTGATTTGCATTTCTCTAATAATTAGTGACGTTGAGCATCTTCTTATGTGCCTCTTGGTCATCTTTGTGTCTTCCTTGGAGAGATGTAGGGATATTCTCTATGGCAACAACTGGTGCTGGTGGTGGGCTCCATAGCCATTTCAGACTTTAACCATGCACGTCAAGAGTCCTGCTTGTCTGGATAACTCTTTCTACTGATCTGCTTCCCAACTCCTTTTTTTCAGTATCTCATCAGGTCTAACTATATCATGAACACTGCAGGCCAAGTTGGGTTCTCCTGAGGCAGTGCTTTCTGCATGCAGTTTGCATGAAGAGCAGTGGCTATATCTCAAAGCCAGTTCAGTGTAGAGCAGATGAGGTGTGTCAGAGGGCCCAGAAAATGTGATGCAGATCAAGCCAGTCCTCACTGACACAGGAGCTCCTGAAACACTAGAGGTGGGAGAGGGGGTTTTTCCCTGTGTTGATCCTCACTTACATGCAGCCCCGAGAAAGAGCCTTTGCTCAGATTGGCATATGCCTCATTTCAGATGCCATGGCGGATAAGCACACTGATGACCGTCACTGACATAGAGTTTGAGGAATACTGTCTCAACTTCTAGCCATGGTTTGCACTCAGTTTTCCTTTTTCTTGCCTAGAGAATCCCATGGACGGAGAGGCTTGGTGGGCTACAGTCCACGGGTCGCAAACAGTCGGACACGACTGAGGAACTTCACTTTCCTTTTTCACTCCCAGAACATTCATGAGAATGTGCTGTCCTCCAAACACAGGAGAATATCCAAGTCCAGCTGTGCTGTTTGGTTGTCCCCTTCTTTCCTGGATGAGCGGAGCACCGTCCTTCAAGTCCGACACAGTCCAGTGAAAGATCCATGCATGCTAGAAGGCAGTCATTCTTTTGAGTCCTTTTTACAAGAGTCCTTGACTCTTTTCCCTAGATCTGAATTCCACTCTGACACTTCACCCCTAAAATGAGATAACCTAGGAGCCCTGGGGGTAGGGGGACTTCGCTGGTGGCTCAGTGGTAAAGAATCCACCTGCTAATGCAAGAGACATGGGTTTGATCCCCAGGCAGGGAAGAATCCCTGGAGAAGGAAATGACAACCCACTCCAGTATTCTTGCCTAGAAAATCCCATGGACAGAAGAATCTGGCAGGCTACAGTCCATGGAGTCACAAAAGAGTCGCACGTGACTTAGCAACTAAACAACAACAGCAACAAAGAGCCCTGAGGAAGAGAAGGGAGCAGAATGGATGAGTGAGGGCTTTGTAGGTTTGTCTTGAGTCCTGATGCAGCTGCTGACTGCCATTGAAATCTTCTATCCCTCCATAATCCAAACCAGACTTTCTTGTCAATACTCCCCATTAAAATTATTTTTCAATGTTTTCTGATGAATAAAAATGGCCACTGAGAATGACAGTGTGAGGCTTACACCAAGTATGAGTTCACATTTTTAGAAAAGAATAGTTTTCAGTATCCTTAGTGTGACAGATATAAAATTTAAAACCTCGATGAAGAGTTCATCCCATGTAGCTTTCTTGACGTGAACAAGATTTTAGTTACCAAAAAAAAAAAAAAAAGAGTAAGCCTCATTAAGAATGGTTTACTATAAAATATGATTCTCTCCAACATATATGATTTGCTACTCTTGGAACATATTAGTGGGATTTTATATGGGCTATGAATATTTCATATAAAATAGCACATTTATTGCTAAGGCTAAAAAAAATAGATCAATGGAAAAATATGAAGTCGTTTATCTTGAGTGCTTCCAAAAAGGAAATTATAAGGAGGAATTCTAGAATATTTCTGATTATTCAATCAAAGGCCATGTTGGTTGGTAACTTGGGGTGGCATGTCCATTTCACACTTTGCAAAGGATAAGATCATTGTGCTCATTTTGCTTCTGGTTTTGAAGTCTCTCCTAATAAAGGGAACTTTTTCCAACTATCGCAAGTATATGAACTATGTCTCAAGGCACCGTAGAACAGGAAACAGCCATTGAAGGTCACCAGTAAAGCTTGGCATCTTTGAGGCTACGCAAGAAAAACATGATTGAAGTTAGTGAACTAAATAGGGGCAGAGAGTGATCAAAGGTGATGGGAATGTAAATTTATTTTGCTCTCACACACTGGTTGATTCTTGAGACTGGAATAAAGACCACATTTTCTGGGATGCACCGTGTTGTTAAACTCCAATAGTTGTTTTCTAAACTACCTAAGTGGTCTAAGCCCATGTCATTCAATTATATAAAAAATAGAGCCCTAAATACATTATACTTGTTTGCTGACGATTTCAATGCTACCAACAAAGTCTTTCTGTTAATACTTAGATTCTTTGGACATCAAAGAGAAATAAGATTGGCCAGATTTAGAAGCGGAAAGATTCAGTTACACTTCTATAAGAACAGTGGTTCAAAGACCAACTGTCTCCGACTTTTAGAACTTAGGATGTTTGGGGGGGAAAAAAATTGAAGCTTTGAAATCATTGATCCTGAAGTTTCAAGGGGCAAACCACTGATACTGTTGCTTATTAGGATACCTTTAAGCACTTCTAGCCAAAACCCAGCTAGGGAGACAGCAAATTGGTGCTAAAAATGTCTTCATTTTCTTGACTTAATGAAGCTCTTTAAGACAAGGTTCTGGAAAACAGTTTCATGAAGGAAAAATCTATTATGATGAGATGAATCTAGGCCGCTTTTTCTAGCCTGCTGGTTGCAGTTCTTTTCTGCCTTTTTTTTTTTCTCTCTCTCTCTTTTTAGTATATTTTATTTTTTTAATTAGAGGACAATTACTTTACAATATTGTGATGGTTTTTGCCATACATCAACTTGATTTGGCATTAGTTATATGTATGTCCCCTCCCTCTTGAACCCCCATCCTGCGTCCGTCCCCATCCCACCCCTCTAGGCTGTCAAAGAGCACTGGCTTTGGGTTCCTTGCATCATGCAACAAACCCCCACTGGCTGTCTATTTTACATACGGTAATGTACATGTTTCAATGCTGTTCTCTCATATCATCCCACCCTCTCCTTCCCCCACTGTGTCCAAAATGTCTGTGTTTGCTTGGCTGCCCTTCAAGTAGGATCATCAATGCTATCTTTCTTAATTCCATATATATGTACATTAATATGATATTTGTCTTGCTCTTTTTTACCTACTTCACAGTAACAGGCTCTAGGTTCGTCCACCTCATTAAAACTGACTCAAATGTGTTCCTCTTTGTAGCTAAGTAATATTCTATTGTATATATGTACCACAACTTCCTTATCAATTCATCTCCCAGTAAACATCTAGGTTGCCTCCATGTCCTAGCTATTGTAAATAGTGCCGCAGTGAACATTGGGGTACAGGTGTCTTTGTCAGTTCTGGCTTCTCAGGGTATATGCCTAGTAACGGAATGACTAGGTCATATAGTAGCTTTATTCCTAGTTTTTAAGAAATCTCCATACTGCTCTCCATACGGACTGTATCAATTTACATTCCACCAACAGTCGAAGAGCGTTCCCTTTTCTCCACACCCTCTCTAGGATTTATTGTCTATATACTTTTTGATGATAGCCATTCTGACTGGTGTGAGATGCTGCCTCTTTGCAGTTTTTATTTGCATTTCTCTAATAATGAGCAATGTTGGGCATCTTTTCATGTGTTTATTAGCCATTTTCTTTGGAGAATGGCTTCTATGTCTTCTTTGGAGAAATGTCTGTTTAACTCTTCTGCCCACTTTTTGATTGGGTTCTTTGTTTTGCTGGTATTGAGCTGCATGAGCTTGTATATTTTGGAGATGGGAAAACTGGTCAACTGTGTGTAAAAGAATGGAATTAGAACACCTCCTAACACCATACACAAAAATAAACTCAAAATGGATTAAAGACCTAAATATAAGACCAGAAACTATAAAATTCTTAGAGGAAAACATAGGCAGAACACTCTCTGACATACACCATGGCAAGATCCTCTATGACCCACTTCCTAGAATAATGGCAGTAAAAACAAAAATAAACAAATGGGACCTAATCAAACGTAAAAGCTTTTGCACACGGAGGAAACTATAAGCAAGGAGAAAACTCAGCCCTCAGAATAAGATAAATTATTGACCTATATATAGAAAACTATAAAACACTGATGAAAGAAATCAAAGAGGACACTAATAGATGGAGAAATATACCATGTTCATGGATCGGAAGAATCAATATAGTGAAAATGAGTATACTACCCAAAGCAATTTACAAATTCAATGCAATCCCTATCAAGCTACCAGCCACATTTTTCACAGAACTAGAACAAATAATTTCAAGATTTGTATGGAAATACAAAAAACCTCGAATAGCCAAAGCAATCTTGAGAAAGAAGAATGGAACTGGAGGAATCAACTTGCCTGACTTCAGGCTCTACTACAAAGCCACAGTCATCAAGACAGTATGGTACTGGCACAAAGACAGACATATAGATCAATGGAACAAAATAGAAAGCCCAGAGATAAATCCACACACATATGGACACCTTATCTTTGACAAAGGAGGCAAGAATATACAATGGAGTAAAGACAATCTCTTTAACAAGTGGTGCTGGGAAAACTGGTCAACCACTTGTAAAAGAATGAAACTAGATCACTTTCTAACACCGCACACAAAAATAAACTCAAAATGGATTAAAGATCTAAATGTAAGATCAGAAACTATAAAACTCCTAGAGGAGAACATAGGCAAAACACTCTCAGACATAAATCACAGCAGGATCCTCTATGATCCACCTCCCAGAATTCTGGAAATAAAAGCAAAAATAAACAAATGGGATCTAATTAAAATTAAAAGCTTCTGCACAACAAAGGAAAATATAAGCAAGGTGAAAAGACAGCCTTCTGAATGGGAGAAAATAATAGCAAATGAAGCAACTGACAAACAACTAATCTCAAAAATATACAAGCAACTTATGCAGCTCAACTCCAGAAAAATAAACGACCCAATCAAAAAATGGGCCAAAGAACTAAATAGACATTTCTCCAAAGAAGACATACGGATGGCTAACAAACACATGAAAAGATGCTCAACATCACTCATTATTAGAGAAATGCAAATCAAAACCACAATGAGGTACCACTTCACACCAGTCAGAATGGCTGCGATCCAAAAATCTGCAAGCAATAAATGCTGGAGAGGGTGTGGAGAAAAGGGAACCCTCCTACACTGTTGGTGGGAATGCAAACTAGTACAGCCACTATGGAGAACAGTGTGGAGATTCCTTAAAAAATTGCAAATAGAACTACCTTATGACCCAGCAATCCCACTGCTGGGCATACACACTGAGGAAACCAGAATTGAAAGAGACACATGTACCCCAATGTTCATCGCAGCACTGTTTATAATAGCCAGGACATGGAAACAACCTAGATGTCCATCAGCAGATGAATGGATAAGAAAGCTGTGGTACATATACACAATGGAGTATTACTCAGCCATTAAAAAGAATTCATTTGAATCAGTTCTGATGAGATGGATGAAACTGGAGCCGATTATACAGAGTGAAGTAAGCCAGAAAGAAAAACACCAACACAGTATACTAACACATATATATGGAATTTAGGAAGATGGCAATGACGACCCTGTATGCAAGACAGGGAAAGAGACACAGATGTGTATAACGGACTTTTGGACTCAGAGGGAGAGGGAGAGGGTGGGATGATTTGGGAGAATGACATTCTAACATGTATACTATCATTTGAATCGAATCGCCAGTCTATGTCTGACGCAGGATGCAGCATGCTTGGGGCTGGTGCATGGGGATGACCCAGAAAGATGTTCTGGGGAGGGAGGTGGGAGGGGGGTTCATGTTTGGGAATGCATGTAAGAATTAAAGATTTTAAAATTTAAAAAATAAAAAATAAAATTTAAAAAAGAAAGGAAAAAAAAATAAGATAAATTATTAGCAACTGAAACAATTGATAAAGAATTAATTAATCTCCAGGATATACAAGCCGATTCTTTCTAGAAGTTGTGGGGTGCTCTTTCCTTACTGTTGTGTTTGATCTTTGCCAGATGACCTTCAGGGTCTTTGCTGGAACTCAAGTTTGCTTTGGTTGCTGAACATGACTTCCAGAAAATGACTTTGGAGAATCTTGGGGTAAAACATACCCTATTTATCCCATAGCAAGTAAGCAGCCTTTTCATGTCGTCACTCCCATTTTCTTCTCTGGGTGAGCTGGAGTCCACAGTTCCAGAACTTGGGGAAGTGGCTCCACCCAGACCTGTGTCTTCCTCTGAAACTATCAACTACCAAGAATTAGTGACACCTGGACTTGTGACATGTCAGTAGAATTAACTGTCACGTGGGGCTCCAGTGATTCAAATTTAACAACAGTTTTATCTGCCTGCACTGTGGGAGACCTGGGTTCCATCCCTGGGTTGGGAAGATCCCCTGGAGAAGGAAACAGCTACCCACTCCTGTATTCTGGCCCGGAGAATTCCATGGACTGTATATTTCATGGGGTCACAAAGAGTCGGACACAACTGAGTGACTTTCACTAAAACGTGCAACTTTCAAGGTTGCACTGAGATTTCTAAATTTTTCTAAAATGACTTTGGCCACAATATTTAATTTATTTTGCCATTTCAAAATGCCTTGAAGGAGGGTGTGAAGGTTTTGAGCTTCCCAGGTGGCCCTAGTGGTAAAGAACCCACCCGAGTATGCAGGAATACATAAGAGATGCAGATTCCATCCCTGGGTTGGGAAGTACCCCTGGAGGAGGGCACGGCACCCCACTCCAGTATTCTTGCTTGGAGAATCTCATGGTCAGAGGAGCCTGGTGGGCTACAGTCCTTGGGGTTGCAAAGTCAGACGACTGAAGCGACTTAGCATGCACACATGTGAAGTTTTTATGTTGATTGAAAGAAGGGCATTGTGTTTTCTAAAATAACAAAATGCATCCTTAATGAGCCGAACCTTAGGTGGAAGGTGAGGAGTTGGAGAGTTCATTGGAATGAAGTGACCTATCGGTCTTAGAGATGGGTGTCTGGGTGAACCAGGGAAGCTGGAAGTTCTGGCTGCTGCAGTCATAGGGCCCTGCTTTAGGAAGAGCTCTCATCCTGGAAGGAAGGAGAATTGATAGCAGCAACCGCCCCAAGCTTGGAGGAGCTAGAACACCGAGTAGCCTAGGGTATAAAGGAAATTGTTTCCCTGGGTTACAGGACGGGAGTTTCTAAGAATATAGTAGAGACTCAAGCAAAGAAGCTGGGCCCTGGGTTAGAGCAGCACCAGAATAAAGTGCAGCAGTGCTGCTGAAGCCCTCTTTGTGTCTAAGCTAGTTTCCTAAATTTGCTTTAAGGAGCAAACAGTGGCGGCTGGGGCTTATGGTATCTCAGCCTGAGAACTGGGGGAAATTCCTAAGCCACGGTTTCTCAACCTCAGCTACAGAGGAGAACCAGGAGAGTGGTGCTTCTTAAAATTCTGATATCTAGACCTTAATCTCCAGAGATTCTGAGCTAATTAATATGAGAGTTTTTGTTGTTGTTGTTTCTCAAGGGATTGTAATGGTAGCCAAGATTGAGAACAACTGGCCTAAGGGACCAAGAGATGAAGCAGAAGAAACGACAAACTAGATTGTACTTGTTTGGAGAGGGGCAAATAGGAAACATTATGGTTGGGGCAAATAGAGAAATTGATCTGGAGCCAGTGAACCTGAGTTCAGATTGCTC
The DNA here is from genome assembly GCF_042477335.2 of Ovis canadensis. Classification (NCBI taxonomy): domain Eukaryota; kingdom Metazoa; phylum Chordata; class Mammalia; order Artiodactyla; family Bovidae; genus Ovis; species Ovis canadensis. Next base: position 183,495,396 of record NC_091247.1, on the reverse strand, counting down.
CCTTTGCTGTTTGTTGCTGGGATGAAATTGAACAAGTTAAATCATGAGCCTGTTTCTTCTTTTTCCCATTTGTCTAACACAGTGAGAGCACCCACTTCATTTAAAGTGTTGTATGAATTAAAATGAAATGACACAGCCTCTAAGCACTGGACATGTGCTCAATAGGAACTGACCAAGTGTTTGTTTGATGACACTGAAGCAGATGGAGTGACTTCTGTACATTTTTCAAATTGCAAAATGTGATGGGAATAGAGTTCTCATTAAGAACATGATCCCTGGCACCTGTGAGTAAGAGTGGCTGGAACAGAGACTGGAAATGGGGAGACAAACTGAGGAGACCAATGTGCTAGAACAATGGCCCACAAGCTAGGGCTCGCAGGCCAAATCTGGCCCAGCACTTATTGTTTTAAATAAAGTTTTGTTGGAACACAGCCATACTCATTAGGAATGAGTTGGGAATTTCTGTGTCTGCTTTTGTGCTGCCATGCCAGTTGAGTCCTTGCATTCGAGACTGCATGGCCTGCAAAGTAAAACATATTTAGTCTCTGGGCATTTATAGAAAAAGTTTGACCCCTGTTTTAGGATACCATTAAAAGGCTGGATTTGATGGAATGTTTGAAATAGAATGAGAAACAAGTGCTTCAAACATCAGGAAGGGAAAATTGGCAGGCCCTGGCAACAGATTGTACGTAGGGGGATTTTGCTGTATAAAGGTTAGGGACGCAGTGTCTTCATCATGGGTAGGATGATGTAATTGGCGGGGCGGTGGGCGGGGACAGCCTTCATGAAATCTGAGCATGAGTGCAGGGACTCTAGTGTCCTTGCCTAGAAAGATCTAGGGGTGTCACCTCTGGAAGGGACTGATGTGAGCCCCCAACATGGATGGCCTCAGGGCTGAGGGGCCCTGCCTCCATTAACGAGCCCCAAGTCCTATCCATTTTCAGTGATGGATATCACGGTGTGAAATGCCAGCACTCCAGAGAGATTTCAGCACACACAAATTGATTCAGATCATCACTTAAGACGTTCTGGATGCCAAGTCCCTAATCTCTGTCACCGCACTGCACGGAGGTTGATTTTCAATTTACCTTTTTTGTTCTGAATCTTAGATGTTTTGATTCTTAATTCAGAACATTCATCTCAAGTGGATTCAGAGATTCAAATTCAGTGATAAATTCATGTTTTTTAAGAAGTTTGGGAGGGAGGAGGAAGATGTTGTCAACTGAGATTTCAAATGATGTCTTGTTTGACATTTTAAAAGTGGGCTGAACTGTAGAGCAAAACATATAGGCATCATGTGATAAAGATGCTCTCTGTGTACAAATTAAGTGTAGATCAAAAAAAGAGAAAGAAACCTGGAAGGAAAGGTAACAGAAAAGCAAAGGCTAAAGGGGCTCAGAAATGAAGGATCCTCTTCACCATGTCTTTGTGTCCTGCCTCCAGATTTGGTGGGGTGGGTGGAAAGGGGAAACTTGAGTGTCTACTCTGAATACACCTGATGCTGGGTAATATGCTTGTCACACACACACACACACACCTGTCCCCGATTCTACATATGGGGACAGGGAGTCACAGAAGGTAAGTACTTTGCCCGAAGGGAAACCCACTCCAGTACTCTTGCCTGGCAAAATCCCATGGACAGAGGTGCTGGGTGGACTGCAGTCCATGGCGTCAAACAGAGTTAAATATGACTGACTGACTAACACACAGTTATAAACAGATGGCAGTACCATAATTCAGACTCAGCATTTTCTTATTCCAAATCCATACTCTTAGGAATAGATGTGATTTGTTTGCTTTTCTTGGCTATCTCTCCCACTTCCCCCAGTAATTCAGATTATAATGAGGTCACTTTGTAAGTACAGCTGATCCTTGAATGACACAGGTTTGAACTGCACTGACCCTCAACGTGCAGATTTTTTTCAACGAATATGTATCTCGGTTGGTTGAATCTGCAGGTGTGGAGCCACAGGCACCAGTGGACCTATCTTGGTGACTAGTGTATAGACTACTTGGTTGAATTCAGGTGATGAGTTGCACATGGGGCAGGCTATGTACTCAGCATGTGTACTGGGCTGGAATTTTATCCAAGCTGGATTGGAGGGGAAAGCTTCACCACTGCCAGCATGACAAATAACTCCTGTGGGTACAGTAGTTTCCATAGGCCAAAAAGTCCCATGTGATGGGAGAGACCAGGGCCCAGAAGGCATCACAGAGATGTTCAAACCACTTCTAAGAGAGCAGAGCTTGCACTGTCCTAACTCTCTCCCCACCCCACCTCCAGAGGGTTAGGAGATGCAGGAGCAAAAGGGGCAGGAGCCAGAGAGGAGAGTAGTCCAGGAACAAAAGCCAGAGTCAGGCTGAATAAAACTGGAATGAGCTGCGAATGTGGCAGGCAATGGGCCCCACTGTCTTGATTTCTGCCCACACAGCACTGGATGGGTCGCCCAGGTTAGAGACGGAGGGTCCATCTGTACTTGAGCTCCTGGGAAGTTAAAGCTGAGAAAGGCATTGGAGCACATCTCCGGGACACTCCCTGTCAGAATGAAAACCAGCTGAGGAAGATGAAGGGCCCTGCTCAAGGTGACGCACTGTTCAGACAAACACACACACACCAGCAATTCCAATTCTTTTTTTTTTTTAATTGAAGGATAATTGCTTTCCAGAATTTTGTTTTCTGTCAAATCTCAACATGAATCAGCCATAGGTATACATATATCCCTCCCTTTTGAATCTCCCTCCCATCTCCCTCCCTGCTGTTTACCAACCCCTTCTTAGGTGCCAGGCACTGGGCATAGTCAAGCATGTTGCTTTCTCCAACATCAGCTCCCCCCTCTTTGAGGCCTGGATTTTATTACTTTGTTATTTTTATGTGACTTCATCGATGACCAATTTATGGAGTTTTACGGTAGAGAAAACACCTGCAAGTCTTTGAGGGCTATGTTTGGTCAAAACCAGCTGGGATTTAAAGCAGGAAATGGACACAGGTTATTGAAAGCATTTTCCCCCTCACTACCCTGGATTTAGAATTGCTTCAGGATTACATAATTGTGTCTTTAGGAGCACATAGTCAAAGAGTTAGAAATAACGCAAAATGTGGAGCTTTGGGGAGAGGAGCTAGAGGAAGCGACCGGGTCCCTATGGGAACCCTGTTTGCTTTTCTCTTTTGCCTCTGGATGAAACTTGACCTGCCTAAGGCTGAAGGGAAGAAGGTGCAGGGATGCCACGTAGCAAAGTAAGTGAAAGTTTGCTGACCCCTTGCTCCCAAGGACCACTCAGAGAACAGCCTATATTCAGTAGGTGGAGAGCCCTCAGCACCCTAATTGACATCATCAGCTCATTTTGGCCATAACATCACCTGCACCACTTGGACAGGGGTTGCAGCAACTAATTGACACCAAATGCCTTCCAACAAGAGGCCAAATGGTTGGTATTTCAGTGTCTTACTTACACTTCCTATCACCCTTGCAGGGTGAGCGTTTCCACTCTCAGAGAATGGAAAACCAAAGAGCTTTTAATCCCTCTAAAGAACAAATTTATTAGCGTTTCCATTTGTTACATTTTTTTCCGGAGCTTCTGGGGTCCTGGTGGGCTTCCAGAGCCTCCTGGGTTCCTCCCCAAATATGCCAAGGTGCTTTCAGAAAAAAGAAGACCCCTGAGACACCAGAACAACTATACCTCCAATTCAGGGCCTAAATGCAGGAGCTCGGCCACGTGCAGTCACAGAGACCTTGTTTCCTGTCACCACGAGGGGAACACGGCTTAAGCTTTTAGAGGCTCAGTTCCCTCATCTGTAATGGAGACACCAATTGCCACCTGCTTGTGCTGTGGTAACCCAAGACATTACCAGTGTCAACTACCCAGCCCCACACAGAGCCATAGCAGGTATAAAGCCTAACTGTCCTGCCCACTGATGGAAGCTTGGTGGTCATCTTCCTCACCCCTGCTGGAAGGGTCGATGTTGGCTGAGAAAACACAATTGCTGTTGCTACCTTTTCTTCTTCGTTTTCAGTGAAACTAATTTGGTTTTACCAAGCAAGGAGACAGGTTTCAAAAGCCTGGGTCGAGCTTGTAATCAGAGAGCCTGGTAACAATGCAGTCCTAATCAACCTGTGATTTCATGTCCCCACACACTCTGCCTCGGCCTTTGATCTGTGGTCCCGAGCAGTGGAATTCAGCAAGTCATATTTGCTGTGTGGATAGCAGAGGACTCGGAGCTCAGGTGTTTTACCCTGAGGTGATTAAGAGGGAAAAAAGGAGTTGTGTTTGTGCAAACCCACAGACACATCAAAAGGCCCTGGGCACAGGCCGACTCGGCAAGGCAACACAGGTGAAACTCACAGGGTGTGATTCATCACAGTCTTTGATCCTCGAGTTTTGTGAGTCACACAGTCTCCCTGGGACAGTCTGCAAGCTCATTGGGGTCTGAGTAGGAAGGAGAAAAACTCCAAATGGGGGGGGGGGGGAAAAAGCTTTTTTTTTTTTTTTTTTTAGCAGGCGGCTGAGAGAGAGTAATTTTCTAGAGACGTGATTTTTGCTTGGTTGTCTCTGAGGCAGCTGTGTTGTAGCTGGATTTCGGGATTTCTGCAGCATGGGACAGTTTGGGGTGTGTCTTGTGTCCCTGCGGCTCCTCAACAGTAAGATTGCATTGAGCACCTACTGTATACAAGGGGTTATGCTAAGTATCCTTAGAGATGGGAATTTTGTATTAATTTTTAAATCCATGGCTCTTCATGTGGCATTTTATGAAATCGCATTTAAGTGGAGAGTGCACAGGCTCTGAGACAAGAGTAACCTGGGTACAAATTCTGATTCCCCTGTGTTCCGTTTGTGTGACTTTGAGAGATGTCGTTGCCCTCTCTGTGTATGGTTTCTGACAGTGTATAGACTGTTTCTGGCATTCAGTTCCATGATTATGCTCCTACTTCCTCCTTCCTTTTTGCACTTAACTATTTCACTCTTGCCATGGACAGATGCATCCACCATGCCAGCATTTATCAGATATAATGTTACCACGAAGATAAGTAAGACCCGGTTTTTATCCTTATTAAGCTCTCAATCTTCAAAGGAGACATTTAGTAAAACACTTTAGCAAATCCAGTATGATAGGTACATATTTGTCTTAGTGCTGTGTTGAAATATGCTGATAGATATTTTATCTGAAAATTGAAGGCTTCCCTTGAGAGGTGATGCTTCTGAAACTGGGTTTTGAAGGATGAATAGGAGTTTACATAGGAAGAACTAAATAAACTTAGTAGTTAGTATTTCTCCTTTTCATTTCTTCTCTTCCTTTTGCTCTTCTCCACTTCCTCCTACCCACCCCCGTTCTTCTCCTTCCCTCCTACCGCCTCCTCCTTCATATTCATATTTTATTGCTAACAAGAATATCCACCTGGAAATGTGCCCAGTAGGGAAAAGAAGACAGTGGATTTAATTAGGAAAATTACAATTGTCTTCTCTAAACAGCCTGTTAGTTTTTCTTTTTTTAATTGAAGTATAGTTGATTTACAATATTGTGTTTCTGCTGTACAACAAAGTGAGTCAGTTATACATATATACATATTCTTTTTCATATTCTTTTCCATTATGTTTTATTACAGGATTTTGTATATAGCTCCCTGTGTCATACAGTAAGACCTTGTTTATTTTATATATTGTAGTTTGAATGTTCCAATCCCAAACTCCTAATTTACTCTCCATATCCCTTTTCATAACCAAAGTTTGTTTTCTAAGTCTCTTGAATCTCTTTGTGTTTCATAAATAAGTTCGTTTGTATCATATTTTAGATTTCACATATAGTAGATATCATATGATATTTGCCTTTGACTTAGTATGAAAATATCTAGGTCCATCCATGTTGCTGCAAATGGCATTATTTCTTTCTTCCCATGGCTGGGTAATGTTCCCACATGTATATACCACAGCTTTATCCTGTCAATGGACTCCTAGGTCTTGGCGATTGTAAATAGTTAAGCAGCATGTTAGTTTTTTACCCCCGTGGCAAGTCATTCTGCTTTCAACTCTGTTCCCAGTTCCCTCTGGATGCATACATTTATAACTCACTTTCCACCTGCTTTCCCTTCTCGGTGGGACTGTGAAGGGAATCTGGATGTCCTGGGTACATGGAGGGGCTCACATCGTTTTCCTGGACCTTAACTGTTCCCGTCTCTCCGTGCCCACAGATGGGAAGCCGGTGTCTCTGTCCCCGCTGGAGGCCCAGCCACACAGCCCCCGGTACACCGCGTCCAGCCAGCGGGAGCGCGAGAGCCTGGAGGTGCGAGTGCGTGAGGTGGAGGAGGAGAACCGTGCCCTCCGCCGGCAGCTCAGCTTGGCCCAGGGCCGCAGCCCAACCCACCGGCGTGGCAACCACTCTAAGACCTACTCCATGGAGGAGGGCACCGGCGACAGTGAGAATCTTCGTGCCGGCATCGTGGCGGGCAACAGCTCTGAGTGCGGGCAGCAGCCGGTCGTGGAGAAGTGCGAGGTAAAGAGCCCTGGGAACCTTCCAAGGACCCAGCCCCTCATTGCCCACCCTGGCCGATGCCTCCTGGAAGCATGGCCAGGGGCCTGGAAAGAGCTGGCATGCTTGACTCAGGCCTGGGTGTGAATCTGGCCAGGTTACTCACTTTGCCTGGCAGATTGTTTAAGCCTCAGCCTCAGTTTTCCTCATCTGAAAAATGGGGATAAGAAAGCCTGCACCACAGAGGTATTAAAAGCAGCCAATTGATGGAAACTGCTGCTTGTTTCTTTGCGGCTTGTTTTGGCATGCTGAGAATTTCTAGCTGTCATCCTGGGGGCCCTGTTTCTTAGCCTCCAGTGGCAGTGGTATCCCTGGCCTGTGGCCCAGCTGGGCAGTTCCCCTGGACCTCATTCTTACTTTACACCCAGCTTCTGTAATTCAGAACCAGAGACTTGCTCATCTAAGCAGTTTTTTGGACTTTGATAGCTTTCCTTCATTTTCCCCCTTTTAGGGTATGCTGGCTTTCTTAGCAACTCTTCGGTCATTTGAAAAACTTACCCACTGCCTCTCCTTGCTGCCCCTCAGCCCCCTCCTTCATACATGTGTGCTTTTGTGTGCTCTGAATGTGCGCGAGGACAGACACACACACACTCATTTGATGCTTCTTCCAGTCCTAGTGGAGGGAAATTAGAGTATCTCTGTTAAGTGTTAGTCACCCAGTCGTGGCTGACTCTTTGAGACCCCATGAACTGTAGCCCTCCAGGCTTCTCTGTCCATGGGATTCTCCAGCCAAGAATACTGGAGTGGGTTGCCATGCCCTTCTCCAGGGGATCTTCCCAACCCAGGGATCAAACCCAGGTCTCCTGCATTGCAGGAGATTCTTTACCATCTGAGCCACCAGAGAAGCCCCTCCTTGTTAAGAGCAAGACCTTTTGAGATAAAGAAGCCTGAGTTCACTTCCCAGCTCTGTTGGCTTTTGCTGTGAGTGCTTGAACAAGTTACCTAACCTCTCTGAACTTCAGATATGCCTCCTCAGTAAACTCTAGAAAATAACACCTGTTTCATGCAGTATTGTGAAAAGGAAGTGGGATGGCCAGAGAAAGCCACAAATACTGTCTGGTACAGACTGTGTTTTCAATTGTGGGTCATTTTTGTTATTTTCAGTTAGATACAGACAGATATTACCTGGAGTTTGTTTATTCTGTTTCCTGACCACATTCTCATAATGTTTAGACTTTGAACTCCCGAAGAGAAAAGAATTTTCAAACTAGAAGATGCTGTTCATGTGAAGAGGGTTTTTAGTGATATCAGTGAGACTGTGTAGTATGTCATAAGCAGATACAGGGCTTAGTTATGAAGTGATGTAGAGTCAGGTCTGTGCAAGGTCAGGGAGGGGATTCTAGACTATAGTGGTCAGGGAGAGCCCCTGAGGACTAGGAGATTTCTTGGGGATTCTCCACGCTGGTTGAAGTGTGAGCTGGTAGAGAGACGGAGAAAGGTAGATGGAGGATGTCCTATAGGATTGTGTGTGTGGGTAGGAAAAATGTGAAACGAGACTCTGTCAAGCAAGAGAGGATTTAGGGCATGGTGAGATGGCTGATCAGGCGAGCCCAGAGAACCCAGGCAGGGAAGTGGCTGTGGTATCATCATTCATCCAACAAGTATTTGTTGAGTCTCTGTTGTGGATTTCACAGTTTTGTATGCTAAGAAATAGCAGTGATGGGAAAAGAGACAAAATTCCCTTTCTTCTGGCTCTTACCTTCTGAGGTGGGAAGTCAGGAAGAGATGATGGACGAAAAGAGAAATTCTGTTTGTTCCCAAACTCAGGTTTGTCTGCTCGCCATTCAAAAGTCAGTAATTTGATAGGCAAGTATTAATAGAAAGGAAAGATGCTTTAATCCTGAATCTGGCAGTCTGGGGAGAAGACGGACTTGGGACCCGAGACCGACTCTGAAGATTGTGCTCTGCCATGATACTTTTTTCCTTAATGAATTTCATTTTTGTTTCACTTTAAAAAAACATTTGTTCGTTTATGTGTTTACTTTTGGCTGTGCTGGGTCTTCATTGCTGTGTGCGGGTCTTCTCTGGTTGTGACCAGCGAGGACTACCTCTCCAGTTTACATGGGCTTCCCATTGTGGCGGCTTCCCTTGTGGTGGAGCATGGGCTTTAAGTGAGGGGTCAGCAGTAGTGCTCACGGGCTTAGTTGCCGCACAGCATGTGGAATCTTCCTGGACCAGGGACTGAGCGTGTGTCCCCCGTATTGGCAAGTCGACTCTTCACCAGTAGACCACCAGGGAAGTCCTACAGGTTTGAAAGGGGAAAGGGGAGAAGGGGAGGATCTCATTGAGTCATCGAGGCAGGAAGTTGGGTTCTGCACCCTTCTCCATCGTGTGACTGACTCCTCCAAGTATTATCTTGCCTGCATGGTCCACTTGGCAGGTTGCTTGGGGGCGCTGTTGGAGAGTAGAGAGCCAGCTAGTCATTTGTTAACTGCATAATTCTTCATCCTTCCTTCTACCTAGGAAAAGAACCAATGGCTTAGGCAAGGCATGGTATGCATTCGGGAGAGCATAAGACAGGAATTATGTTAAACTGCCTAGAGATCTGCCTCCTATAATTAGGTACTGACTGTATGCCAGGCCCAGTCTCATTTAATCGTCCACAGCCATTGCCAGTGGCCTCTGTTATGGAAGATCTCTGTTTTACATCTTTGAAAATGAGCACTTAGCAACTTTAACAGTTAAACGCTAATGATCTAGGCTGGTCTGCGGTGGGCCCTAACTTGGGAATGGTCTTTCCCTGCCTGAGTGAAGGCTGGTTTGATTTCTTTCAGGTTCTCTACTCTCTGGTTATGGTCATGACATCAGTTTAGAATGTGGGCTGGCCCGGGGGAGGAAATGCTTTTCCTCGAGTGTGTATACATTATTATGACTCAGACTGACTTAAACCACTGGGTAAGATTAAGGAGGTGAAAAATAGAAAAGGAAAAGGAAAAAAAGAAATGGGAGGGTGCAAATGTAACAGAGGGCGAAAACAGAGGATGCCTCTTCCTGCTGTTGCCTGTGTGGCCAGTGGCTTCCTTCTGCTCAGCTTTCTGAGATACACGCACCCCATTTCTAAAGAGGGCTTCTGCCCCAAGTGTCCCACAAAATACTGCAGGCAAAAGACCACTGGCTTTTATTCCTGCCCTGTAGATAGGTTCATCTGTATCATTTCTCTAGATTCCACATACATGTGTTGGTATATAATATTTGTTTTTCTCTTTCTGACTTCACTCTGTATGACAGACTCTAGGTCCATCCACCTCTCTACAGATGACCCAATTTCATCCCTTTATATGGCTGAATAATATTTCAGTGATGTATATATGTACCACGTCTTCTTTATCGATTCATCTGTCAGTGGACATTCAGGTTACTTTCATATCCTGACTGTTATAAACAGTGCTATGATGAACACTGGGGTACACATGTTTTTGATGGATGGGAGGAAGATCCAAGAGGGAGGAGTTATATGTATACATGTAACTGGTTCACTTTGTCATACAGCAGAAACCAACACAAGGTTGTAAAACAGTTATACCTCTCTTTTTTTTAAAGGCTTTCAAAGTGGGAGACAGGAGCCCAAATCTGGCTCCCTTCCTACCTTGATGGTGGTGAGGCTCTGAGCACTTTACATCGCTCTTCTGCGTGTGGGTTTCTTTGTGTGTATGTTACGAATTAAAATCAAGTTCTTGCCTCAAACTGTTTCAGTGGTAACAATGTATACTAGAACTTTAGGCAAATGGTAGCATCATTAGTTGTGTTAGTAGTTGACTTCACCGTGATTTATCAAACAATTCCAAGTAACAGCTACTTTGCACCATTTTTCTGTTTACATGTAAGAAGTCTGGAGGCTGCCAGTGTAGGGATGTTCATATCTGGAAGGCAGCCTTCCTTTATCTTGTCACCCAGCTGGCATGACTGGCATTCTCAAGGTCATTGCATGGTAGAGCTTCAGCTCTGTCAGTCACATTCCATCTAGCAGGAAGGGGGAGAGTATCAGCTTGCTTTAGGAACATGTCTTAGAAATTTCACAGTCAGTCCCTTTTAGATCACACTGGCAGAACTTCATTTAGCTGGTACCTTTAGCTGCCACCTGGCTGCAAGGGAGCCTAGAAAACAGATTTTTCTTCAAAGAAGCCGTATTCTCTGTTAACATTTTGGAATTTGGCTACTAGAAAGTGAAAGTGTTAGTCACTCGGTTATGTCCAACTATGCATGATCCCATGGAGTGTAGTCTGCCAGGCTCCTCTGTCCATGGAATTCTCCAGACAAGAATACTGGAGTGGGTAGCCATTTCCTTGTCCAGGGGATCTTCCAGACCCAGGTAAGAAATCCAGGTCGCCTGCATTGCAGGCAGATTCTTTACTGTCTGAGCCAGTAGCCACTGGGGAGGCCCTTGGCTACTAGAGAACTGATGTTATGGTTACAGTGAACATTCTCTGTCAAATGAGTAGTTACCGAACTGGGTTGTACATTAGAATTACATACCCAAACATGCATATTCATGGAACCCATCCATCCTACTGATTGAGAATCTCTGAGAATAGGGCTCAAAATTTAGGTATTAAAATTTTGTATCCACGTGATTCTGAGACATCTAGTAGAAACTGTTTGGAAACTACTGCTTTAAAGAACAACTAGAATAAATTATGGGGTTCACTTTATGCTCTTTGAGAGAAAAAGATCTTGGGCTTGTTGCTACCATAACTTATCTTTTAGTCTTTTGCACCTGAGAATTAGGTTTTGTATATTTATTTATTGAGCACACACCATGGCATGTGGGACCTTGGTTCCTTGACCAGGGATTGAACCCATCCCTGCTCAGAGTCTTAACCACTGGAGTGCCAGAGAAATCCTTGTTCGTTTATTATACGTTTTGTGTGTCTTGATAATGTTACTACTTATTTTTATGGTGGAATTCACCTATGATGAACCCTGGATTCTGTTCAGAGTTTCCATAGATGAATTAGCAAGTTCTGGCCTGCTGGCATCTTATTTCAATGTTGTCTCCTCCAGGGGCACACGTGCCCTGAGATGCTGGCTTTAGACCTATTAGCAATATGCTTCTTCTGTTTCCATCACTTGGCATCTTTAAAGATTTTAGGGAAAATTCCATAGAGCCAAACAAGAAATGTCAGTCAGTGGAGTCAAAATAGAATCCTCCTCCTTCGGCAGCACTTATGGTTACAAGTGCTCAAGCTGGTCCTGACACTCTGTCAGCGTGCAGGGCCTCGTAACTAAGGACGTTGTCATCATCTCTGGTGGCGCTGGAACTTCTCTGGGCTATGACAAGTATTTCTGAAAACCCTTCTGTAATGACGCCTGGGCTGTCAGCTGAGATTGCTGGTGATAGACACCGGGGCCTTGTGCCTTCTTATGGTTCCCTAATGATGTCCCCTTCAAGTCGCTGCTGCCTGTTTTCTTCCTGCATATTTCTGTTGTCAGGGCAATTCTGCTTCCACGAGGGACTGGTTTCTCTGTGCTTCTGGACTTGGAATAGAATGATCCTCTTTGATCTCCGCTTCTGCCTCTGTTTGTACAGATATGTGCATTTTTCTTGCATTTCTGGTTCTGGTCCATTCTGGGAGTCAGCCATGGTTCAGCACAAAATCTGTAAACTGGAGTCAGAATGTCTAACCAGAAATCTTTACTTAGCCACTCACTAGCCATGTGACCTGGGGCAGTTCAGTTACTCTCTTGGGATCTATTTTATTATGAAATGAGAATAATAATGTGTTCTTCCCTGTGCATTTGTGATGATGAAACGAGATAGCAGGTGGGAAAGTAACCCTGGATGGGTGTCACATATGCTTATTATGAATCTTCCAGTTCCCAATTGCTGCCTAAGAGATCACCTAAAACATAAATGGCTTAAAACAACACCAATCATTTTGTTAGCTCTCATGGTGTCTGTGGGTGAGGGATTTGAGAAGGGCGTAGCTGAGTGATTCTGGCGGGTAGAAGGGCTCGTGCAGTTAGTTGGTGGCTGGAGCAGGAATGGCGAGGCTTGGAGCTGTGGGCACTGGCCTGGTGTCTTTCTTTGCTGTTGTAGGTTTGGGGCCTTCCGTGTGGTCTCTCCATGGCTGGTTTGGGCATCCTCACAGCATGGCAGCTCCAGGATGGCCAGGTACTTCCATGGCAGCTGATGGCTTTTAAGTACAAGTATTCCAGTGAGCAAGGCAGAACAGAAACACTTTAATGACCTGGTCTCAAAAGTCACAGTGTCACTTTCGTCCATAATATAGTCTGTTGGTTGAAACAGTTGCAAAATCTAACCCACTTTGAAGGGAGAAGGGCATACACCCCATCTCTGAATGGAAGGAATGTCAAAGAACTGAAGCAGCAACAATTGATATTATTATCATGGAAAGTCAGGTGAATGGTAATGGCTGGTGTCACACCACCCCTTGAGGAAGTATCTCTTTCCTTCTATCCCATGCTTTGGACTGTATTCAAAACTGTAATAGCAATGTGATAATAACAAAAGTGAACGTGTATTGAGTCCTGCAAGTGTAGGAAACAGCATGCTAAAACTTACATGAAATATCTCATTTAATCTGCATAACATACGTTCTTCTTTTTATAGAGTAGAAAGCTACCACTGAGAAAAGTTAAATAATTATGGCAATGTCATACTGCCAGGAAGAGGTGGAGCTCACATTTAAACCTAGGCAGTTGGCTTCCTAGAGCCTATGCTTTGAACCACTGTACTGAGCACTGTGAATTAGAGCTGCTGGGACCTCTGCTGCATCAGCTCAGAGCTGCAGTCCTTATTTTCTGCCTGGCAGGTGCCTCATCTCAGAAGGCTTCTGGGTGACAGGCATGAAAGATGTGGGGGTCACCTTTCAGCTTGGGGGCTGTCACAGCCCTATGGGGGTACTCATTCCTCTGTGGTCTAAGCAAAGACCTGACTGTTCTTTAAAAAGAAGTTGGGTTGTTTCGCGGTGCCTGCCAGATTGTGATTGCATTTGTCAGCCCGGCAGGAGTTGAGCGTTTTGCTTTAGGTTTTGTGTTTATAAACCTTGACACCTCTTACCTGCATCTTCTGGGTCCCTAACAAACCCAACAGAATTTTGATCTTTTTGTTTTCACTTCATCTTCAGGGTCTTTCTATAATTACCCCACAGTGAAGTGGTTTGTCTGACATCTTTTCATACACCATGTCACCATTGGAAGATACTTGTACAGCCTTTGGATTCACATTTCATTTGCTTCATATGTTGTCTTTGAGGCTCCTTCAAGGACATAAATCTGCTAAAATATTTTCCCCTGAATGTCGCACCCTTGAACTAGGGGACCTTGTACTTGAAGGTACCTCCATATGAAGCTGCTTCAGTCATGTCCCAATCTCTGCCACCCCATGGACTACACACTGCCAGGCTCCTCTATCCATGGGATTTACCAGGCAAGAATACTGGAGTGGGTTGCCATGTCCTCCTCCAGGGATCCTCCTGACTCAGGAACTGAACCCGGGTCTGGTGCATCTCCTGCATTGGCAGGCCGGTTCTTTATCACTAGCGCCACCTGGGAAGCCCACTGGAATGTACCTAGGAGGACTCTTTTCTGTAGTGATTTTCAGGGACCCAAGCTCTAAGTGTGGCCTTTCAGATGCCTCCCTTGAGGATATTATTTATTGCTTTGGGGCAACTTATTCCCAAAACTTAACAGTCTCATGCCACGTGCATTTTATTATCTCATGGCTTCTGAAAAGTGGGAATCTGGGAGCAGCTTAGCTGGGGGTTGTGGCTCTGGGTCTCCCCTGAGGTTGCAGTTCAAGCATCTGCTGGGGCTGCCTCCGCCGAAGGCTTAATCAGGGCTGGGGCATCTGTTTCCGAGCTGGCACACTGGCCTGGCTGGGGGCTTCTGAATCCCTCTTTTTATAAAGGAGTCACTGAGGACCAGGGAGCTTAAGTCACTTGTCCAAGACCACCCAGCTGGCCAGAGGAAGAGCTAGGGCCGCCGTCTGGCCCTTCTGGCTTCCAGGGCTTGACTTTTGTGCAGGAGAAACCTGTGTCCCCTGTTCTGTCCCCTCTGCCTTTTCCTCACCCTGGAGGAGGCGTCAGTTCCAAGGCCATGGGAGACTGGGGTAGCTGTGGGCGGAGCTCTGCCTCTCCTGGTTCTCTAGAAGTGAGGGGGGTGGTGCTCCTCAGAGAAAGTCGGAAACAGATTCTGTGGACACCCCTCCTCTCCCAACAGAATCACAGCTAACATCTGTGGAGTGTTTAACCAGAGACACCCTTCAGAGAGCTTTAGCTAGAGTGGTTCTTGAGGTGGGGTCCCTAGACCGCCAGCATTAGCATCACCTGGATGTGGGGAATCCTCAGACTCCTACAGAACCTCCTGAATGAGAAACTTGTCGGGGGGAGGGACCCCACACTCTGTGTTAACAAACCCTCCAGGGCTTCTGACGGATGTTAGAGTTTGAGGACCACTTATCCTAAACAACTCCTTGAGGGTAAGTAGAATCATGCCCCCCATTTTACAGATAAGGAAGTCAAAGCCAGGGGATGATGCCCAGCTTCTCTTGGTGCTGCATATGCAGTCAGTGATGTGAACAAGCATCAGTTCAGTCATGCACTTATGTGTCTGATCCCCTCAGTTATCCAGTGGGGCATCTATTTTTATCTCCATTTTACAGGTGAGTCAATGAGGTTCAGGGATATAAAGCAGCTGTTCCAAGATCACACAGTGACTTGTGTTGACATTGCTGCTCAAACCAAGGTCTCTCTACCCTTGTTGAGTTTTCCCCACTAACTGGGGAAACGGCCTCTGCAGCCAGCTGTGTCCCTCTCCCCAGCTGCCGCGACAGCATCTATCCTCTGGGAGGTCTTGCCTCCCCACCCCTGTCCCCAGCAGCTGCAGTTCAGGATCTAGACCTAGCCTTGACTTTTCCCCTCGCATCACATGCCAGCATTTAAATAGGTTTCACTCTCACTCCCACTGCTAAAGGCTCCCAGTTAGCAGAGGCTTTCACTGCATTGTGCCCCCCAGGCAGAATGCCCTGAGGGGAGCACCTGAGCTTTTCAGTTCAGTTCAGTCACTCAGTCATGTCCAACTCTTTGCAACCCCGTGAATTGCAGCATGCCAGGCCTCCCTGTCTAATACCAACTCCCAGAGTTCACTCAGACTCATATCCATCGAGTCAGTGATGCCATCCAGCCATCTCATCCTCTGTCGTCCACTTTTCTCCTGCTTCCAATCCTGCCCAGCATCAGCATCTTTTCCAATGAGTCAACTATTCACATGAGGTGGCCAAAGTACTGGAGTTTCAGCTTTAGCATCATTCCTTCCAAAGAAATCCCAGCGCTGATCTCCTTCAGAATGGACTGGTTGGATCTCCTTGCAGTCCAAGGGACTCTCAAGAGTCTTCTCCAACACCACAGTTCAAAAGCATCAATTTTTCGGCACTCAGCTTTCTTCACAGTCCAACTCTCACATCCATACATGACCACAGGAAAAACCATAGCCTTGACTAGACGGACCTTAGTCAGCAAAGTAATGTCTCTGCTTTTGAATATACTATCTGGGTTGGTCATAACTTTTCTTCCAAGGATTAAGCGTCTTTTAATTTCATGGCTGCAGTCACCATCTGCAGTGATTTTGGAGCCCCAAAAAAATAAAGTCTGACACTGTTTCCCCATCTATTTCCCATGAAGTGATGGGACCAGATGCCATGATGTTCGTTTCCTAAATGTTGAGCTTTAAGCCAACTTTTTAACTCTCCTCTTTCACTTTCATCAAGAGGCTTTTTAGTTCCTCTTCACTTTCTGCTGTAAGGGTGTTGTCATCTGCATATCTGAGGTTATTAATATTTCTCCCGGCAATCTTGATTCCAGCTTGTGCATCTTCCAGCCCAGCGTTTCTCATGATGTACTCTGCATATAAGTTAAATAAGCAGGAGGACAACTCCTTTTCCTATTTGGAACCAGTCTGTTGTTCCATGTCCAGTTCTAACTGTTGCTTCCTGACCTGCATATAGGTTTCTCAAGAGGCAGGTCAGATGGTCTGGTATTCCCATCTCTTTCAGAATTTTCCACAGTTTATTGTGATCCACACAGTCAAAGGCTTTAGTATAGTCAATAAAGCAGAAATAGATGTTTTTCTGGAACTCTTTTGCTTTTTCCATGATCCAGCGGATATTGACAATTTGTTCTCTGGTTCCTCTGCCTTTTCAAAAACCAGTTGAACATCTGGAAGTTCACAGTTCACATATTGCTGAAGCCTGGCTTGAAGAATTTTGAGCATTACTTTACTAGCATGTGAGATGAGTGCAGTTGTGCAGTAGTTTGAGCATTCTTTGGCATTGCCTTTCTTAGGGATTGAAATGAAAACTGACCTTTTCTAGTCCTGTGGCCACTGCTGAGTTTTCCAAAAATGCTGGCATATTGAGTGCAGCACTTTCACAGCATCATCCTTCAGGATTTGAAATAGCTCAACTGGAATTCCATCACCTCCACTAGCTTTGTTCGTAGTGATGCTTTCTAAGGCCCACTTGACTTTACATTCCAGGATATCTGGCTCTAGGTGAGTCATCACACCATCATGATTATCTTGGTCGTGAAGATCTTTTTTGTACAGTTCTTCTGTGTATTCTTGCCACCTCTTCTTAATATCTTCTGCTTCTGTTAGGTCCAGACCATTTCTGTCCTTTATTGACCCCATCTTTGCATGAAATGTTCCCTTGGTATCTCTAATTTTCTTGAAGAGATCTCTAGTCTTTCCCATTCTGTTGTTTTCCTCTATTTCTTTGCATTGATTTGAGGAGGAAGGCTTTCTTATCTCTTCTTGCTATTCTTTGGAACTCTGCATTCAGATGCTTATATCTTTCCTTTTCTCCTTTGCTTTTCACCTCTCTTCTTTCCACAGCTATTTGTAAGGCCTCCCCAGACAGCCATTTTGCTTTTTTGCATTTCTTTTCCGTGGGGATGGTCTTGATCCCTGTCTCCTGCACAATGTCACGAACTTCATTCCATAGTTCATCAGGCACTCTATCTATCAGATCTAGGCTCTTAAATCTATTTCTCACTTCCACTGTATAATCATAAAGGATTTTGATTTAGGTCATACCTGAATGATCTAGCAGTTTTCCCTACTTTCTTCAATTTAAGTTTGAATTTGGCAATAAGGAGCTCATGATCTGAGCCACAGTCAGCTCCCGGTCTTGTTTTTGCTGACTGTATAGAGCTTCTCCATCTTTGGCTGCAAAGAATATAATCAGTCTGATTTCGGTGCTGAGCATCTGGTGATGTCCGTGTGTAGAGTCTTCTCCTGTGTTGCTAGGAGAGACCTGAGCTTTCAGGTCTCTGCTAATGGTGTCAGTGGGGGAAGCGGAGCAAGCAGAGTGGTGTTTACTTCTGCCCAGGCCATGGCTTGCCTGCCGTCCCTTATTAGTTTGGTCTGAATTTCATTTAGGGCAGCGGCTCTTCTTCTCCTGCATGCACGTATGAGCACACAGCCCTGTGGGACTGTCTCCTGTTGGAGGGCAGTTCTCTCTCAGGTTATGAGGAGGCTAATACGGCTGTGAATCCCTGCTGACTGGAGATTGGAGTGAGTGTTGCCCTAGTCTAGTAACCGTAGTGTCTTCTGCTGGAAGTTGATCCTGCATCCGCTTGGTCTCAGTGCTGCTGGCCGCTCTGGGGGGCAAGGACACTGAGGCTGTGGACATGGGAGCATCTGCAGTCTCTGATGGGATTGTCTGGTTGATTGTATTTCTCCCTGTCCCTTGACCTGGGGAACAAAGGCCAATTGACCTTTCTATCCTTTGATCCCAGGACAGCGCCTGGCACATCAATCTCTCTGAAAGCACCTATGTCAAGCCTGAATTCTTCCTGCAGGCCCCAACAGTGAAGGTCACTTACTTGACCCCAGTGGTATCAGGAAGGAAGCCCAGTCCACAGCCCTGGCACTCTTACCTGTGTCTCCAGGTACAGCTTGCAGCATCGTATTGATGACTAAAGGGAGAAAGCAGGAAGCTTTCCTTATAAAAAATCTTGTGGTCTCTGTGTCGGAGAATTTTGTATAGTGCTTTAACTTTTTTTTAAGTTAAAAAAATGTATATTTTGGCCGCACTGCATGGCTTGTGGAATCTTCGTTCCCTAAGCAAGGATTGAACCCAGCCCTCAGCAGTAAAAACACTGAGTCGTAATCATTGGATCTCCAGGGAATGTCCCTTCCAACTTATACCTACAATTTATCCATTCTCAGGTTTGTTATTTGGATGTCCTTCTGCCTTGCTTTGCCTTAGGGATCAGTGATACATCTATGGATGCCCCAAAGTCATCAGAGGTCCCCTTCTAGCCCCCAGGATAAATGGGGTGCTGAGGAGTAGTTACCTGAATTAGTCAGGTCCTGGCAAGAAACAGGGGGCACACTCACAAAAGGTGGGGAGAGGATTTAACACAGGGCCAGAGGCATGGGCAGTATTCCGGGGAACCAGTGAGGGTTGTAAAGTTCCCAGGAGGGAGTCACCACAACCCCTGGGCCTGTGGGGGCAGGAGGAGGACTTGTGGAACCAGAACTAGAGGTAAAAGAGGGCAAGGGGCTTTGGACTCCTGCTGAGGTCTCCCATTGACCAAACTCAAGCAGAAACCAGAGGCAGGAGGAACTCAGTTTGTTGTTATTGTTGTTGTTCTGTCCCTGAGTCATGTCTGACTCTTTTCCACCCCATGGGCCACAGCAAGCCAGGCTTCCCTGTCCTTCACTCTCTCCCGGACTTTGCCCAAACTCATGTCCATTGAGTTCGATGCCATCCAGCCATCTCATCCTCTGTTGTCCCCTTCTCCTTTTGCCTTCGGTCTTTCCCAGCATCAGGATCTTTTCCAGTGAGTCAGCTCTTCCCATCAGGTGGCCAAAGTATTGTAGCATCTGCATCAGTCCTTCCAATGCATATTCAGGACTGATTTCCTATAGAATCGACTGGTTAGATCTCCTTGCAGTCCAAGGGACACTCAAGAGTCTTCTGCAACTCCACAGGTCAAAAACATCAATTTTTCAGCACTCAGCTTCTTTAGGATCCAACTCTCACATCAGTACATGACTACTGGAAAAACCATAGTTTTGACTAGATGGACCTTTGTCGGCAAAGGGATGGCTCTGCTTTTTGATACACTTTCTAGGTTCATCATAGCTTTCCTTCCAAGAAAGAAGTATCTTTTTATTTCATGGCTGCACTTACCATCTGCAGTGATTTTGGAGCTCAAGAAAATAAAATTTGTCACTGCTTCTACTTTTTCCACTTCTGTTCACCATGAAGTGATGGGACCAGATTCCGTGATCTTAGTTTTTTGAATGTTGAGTTTTAAGCCAGCTTTTTCACCCTCATCAAGAGTTCCTCTTAGCTTTCTGCCATAAGGGTGGTGTCACCTGCATATCTGAGGTTGTTGATATTTCTCCTGGCAATCTTGATTCCAGGTTGTGCTTCATCTAGCCCAGCATTTTGCATGGTGTACTCTGCAGATAATTTAAATAAGCAGGGTGACAAGAACCCAATTAATTTAGTCTAAAAAAGGTTCTCAGTGCACAAATCCCATTGGAAAAGGGCAGTGAGTCCATGATCACACTATATTCAGACATTTTGACCAATAAAGGCAAGTATCATGTCTACCAAGTATAGGGGAGGAATGGACAAGTGGTCACAGAATCTGATGCCAGACCCTTTCCTTTGAGGGGAGGAACATCCAGGTATCTGGGACCATCTTTAAGCCACCACACTGAGAAACTTGAAACCTGGACTTCATAGCTTCAGAATGGAAAATTCTCTTAGTGAGGCCATGTATGCATCCCTGGTCTGTCAAGGAACCTTCATCCCTGTCCCCAGACTGTCCCCGCTCCTGCCTCGAGCCTCGCCTCACTTCTGCCATTCTCTTCTGCACCCATAAAATTTGGGACCATCCCGAGCTCTTTCAGGTACGTGTTCGTGACACTCCAATTTTCTGCCTTCCTGGGTAGCAGGGCTCTGCGGTGGCGGCTGCAGATGATGAATTTATTCATGGTGGCAGGTGTACTGGATGAAACTAAAGAGATTGGGAAATTTATGTAAAATGTTTGAGGATGTGTGCACTTGTGCTTACATTTAATGGGCCCATTTTAAAAAGTCCCTGAACCCTGAAGCCAAGACAAAGTTTGATATCTCGGAGGCTGGGTATTTAAATATTTGTGATTCCAAAGAGCCTGATTCAGCGTGCATTTACCCATTCTTGTTCCCACCCTGGTTATACCTCCCATGGGCAGGCATTTTCCTATTCATCTCCTCCACTATTCAAACAGTGACAGTTGCATCTGCCTTACAGACTTTGATTCTAAGTCTTTGGGAGATATTTTCCAGAGATAAGTGGGGCTGTCGTCATTTTACAGGTGGGGAACTTGAGATGTGCAGAAATGAGATTGAAAAGGTGGCTTTGGTGTCCTGTGGGATCTGAGCCTCCCCTCACTGCCCCTCTCCTTCCTTAAAACAGGGTTTCCTAGAGACAGTGCTCTTGACCTTTTGCACATAGGGTGATTCTTTGGGTACCACCCTGTGCATTGTAGAATGCAGAGCAGCATCTCTGCCTCCATCCATAGACTGCCACTCCTTGCATCCCCAGGAGTGACAACCCAAAATGACTTCAGACATCGCCACGTGTCGTAGGGGAGGCAAAGGGGAGTGGATTACCCCCTACCGAGAACCACTGCCTTCTAGTAGGGTAGTTAAGGTCTTGGACATCTGAGAGTGTGAGTTAATTGGTATGAGACAGGGCTGGCACAGGGTACATTTTTGAGATCTTTTGGGTGTTTCTGACGCACCACCAGCAGGGTGAAGAATCTCTTATGCAGAATTAAAATGCCATCTCTCTCAGCCTGTTTCCTGATCTCTAATACTGAAACAATAACCCTGTACTTGTTTCGTACAGCTTAAACCTGGCAATCTGTGTAAAGTGCTAAATACTGTACCCAGTATGTACTAATTTGCTCAGTAAATACTAGCTCTTAGCGTAGTGATTCTTCTCTCCTGTCTTCCCTCGTCTTCCTTCTTGGTCCCCCGTGTAAGTGTGGAGCAGGGATCCTGCTGCCCTGACTGTGGGGCACTGGCTTGCGTATTGCCAGTGGGGGATGAACATATGGGGACTGAACATTTCAGGGAGCCAAGGGCAGGGTAGATGGGTCAGGTAAGCAGGTAGGGCCTGGCACACAGGGCGAAGTGAGGGGTCTTCATAAGGGGGAGGGGCAGCTGCAGGGGTGAGAGGCTCTGAGAATCCTAGAGCTGTGGGTGAACTGATAATTTCTCTAAAGTGATGATTTGGAGGAAGTGAGGTTCAGTACCTGGCACTGAGAGTGAGTGGCCAGGGTGGAGTGAAGGTCATTGGAACTGAAAAGGTCTTGCAACTGCATCCTAGACTCTCGGTTGGTTTATCCTGGATATGGTTAACCTTTCCTTGGTGATGTCTGGAGACATGGGCTGGCATAGGTCTGGGGAAGCCTGGATGGAAGTGAGCAGGACGTCAGAACTTCCCTGCGGCTGGAAGTGGCTGGTGAGGAGAATGGGGAGCCTGGGAGCCATGCGCTAGGAGGAAGGGCCACGTATGGTTCTGAAAACGAAGCGGTGCCTATCCAGACCCCTTCTTTGAATTTCAGTATTGGGTGCCCAGAGGAACATAGAACTTGCAGGCAGCAGAGGGCAGCCAAGCCTGCGGGGCAGCCCTGCCTGGTAGCCTGGAACTCTCACTTGAAGAGGTGTGCCATCTTCATCACCTGTAATTCATTCACAGCACACCAAGATGGCAAATCACCCCTGTTTCGGGAGCTCAGCTCTCGAGGGGCTTTCTCCTGTGATCAGACCGCGGTGTGCTGCATCTCTGTACTTGACATAGTTCCCTTCCGCGACATCCCGCATGAGGTGCGTCCTGACCGTCATGTTACAGTGAGTCACCTGATGCTGAAGCTTTCCGGGGTCACCCGCGGTTAACGGGCGTGCCGGGGCCCATGCTCCCAAGTGCTTCGGTGAGATGATCCATCCATGTCCTGTTGATTCTGCCAGCCTTCAGTTCCCTGAATGGTATCCCAGCTGGGCCCTTCGGTGTTTCTTGGTTCCCTTTGTCCTGTTATCAGGTTGCCCCTGACCTGCGATGTCCTGTGAGAACATTTCCTGAACTCTGAGCCACCACGTCTCCAACTGAGATCCCCGGTTGTCAGTTCATACATTCAGGCGTGTTTCTTTCTCCTCTCTTGTTACCGATTGTCATTGTCTCCAGGCTTGGGGGCACAGGATGCACTGTTTGCCTATTCAAGCCAATTGCCATTTCTCTCGTCCCCAAAATGTAATTGAAAAGAGCCTTAATGGTTTCTAAATGATGATAGCTCCATAAACCGATTAAAAAGGCCTTAATAAAACTGTCTGGAGTTATTCTTCACAGCTGCCGCCAATGTTCCTTGTGTCCCGACCATCCCAACAAGAAATAGGGCACTTTCTCATGCTGTCAGAAGCACCAGGAAGATCCTTCTCCATCTAATTGCTCCTCTGCTCTCTTCCCAGACAATCCACGTTGCTATTGTCTGTGCCGGATACAATGCCAGCCGGGACGTAGTCACCTTGGTGAAGTCTGTCCTGTTTCACAGGTAAGCGCGCGGTTGTCCTCTGCAGGTTCGTGTGTAGCTGCCGGCCTGCGCCTTTCCTCCAAAAAGGGTTAAAGCAAAGCAACATTTCTCATCCATCATTTAAGCTGCCATGAAAATGTAATTATTGTCTGAAGCCCCGGGGAGATTATTGTGTTAATAATGTTTAACAGCAGGGTTGAGTTTGCCCTCTTGCAATGTTGAGAATCGTAGCTCTGAGACCTCAAGGGACCTTCAAGGACGCTCTGAATTTGTTACTTCAATTTCTTCATTGGTTTCCTCCGGTTGACAGTCATCAGACCTCTGTTTACACATCCCTGTTGACAGGTTGTGTTGTGGACTGAATTGTGATCCCTTAAAATGTATCCTTGGGAATCCTAAACCCCAGTAACTCAAACTGAATTTGAAGTTAGGGTCTTTGAAGAGGTAATTCAATTAAAATGAGGTCATATGGGTAGACCCTCATCCAATGGGACTGGGATCCTTATAAGAAGAGGAGACAGGATGGAGGCACAGTCATTTGCAAGCCAAGGAGAGAAACCTTAGAAGAAACCAACCCTGCTGACACTTCAACTTTGAATTTCTAGCCTTCAGAACTAGAGAAAATAAATTCCTATTATTTAAGGCACCCAGCATGTGGCATTTTGTTGGGGCAGCTCTAGCAAATTTATACAGATGCTTACTCTATGCCAATCTGGCCCACCCCAGCTCCAGGTGTCTCTGACCCTTAGACAGTCCTGCTTCATGCCAAGCTGAACTTTTCCAATCTGTGGATTGTGTGATGATGTTCTCTGGCACTAGTATACCACCATGGAGACAGTCCTACAAAAGATGGATTCCTCTTCCACCTGGAAGTGACCATCCTCTCCTGAGTCACCTCTTCTCCAAGTTAAACACCTGCCATTTACTTTTCCTTTTTCATGGGACTTTTCTTCTGTCCCTTCACTGTTTTGATGTATATCTAATTCTATTCAGAGTATATCCAGATTTGGGTCTACAACTCCAGCTAAGGTCCGTGGTTCTGCCTTTACCTTCTTACCAAGAATTTGGGTGAAGCTTACCCACAGCTACAGCCACCAGTGTGGAAATGTATCAGATAGCCATAGCAGGATCCAGAAGGATCTTAGCAGTAGGAACAGGCATGAAAAGCTCCCAGAATTTAACTGAACAGAGATCAAGGTTTTACACCCACATCTAACTGTCAAAAGCATAAACAGAGTTGGGAAAGATGGTGGACATCTAAGACCTACCCACCCTGTAGGAAACTGGGGTTCATCTTGTGTCTGCCTTCTCTTGCAGTCCCCCAGCCAGCCTGTCTATTACTGACGCCTCCAGCTTCTCCCTCCTAAATGATTTTCAGTTCCACCTCTTCCTGTTCATCCCCACTGTGACTGGCATAGTTCATGTCCCCATGGACTCTCACCTGTCCTTTCTGTCTCCCTGACCCATCCTCTGTGTTGCCAGAATGATGTTTCAGAGATGCTGATGTGATTTCCTACAGCTGTTCAGTAGCTTCTCCTTGTCCAGGATAGAGAATTGAAGCTTTTTGCCGTGGCACAGGGAGCATCCAGGATCTGATGTCATTCTCAGCAGTGTTCCCACGCTGCTCCTCACTGTCTCGAGCAGCACTCGCCTGCTGGCAGCTCCACACCCTGTCTGAGGTGCACCCTGCCTCTTGTTTCCTCTTACTGCTCTACCGTGCCTTTCTCCCATCCTCCTCCACTCCAAGCTGGCAAACTCCCTTTGTTCTTTAAGCCTTGCTTGGCATCATTTTTTTTTTCCTGACTTTTTTTTTTTTTGGAGTATAATTCACAATGTTATATTGGTTTCTGCTATACAATGAAGTGGATCAACTGCATGTATACATATATCCCCTCCTTCCTGGACCTCCCTCCCAACCCCCCATCCCACCCCCAGGTCATCACAGAGCACCAAGCTGAGCTTCCTTGCTTTATAGTAGCTTCCCACTAGCTGTCTCATTTACACATGGTAGTGTTATATGTCCCTCCCAATTCATTCCATGCTCCCCGTCCCCGACCATACCCCGTGTCCACATCTGCATCTCTGTTCCTGCCCTGGAACTAGGTTCATCTGTACGATTCTTCTAGATTCCACATACATGCATTAATAGACGATATTTGTTTTTCTCTTTCTGACTTATTTCACTCTATATGACAGACCCTAGGTCCATTCCCATCTCTACAAATGACACAGTTCCATTCCTTTTTCTGGCTGAGTAACACCCCATTGCATATATGTATCACGTCGTCTTTATCCATTTGCCTGTCCGTGGACACTTAGGTTGTTTCCATGTCCTGGCTACTGTAAAGAGTGCTACAGTGAACAAAGGGGCATGTGTATTTTTTTGAACTATGGTTTTCTCAGGGTATGTGCCTAGTAACCAGAAGCCCACCTGTACCTCTCAGCCTGGGTCAGGGCTCCCCTTCTACCAGCCCATAAAGTCCTATGTATTCATTATTATCTTTATCACATTATATTTTCTTTATCTATACATGTTGTATCTTCTAGCAGAATCTGGGCCTTGTGGAGATAAGACACCATGCCTTGATTTTCCTATTTTCCCAGTATCTCAGCAAAGTACTATTTATATGCTCCATAAATGTTTCCTTGTTTAATAACTAAACCTAGGAGACTATTGAGAGTCCCTTGGACTGCAAGGAGATCCAACCAGTCTGTCCGAAAGGAGATCAGTCCTGGGTGTTCATTGGAAGGACTGATGTTGAAGCTGAAACTCCAGTACTTTGGCCACCTGATGAGAAGAGCTGACTCATTGGAAAAGACCCTGATGCTGGGAGAGAGTGAGGGCAGGAGGAGAAGGGCACGACAGAGGATGAGATGGTTGGATGGCATCACCGACTTAATGGACATAGGTTTGGATAGACTCCGGCAGTTGGTGATGGACAGGGAGGCCTGGTGTGCTGCGGTTCATGGGGTTGCAAAGAGTCAGACACAACTGAGCAACTGAACTGAACTGAGGAGCCTGCATTAATAAATAACCTAAAGACATATTTATTCAACCAGTTACTTATTAACCCAGACTTAATTTTATTTCACTTCACATTCAGGCCACTATACAGCTCAGTGATTTTCAGCAGGCCATTTCACTCTTTAGACTGGAGGGTTTTTTTTATCAGTTAGCTTATATCAGTTAGTTAGGAATCAGTTCACCCCAAAACTTACTTGGTAAAAGACAGCATTTATTTCCTAGCTCAGCTATTTGTACTGATCTCACCTGGCTGGTTCTTGATGGGCTGCCCTGTTCCTGCAGTCAGCTGGCAGGTTAACAAAACATCGGGTTGGCTGCCCTCCTGGAGCAGGGAAGGGAGGTGGGAGCTACTGATGAATACGTCACAGGGTCAGTTACCACTAGGGGACTTGGGTCCTCCTGGTAGCTCTGTCCAGTTGCCACTGTGCTTTCAGCTGTACATCCGAGGAGGAAATGGGAATGTGGAATGAAGAGGAGCCTTTTCCCACAATCCTGGTTTCTGTGCAGTTTTGGGGAGTCGTGGTTCTGCAGCCTTGATCTGCCGCTTGAAACCAGCCATCATGTAGGCTGAGCATTGAATTAGATGAGTGGTTCTCAGCCTTTATGTATTGGGGTGGCCAAAAAGTTCATTTGGGTTTTTAAACCTTTTGGCCAACTAAATATTTATTCCTTGTCTGCACTAAAGAACTCAGGTCCCTTCCTGGTTGGGAGGAAAAAAAGAAAAAAACACTCTTTAAAGAAGAGTATTTGCATGTTTGGGCTTCCCAGGTGGTACAGTGGTAAAGAATTCACCTGCCAATACAGGAGCCACAAGGGATGTGGGTTCAGTCCCTCAGTCAGGAAGATCCCCTGGAGGAGGGAATGGCTACCTGCTCCAGTATTCTTGGCTGGAAAATTCCATGGATAGAGGAGCCTGGTGGGCTTCAGTCCACAGGGTCGCAAAGAGTTGGACACTACTGAGCACAGCAGACATACATCATGTGATTACAGGTAGTTATGCTCTTTCTCAATTGTGGCACATTTTAAGATCATAAAAAGTTCTTATGGTAGTATTGGGTGTAAGTACTCTTGCAGCTACAATAATGTATATGTACAAACCTAAGTAATTCCAGTAGTTGTTGAAATTGTGAGAATCCTATTGAGTATAAACTCTTCCTCCTACAGGAGCTGCAGCACAAAGATGTTCAATTTGGAAATAGCAGTGGTTTCATTATCAGCTGCCTATGGCAGGCCGTACTTTCATGGAGGCATGGAGATCTGAGAAGAAAGCAAATTCTCAGCATGTGATATGAAAATTCTGCACCCCATATCAGGGCCTGCTTGATCTCCTTGAACTGAGCAGCCAATTAAGTCCCTTGGGATTCTACAGATAAGAATGATTCTGTGAATTGATATGCTGGTCATAATGATTTGAGATATCAAGACAAAAGGACTTTTGAAAGACATTCCATTCAGGAAGCCCAGCTATAAATAGCTTCATTGCTTCCAATGCATGTTATGAGGATTAACTAATACATGATTATAAAATACTTTGACAAATGGAGTACCTTCCTAATGTTAATAATATAATAATAGTGGTGCCGGATGCTTCTTTTGGCTTTCACTGTTAATTACAGTAATTAGATTCATTTTCCGGACAAGATTTTTAGCAAAATTTCATTTAAGGTTTGCTTTGTTACATCAAATCAATTTTTCTGCAGCATGCCTAATGATAGTGGACACACTACATTTTAAAAGATAGGAAAGGAGTGCTATCTGCACAGTTCTTTTTTTTTTTATTCTTTTTAATATTTATTTGGATGCATCAGGTCTTTGTTGTGGCATATGGGATCCTTAGTTGTGGCGCACAGGCTTAGTGGTTGCAGCCTGCAGTCTTAGTTGCCCTGCAGCATGTGGGATCTCGTTCCCCGACCAGGGATTAAACCTATATCCCCTGCATTGGAAGGCAGATTCTTAACCACTGGACAGACCAGTAGGGAAGTTCCTGTGATCACTCTTATATACTGATGCTGGCATTAAGAATTGCTATAACCTTTTAGAAGTTCATAGTATTATTGCCCAAGATGTTTACCCTATATGACTACATTAAGGCATTCTGCCTTAAATGGATAATCCCAACATCAGGGGAAAATTTTTTGTGAAATATTGCTTATAATCCTAAAAATTCTATTAATACTTAAACAGTAAGTCTAAATAATGGAATATCCCTCTTATAGTAAACCATATTCTTAATTGGTTATAAAAAGTATGTTATAACATGGCTAAGTGATAGTTTATGATATGAAGTAAGTGACAAGACAGTTCAAGAAGTCACACTTATCATGGTTCCACTATGTACATACATGCACACACGTGTGTCATGCATACACATATACATCTACATGGTTGACATACAGCAAGTGAAAGAGTAGCAAAAGATACATGAAAAATGGAATTTTTGTATGTTCAGAATGGAAAAAGTGCAAATGACCTTGGTTTTGTTTTCTCTTTACATTTTTGGTCATCTCCTTTTGCAACCTTTGTAATGAAGGAAAAAAGTGGATGAGAAAAAATAAAGGCAAGGTACATGTGAGCAGAGGTTTACCTCGTTGAAAATAAGACAGTATCGTGTCTTTGTCACTTGGATGGGATACTATTTAAAGAGAAATTGGAGGAATACCTGTACCTCCAATCCTAATTGCAGATAAACTGGGAGACATAGCTATTCTGTAAGGAAACTGAGCTTTAAGTGAGCAGAGAAAAAAATTCTTTCTTAGTCACTAAGTGCTTACCTCCTGGTTGGAAAGGTGGCCCAGCTTGTAAAAAGTTAATATTTGTTTGCTAGGAAGATCTGCTTACTCGCTCGCTCCATCACCCTGTTGGCAGGAGGAGACTGGGTGGTTTGCCTTGCTTTTCATATCAAGCAACTTTTTTGTGTGTTTTTAAATCTGTACCCCTCAAGAGCAGAAAGGATAAAACAACATCTTCATGATCAGTATTTGCCTCTAATTGTCTTATTGCTTATTCAGGCTTACACTTGTTGTAGAAGCCGTTTCCAGATTCTGCAGGGAAGAACCTAGGATTGAATAAAACAAAGAACTAGAAGTAGGTTCTGATTCTGGTCTTTCTATCTGTGAGCTGCTGACCCAGGGAGGTCACTCTTCTCCTTGGAGCTTTGTTTTGTTCCCCAGTCTCTCATAGAGCCCTGTTGTGAATATCCAAAGAGGTAGTCAATGTGAAATGCTTCTGTATTTTATTTATTTAACAAATAGAAGGGTAGTTCTCACTCTGTGTTAGGCTATGTTCTGAGTGTTTTTCAGATACCAACTCACTGAATGTTCTTCTAATTCCATGAGGGGGTCTACTGGTATCCCCATTTTACAGATGATGAAACTGAGGATCCACATGTGAAGTTATGACTCAGGGTCACAGAGAGGAAGGGCGGGGCTGGGTTTGGACCCAGACAGTCTAGCTTCAGGGTCCGAACTCTTGAAAAGTTACTGTTTTGAGTGTGATTTTCTTATTTTCACTCATCATTTTGGGTGACCATGTAGACATTGTTACTATTCCTGTGATCCATTTCCATCTTTATCCCCCACCCAGGTTATGTATTTTTGAAGTATTAAGTATAAATAGTGGGGTTTCTTTTTTGGCTGCCCCATGAAGCACTTAGGATCTTAGTTCCCCAGCCAGGGATCAAACTTGCACACCATCCATTGGAATGTGGAGTCAATTGCTAGGCCACTGGGGAAGTCCCTGGACTGAACATCAGTGTTCTAGTAAGACTTAAGAAAATGCACGGGGAAATGAAAAGAAAATCTGCACGAGACAATAGATATGTTAATTAGCTTGACTGCAATGATGATTTCACAATGTAGACATATATAAAAATATCACCTTAAATGTTTCATAGTATTTAATGTACTTTGGAAACACAAAGTATATAATACACTTTAAATACACTAATTTTTATTTGTCAATTATACCTCAGTGAAGTTCGGGGGAAGGAAATAGCAAGGACATGTAAGATCTTTGAACAGGTAAAAGATGTGTGCTATGTAGTCATGCATGTAAAACCAAAAAGAATTAGTTGCTATAGTTTATAGGTTCCAAGGATAGGTCATTGTATTTGACTTTCATCCCAGCCATGTACAGGTGCATACCCACAAATGGATGAGGAAACCGACGCTCAGAGGCTAAATCCTGTGTTCAAGGTCACAGGTAAATAAGTGATGCTCCTGAGGTTCTACCCTTGGCTCTGGCCAACCTTGGAGTCCATGCTGCTTTTACTACACCATGAGGTCTTTGATTTGCTCTGTTCTTCTCCACTGGAGAGCTCTTCTGACATGATACTGAGGTGTCCTCGATTCTCCCCACATTATCAAGGCCACTTGTCCTCCCCCACACCAAGAGCTCACACCAAAAAACCCTCATTTGGGCTTCTGTGTTTTCCTGCAGTGAGTTCCATTAAATCTCTCAGTGTAACAGATTCACTGAGCATTTGAGTTGCTGTCACAGGCTCTTTCTTTTTCTAAAATTGCAATTCCATTGTAAACTTAATAATTAAGGATTATTCAACTCAGCTGTCCTTGTATATTTTAATAAAAAACAGACCTTGGGTTGCCTTATAGGGACTGTGACACATTCCTGACAGAAATAAGAAAGGAAAAGCAGGGAGAAAGCTAAGGTTTAATCATCTTTGCCTCTTTGTATTACCATATTTATTGCATCCCAGCCTGGAACAGGGGAGCAGTTAAGGAGACCAGAGGCAGCAGGAGCATTGCTCATTATGAGCAAAATCTGCAGGCTCTGCTGAAGACGAAGCATGCACTTGCTTCCTTCTTTGTTAGGAAAGCGTGATCTGGTCTGAATTAGAAGAGACCTAATGTCTGGGTTGCTCAACCCCAATCAAGCTATGTGGAACCCATTGTATTTGAAGATGTGTACTCAAGCTGGCCCATTCAGGTAGAAGCCTTTCCCATGGGCTTAAAGCATAGCTCCCAGAATGCATATGTAACTGGTGGACTGATATTAAAGGCTATTTTAGTTGTTTAATAGACACTGAATCATATATTAAGAAAATCATTCCTTTTGTGATTCTTCTGAATGAGTTCTTATTATTTTCAGTTGATGAAACTCATTTTGGCATAAATATGTTCTTAACATCTGTCTAACTCTTGCTAATCTCCCTCCAAACAACAGAGAATAGGATGGAGGTTCCTCACCTTTGGCTGGTTTGGGGATTTGCAGACCTCTAGCATTAAAACGATTTTACCATCCTGAGTTAGGAACCAAATGCAAAATCAGCCTTGGGGATTACACATTGGGAATGAAATATCACCTGTATTGCTGTTCATCCTGAATTGTGGAATGTTATTTGAATTGAGGGCACTTTTTTGTCCTCATGAGTTGGGGTTACTTATAGTCTGAGCCAACCTGGACAATTGCTGGCTTTTCCTACCTAGGCAGATCATTTCTTATACAACACAGCTTCTAAGACAGCTGAGTAGACCAGACCTCATTCCCGCTCCCAGACTCATAGGTTAGACTGTCACTCTCCATCTCAGGCCAGTGGAGACACATTGGGATGTAATTCACATACTGTGACATTCACTCTTTAAAAGTGGACAGTTCAGTGGTTTTTGGAACATTCAGAATTGTGCAACTATCCCCACCATCTAATATTATCAATGGCCCATTTTCAGCATCTCATAAAGAAACACCCGTCCGCATGAACAATCACTCCCCACTTTCCTCCCCCTGCATCCCCTGGCAACCACTAATCGTTCTGTTTATGTGGACTGTCCATTCTGAACATTTTAGATCAATGGGACCACATGCTCCTTTGTCTCCCTGGAACGGGCTTCTCCTGTGTAGCATAATCTTTTCAGGGTTCATCCATGTTATAGCATCTGCCGGTCCTTCATTGCTTTTCATTACCTAATAATTTACTGCATTTTGTTTACTCGTCACTTGGTGACCATTTGGGTTGTTTCCACGTCTTGACTGTGACAAATAATGCCAGTGTGGATGTTTGTGCTGCAGTTCTTGAGGGAGCACATTTTCATATATTATTTGTTGATATCGGATTGGCCACAGACTGTCTAGGTGTTTCCAAAACATGTTACAGAAAAATCCCAATAAACTTTTTGGCCAAGCCTGTAGCTAGGAGTGGGATTTCCGGGTAAGTCAGCAATGGTAGCTTTATGCTTCATGTTTTGAAAAGCCGCCAAACTGTGTTCCAGAGCAGCTACAGTCATTGTATAATCCCACAAGTAGCAGCTGAGGGTTCCGGTATCTCTACATCCTTAATGACACTTGTTATTGGCTGTTATTTTTATCTTAGTCATTTTCGTGGGTTTCAGAGTGGTATCCCAGTTCTGATTTGCATTTCCCTACTGACTAGTGATGTTGAGCATCTTTTCCTGTGCTTGTTGGCCTTTTGTATGTCTTCTCTGAGAAATGACTGTTCAGATCTTTTGTTCATTTTCTAATCTGCTTACTTGTGTTTGTATTGAGCTGTAAAATATTTTTATACTATGGTTACAAGTCCCTTACCAGGTATATCCATGCCTTGCAGATATTTTCTCTCATTTGGTAGCCATCTTTTTCACTTTCTTGATGGTGCTCTTTGAAGCACAAGAGTTTTTAATCTTGATGAAGACAAATTTATTTTTCTTTTTCTTTTGAGTTTGAGATGTCTTACATCAGAAACCATCACCTAACCCCAGATTAAAAGATAACGCTCTCACATTTTCTTCTAAGGGCCTCTACGCCAGAGTTGCAAGTAACTGTGTCCACTATGAGGGAATTTGGATCTCTTTAGTAATTATTCATTTGTCCTTTTATTCTATTTTTTTTGATAGGCTATTACTGGATGATTATATCTATAAGGAATTGTTTTTTAAAATCTGAGGAAAAGATTATTTTTAATAAAATTTATTTTGTAGAACAGTTTTCGATTATACAAAGAAATTACAAAAGGAATACCACAGATTTTCCAAAACCCTACAGCCCATTTCCCCTCTTACGACATCTTATGGTATATTTGTTTTAATTAATGAACCAGTCCCTAGTGGCTCAGCAGGTAAATAATCTGCCTGCAATGCAGGAGACACAGGTTCGATCGCTGGGTTGGGAAGATCCCCTGGAGAAGGAAATGGCACCCCACTCCGGTATTCTTGCCTGGAAAATTCCTTGGACAGGGGAGCCTGGTGAGCTACAGTCCATGGGGTCCCAAAAAGAGCTAAACATGACTTAGTAACTAAACAACAGCAACACTTGTGTCTTTCTCATATAATAATAAATGGTAGGCATCCAGACCACCAGTACTGGTTGGGTAGTTGTATTTGTGCTAACTTACAGACTTAGCTTCCCTTCCCTGGTGGCTCAAACGGTAAAGAATCTGTCTGCAATGCAGGAGACCCAGGTCCAATCTATGGGTGGGGAAGACGCCCTAGAGAAGGAAACGGCAACCCACTCCAGTATTCTTGCCTGGGAAAAGCCCATAGACAAAGGAGCCTGGAAGGCTATAGACCATGGGGTCACAAAGAGTCGGACATGACCAAGCACATAAAACTCATTACTCATTGATATATTATTATAACTAAAGTCCTGTCCTTTGTTTCAGATTTCTTTAATTTTTGCCTAAGTTCTGTTTTCTGTTCCAGAATCCCATCCAGGATATAATACTGCATTTAATCATGTCTCCTTCGGTTCCTCTTTCTTGAGATAGCTGGGAGAAAGATTATTTACAAAATGTGGTTCCCAGTACCAGGACTCCATCTAACAGGGAACAGTTGCAAAAGTGTAAGTTTTGAGCCCTGAATTCAGTGGGAGGCTCTGAGAAAGGGCATCTTGACACCATAGAATGTCTTCCTCGGAGCTGTGGTGTCTGAACTGAGAGCCAGAGGCTGGAAGCAGGAAGTGTGGTTCCGTGCAGGCAGCTGTGGACACCACTCCAGCGTGAACACAGCCGATGGGAAGGCTAAGCCCTGAGCTGACTCGCGGCCAGGCACTTTCTAGGCACCAGGGTTGGGGAGAGTAGACAAGAGAGTAGGTGCTTTGTGAAATAAGACAGTCTCTACCCTAGACAGCTCGTGTTCTACTGGAGGGTGGACATAGATCTGTAGATGTATGGGAAGATTTCCAGCCCTGCTAGCCACTGCTGGAAAGAAACCAAACGTGGCGGTGGGGTGAGGCGTGATGGGTAGGGAGAGGGGCTTTGGATGGAGTGGTCATGGCGGGCCTCTTTGAGAAGCTGAGATTTCAGTGTATTCCTGAAGGAGACTTTGGTTTATTCCTGAGGAAGAATGCAGAAGAGGGGAAAAACCCTGGAGAAATGCTGGCACCATCATCCTCTGAGAGCCTGTTCTTCTTACTCACGCTGTCCATCTTCTGCTTGATAACCAGATTAACCTTCTGAATTACAGCTTCGGTCTGCTGCCTTCCAAGCCCTATAAACCTTATCTGGCTGTCTTTCACTTGGAGAATCAAATTCTGTTTTTAGGAATTCACATACCCTGGCCCATCCTGTTGTTAATACTCTCTCTCTCTTCTTTCCTCCCCATTCCTGGCATACAGTGTGCATTCAATAAACATTGTATGATCTGCTCTAATAAGACTGTAGTTCTTTCACAGACACACTATGAACCTCTCCACCTCTGTTCTTTTCCTATTTCTGTTACATACTGCAGGATACATTTCTCTCTCCCTCATCTTTTCTCATCCAAAGGTCCGGTTTGCTTGCCACATGATCCGTGGAAACTGCCTAGACTCTCCACTGCTGAAAGGCCATCTCCTTCATTCTTATTCTCCATGAACATGTGTGTGTGTCCTTGTGTGGCCGTTCTGTACGGCTGTGCAGGCTGTTCACTGTCCAGCTCCAGGAATCCCTTTACTCACCATTCAGGTCAGTGTCTTCACATGGCTGCAGGGCAGCAGGGAGGGCCTGCTATTCCCAAACTTGCAGCTGTGTGTGCAGCCCAGTGTTACAGAGCCCTTATGTGCTAACATTTATGTGGTTATTTGTATTCTTTCTCTGTCTCGGCTACATTGATTGCTGCCTGAAGAGAGGACTCTGAGCTCATTCATCGCCTAAATCCCTATTCTGCCTTACTTGATGCTTGATAGCTCTTTGTTGGGTGTTTATCCATTCAATGCATTTTTTCGTCTATGAGTGGAAGAACTAATTGAAAATACTTTATTTGAAAAGTGATGTAAAAGCAGTAGAGAAAATAACAGTTTCATAAGTTCATGTTGATAACAGTTCTGGTCCATTCAGGCAGCTGTAACAAAATAGCACAGACCAGGTGGCTCATAAACAACAGGAATTTATTTTTTCCCCTCAGTTCTGGAGGCTAGGAAGTCCAAGGTCATGACACCAGCATGACCTGGCTCTGGCGGGGGCCGACTTCCTGATCACAGACTGCAGACTTCTTTCTGTGTTCTCTTGTGTTAAACAAGCCAAGGAGCCTCTTTTGTAAGGGCACTAACCCCTTTCAGGAGGACTCTGCCCAGGGACCTAGTCACCTCCCAAAGGCCTCACCTCCTGGTACTCTCACCCGAGGGGTTAGGGTTCAACATAATGAATTTGGGGTGGGGGTCAACGAACATTCAGACCATACCAATTATTAACACGTATTGAAATACTACCCACATGCCAGGCATTTTGCTAAGCACTTTATATATATCACATGTCACAATTAGCCAATATATTGATACTGCTGCTTACTTACATTATTGTTCCCGATTTGAAGTGAAATTGAGGCCTAGAGAGATGAAATCACATGCTTGCATTCACTTAGTCATTAATGCAGCCAGGGTTCCGACCCAAATGTTCTAGAGCAGAACGCCAGCCCTGAACCATTGATGTAAGCGTGTCCTCAGCTGCTTTCACTTCTTATGGGAAATGTGAACAGTGATGGGGAAGGAGAGAGCGCTGGCTTTCTTTCCCTGTTGTATGGGTGTTTCTTGAGCACACGTTACTTGCCAGCCTCTCTGCCTAGCACTGGGGGTGGAAATGAAAAGATGGCCGCTGTCCTTGGAGGCCTCATGGTGGAGGGAAGAAGCCAGGTATTTGAATTTTTTGTTTGTTTGTTTGTTTTATTGAAGGATAATTGCTTTACAGAATTTGTTTTCTGTCAAACCTCTGCATGAATCAGCCATAAGTATACATATATGCCCTCCCTTTTGAAACCTCCTCCCATCTCTCTCCCCATCCCACCCCTCTCGGTTGATACAGAGCCCCTGTTTGAGTTTCCTGAGCCATACAG
The DNA here is from genome assembly GCF_042477335.2 of Ovis canadensis. Classification (NCBI taxonomy): domain Eukaryota; kingdom Metazoa; phylum Chordata; class Mammalia; order Artiodactyla; family Bovidae; genus Ovis; species Ovis canadensis. The sequence continues at coordinate 183,459,044 of NC_091247.1, read as the reverse complement.
CAAATTCCCATTGGCTATCTATTTTACATATGGTAATGTAAGTTTCCATGTTACTCTTTTCATGCATCTCATCCTCTCCCCCACTCTCCCCCCATCCATAAACCTCTATGTCTATCCATAAGTCTTCATGTCTCTATGTCTGTTTCTCCACTGCTGCCCTATAAATAAATTCTTTATACCATTTTTCTAGATTCTGTATATATACGTTAGAATACAATATTTATCTTTCTCTTTCTGACTTACTTCACTCTGTATAATAGGTTCTAGGTTCATCCACTTCATTAGAACTGACTCAAATGCGTTCGTGTTTATAACTGAGTAGCATTCCATTGTGTATATGTACCACAACTTTATCCATTCGTCTGTCAATGGGCATCTAGGTTGCTTCCATGTTCTAGCTATCATAAACAGTGCTGCAATGGATTCTTTTTCAATTTTGAATTCCTCAGGTTATATGCTTAGGAGTGGGATTTCTGGGTCATATGGTGGTTTTATTCCTAGTTTTTCAAGGACTCTCCATACTGTCTACCACAGTGGCTGAATCAATTTACATTCCCACTAACAGTGCAAGAGCATTGCCTTTTCTCCACACCCTCTCCAGCATTTATTGTTTACAGACTTTTTGATGATGGCCATTCTGATCAGTGCGAGGTGATATCTCACTGCAGTGTTTTGATTTGCCTTTCTCTAATAATGAGCGATGTTGAGCATCTTTTCATGTGTTTGTTAGTCATCAGTAAGTCTTCTTTGGGGAATTATCTGTTTAGGTCTTTTTCCCATTTTTTGATTGGGTTGTTTGTTATTCTGGCACTGAGTTGTATGAGCTGCTTGTGTATTTTGGAAATTAATCCTCTGTCAGTTATTTCATTTGTTATTATTTTCTCCCATTGTGAGGGTTGTCTTTTCATCTTGCTTATAGTTTCCTTTGCTGTGCAAAAGTTTTTAAGTTTAATCAGGTCCCACTTGTTTACTTTTGTTTTTATTTCTGTTACTCTAGGAGGTGGGTCATAGAGGGTCTTGCTTTGCTTTATGTCATTGTTTGTTCTGCCTCTGTTTTCCTCTAAGAGTTTTATAATTTCTGATCTTACATTTAGGTCTTTAATTCATTTTGAGTTTATCTTTGTGTATGGTGTTAGGAAGTGTTCCAATTTCGTTCTTTTACATGTAGCTGTCCAGTTTTCCCAGCACCATTTATTGAAGAGGCTGTCTTTGTCCCATTGTATATGCTTGCCTCCTTTGTCAAAAATAAGGTACCCGTAGGTGCATGGGTTTATTTATTTTTTTTTTATTTTACTTTACAATGCTGTATTGGTTTTGCCATACATCAACATGAATCCGCCACGGGTTACACGTGTTCCCAATCCTGAACCCCTCTCCCACCTCCCTCCCCATACCATCTGTCTGGGTCATCCCAGGGTGCATGGGTTTATTTCTGGGCTCTCTGTCTTACTCCATTGGTCTCTATTTCTGTTTTTGTGTCAGTACCATACTGCCTTGAATACAGGTGTTTGAATTTGATCTCACGGTGCTTCGCTGTGTGCTCAGTTAGCTTTTCATTGGAGGCACTCACAGAGGAGATGACTGACGAACAGTTTGAAGGGATGAACAGGAAATCACAGGCATTGTGGAGAATTCTGTGGGGAAGGAACAGCACAGGCAAAGATACAGATGTGTAGAAAATGTGATGTGTTAGAGCACAGATGTGTACCTTGGTTTGTTTGGTATAGTTATCCCCATATCTAAAATTATGCCATCCCTCCACCATGGATAAAAATGCAAGTTGACAATTATACAGTTTACATTTATCCATTCTTCATACATAAGATTCCTTTGTGCCTCCCGTGGGAGAGGGAGGTGGTTGTGCCAATACTGAGGGCTAAAGGGACCCTCTGTCTTCCAAGGAGTGACAAGTTACCCCTGGCCTAACATCCAGGTTAAGTCACTGGCCAGTGAGCAAGCACATCATCACTCCCTGATGCCTCTGGTCATCTCTTAGGACCTCAGGAAGCAATGGCAACTGGCAGCTTCCTATAGAGCTTCCAGGAAGGCTGTAGGGCAGGCACACCACTTGCTCCTGAGCATACGTGGTTTAATCGGAGAGTTTGCTGTGTTCAGGCAGTGGGTACCATGGAGAAGTTCAGTGGTTCTGATGGCTTCTTTGAGTCACTGATTCAGCTCAGCACCCTTGAGCACCTATTATGTGTTTGGCAGATTGACCTTGGATAATAACGTTCTTCAGGTCTAGACTCATCCTCCCAGCTCCACTTGGCTTTGCTACCCTCACCTTCAATTCGCTGTATCCAATACCAAGCCCACCATCTTCCTCCAGCTGCGTTTCTTCCCATGTCCTCTGTCCTAGAGGCATCACCACCAGCCCAGGGAGCCCCGCTGTCCTCCTCTTCCTCGCTAGTGTCCTCATATCCGAGATCTCTTCTTCTGAAATCCCTCAAGATTTTACTTCTTCGTTCTTTGTTGCTCTTCTCTAGACGTGAAGTCAGGTTTTCATTTCACATTCGTTTTTTTTAATCGAACTCTTACTGTATCTGCGGCATGGAGCTCCACCCTGGGACTCAGCATCACTGGCATTATCCTTCGTCTTTTTAAGCTCACAGTCAAGGAGGGATGCAGACGAGTGAACAGACAGTGACAGCCTAAGCATTGCACAGATGCTGAGAGGACTGTGTGTTAGGAAGGGCCCCTGACCTCATCACGGGTCATCAGGGAGGGATTCCAGGAGCACCCGATGGCCGACCTCAGAAGTGAAGGCTGGGTGAGAGAGAACCAGATGCTGAACGGCGACTGTGAAAGTGAGGGAGGAGGAGGACGGAGAGGACAGGACTGGAATATGTGAGAGCAAGGATGGTGGGTCTTACCACCATGTCCCAGCATCCTGCTCATCGCTTGGTGATCAACAGGTGTTCAGTAAGTGCAGAATAAGCAAATGCATGAGGATTTCCTACCCAGTAAACCACAAACGCAAAGCCCTGGGTGGAAAGAGTGCATGGGGGAAGGGAGAGTTGAAAGACATTTATGTGTCTGGAACTTCAAACAGTGCTGGGGAGCCACTGTACAGGGGTTGAGAGCTATGGGGCAGGTCGTGTGACTCCCTCTGCTGAGCTGATGAAGTACAAACTGTTTGTTGCACTGCTTACTATATGCCTGCATCTCTCCCCTTCTCTGTTCCAACCCCCGAATCCCTGCTAACCTTCCTGTCCCAACACACTTTCAGTGCCTGCTGGGCTCCATTCCATCTCTTATTATTCTCCCTGGATCATGTCCCCTCTTCCTTTGCTTCCTGTGCCAAGTATAAAGCTTCCCCCAGTGCTTACACATCCTTCTGACCCAGTCCAGACTCGCCTTTCATTTTCTTTAGTCTAATGGAACCTTGTCTTCTGTTGTAGCTGTTACCACATCCCACCTCCTGTTTATATTTAATTTTGTCTATATTTAACTATCTCTTTAAATGGTAAGAGCTCCTTGAGATTGGGGCAGGGGGATGGAGTCCTTCTCATCTTTAGATTTCTCAGAGGTGCTCCTTCACCACGATGCATTCTCTTATTATTATTAGCACCATGGTATCTATGGTAGTATTTCTGCTGAGTTGAACTGTGGCTTTGTGCCTGGCAGTCCCTCAAGAAGGCAGCTCCACTGTCTATTATTATCCCACCTATGTTTGTTGTTTTGGAGAAGGAAATGGCAACCCACTCCACTGTTCTTGTAAGTTTCCATGTTACTCATTCCATACATCTCATCCTCTCCTCCCCTCTCCACAAGCCTCTATGGAGAATCCCAGGGACGGGGAGCCTGGTGGGCTACCGTCTATGGGGTCGCACAGAGTCAGACATGACTGAAGTGACTGAGCAGCAGCAGCATGTTTGTTGTTGAGATGCAGCGAGTATTGTACTGCTTATCCCATCTTATTGACCCAGTAGCCCCAAGGGGACTCTTCATTGTGCACAATGAAGAGGCAGTGCGGAGGTATAAGTGACATGTTCAAAGCCCCCTCCATAGATGCTAGATCTGGGCTTCAGACCTATTTACATTTGAATCAGAAGCTTTGCCCTTGTGTGCTGCTCGTTTGTATTTTGGGTGCTGGCTCAGTGTGACAGCGGGCCGACTGAGATGGAATGATAAAGACCTTAGAAATATTACATATGAGGGTGAGCTGATATTCAGTAATGGGGGCCCCAGGTGATGCCACTGTGGCTCCCTGGGGGTGGGAATGGACATGGAGGGGAACAAGCAGAAGGCGGGATTTAGTGCTGTGCTATGAGAGTACTTTCCAGCTCCATACAGCCAGTCTAAAGACCTCATCCTCTGTCTACATGCTTCACTGAGGCCACTACATCCAGGTGGTAAAGATAAGGCGTTGACCAAATTGTACACACGCTATGATTTTTGGAAATACAGATGCCCTAATAGCAGGTATGGTGGTTGGCTTGCATGGAGTGTCACCAATGATTTTACCCTGTCCGGTCCTTGGAGTTGCCACGTCTCTGAAATCTTGAGTTGGATTAGATGTTCTCTCCCCTTGTCACCCCTGACCTCCCCAGCAGGCACTGGTTGGGCAACATGCCTGGTTGACCTTCCCTGTTGCTGTTACAGATTGGTTGTGTGTGTGCTCAGTTGCTTCGGTCGTGCCCAACTCTTTATGACCCTGTAGACTGTAGCCTGCCCGGCTCTTCTGTCCACAGGACATCCCAGGCAAGAATATTGGAGTGGGTAGCCATTCCCTTCTCTAGGGGACCTTCCCGACCCGTGGATCAAACCCACATCTGCTTTGCAGGAGGATTCTTTACCACTGAGCACTGGGGAACCCAAATATTACCAGTTGGTAGGAGTGGGTTTTTGTGGCTAGAATTCAAAGGTCTTGGTTCTCCCTCCTGACTCCTCCTCTCACTGCCCACAGGCGGAACCCCCTCCATTTCCACCTCATCGCTGACTCCATCGCCGAGCAGATCCTGGCAACACTCTTCCAGACCTGGATGGTACCAGCGGTGCGTGTAGACTTCTACAACGCTGATGAGCTCAAGGTACTGGTGGGAAGGGAGTCATGCTTTTCTTGTTTATGGTTTAGTAGACAGAAGCAAAGGCAGAAATCTCAACTCCCAACTGGAAACGTCCAGGTGTACCTGAGGGTTTTTGCCACTTGAAATTGATTTGATTATCTGAAGCATTAAAGTAACCACCTCTTTAGCACAGGATACATGTTGATCTATGCAATTCTGACCAGCAAGCGTTTCTGTGGAGGCTGGAGGCCTCTGGCCTGGTCTGTATCTAAAGGAGGCCCATGGTGGCTGATATCTAGAGAATTTGATTACCTGGTTAGGTCAGCACTGAACTCAGAGTGTGATGGGACTGGGTTTGAACTTGTGTATTATCATTTACTGGTCATAAGACACAAAGTTATACCTTTTCTGGGTCTGATTTTTCATGAGTAGAAATGTGATTATAACAACAACCTCGTGGAGTAATGGCTCAAATGAGAGAATATATCTGAGTGCGCTTTAAAAGACTATGCTGAATAGAGACTTCCCTAGCCGTCCCTTGGTTCAGACTCTGTACTTCCACTGCAGGGGCCACAGGTTCGATCCCTTGTTGAGGAACTAAGATCCTTCATGCCATGTGGCGTGGCCGAATAACCCCCACAAGATTAGGCGGAATAAATATGAAGGATTATGTTGGGCCAGAAGGTTGCAACCAAATGAAGATCATTTGGCCACATCACTGCCTTACTTGAAATCCTGCCGTGGTACCACGTGGTCTGCGTCAAGCCTGAGTTTCACAGTCTGATTAAAACGCCCTTCATCTTCTGGCTCTAGACCCTTCTTCCAGTCTTGTCTCTGGCCGTTCCTGCAAATTCACTTATTACCTAGCTCTAAGAAACCACCTCTGGGCTCTCTGCCCTCCTTCCTGTGTTTGAGCCTTTCCTTCTGTCCGACGTGCCCTTCCAGCTGCTTTGTCACCACTCCACTCACCCTTCGGGTCTCAGCTCAATGGCCACCTGCTCTGAGATCTGTCTGCGACTCCCTCAGGGAAGAGGAAGATCTTCTCTGTTCACTTGTCCAACTGCTGCTTCAGTTTAGACCCTTCTTAATGGGGGACGGGGCTGGGAACACGTCTTGTTCTGTTCTGTATTTCTGGTGCATTGGTTGTTACCCTGTGCTGCTAGTGGATTTTGCAAATTGTTGTTATTAGTGGAACACGTAACTTTGCAGAAACTGTGGCTGCTCCATCTCCAGTCACCTTGGGAAGGACTAAACACCTAGGCGTGAGGCTGATTTTAGCAAATTGCTTGTTCTAAACCTCATAAAGCCATTATCTTTTCATTTCAGAGCCGTAACATTTTAAATAGATCACTGAGATGCCGGCCAGAGTTTCTGATTTTCCCATATTTCAGGCTCTGAGGTTGATCGAGATGTTGAGAATTTAGCATTTGGGGATTGTCGTGGCAATTTGTGTGCCATTCCAATCTATTCTGAGCTAAAATTGATTAACACTCTTAAAAAGGGAAAAACAAAATTTAGCAAATTGCTGCACTAATTAAGGTGAAAGCAAGCCACTCTGTCTCCCAGGGTCTGAGCACCAGTTCCATGGGGAAGAGCTACGGGAGGGGAGGAGCTGTGTCTGGCACAGAAGGCGGCTTCTTCTGTCTTCATGTGGTTCCAAATCTGTGCTCTGTAAGCCTGGACCACCCCTGCTTTTTAAGAGAACACGGAGTGGTTCAAAAAAAACCCCAACTTCATATTCCATCTTGCCACTAAAGAGCTGTCTGACTTGGGTTTGAGCCGTGAAAGTGAAAAGTGAAAGTGTTAGTCAATCAGCTGTGTCCAACTCTTTGCAACCCTGTGGACTAATGTAACCCTGCCAGGCTCCTCTGTCCATGGAATTCTCCAGGCAAGAATACTGGAGTAGGTAGCCGTTCCCTTCCTGACCCAAGGACTCTTCCTGACCCAAGGATCAAACCCTGGTCTCCCACATCACAGGCAGATTCTTTACCTCTGAGCCGAATGGGTAGGACACTACCAGACACAGAGCAAGATACTGGATTAAATAAGATAACTGACGTGAAGGCCCAGCAGTGCCTGAGATGCGGCAGGTTCTTGATAGTCCCTTATTCCTCTTTGTAGCCACGGCAATGTAGGATTAAAATGCTCTTAACTGTATGGCCTGCAGGGAAATCCCTGGGCCATTGGGAGGTTGAAAGGTAAGGCACTGTGCCCTGTATGTAACCTGCCCCTGGGAACCCCAAGACTTTCTTAGCGTCCTGGAAGAAAGGAGGCAGGTGAGATTGGGAAAGACTGGAGTTCTGACTCCATCATGCCCACATGAATCCAAGTATCCATTATGTTTACACACTTTTTTTATTCTTTTGGCTGCACTGTGTCTTTGTTGTTTCATTGCTTTCTCCAGTTGTGGCGAGCAGGGGCAACTCTTTGTTGGGGTGCATGGGCTTCTCATTGTGGTGGCTTCTCTTGTTATGGAGCACGGGCTCTAAAGTGTGGGCTCCATAGTTGTGGCGCAAGGGCTTAGCTGCTCCATAGCACGTGGACTCTTCCCAGCCTGGAGATCAAACCCATGTCCCCTACATTGGGAGGCAGATTCTTAACCACTAGACCACTAGGGAAGCCTGCACACTGAATTTTTATCCATTTGAAGACTGCATGGCTTAAAAAATAAAAAGAAAATTGCCATGTGATGTATTCTGAAGGATATGGTCTCTGGAGTCCTGCCCTTGACCCTGCCTTCTACTCATGACTGCAACGCAAAGTGCCTCCCACCTGCATTTCATTTCCTTACCACTTAAACGTCTATCACCCACAGTCCTGTATCCCATAAGGCAAGTTGTCAGAATCCAGTAAGGACGATGAGTATGAGGCATTCTGTAAAATGTAATTTTTCCACAATTCATAAGAACAGTCATAATAATTTATGCATAATTCTGCTTGAAAAACCTAAATCATGATCTGCCCACTCTCCCGACCTGAGCCTTCCGCATATCTAGCACCACCGTCTACTTAGCTGCTCATCCAGAACTAAGAGTCTGCCTCAACGAGTCCCTTTCCCTCTCTCTCTGTATCTGACCATTCGAGGTCCAAGCTTGTTTCCATCTCCCCTGACACTGTCATAGTCTAAGCATGTGAGATTTTTCCCCAGACAAGTCTCTTCCCTTCTTATCTGCCTACATCTCCTTTACTGAATCTGTTCTTCATCAGTAACATAAATCAACTTTCCCATAGGAAAGCCCAACCACACCATCCCTGTCCTCTGTGTAAAACCTTTGATGGTTTCCTGGTGCTTCTGGGATGGAGAGTACAGTCCTTAACTGAGTTGTGTTTCTGGCTCCTGCCTCCTTCCAACTTCTTCCAGTATTGTTAGCACCACTGCTCACCTGCTGAATTTTCCAGGCTGCTCTGCTCCTTCCCTTCTGCTGGGGGCCTTTGCACAAGCTATTTCTTCTGTCTGTTGTATTTGGAGTCTGTTCTTTCCCCATCACTAATTAATTCCCTATTATTTTGCTGAACCTCTGTGTGCTTGAGGAAACCTTCTCTGCTTTCATCATCTCATAGGGCTTTGTTATACCTTCTTGGAGGATCACATACGTTTCTTCTGGAAACTCACCGCTGAGTGTAAACTTTCATGCCTTTGTGTGATGAGCAGGTAAATGTCTACCTTCCCTCAAGTGTAGGGTCCAAAAGAGCTAGGCTTCTGTTTTTTATCACTCTTGTATCCCTACCACCTGGCATGATGCCTGGCCTATGAAAATGTTTGCTAAATGAATACGCAGTAAACTCAGTGCTGGGTGCCTAAGAGACAGACGCAAAGTCATTAGGAAAGGATTTCAGTTTGTTTTTTTTTAATTGGAGTATAGTTGATTTGGAATGTTGTGTTACTTTCTGCTGTACAGCAAAGTAATTCAATTGTGTGTGTGTGTGTGTGTGTGTGTGTGAGCGTGTGTATTGAAGTAGGAAATGGCAACTCATTCCAGTATTCTTGCCTGGAAAATTATAGGACAGAGGAGCCTGGCAGGCTACAGACCTTGGGTTTGCAAAGAGTCAGATGCAACTGAGCATATATTAATATATATGCATTCTTTTTTATATTCTTTTCCATTATTGTTTATCACAGGATATTAAATATAGTTCCCTGTGGTTTACAGCAGGATCCTGTGATTTACCCATCCTCTATACATAAAAGAGTTTGCATCTGATCCCAAACTCCCAATCTGTCCCTCCCCCAACCCACTCCGCCTTGGCAACCAGTCTGTTCTCTATGTCTGTCATTCTATTTCTGTTTCATACATATGTTCATTTGTGTCATATTTTAGATTCCACATATAAGTGATATTTGATGCCTATTTGTCTGACCAACTTTACTTAGTGTGATAATCTCTAGTTGCCTTGATGTTGCTGCAAATGGAATCATTGCCCTCTTTATGGCTGAATAGTATTCCATTGTGTATCTGTACCACATCTTTATCCATTCATCTGTCAATGGACATTAGATTGAGGAAGGAGTTCTGGATCACTGTCAGGACTTACCACATTCCTGAGGCCCATTGTACCTCAGGGCACTGGCAGACAGCCAGGTGTTTGTCTGACCCTGCAGTAGCACAGAGAAAACGTCTCCATCTGTACCAACCCACCTTAATCCCAAGAGCAGCCGTGAGGCAGACGTCTTTCCATGACAGGTAAGCCAGGAAGGGGATGTATTGAAACACCATCCACCAGATAATGTTAGAGGAGGGACAGATGATGACGTGGAATCATGCTGATTCTGCACTTGCATCCAGGAAACGTATCGGATGGTACCCACAGCAGACGCATAAGATGGCCTCCCCCAATACGGCTGAGAAATCATTTTATATAGCTGTTGGAAATGACATTTCCCAGAAATACTCCTGTGGGGCCCTTATTCTGTCTGTCAGTGCTGGAGAATGGACAAATGGGGAAAGGAAATTATGAAGGATCAGTGTGTGATTAAAAACAAGCTGTTTGTGCTGTACTGGTACGCTTCTCTCCGTAATGACCGGTTAGTGCGGGTTTGCAAACAGTGATCGCTCAGCATGCTCATCCCTGTGGCCTGTGAAACACTCATTGGTCTTTCTGATGTTTTTGTGGTTCGTTCATTTCTGGCTTTCTAGTTCCCAGACCCACAGGCTCCCAGGACTGAGTGCCTCCACACCCACTCAGGACACGAAGCCCCTGTCACCAGGGGAGGGAGCAGCAGGATGAGGACCGTGACTTCATGGAGCTTTGCAGGTGGTGGCATGCATCACTCACGTCTTGGGACCACCCTGTGGGGTGGAAAGAGGAGCTTTATTACCTCCATCTCACAGGCACTTTGTAAACTGAAGCACAGAGGTGAAGGATATTTCCCTGAGATTAGGCAGTGAATAAATGCTGAGACCGCTATTTGATTTTTCCTTTCCAAATGAAATGGTGTGAGATCCGGGGTCATGTAACTCAGCAGACATGGAGGTGGGATGGATCTGAAGAAAAGGAGGGGAATGTGGGCTGCCACCTGACTGGGGGATGACATTGCCACTGTTGACTTGCACTTGAACTCAGAATTCCGTTTGCAGTGACTTTGAACCCCATATGCTATGGTGTGTGTTAGTTACTCATTGATGTATGTGCTACTCGTTGCGACCCCATAGACTGTAGCTTGCCAGGTTCCTCTGTCCGTGGAATTCTCCAGGAAAGAATATTGGAGTGTGTAGGTAGCCATTCTCTTCTCCAGGAGATCTTCTCAACCCAGGGATTGAACCCACGTCTCCTGCATTGCAGGCAGATTCTTTACTGTCTGAGCCACCAGGGAAGCCCAGGCTACAATGTAACCTCTGCTATATATGGAACAATGTCTCTCTTATGTTCCATGGTTTTCACATGGAATGCTCACCATAACTCTGTGGACTGATTCTATAATGATCCCCATTTTACAGATGAGGAAACTGAGGGTTAAGGAGATAAAATACTAACCCCCAATCACATGCATAGCTAGTATGTGGCAGTTGTTGTCGTTTAGTTGCTGAGTCATATCCAACTCTTTTGTGACCCCATGGACTGTAGCCCACCAGGCTGCTCGGTCCAGGGGATTTCTGAGGCAAGAATACTGGAGTGGGTTGCCATTTTCTCCTCTAGCTGATATTCCCCACCCAGGGATAGAACCCACATCTCCTGAATTGGCAAGTGGATTCTTTACCACTGAGCCACCTGGGAGGCCCAGTACACGGCAGAGCCAGGACTAAAACCCAGAACTGACTCCACAATCCATGTTCTCTCTCCTCTGTTCTGGTTCCTTCACTGTGGCCTGTTTTTAAGCTAAGATACTGCAACTGGGTCTAGACAAAGGTCCTCTGAGCTCTCGGTACTGTTCTTTTTCTGGTTGTTCCTGAAGAACAAATGTGTTAAGCGTGACTCCTCCATTTAAAGGCCTGCGGGGAGCGGCCTTCCTGCTGTGGACGAAAGTGTGTTTTACTAATGATGCTGCTGAGAGCTAGGACGCCCCCATCCCTGCCGACCAAGGATCACTAAACTAAGCAGTCCTCACTTTGGACAGTTTGCCTTAAATCAGCAAGATATTTGTCAGTATTCAGACGAGGCCCTGAATACCCTGCTTTTGATCTTGCCCCTGGTTGGCCCAGGAAGTCACCCCTGGACCCCACTGGGGGATAATCCAGAGCTCAGGAAGGGAAGTGTCTGGAGCAGGGGCTGTTTCATGAGGCTCCTGTCTCACTGGGAGCCCTCATTTATCTCCTTTTCTCTTAGACCTGATGCCTGCTCATTACCAGCATCAGAAAGATGATGAAGTAGGATTCAGGACTGTGGTTACAGAAGGTGTTGATGGTTGACTCTAAAAATTGGCTTGCTACTCACATTCAATTGCCTTTGTGCTGGTCCCTATGGAGTATTGTAGAGGTTCTCTTTAGAAAACCGCCGTCTTTCATCACCTGCTGTCCTCTGGGAGACAAACGTCTATTGTTCCTCTTCCTGGGGCAGGTGGAGACATGACTGCCTGCCTCACCTGTTTCCTAGGAAGCTATGCCTCCTGAGTGATGGACATGCTCACTCGGCAGGGATTGATAATGACATGAACTCAGAGTCTCGGGGTTAAAAAGAAGCTCAATACTCGTAGCTATATTTTTGGCAAATGAGGCCTCGTGGTGGAGGGTTAAGCAGATTGACCAGAATCTCACATAGGATTCTTTCCAGTCAGTCCTCTTCCTCAAATTGGATTCAGATTGTATGATCTCGGGGCCTGGATTATAGTTCTGGGGGACCACACACTTGGCAATGGCCAAGCTTCCAGTGCAGTGACAAAATACCCCCATGGGCTGGAGCAGTTCTGATTAGACTTGACCTGCAGATGAAGGACCAACTCCCCCAGACGTGTCTTTCTCATGGAGAGTAGGATATGTTCAGAGATGCCCTGCACAAGAATGAGAGATGAAACAAGCAATATTTGGTCTTCAGAGTTACCTTGTCCAGCATCACTCATTATATGGTCATGAGAAGAATGATCATCTTTCAAAGTTGGTGGCTCTAGGTCCCCTTTATAGGTGAAGAGATGCAGTTAAATGAGCTCTTATAATGGAAAGCATGGTGCCTGACACATAGTAGGCCCTCAACCATCTCATCTCATCCTCTGCCACCCTCTTTTCCTTTTGGACCATGGAGTTGCAAAGATTCAGACACAACTTAGCAACTGAACAGCAGCAGCAAAGGCCCTCAGCAGATTCTGTTTCCTTCCCTTCCTCTTTGGTGTATTTGAAGATGGCTGCGATTAACCTCTTAAGTCTTCTCTTTTCCAAAGCTACCACATCAGCACACCTCTTCCCCTACATAGAAGAAACAGGTGACCACTGACCACTCCTTAGAGGGTGTATGTTTTAGATTGCTTTCCTAGAAGAGTTTATGAATGTAGGCTCTTGTTCTTCCTCTGCTTGTAGGTCAAACATTATGCAGGAGGACTGGCTGAGGTTTCCAGGTTTGGAAAAGGTGGCATTTTTCCGCTTGCTTTATTGTTTTATGGTTCCTAGATTATACGCATGATTTGTGAATGGGGGAGCTGGTTCTTTAAGGCCTGCGATGTACCTCAGGCCCTTGTGTCAGGCTTTTCTCTCTGATAGTGAGGATGAGGTCACAGAACAAATGTGGATAAGTGACATGTGTAACATGCTGTTCTATATTCAGAAGACTGATCTTCGGCTTTTAAATGTGAAACATGGAACCTTGTAGACAACCAACAGAAACTCATCTGTGTTAGAAAAGAAACTGTGTCAGTTGTACAATTCACTCTGTGCTCAGGCAAATGTTTCTTTATGTAACATAGTGTCTTAATGAATGGGCCCTGTCCCCTTTTGAGAATCATAGAATCTTAATTAGGCAGGAACTCGGCATTCATCTAGCATAACCTCCCATTTTCTTCTATAATATTCTATATAAATGGTCATTAATCTTCTCTTTTTGAGTCCTTCCAGAGATAAGAGATCATTACCTCCCAGAGGACCTTGTTCCATATTTAGAAACACAATTAGAAATGTTCACCTTGTGCTATGCTAAAATCTTCATCTTTTTTATCTCCCCCCTCCCCCACATTGATCCTGAGTATTAAGAAAGGCCAAATGTGAGTGTATCTGTCATTATCTGGTCACTTGTCTGCCTTCCTCACCAGACTGGGAGGAGCTGGATGACAAGGCCTATACCGTTTATCTTTAGGCCCAGGGTTTAGGATAAAACCTGGCTCGTGGTGGTTTCCGTAAACTGCATGAGTTCTGTCTTGGATCTGCCGAGTAAGTCAGACAGGAGGTTGAGGACCCCTTGTATTTACTGAGTCCACTGTTCATCATCCCCGTTCCCTCAGCCATGATCAGAATGGCAGGGAGCCTAGTTAACACTTAAATGTGTCCTCTGACCTGTTAACATGGTAAGTGGTTTCTGAGTTCTTATCTTCCATGAATGGGCTCACTTTTTTCTCTCTCATTCATGTCTGCCATTCTCTGTGGTTCTTCAGAATACAGCAGTTGTTCCAGATGTGTGTATGTGACATACCCCAGCTGGAGCTGTAATTGGTCTGAGCTCAGACTTAAACTCATTTTTAAAGCAATTAAATGTCCCCTGACTCACCCTTTCCCCATCTGGAACACTGATCCCTTTGCATTTTCATTGCTGTGGTTTTCTTGTCCATTCCTCTTGATAAAGAAGGAAATGCTTTCCCATACCTGGTTTCATTGTGTGTTTTCAAGAATCCCATGCTATAGGAACATCATATGTTTTCTGTGGTTAATAAAAATTTATCAAAGGAATTAGCAGCATGCTGCTAATCAGAGGTCTAAGTGATACTAGAATCTAATTCTCTTGGCCTTCAATACACTGTTGTTCTCTTATACCACAGATCTTACCTGCTCAGAAGTTGAGTTGAAAAACACCTTCAGTGATTCAAGAGAGTAGCTATAATGATGGATTTTGGGAATGTGAGCTGCACCCCCAAAAAATAAAAAAGAGTGAAAAAGAGACCAGAGGTATTTATTTCATGGATAGTGAAAGGTAACAACCAGAGCAAACTGGAGATTATGGTGTGGTTAGAAAATTTTTATAGTGAGAACAGGAGTTTCTGTCCAAATGCTTTGAAAGAATAAAAGCCTGGATTTGGGGAGTGAAACATTAGAACTTCAGTGTTTTAGAGGAGGTACATTTTTGGCATGGAGTGACTGAGTGTGAAAAGCTAACAAAAATTAAGGGCTGTAGGCTCATCACTTCAAAGTCAAGGTGTTAGATGGTTCCTCCAGAGTTTGATGAAATCTAAGAAAAATTGTCAGGAGCAGAAAACAATTCTATGCAGGTAGATCAAAAGGGGCCCCTACAATCCAGGTCAAATCAGTGGTAAGTTGCCTACATCAGGCTACACCCTGGAAACAAAACTTTTCAGTTTATTTTATTGAAGTGTAGGTGATTTACAATGTTGCATCAATTTTTATTATATAACAAAGAGAATCAGTTTTATATATATACATATATATATATATAAAATATTCTTTTTCCTCTCATTTTCCATGTGGTTTATCGTGGGATATTGAATATACAGTACGACCTTGCTATTTATCCATTCTGTATATACTAGGTTGCATCTGCTAATCCCAAACTCCCAATTCATCCCTCCCCCATGCCCTCTCCCCATTAGCAACCGAAAATCTGTTCTCCGTGTCTGTGAGTCTGCTTCTGTTTTGTAGATAAGTTCAGCTGGGTCATATTTTAGATTCTACATATAAGGGGTAGCATATGGTATTTGGTTTTCTCTTTCTGATTTACTTCACTCAGTATGATAACCTCTGGATCCATCCATGGTTTTGCAAATGGCATTATTCTTTTTTGTGGCTGAGAGGTATTCCATTGTGTACATATACCACATCTTCTTTATCCATTTATCTGTTAATGGACATTTAGAGTGTATCCATGTCTTGGCTATTATTAGTAGTGCTGCTGTGAACATTAGGGTATGTGTATCTCTTTGAATTACAGTTTTGTCTGGATACATGCCCAAGAATGGGATTGCTGGATCACATGGCAACTATATTTTTAATGTTTTGAAGAACCTCCATGCTGTTCTCCATTGTGGTTATACCAACTTACTTTCTCACTAATAGTGCAGGAGGATTCTCTTTACACCCTCTCCAGCATATGTTATTTGTAGACTTTTTAATGATGGCTGTTCTGATCAGTGTGAGGTAGTACCTCATTATAGTTTTGGTTTGCATTTCTCTGTAATTAGCTATGTTGAACATCTTTTCATTTATCTGCTGGCCCCCTATATGTCTTCTTTGGGAAAATGTCTATTTAGATTTTCTACTCATTTTTCATTTGCGTTGTTTGTTGTTTTCTTATTGAGTTGTATAAGCTATTTGTATGGTTTGGAATAAAGCCCTTGTTAGTTGCCTCATTTGCAAATATTTTCTCCCAGTCTGTTAGAAAAATAAATTATAAAGTAAAAATTCTTCCTTTAAGAATAATTCTCATTAAAAAAAGAATAATTCTCATTAATAAGTATTGATTATGTGCCAACTTAATAGCTTCACATGCATAATCTTATTTTATTTTCATAATAATCCTTGAGGTGAGTATAACTATTTTCACCCATTTCCAGGTGAGGGAATAGAAACTTATAAAAGAGACTTGTGGAAATCACTCAATACTATGGAACCAAAATAGGAATCCGAGTAGTCTATCTCTTGAGCATTGCCTTCCAGTAGAGCTGTAATGATGAATCACACATAAGCAAAAGTTCCCTTGTTATTGTTGTTGTTCAATCGCTAAGTCGTGTCTAACTCTTTGCAACGCCATGGACTGCAGCAGACCAGGTTCCTCAGTCCTCCACTATCTCCTGGAGTTTGCTCAAATTCATGTCCATTGAGTCAGTGATGCTATCTAACCATCTCATTCTCTTTAACCCCCTTTCTCCTTTTGCCTTCAATCTGTCCCAGCATCAGGGTCTTTTCCAATGAGTTGGCTCTTTGCATCAGGTAGCCAAAGTATTGGAGCTTCAGCATCAGTCCTTCCAATGAATAGTCAGGGTTGATTTCCTTTAGGATGGACTAATTTGATCTCCTTGGAGTCCAAGGGACTCTCAAGAGTCTTCTCTAGCACCACAGTTCAAAGGCATAAATTCTTCGGTGATCAGCCTTCTTTATGATCCAACAAACTGAAACAATTGAAGTGAATTTTAATAGTACATATTATTTAATCCTGTATATCTAAAATAGCATCATGTCAACATGGGATCAGTATTTTTTTAATTACTAATGAGATATCTTGCATACCTTTTTCCTACATGAAGTCTTTGAAGTCCAGCATATGTTTTATTTCTCTCAACTTCAGCAGGCTACATTTCACAGGCTTAGTAGCCACATATGGTTGGAGCCATGGGCAAAGGGTAGAGCTTGCTCTCTAAGGCTACCTCATAAGGCAAGGGTAAGTGGAGAAAACCGTCCTGTGTTTGAAGAACCAAAATTTTCACTATAATAATAAACGTTCTACTGCAATGTCTATAGAGTTTTGAGCAAGACAGAGACCCAAGAAGACCAGTCAAGTTCTCTTATGTAAAAGACAACAGAAAAAAGAGAAATGCTCTGCAAGTGCTCACAAAATATGCACTAGTATATAGTTCTTGAAGAAAGTATCATAAGTTATTTGCCAGCCAACCAAAAAGCAATCAAAATGAATATTCATAATTGAAGAGGTCTTGTTTTAAAGGGGCAGGCATTATATACTGGAAGAAGTTACACATGGAGTTATCTGTAAATAATTATTTTGAGTCAGTTTCTAAGCGGAATGCAGATGTTGAACATTGCTCTTGCAAACGTACCAGCTGATCACAGGCATTTTAAAGCAGCTTTGGAATTATGGGTTTGAAACCTGCTTTGCTTCAGGCATTGTGTGGGGTAACTCGGATGGTATTTAACCCTTCATTCTGATTATCAGGAAAAAATAGATGTTTCTGTATAGCTTAAAAGTGATCACTGGTAAAGTTATGTTGTTTTTCAGTCGCTAAGTCGTGTCAGACTCTTTGCAACCCCGTGGACTGCAGCACACTAGGCTTCCCTGTCCTTCACTATCTCCTGGAGTTTGCTCAAACTCAGGTCCATTGAATCAGTGATGCCATCCAACAATCTCATCCTCTGTTACCGCCTTCTCCTCTTGCCCTCAATCATTCCCAGCATAAGTGCTTTTTTCAGTGAGTTGACTCTTTGCATCAGGTAGCCAAAGTATTGGAGCTTAAGGATCAGTCCTTCCAAAGAGTATTCAGGTTTGATTTCCTTTAGGATTGATTGGTTTGATCTCCTTGCTATCCAAGGGACTCTCAAGAGCCTTCTCCAGCACCACAGTTTAATAGATTTAAAATTATTGGAGATGATTACCTCAAAGGAAACAGACACTATATAAAATATGTAAGAAGCAAAGAAAATGAGAAAAATAATGATGCTGCAGTATTAAATAGCCATATGTGGAAAAATGAATTTTGACCTTCACTATATAGTATATGCAAACAATAACTTGAATCTTATACCTCAGTGTAAGAGCTCGGATGGTAAAGAATCCGCCTGCAGTGAGGGAGACCTGGGTTCAGTCCCTGAGTTGGGAAGATCCCCTGGAGGAGGGCATGGCAACCCACTCCAGTATTCTTGCCTGGAGAATCCCTGTGAACCAAGGAGCCTGGTGGGCTACCATTGCAAAGAGTCAGGCAAGACTGAGGGACTAAGCACTCCACAGCACATACAGCATAGACAAAAATTAACTTGAACTGAATCTCGCACCTCAGTGTAAGAGCCACAAATGCAGAACTGGTAGAAGAAAACAGGGGTGAAAATCTTAGTTAGGTAAAGATTTTGTCAATAGGATATGAAAAATGCAAATTAAAATAGAAAGATATTGATAAATTAGACTTCACCTAGACTGCTGGATTTTGTTTTTCCAAAGACATTAAGAAAATAAAATGACAAGCCACAGTCTGGAAGACGACGCTTACAAAGCGTATATCTGATGAAAGATGTGTATCTGGAATGTATATAGAGAACTCTTATAACAAAAGCATAAATGACTCAGTTTGAAAATGGGCAATCATATTGTGAGATATATCACTGGACAGGACATAAAGATAGCCTCCAAATGAAATCTCTGAAAACTGTTCAACGTTGTTAGTCATCAGGGAAACGCAAATTAAGATTCTCATCTTCACACTCACTACAATGACTAAGGTCAAACAGTCTGACTATAATGAGTGTTGTTGGGAATGGGGAACAGCCAGAACTCTCATACATTGTTGGTGGAAGTATAAAATGGTACAACCACTTTGGAAAACAATTCCTCGGTTTCTCAAAAACAAACAAACAAACAAAAAACAAAAACAAAAGAAGAAAAACAAGAAAACCTGTACTCACAATATGGCTCAATGATTCCACTCCTGGGTATTCATTCAAGAGAAATAATAAAATGTACATGCACACAAAAATGTGTGTGTGAATAAACATAACTTCATTCATAGAACTCTAGGGCCTCTCCATCGGAGAAGACAAATGTGGCATATCCATTCAGTGGGATGTCACTCAGCAATGAAATATATGATGCCTGTAACAGTATGGATGACTCTCAAAGTGGTATGCTAAGTGAAAAAAGCCAGGCGCAAAAGACTGACTGTTACATCCTTTCATTTATATGGAATTCCTGAAAGCAGGTCAGAAGTTACTAGGGATCAAATGGTAGAGTGATAGGGATTGCCTTCAAAGGGGCATGACGAAACTTTGGGGCCTGATGGAATTGTTCTAGAAAGTGCTCGCAGTGGCAGTTTCAGACTGTGCTTTCATTGAATTGTACATTTTAAAGGGCTCTTTGCAATGTTCTTAAATTTTTTTCTCAAAGCTCAAAAATAGTTTTTACTCAAAGCATAAAATTACTATTCCAGAAACAAAACCAACATCCTTGTTTTAATAAATATAAATGTCTTAAACTCTTCTATTGTTGGATAAAACTCTGGTACTTGATTCAACAGTGGTATCTTAGCTGTGTGCTTACTATGCTTAGGAAGCACACCTAATATAAATTATAGAGCTTAAAAATATATATCATGTCTCAGACTTACAAAGACAAATACAGCACAGATATGTTAATTGCAGATGAATACAAATATAATTAAATATATTTAATTGGATAAAATTAATAATTTCATCAGTTCAAAATTATTAATTTTATCCAATTAAATGTATTTGATTTAATTACATTTGAAGGAGTGTGGTTTTCACAAGAGGATATAATAGCCAACATGTTTTCCAAGTAGAAATCTTCCAAATATATAAAGCAAAAGCTGATAGAAATAGTAGATGTATTGGGAGAATTTCAGCCACTAAGAATACAAATTGTATTCTTAAAAACATAGTTTTAAAACTATTCCACATGTATACCTGTGGTGGATTGATGTTGATATATGGCAAAACCAATACAATATTGTAAAGTAATTAACCTCCAATTAAATAAATTTATATTTAAAAAAGAAAAAATAAATACATAAATAAAAATAAAACTATTCCATATCAATAGGTATCGAATTTTATATCCATAAAATGGAATGAAAATGGATTTTCAAGTGTTCCTGAAACACTCACATAAATTGAAGGCCAAAGAAAACCTTCTTTCAAATCATAAAAACTATATAGGCCCCACTTTTGGCCACAGTGTAGTAAAACTGCATGTCAGAAACAAACTTTTAAGTCTAATCTCTGTGTCTGTGAGTCTATTTCTGTTTGTGGATGGGTTCATTTGTGCCAAGGGGAGGGGGTTGAGGGGGGAGAACTGGGAATTTGGGATTAGCAGATGTAAACCTATCTATAGGATGGATAAACAAGGTCCTACCCTATAGCACAGGGGACTATATTCAATCTCCTGTGATAAACCGTAATGGAAAAGAATATTAAAAAAGTATTTCTCCATGTGTATAACTGAGTCACTTTGCTATACATCAGAGATTGGCACAACTTTATAAATCAACTATACTTCAGTTTTAAATAATTTTAAAGAAAAAACAAATTTTTGAATGGGTGGTTCAAACTACTTGGAAATTAGGAGAGGGTGAAGAATTTTTCTAAATGCTTATTTAATTAAAAGGAAATAAAAATTAAAATGATTGCCTATTCTGGAAACAGCAAAAGAAGAACATTTTACAATAAAGTTTATGGCATGTGCCCAAAGCTGTCACTGAAGATGGTTTAATACCCTTCAACGCTTTCATTACTCAAAGATGATGATCAATGAATCTCACATTCCAATTGGTAATTTAGACAAGAACAGTGGTATGGACCTGAGGAAAGCAGAAGGGAAATAAAGTTAGCAGCACAAGTCCATGAAGTAAGAAAAATTAAAAAAAAAACAGAAAACTATTACAATTTTCAAAGCTGCTTCTGTGTATAGAAAATGACAGACATCTGGCAATCTAATAATGAACAATGGAGAAAATATTAAGCTAAAGAATAAAGAAGATAGTATACAATGATACAGATAAAAATGATAACAAATAGCATTAATATCCAATAGTTTATTTGGTATTTATCACATACCAGATATATATAGTCAAAAGCATTTAATGTAGATTAACTCATTTATTTCTCGCAACAACCCATTGTTATCAGTGCTATATGATCCCATTTTGCAGATATGAAACCTGAGATGAGTGGCTGAAACAAGAGATAATTTGGCCAGAACCTCTGTGTTAGGGGTGGAAACAGGAAAGAAGCCCCTCAGCTTCGCCCTAGGTCTGGGTTTTAACCAACACATAGCACTGTGTAAAATCCCTTGCTGAAATTGGTGGGGTGTAATCCTCTGTTGGCCTGAAATAGTGCTTGCATTCATTGCTGCCAGTTGCCTAAGGCACTGTCAGTCCTGATTACTTTGAATTAAATTCTCCACTTGATGTTTATTGGAGTAACAGGTATCCTGAGTATGGTACAGCTTACAGAATGGGTGCTCATTCTCAAGGCTCCCTCCCTGCATCCAGCCACAGTTCCCCACCAGGTTTAAAGACCAGGTGTTTCCTGTCTTTTCTCTCCTGGATGGTGGAGTTTATTTCTAGATCACCTTTATGCAGGGAGTACAGTCTTTCGGGTCCTAGCTTTATACAGTGTTCTGTCTTCTTATTAGGGCAGACCGGGATCCCTGCCTGCTCTCTTCTGTACCCCAACCATGGCAATGAAAGCAGAGTTCAAGGGCTGCTTCCCTCAGGGCAACGCTTGGTTTCAGGAATTACTTATAGTCTAATTGTCCAACTTTGCTTTGCTCTTAATGTTTGTAGTTTTTCCCAATTATGTTATATATATATATATATATGGTATAAATATATATATAATTATATGTACATAATACTGACTTATGCACAACTGTTATATATCTTTTTTGTATACATAAGGATATACATTTTGATATCCTTAAGACCTTGAATGCTTTCCCTTGCCTTTATTTTTTAATATAAATTTATTAATTTTAATTGGAGGCTAATTACAATATTGTGTTGGTTTTGCCATACATCAACATGAATCTGCCATGGGTGTACATGTTCTCCCCATCCTGAGCCCCCCTCCCACCTCCCTCCCTGTACCATCCCTCTGGGTCATCCCAGTGCACCAGCCCCAAGCATCCTGTATCATCCATCAAACCTGGACTGGCAATTCGTTTCATGTATAATATTATACATGTTTCAATGCCATTCTCCCAAATCATCCCACCCTCTCCCCCTCCCACAGAGTCCAAAAGACTGTTCTATACATCTGTGTCTCTTCTGCTGTCTCGCATACAGGGTTATCGTTACCATCTTTCTAAACTCCATGTATATGCATTAGTATACTGTATTGATGCTTTTCTTTCTGGCTTACTGCACTCTGAATAATCGGCTCCAGTTTCATCCATATATATGGTATGCATATGTGCTCAGTCGTGTCTGACTCTTTGCAACCCCATGGACTGTAGCCCACCAGGCTCCTCTGTCCATGGGATTTTCCAAGTAAGAATACTGGAGTGGGTTGCCATTTTCTCCTCCAGGGCATCGTCCTTACCCAGGGATCAAACTGACATCTCCTGCATCTCTTTCATTGGCAGGCAGATTCTTTACCACTGAGCCATCTGGGCAGTCCAATATATACTGTGTATATATAAGGTATATAATATGCATAGAATATGTATATATTAAGCCTATATTGAATATATCATATATATAAGTATATATGCATATAAAATTACGTATACATATGTATATATGGTGAGGGACAGGGAGGCCTGGCATGCTGCAGTCCATGAGGTCGCAAAGAGTCAGACATGACTGGGCAACTGAACAACAATATATACATGTCCCAGAGAGAGTGGTTTGGGGCTATCTAGCTTACCGTGTCACCTGGAGCAGGCATCTATCATTTAGACCTCCGGTTGATCTCAAGGCCACTGGTCTTGGCCCCCATTCTGTTGCTATTTGGGTCCTCCTCTTACGGATTCTCATGCCACTCTGTGCTTTCTTTCGCATACACTTGTCATTGTATAATTATTTGTTCAGTATCTTCC
The DNA here is from genome assembly GCF_042477335.2 of Ovis canadensis. Taxonomy (NCBI): domain Eukaryota; kingdom Metazoa; phylum Chordata; class Mammalia; order Artiodactyla; family Bovidae; genus Ovis; species Ovis canadensis. The sequence goes on along the minus strand of NC_091247.1, from coordinate 183,435,957 downwards.
TTGTATAATTGTTAAGTATCTTCAAAGTCTGAAGTTCTTGGTTATAAGTCTGACTCATCTAGTACAAAGTAAAATCCACTGGATGGTCTTAACCACCCCATCCCTGTTGGCATGTTGCTTTCCCATAATTGACTCTAAGTAAACAATTGAATGAAGAAGTCTTGGTAAGGACGCTGAAGTTTTTCCCTCCATTCAGCGAGGAAAAGTCCCAGGAGCAGTTATTTCTCTCAGCTGTGAATATGAAAAAGAGCAAGAGAGATACCTTATGTCCTAGGTATTTGTCACCCCTTTCTCTTTTTTAATATGAATTTATTTATTTTAATTGGAGGCTAATTACTTTACAGTATCGTAGTGGTTTTGCCATACATTGACATGAATCTGCCACCCCTTTCTTAAGGAAGAGTTAGCAGCCTATAGAGAAAGAGTGGATTATGCAGCAAAAAGCATTATTGTAAAGATTAAGAATTTGGGGAAAATGTCAAATAGAAAATCGTCGGATGCAAAAGATAAATTTTGGGTTGATTAAAGAGTTAAGTTTAAAACATAGCTGGAAAAAATATGAACATTAAACATATTAAAGTTGGAAGAAGAATATGAACATTTTCACCCGAGGGTAAGGAAAATTTGCATATGGCCAAGGGAGACAGAAAGAATTGTCAAAGGAAAAGTCTGGTGAATGTGATTAATTAAAATGGAAAAAAAGGGAAATTGTTGAATGTCAGTCAGCAACTGAACCAAGTTAAATGGCAAATGACAAACTGGGAAAATTATACTTTAAACAAACATAGCAGATAACATATAAAGGACTTTTACAAATCAATAGGAAAATAAATGGACCAGTGGAAAATGAGTAATGGATAAGAATAAAGGAGTTCACACAATAAGATAAGCAAATGGTTTAAAATATACATATATAGAGAGAAACATAACAATATTACTATTTAATGAAATAGGAAATAAGATTTTTATATCTAAATGGCAGATCAAATTGCCACCTTTTGTTGGATCCTAGAGAAAGCAAAGGAATTCCAGAAAAACATCTACTTCTACTTCCTTGACTACACAAAACACTTTGCCTGTGTGGATCACAACAAACTGTGGAAAATTCTTAGAGATGGGAATACCAGGCCACCTTACCTGTCTCTTGGGGAACCTGTATGTGTACCAAGAAGTTAGAACCTTACATGGAACAATGGACCAGTTCAAAATTGGGAAAGGAGTATATTGTCAACCTGCTTGTTTATCTTATATGCAGAGTGCATCATGCTAAATGCAAAGCTAGATGACTCACCAGCTGGAATCAAGATTGCAGGGAGAAATTTCAACAAGCTCAGATGTGCAGATGATACCATTCTAATGGCAGAAAGTGAATAGGAACTAAAGAGCCTCTTGATTGAGGGTGAAAGATGAGAGTGAAAAAGCTGGCTTAAACTCACCATTCAGAAAACTACGATTATGGCATCCGGTCCCATCACTTCGTGGCAAATAGAAGGGAAAAAGTAGAAGCAGTGACAGGTTTATTTTCTTGGGCTCCAAAATCACTGCAGATGATGATTGAAGTCATGAAAATAAAAGATGCTTGCTCCTTGCCAGCAAAACTATGACAAAACTAGACAGTGTATTAAAAAGCAGAGACATCACTTTGCCATCAGAGGTCTGTATAGTCGAAGCTATAGTTTTTCCAGGAGTCATGTATGGGTGGTGAGAGCTGGACCATAAAGAAGGCTGAGCACTGAAGAATTGGTGCTTTCAAACTGTGGCGCTGGAGAAGACTCTTGAGAGTCGCTTCGACTGCAAGGAGACCAAATCAGTCGATCCTAAAGGAGATCAGCCCTGAATATTCACTGGAAAGACTGATGCTGAAGTTGAAACTCCAATACTTTGGCCACATGATGTGAAGAGTCAACTCACTTGGAAGAGACCCTGATGCTGGGAAAGATCTAAAGCAAAAGGATAAGAGGGCAGCAGAGGATGAGATGGTTAGATAACACCACTGACTCAATGAACATGAATTTGAGCAAAGTGTGGGAGTGAAGGACAGGGAAGCCTGGTGTGCTGCAGTCCACGGGGTCACAGTGTCAGGCATGACTTAGCGACTGAACAACAACAATATAAATGGCAAAAGCTTTAAGCGTGTATCATCTAATATTGGCAAGTATCTAGCAAGACTAACTCTCATGAAAGTGTCTGTTATAAACGAATATCAGAGTAACCTTTCTTTTTAATAGTTTGCAGTACTTATCAAGATTCTTTAAAATTATATACAAGCTAGATGATACAAAAATGTGTGGTCAAACAGTCTCATTGTGGTATTGTTTGCTTAGCAGCAGCAAACATTAGACACAGTTTACAGCTCTACAGTGGTGAAAGGATAGATACACTATAGTACATCCTTACAGTGACACATTCAAAGCTTCTCAAAAATCACTCTTTTTAACAAGATTTAATGGTAAAGAACCTGCCTGCCAATGCAGGAGACCTAAGAGACGTGAGTTCAATCCCTGGGTCAGGAAGATCTCCTGGAGGAGGGCATGGCAACCCACTCCAGTATTCTTGCCTGGAGAATCCCATGGACAGAGGAGCCTGATAGCCTACAGTCCAAGGGGTCACAAAGAGTCGGGCACAACTGAAGTGACTTAACACACACACACATGTTGATTTAATAACACAAAATTGAGCGTCACTTGAATAAATGAAAAATACTTGCAATGTAATACTACGTTTAAAAAAAAAAAGACAATGCTACTTCTCCTATACCTTGAAGTCATCTATACAGGAATTGTTGCAAAAGGAACAGTAGGTCCCCTCTGGGTACTAGAAATCTAGATCTCTTTGTTGGTCCATTTTACAAAGTTTCTGTAGTACCACAGTTTTTAACAAGTATGATTTTCTTTCTGAAAGAAGGGAGGGAAAGAGGGAGAAAAGGAAAGAGAAGATAGTGACATGAAACAGATAGGTAACCAAAAGAAGAGCCTTTTCTCCCAGTGTGGAGGGCAGCACGGCTTGTTCACAGGTATCAGAGCGCACGTGCTGTGGGGTCCAACCTGCCTGAATACGCATCGTGGCTGTCAGGGGTGTGATCATTTATGTATGAGGGGCTTGCTGGCGAGAAGCTGGTTGGAGGGGCCTCTAAGAATTTCTCAAGGCTTTTTGTCCTTTGGAGAACCCATCTTTTCACTTAGATCAGGGGTCCCCCAACCTCTGGGATCTAATGCCTGATTATCTGAGGTGGAGCTGATGTAATAACAAAAAAAATAAAGTGCACAGTGAATGTCATGGACTTGAATCATCTGGAAACCATCCCCTCCCTGCCCTGGTCAGTGGAAATATTATTTTCCATAAAATCGATCCCTGGGGCCAAACAAGTTGGGTAGTCCTGACTCCGATCATATCTGAGGTGTGTTTGTGGAATAGATAACAGGGCCTGATGTGGGGAGAGAGCATTAGGAATTTGCTTCACACCCTTCTGTCAGCCCCAGAGACGCTTGCTCTGTCTGTGTGGTCCGAATATTGTTGGTTCATCTATTCTAGACTTAACCATTTTGGACTACAGCAGTTCTCAGGAGAAGTGTTTTGGTTAAAACAAAAGTGTTTTGCTTCCTAGTCGTTAACATGATGGTCTTATATCAAATAGATTGCTTTTGGTGCAAGTAGGTGGGGGACCCCAGTAAAGACGACTTAAACACCTTAGTTATTTTTCCTCACATAGCAAGAAGCCCAAAGTTTGGCAGCTTTATATGAGACTGGTAGTCTTAGGGATTCTCCTGGGTTCCTCGTGGTCACTGTGGTCATTGCAAATCCAGCAGTTGTCTCCTCACAGGACAGGGGAGGGGAAAAGAGCTTTATTCCTCTCTACCAAGGAAGGACTCTTTCTCCCCAAACCTCCCAGCTGACTTCTCCTCAGCTGCACTGGCCATGAGTGTGTCCTCTGTCCACTCACTATCTACAGAGGAGACTGGGCAAGTGAGGGCTTCAGTGTGTGTGTATGTTGCGGGGGGAGAGGGGCAGGTTGCAGTCTTTAAGTTGAGAATGAGCAGAGTGGCTTAGGGTGGGCAAACAGTCTCTCACACTACCCTCGATAGGTTTGCTGTGAGAAGAAAATGCGTGCTTAGGAAGCAGGAATGATCACTGTAAGTGTTGCCATCCCCATCTCTTTCTCTCATCTGAGACTTCTGAGTTAACTAGTTTGGAGCTTGGGTTGGCTGGCTTTGTTGGGATTTCCTGAGGCACTTAGTCTGTACAAGAGGAGGTGCTCATGTGCCCCCAGTAAGACCAAGGTGAGTGGACTGCCAGTAGTTGCCATCCTCTCAGCAATGCGGGGCAGCTGGCTGGCTTGGGAAAGCTGATACTGACTAATTAATAGGTAGCTGAATTCTCTCCTAATTAAGAGGAAACAGCTCAGGTCGGTGCCCGGGTGCCAATCAATCAGGAGATAAGGATGGGCTGAATGCACACTGTGGAGAATGCAGATGCAGGAAAGCTAATGTCTTTTCCAAGGATTTAATTGGAAACCAGAGAAATAGGGAGCGACTTCCCAGGTGACACAGCAGTAAAGAATACACCCGCCAGTGCAGGAGACGCAAGAGATGCAGGTTCGATCCCTGGTCGAGAAGATCCCCTGGAGTAGGAAATGGAAACCCACTCCAGTATTCTTGCTTGGAAAATTCCATGGTCGGAAGAGCATGGTGGGCTACAGTCCATGGGGTCACAAAGAGTTGGACGTGACCTGAGCCGCTGAGCACAGCACAGAGCAGTAGGAAGCAGAGCAGCGCCAATCAGTTAGCAGCTGGATAGTCAGGGAAGGCTTCCGGGACAGATGGGACTTGGAGCTGGGCCTGGGGGCAGCGTGAGTTCCGGAAGGGGCAGAATCATTCCCCGTGCTAGGTGCGTCACGGTCAGGAACAGGTGGAGAGCTTTTTATCTTGCCCTATGAATTAACGGTAGGCTTTCATTGCCTGAAGAAGAGAGTAGCTTTCCCCAAGCGGAACTCCTTTGCCTGCTTATGATCTGCTGAGCTTAGCTGTAAAACTTAATACCCTTATCACTGCACTTTTTCTGTCAGAAAAGAAAGAAATGCATTTCTTTTATCTGCCTGGCACTTCTTTCTGTTTTTCACTTATGAAGGCTACAACTTTTCATAGGGGAAGCACCTAATAAACCAGAGTATGAAAAGTATCTCCCAGCACTGCTCAGGATGCCTATAGATGGGGAAATTGGATCATTTTACCTCTGGTCTTCACTGTCCAAGTAGTCATTGTGTCCACATTTGAACGAAAAACAAATGGACTGTCTTTTATTTGCAAAATGTCTTGGAAAGCACTAAGGGAGTTTCCAAGGTAAAAATTGTGAGTCTTCCATGAAGGATAAAAAGGATGCCTGTATGGGGAGATAATTAATAGATACATGAATGCCGGAGTGTGTTACCTGCGGAGTAAATAAGGTGGAGAAAAGCATGCTTAGAAGCAGGTGAGCGTGGAGCTAATCGGCCTTACACTTGGAGAGCTGAACTTTCATTTTACGTTCAGAGTTCATTTTAAAACCAGTTTCCCTAACCTGTTCAGTGGGTTTGAGGGCAAAAGAGACAGCTGGGTGGGATAGGCCTTGTTAAACTCCTGCCTAAAGTTCTTTATCTCTTATTTATTAGATAATGTGCGACAGAAAGCCAGCTTCTTGCCCTAGGGGCATTGCTAAAATGAACCAGTGAGTCCAAGATACCAAGCCTAAGGCTCTCAGGTCTAGAGACCTGGTGACAATGTGGTCAGATACCACGGGAGATGAGTAGAACATCAGGAAAGAATAGAGTTGGCTCCTCTGCTCCAGATCTACCATTGTGTGCCACGATATTTCCCAAAGAGAAAACTCTTGAGTGTTTTTGTTAAACAGTGCCTCTGGAGGCTGCCTTCATCCTCTCCGGGTGACTGCCTTGAAAGGCAGGTAGGTGTTAACAGCAGGTGTAACAGGATTTGGATCTGCTGGATGTAGGGAGAGAGGGATCAAGTTCAACTCCTACAATTCTGGAACAAGCTGGCGGGTGCCCGGTGGTATTAGCAAAGGTTGGGAAAACTGAGGAAGAGACAGGCTTTAGTGGGAGAAGCAGGGGTTCTGTCTGCTAGGGTTAGGGTTATCAACATTGTTCTTTTGCAACTCTGTGAACTGCCACATGCCAGGCTTCCTCTGTCCTTCACCGTCTCCCAGAGCTTGCTCAAACTCATGTTCATTGAGTCAGTGATGGCATCCAACCATCCCATCCGCCATCACCCCCTTCTCCTCCTGTCCTCAATCTTTCCCAGCCTCGGGGTCTTTTCCAGTGAGTCAGCTTTTCACATAAGGTGACCAGAGTATTAGAGTTTCAGTTTCAGCATCCTTGCTTCAGTGTGAAGTTGAGTTTAAGATGAGGCTTACCTGGTTGGCAGAGGAGACATTCAGCCACGTGGAAACGTGGAATCCCTCTTGTGGAGGGTTCATTGCTCCAACTAAGTCTCTTTCTTGAATCTGCCCCTGGACATTCTTCTTTGTCTCAAGTTTGTATTCTTTCATTCGTAAAGCCTCATTTAATTATCTTTCTTACTTCTGGAGGGTTGTGGACTTGTCACTTTTTCTTTAAGTCAAGATGTTGAGGAGGTTAAAGCCTTAACCTCTTTCCTCAGAAGCAGTTCCTTAACTCTGGATAATGTAGAATTTTCGAGTAGGTCAAAATTGAGCAAAACGTATACTCTTGTACCAGGATCAAATTAAGAACCTGCTGTTCATCCACATGTTTTTCTGCTGCTGCTGTTGCTAAGTCGCTTCAGTCGTGTCTGACTCTGTGCAACCCCATAGACGGCAGCCCACCAGGCTCCCCTGTCCCTGGGATTCTCCAGGCAAGAACACTGGAGTGGGTTGCCATTTCCTTCTCTGATGCATAAAAGTGAAAGTGAAGTTGCTCAGTCATGTCCGACTTGTAGCAACCCCATGGACTGCAGCCCACCAGGCTCCTCCGTCCCTGGGATTCTCCAGGCAAGAACATTGGAGTGGGTTGCCATTCCCTTCTCTGATGCATGAAAGTGAAAAGTGAAAGTGAAGTCTCAGTCGTGTCCGACTCTTCGCGACCCCATGGACTGCAGCCCACCAGGCTCCTCTGTCCCTGGGATTCTCCAGGCAAGAGGACTGGAGTGGGCTGCCACTGCCTTCTCCTCAAATTTTTCTGAGTCTTCACTAAAACTTCCCATCAAGGGGCCTCAACTCTTGATGTTCTGGGCCTGATATGTCTTTGTCGCAGGGGCCATTGTGTCTGATGATGTTTGACAGTCTCTCTAGCATCTACCCACTAGGTACCAATAGCATTGTTTCCCTCATGTCACAACAGCAAAAATGTCTCCAAGCATTGCCAAATGCCTTTAGGGGGAAATTTACCCCTGGTTGAGAAGCACTGCATTAGAATCTGAAAAAATTAAGGGTGACTCCACTGTTTAAGCAAGCCCTGACCAACCTGTGGTACTTTGGAAGGCAATGGGATAGAAAATTAAGTCCCTATGTCAGAGACCAGCCAGATGGATTTATGTCTTTTTATTCCCAGTCACATCAAATGTAAGTAGATGTTCATTACTAGATGCTTGACCTGAGGACCCCATGGTCCATGGTGATATTCATTCATATTCTGACCTCATTTGGGACACCAAGGGGCCAGATCCTCTTTGGTAAAGAGGATATATGTAAAGCACTCCAGGATTATTGCAAAACAAGGATAACATTGAATAGGAAACTTGGAAACATTTCAAGTTTTCCCACCACATTGTACCATATCACCAACTGGATTTTGGCAAAAGGTGTCAAAATGTGAGTTTTCTTGTTTAAGAACAATAGACAGGACTTCACAGTCTGTAAATTCTGTCTGTTTCCCATAATCAAGTCGAAGTATCACATAGAGGCATCAGAAGGCCCTAGACTTAATAGAAGTGATTTTCCTGAAGGTCAGAAGAAGCGAGTTTCAACCTTACCATTTACTAACTATGGGACTTTGAACAATGATGTTTTTGTTTGTTTTTAATTTTATATGGATTCTAACTGATGAGCAGTTTTGTGATAGTTTCAGGTGAATAGCAGGAGTGACTCAGCCATACATACACATGTATCCATCTGTGTGTGCTGAGTCATTTCAGTCTTGTGCAACCAAAGGTTGGTCTTTGCGACCCTTTGGACTGTGGTCCACCAGACTTCTCTGTCCATGGGATTCTCCAGAACAAGAATACTGGAGTGGGTTGCGGTGCCCTCCTTCAGTGTATGTTTCCGATCCAGGGATCAAACCTATGTCTTCTGCATTGGCAGGTGGGTTTTTTACCACTGGTTCCACCTGGGAAGCCCATACATGAATCCATTCTCCCCTAAACTCTCTTCCTATCCAGGCTGCCACGTAACATTGAGCAGAGTTCTCTTTGCTATTTAGTAGGTCCTTGTGGATGATGATGTTTTGAAATTTTAGTTTCCTATATGTAAAATGGAGATACAAATTCCTTCCTTGCTTGATTCACAGAATGTTTTCAAGAATCAAATGAAAGAGATATGAAACTGCCTTGCAAACCTAGCCAATGCCCTGCATCCGTGATGGTTATCATCAATACCATCATTATTCCTATTATTGTTTTTGAAAGATGGACATCTTTAGAAACTGACCTGTTAAATATCCATTTATATACTCAACTCTCTTGGCTAAAAACTTATCTAACTAGGATGTTTTCATTGGATTTAACCACTCAGCCAGGCTGAATTCAAGAACCCCACTGGGTTTTAAATCTGCTCACTACTGGCTAAATAATACGTTTGAAGAGAAAATAGCAAGCAGTGATCAATATCTTATTCACAGGCATAATAGTGCTGCTGAAACTCCCCTTTCTCACCCCCTGTTATTATTAATATGCTGCTATTACTTAATGTACATTGTGTCCCCGAGTGTGCTTGTTGCCTTTACATTTATATACATAGTACATAAGCCCTCCCCTCCACAACCAGCCATTATAAAGAAGCGAGGGGAATCGCAGGTTCTGGCAGCTGTGGTGAGGCACTGGCATTCTGAACTCCCTCCCTGTGATCAGACCTTTATTCTGCTTGTCAAGCAATGAAATATTCCTTATTCTGGATTCAGAATTAACTAGCAGCTCCTGAGCACAGACCCTGCCGGGCCCTTTGCTAGCTGCTTCTGTGTACATCATCCCATCCTCAGTCTCCCAGAACCAGTATCGGTGGCTTCGTCTCTGTTTTTCAGATGTTGAATCTGAGAGACAGAGCTGAGGATGGACCAGACCCCAGCTTGTGCTTTCCAACTCTGAGTCCAGGCTCCTTTCGTTATTCCAGGTTGCTTTCAGATCAAGAAGGCTTAAGTATTCCCGCACCAGAGAGTGAAAAACAAACAAACTTCTATTGTCAGGGGCTTGATGATATCTGTGCAGGTAACAATAGCGCACTGAAGTTACAAAGCTGTGCCGTGAATCTGAGTGTTGACGGTCCCAGCCGGAAGTTAGCATGGATTGGTTGGTTCATTTCTCCAGTTGTTGGGTACCTAATGCTTGATTGCACAAAGGAATCACTTGATAACTTTTTTAATGCCAAACAATACCCCCAAAAAAACAAAACCAGCCCTTCCCCTTAATTGTATGTTAGCATCACTCCTGTGTGATCTTTATGAAACCAAAACAAGCAGTGATGCCAGGCCCCATCACTAGATACCCCAAGTTAGTTTTTCTGGAACAGGCCTGGGAGTGGGCCCAGGTGATTCTCATCTGGGTTGTGAGTGCAGCTGATCTTCATCCACTTTCTGGAGAAGGGCACCCAGCCTCCAGAGGGCTTTTGTTCTGGGCCCACTGAGCATTGCTATGAGTGTTGTTCATATGAAAGGCTGAGCATTAGAGGCCAATATTTTCTCTGGCTCCCTCTTGAGGTGCTAAGGATTAACAGATGCCCAGAGACTTGCCGACAGAGGTCCATATAACCAAAGCTAGGGTTTTTCTAGTGGTCATGAACGGATGTGAGAGTTGGATCATAAAGAAGGCTGAGCACCACAAAGAATTGATGTTTTCAAACTGTGGTGCTGGAGAAGACTCTTGAGAGTCCCTTGGAAAGCCAGGAGATCAAACCAATCAAGCCTAAAGGAAATCAACCTTGAATATTCACTGGGCTGATGCTGAAGCTCCAATACTTTGGCCACCTGATGCAAAGAGCCGACTCATTGGAAAAGACCCTGATGCTAGAAAAGATTGAGGGCAGGAGGAGAAGAGGGTGACAGAAGATGAGATGGTTGGATGGCATCACTGACTCAGTGGACATGAACTTGAGCAAACTCTGGGAGATTGTGAAGTACAGGGAAACCTGGCATGCCACTGTCCATAGGGATAGAAGAGTGCGACCCGACTGAGTGACTGAACAACTACTACTATATATAAATAGATAACCAACAAGGACCTAACTGTGTAGCACAGGGCCTGTTATGGGGGGTGAACGCCAATACATCTCCAGTCTAAGTCATCTTGAAACAAGGCTTTGGGGATCTAGACTTATTTTTCAGGCTTTTCTTCCTGTGTTTTTATGTGATGTTGTTAACAGATGGCCTAGCAGAATGTTGCCGGCCACTTGGAGAGCTGCGTCTGGGCTGAGAAGGTTGGTGACCCTTTGTTAGTTGCACTGACTGCCACCATGGTGCAGTGTGTGTGTTTGTGTTGCACGTCGGAGCTCAGTATAGTGGCCACCTTCTCCTTTTCGGATTTCACTTCCTACTTCCAGGTGCAGTTGGTGCTCTATCTCAAGAATTCTAATAAGATTTTATATTTAGCTTTCACTGCCTAATGATCATTTGAATATCTTCTTTGAGTCAGTTTCCACAAAGATTAAGACTTTTGAAATGAAGCAAATCAGATTTTCTGCCCCAGCTCCTATAGTTCTTCAGGATTACGCGACTTCCTTGAAGTCTACTTTATTAGGGTTATTGTGTAACTTAAAAGATAATATTTGTAAATTTCTTATAGTGTCTGTTACAAAGTGAGTATTCAACAAATGTGTTCCTGTAATTATCATAAATATAATACTCTTTTCTTTTAACTGTGATCTCCTAGGAAATCAGAATGTTCCACATTTGTTATTTTTTTTTCCCATAACTTCTAGTACAGAATCTGGCACACACAAAGAATGTTTAGATAAATGAGTCATTTTCAGAATTAGGTGATTTTTTTCTTTTGAAGGGGGTTTTAGAGCGTTAGGAATTCCTTTGATGAGTAACCAAATCCCCAAGTGGAAGCAAAGGCTTAAATGGAATTATCTTGTACCATGTACCATCATCTGTAGTACTTTCTAAGGGTGACATTCTGTTCCATTCTGCATTCTCACGTATGATAAATTATAAATCTAGACAAGTGAGGCAACTATCCTCAACACCTGGTTTCCTTGACAACCCTTCATATAAATAGTAAGGGCCTGTTATGGGGGGGTGGATGCCAATATATCTCTGGTCTAAGTCATCTTGAAACAAGGCTTTCAAGGTCAAGGTTAAAATATTTGAAATGATAATAAAACCTTTGGTTAATGTTTCCTAGATGCATTATAAGAGTTGAGTAAAGGCATCATCTCTTCAGGGGTGACCAGTGAAGAGGGTCATCTCTGGCTGTGAGCCAGGAGACATTTTGGCTGTCATTGACAAAATTCTCCTTTGGATCTTTTTACAACACCAGGAGGGTTTTGCCTTCCATGTTTCATTAGAAGAAAACAGTTTTCAAACCAACCAGAAATTAATTAAGTGGCACCTCTGGTTCATCCTCCTTCACCCTCCTTCCCTGCTTGGCGTTGCCCTCCCCTGCGTTTAGAGTAAAACTGACCTGCAGGGCGGATCTCTGAAGCCGGGAACAGAGAGTGTCACAGGCAAAGGCTTCACCTCCAAAGGATGACAGAGCCCTCTGGAAGCGGAAAAGCTGCTCATTAACGCAAAGCAGCACGGGGCCTCGTTAATTGCAGCCTCTGAGGCTGCCCTTTAGATGGTTCCCTGTGAGGGAGGTGGTGAGCCTGGAGGAGGAGGAATGGGGGTGAGAGGATGAGAATGGGTAAAGTATCCTCCATTCTCCAGGTGAACTTGAGAACAGATCTGGCATGTTTTGTGATTAAACTGCCTTCTGATGAAACTCGGGAAGGCAGGAAGAACCGCTCAGCTCAGTACATGCAAATGTCTGGATTCAGGTTTGGGCTTACTTTTCTGTTTTCACACACTTTTCTGTTTTGTAGCTAGTTTGGTGTCATATAATCCTACAGAGTAAAGTTTTTCAACTTTTTTGAAAAATGTGTTATCACCCACCCCTCCCCAGGAGCCTTTTAATATATTTTTTAATTGTCCCTCCCAGTAGACTTTAATAACAAATCATAGTAATATCCAAGATTTTTTCATCCCACAAGAAGTAATTTGTTGCTTTCTTGCAAGAAGCAAAATGTTTGCATTTTTAAAGAATGAATGCTAAAGAGTAATTTATGGTAAGGGAAGAAGAGTTTTCTTTTTTCTTCACATTTACTAGCAAAGTGATTGTCTGCATTCTTAGCAGGAGCTGAGTGTGCATGTGTGTGTATGGGTATATTTGTACATATTTGTGACTTTTACCTGGGTCCCCTTAATTGCTAGGTCCACTCCCGGTCACATTCTTCCCCCTTGGTCCTTTGTGATGTTTTCCTGTGCACACAGGCATCTGCAGATGGTTGAAGACTGTGGATTAATAGATTATGACATATACCAATAGAACACCACACTATCTAACTTAGAACTAGAAAAATATCACCAAATATACCTGGATGCCTTCCCATTCCATCACCCTACCTCCTCCAATCCCCACCAAGGTAAACCTCTAATTTGAATGCTGTAACAATGCTTTTTGAAATCGTTTTCATGCCTCCTCAACTGTACTGTTATCTCCGAGCATTGATCTAATCTTTGAAGGAAGGAATGATTAACGAATGAATGAATGAAGCGGGTTTACCGATGTATCCCCATCAAAGGAATGGTTCTCAATAAGCATTGCTTGTTTACATGTATTGTTCCGGTTTTTCAAAACTATTCACTGAGTGCCTCTGTGTGTCAGACACTGTGCTAAGTAGACATACATAAATACGTACCGTGGACTGTAATAAGAAAAATCGCAGCTTCTAAAAATATTAAGTCCAGGCTATGCAGGAGCTAATGCAATTTTCTCCTCAGTGCATTGAAAAATCTATTAGTTAAGAAGGCAGCAATATTTCAGGAAATTAAACCACTGTAACAGTCGAGTTCACAAATCAGAACTCCAAGTGCTTTGAAATGCTCCATTTCATAACATAAAGTACTCAGAGAGGTTCAGACGATCCATAAATGGTCCAGTGACCAATCCCCCCAAGCTTCACAGAGCTAAATAGAGGATGCTTCTTGCCAGGCATGAGCGAGGAAGGGATCTTGTTGCCACTGATACTGGGAGGAATGTGTTTACAGATCTGTGATCACATTCCTCTTGATTCACTGTGCCTTTGTTATCATCCTCGAATTAATTATGCTTGCGGAAGATGGCTGCTCAGTCGATTTCTGAATAATGAGCATTTCAGGTGAAAGCTAGATAACTCATTTTGGGCTGGGGTTATATTTTCTGAATAAGTGTTCATTGATGCTGCATAGTGTGCTGGGGTTATATTTTCTGAATAAATGTTCATTGACACCTCATAAGATCGCTGTTGCCCATAAAGACTAATTTGGGGGCTCTTACAAGGTTTCCTGCGAGACCCCATTGTGGGGAGATGGGAACTGTTTCACTTAGCTCTCCTGTTGGTACTGGTCACTTAGAATTTCACAGGAGGTGACCTAGAGATGCTTTTGTTGAAATGGGATTTCTGAGTTTAGAAGTAGAATAGCCAGGAAACCTCCATGCCATGTGACATAGGATTATCTAAAGAACCCCTGATCTGCCATCAACACTTTCTTTTGTTAGTCCTTGAAAAGGGTCCTCTCTCCCTATATATCCAACCCTGTCAAGTTCAAGGCTTTTTGTTAATGTGGACCATCTTTATTGAATGTGTTACAATATTGCTTCGGCTTTATGTTTTGTTTTATTGGGCGGGAGGCATGTGGAATCCTAGTTTCCCAACCAGGGATCAAACCCGCACCTTTTGCATTGGAAAGTGAAGTCTTAACCACTGGACTACCAGGAAAGTCTCAGGGCTATCTTATATCTTCTGAGCAGTAAGCTACCTGGTGATCCAGTGTAAATGACTCCACCAACAATGCCTGAAGAAATAAATGCTTCCTATTTATCCAAGTTAGTGTTTCTTAGGGTGTATTCTGGAACACCTGCTTTAGGGTTCATGGCGCTCTGGTTAACAATTCAGACTTCTGGGCTCTACTCTGGACCTGATAAATCATCACTTCTTGCAATGATCCTGGCAATCTGCATTTTCTGTAGACGTCCTCCAAGGTCTTGATGCCTGTCAACTGCCTTCTGTTACTCTTTCTCTTCCATGGGTTACTAGAGTATATTTCAAAATTACAATTGAGATTTTGTGTCTTTGCTAGTGAAAACCTTTTGTTTCTTGCCCCGGGCCCTAGGATATGATCCAGAATTCTTTAACGTGGTATCAGAGCACTCCAACATTTGTCTGTCTCTTCCTCCCCAAGGCCTTTTCCATCACTTGCAGCTTCAAGCTTTACCTAGATATATCAGATTGTACTTATTTTACACACACAAACACACATGATTGTTTATTTATAACTTTGTGCCTTCACTGATGCAGATACCTCTCCCATCCTGCTTTTCTCTCAATATTTGAAAAACTCAACTTTCAGCTCACTTTGTCCAGACCAAATTGAAGGCTCATCTTTTCCAGACATCTGTGATTATTCTCCCTTCCTTCCAGCCACCCTCCTTTGACTGTCCTTCTTATAGGTTGCTGCTGTGCATACGCCTGGAGCTTATCGTAGTCCACTTATTACTGTCTTAGTATTGGAATTGTGGAAGCCAGTCTCTAAAATAGCCCTCAATGACAGCATCTCCTGGTACTCACATTTTTGTCTGATCCCTTCCCATGTCGCCCAAGGCTGACCTGTATAATCAATAAGACGTTGCAGAAATGACACCATGCAACTTCTGAGGCCAAGTCATAAAAGACATCCTAGCTTCTTTCTTGTTATCTCTCAGATCTCTTACTCTGGGCGAAGCCAGCTGCCATGTTGTAAAGGCATCCAGACAGACCTATGAGATGGTCCATCTGGTGAAGAACTGAAGTTTCCTACCAACAGCCCTGGTGGGCTTCGCTGGTGGTGCAGACTGTAAAGAATCTGCCTGCAATGCAGGAGACCCGGGTTCCATCCCTGGATCAGGAAGATCTCCTGAAGAAGGAAGTGACTCCCCACTCCAGTATTCTTGCCTGGAGAATTCCATGGACAGAGGAGCCTGCGGGGCTATAATCCGTGGGGTCACAAAGAGCCGGACATGACTGAACAACTATCACAACAATCAACAGCAAGCATCGATTCCCAGGCATGTAGTAGGAGTGAGCCATCTTGAAGCAGATCCCATTGCATTCAGATGTCTATAAGGCCAACCAAGGTCTTGACTATAACCTTGTGAGGAATCCTGAGCCAGAGCCACCCAGAAAGTGGGCTTCCAAACTCCTAACAGAAACTGTGTGAGATAATAAACAATT
This sequence comes from Ovis canadensis, assembly GCF_042477335.2. Taxonomy (NCBI): domain Eukaryota; kingdom Metazoa; phylum Chordata; class Mammalia; order Artiodactyla; family Bovidae; genus Ovis; species Ovis canadensis. Next base: position 183,420,297 of record NC_091247.1, on the reverse strand, counting down.
ATTGTGGTTTTAAGCTCCTGTGTCTTGAGGTAACTTGTTATGCAGCAAAGGATAATGAATATCCATTAGACCATAAACTCTTCAAGCACCAGCCATGTTTTATTCATTGTGGACGCTAGTCCCTAGCCCCTTCTCAGTACCTGACCCATATTAAGTGTTCCGTCAGTGCTGATTTAAATGATTCCAACTGAGCTAAACTGGAGCATTTTTTTTTCTTTTGCTGGCAAGGGTAAATACAAATGGAGATGACTTTATCTTGTAGGTAATAATCTCTTCTATTCTTCTAAACATCATCAGTAATACTACCAATTAAAAATAATTGTCAGTACCTATATACAGCATCAGAATTCTCACAAGCCTATGGAGTATGTTCTGTGTGGATGCCCATTTTGCAGATGAGAAAACAGAGGTACATGGAGCAGTTTAATTACTTCAAAGTGGCCCAGCCTGGTGAGTGATGGAGCCAGGATTCAAATCCAGGCAGTCAGACTACAGAGTGCGAGCTGTTAGCCAATTGAAAAGCTTATGTTGAGCGCTTGCAGTATAGCACACACTGTACCAGACCCTTTCATTATCTTGCCTCGTTTAGTGCTTTGGCAAACCTCATGGGATACATATTTATTTCCTCTCTTTTATGGGTGAGCAGATTGAGGACGAGAGCAATGAGCTCGCCAGTGGCAATCTGGCCGTTCAGACTCCCAAGCTTATGTCCAGTTCACAGTCCTCCATGGCATGGCCCAAGGTCCCCCACCCACCTGAGTTTCTTATCTTCCATTTCTCAGCAATTACGTTCTGAACATACAGGTTGGTTGCCAAGACAACCATTCCGAAACAACATGAAAGGCAAATGACTTTTCAGACATTCTGCAGCCAGGATGGTTTCTTCTTTAACTTTTAAAAATGAGTCAAGGTGATTTTTAATCCACAGGAAAAAGTGGATAGGTAAAATAAATGTATTATTTTTTCCTTTTTGAAAGAAATTTGTATTGGAATGTAGTTACTTTACAGTGTGTGTTAGTTTCTGCTGTACAGCAAAGTGAATCAGCTGTAGCTATACACATGTCCCCTCTTTTTTAGGTCCTTCCCGTTCAGTCACCCAGAGCTCTGAGTAGAGTCCCCTGCGCTGTACAGTAGGTTCCCAGTAGTTATCAATTTTATACACAGTATCAATAGTGTATATATGTCAATCCCAATCTCCCAGTACATCCGATGCCCCCTCATCCCCGCTTTGGTGTCCATACATCTGTTTTCTATACATATACCTCTGTTTCTGCTTTGCAAATAAGTTCCTCTGTACCCTTTTTCTAAATCCCACATAAATGCATTAATAGACGATATTTGTTTTTCTCTCTTTGACTTTGTCACTCTGTATGACAGTCTCCAAGTCCACCCATGTCTCTCTAAGTAACTCAGTTTCATTCCTTTTAATGATTGTTGTTGCTAAGTTGTGTCTGACTCTTTGTGACCTCATGAACTGCAGCATGCCAGGCTTCCCTGTCCTTCACTATCTCCCAGAGTTTGCTCAAACTCATGTCTGTTGACTTGGTGATGCCATCCAGCCATCTCATCCTCTGTCGCCCTCTTCTCCTGCCTCCAATCTTTCGCAGCATCAGGGTCTTTTCCAGTGAGTCAGCTCTTTGCATCAGGTGGCCAAAGCATTGGAGATTCGGCATCAGTCCTTCCAGGGAATAGTCCTGTCGGTCTCCTTCAGGATTGGCTGAGTCATGTGTACCGCGTCTTCTTTACCCATTTCTCTGTCGGACATTTAGGTTGCTTCCATGTCCTGGCTGAAGAAATTTATTTTGAGCAGAAAATATTCCTAGGATGATGAGGAAAGATTCCAGATTAGAAACAGAGCAATTCCCTAGGAAGGGAGCAAGATATACTACTCTTACTCCTGTGAAAAAATTAAAATCCACAGATTTTCAATTCAGGAATACCCAACTCCAAAGTCTTTGTATCTAATTGCCTTGAAAAAAGCTCCTTCTTGGTGAACATAGATTTCACTGATGGAGGCAGGGTCGTGGCTACGACCCTACAGTTACTAGCCCTGAGGAGTGGAGGACAGCTCTGAATAGACCAGTAACTATGGGAAGGGTAAAGAAGAAAGAAACACTGCATCATTTCAGAGCAGAGTATCTAAGGCTGAGGGGCTGAAATTTGAGGAAGGGGAAAGGACTCAGTCCTCTCCCCCCACAGTTCATATACAGGGATATTAATACCTGACCTTTAGTCTAGTTGGAAGCAATGTAAATAAGATAGCACATAGAAAGCTCTCCCCACAGTGCCTGCGTGCTTGCGTGCTCCGTCGCTAAGTCATGTCTGACTCTCTGCAACCCTATGGACTGTAGCCCACCAGGCTCCTCTGTCCATGGGATTCTCCAGACAAGAATACGGGAATGGGTTGCGATTTCCTTCTCCAGGGGATCTTCCCAATCCAGGGATCGAAGTTGCATCTGTCTCTTGCATTGGCAGGTGGGTTCTTTACCACTAACGCCACCTAGGAAGCCCCCCAAGGAGCCCCTCACAGGGCCTGATGGCCAGTAAACAGCTCAAGCCCCAGCAAAGGCTAGATAGTATTATCGTTATGGGGGCATCCCAGTGCCCCCGTAAGAATTGCTTATGCTCCTTTATGTAAGTGCATTCAGTGGTATCTTAAGCTCAGTTGCATTTTTGCTAATTAAATCTTAGAGCATGTCTGCCTAGAATTATTAACAGCCATTGGAAGGATAATAATCTGTCCATTAACATAAACCTAGCTTTCATTCTTATTATTTTAATTGCATGAACCCTTTGGCGTGTTCAGTGATGAGGAACATGCTAGGATATTGCTCAGCTAGGTGGTGGTGTTTCTACAGCACACTCCGGGGGCCAGTCTGCATGACGCCTTCCAGGTCTCTGTAACTTGCCTCTGAAGATGGTCTTCTCCACAATGATTCCCTGGTGGCTCACAAGGTCAGGAATCTGGCTGCAGTGCAGGATACCTGGGCGATTCCTGGTCAGGACAATCCCCTGGAGAAGGGAATGGTTACCCACCCTAGTATTCTTGCCTGGAGAATTCCATGGACAAAGAAGCCTGGCAGGCTACAGTCCATGGGGTTGCAAAGAGTTGGACACTTGTGGACAACTAACACTTTTACTTTCTTTCTGTTGATTCCAAGAATTTAATATCCTCAGTTGGACTGGAGTTTATTGTATGTAGGCTGGAAGTGAAATCAGTAGCAGTGTGGATTGTACCAGGAGACTCCCCCTAAAAGTTATATGGGTGACCACTCACACCCATTTTTCCCCTCCTCCTAAAACCCAGGATGTGTGGTCCAATTTGGAGATTCACTAGAGAGGGCTTCACCTTTCCCAGTAGATCCCAGTTTGTGATTTATTAATCTTATATATAGAAATATAGGGAAAAGATATGGGTGATTTATTTTCTCTGTCAGAAGTATCTCTGTTCCCTGTTTCCCTTTTATTGTCAAAGTTATTAATACTATGGGCTTCCCTGATAGCTCAGTTGGCAAAGAATCCACCTGCAAAGCAGGAAACCCTGGTTGGGTTCCTAGGTCGGGAAGATCCGCTGAAGAAGGGCTAGGCTACCCACTCCAGTATTCTTGGGCTTCCTTTGTGGCTCAGCTGGTAAAGAATCCACCTGCAATGCAGGAGACCTGAGTGTTCCAAATCATGTATCATCTGAATCTGGGTAGCAGTGACACACACTCATTAGGAGAAGGGAATGGACTTCACTTCCCTCTTTTTTTTTTTTTTGGTTACAATTTATATGCATATTTTGCCTGTGCTGGGTCTTGCTTGCTGTGCGGGCTTTTCTCTAGTTTCGGCGAGCTGGGGCTACTCTCTAGTTGTGGTGTCTGGAGCTCTCACTCTGGTTTCTCTTGTTGCTGAGCATGGACTCTAGGGCACGTGTGCTTTAGTAGTTTCAGTAGAGCACAGGCTCAGTAGTTGGGGCACACAGACTTAGTTTATCTAAGGCATGAGGATCTTCCCAGACCAGGGATCAAACCCGTGTCCCCTGCTTTGGCAGGCAGCTTCTTTACCATTGACCCACCAGGGAAGCCCATTTACTTCCCTTCTCTTAATGAATAGATGCTTTGTAATCCTCACGGCAATATTGTGAAGTGAGCATTTGAAGTTCCTATTTTGCAGATGAGAAAACTGAGGCTTATGGTGGTTAAGTGATTTGCCTTGAGTCACATAGCTTATAAGCTTATTAGAACTCGTGCTAAAAACCAGGCTCTGGGGCTCAACAAGCTGTGCCTTTTTCAATGTACTGTACCGATCTGAACCCAAGCAATTACAGATGCCTCTTCTCCTAATTGGCAAAAATGTCACAGGTGGCATTTGAACTGAGGCCTGGTTAAGTCTGCAGTCATGCACATGATCAAATGACTGTGTTGTTACCATAATATGAATGACATCATGCCTACCTCAAGGATTTCTAGTCCAGAGCTGGAAAGAGGCATGGAAAATTAGACACAGTGTGATGGCTTGCTGTGCCGAAGGAAAGGAAACAGCTCGATTTGGGAGCCCTCATCCAGCCTTGGGCAGCAGGGAAGGGGGCTGGAGGCTGGTTCCTTCCAAGCTGGGACTTGGAGGAAGAGCAAGATTTGGACAGAGGCAGAGAGCACAGGTTCCATACCGCTTCTAAGAGAAGGAGCCATTTGTAACAAATACATCTGCTTCTCACCACACGTTCTTCCCCCCTCTAGATTCCTTAGTTTGCTTTCTGGGATTTTCTTTCTGAATACAAACCCATTCGAATGCTTCCTTTACCTCTAATTGAACACTCTAACTTCATTGATTATGTATTAAGTCGGGGACTCGGGGCGACGTTCAGGCCTGGGCTCATGTTGAGATTAATTTATTCCTATAGTCCTACTGTTCTGTGATGCATCCGAGTGCCTCGCCTGTGTGTGAAAAATAAAGCCGGGAGATGGAGCTGTCTAATTAGACGGCTTAACCCAACGTGCTGGTGTTCGGTCTCCACCAAGCTCTCTTGCTTTGATGGTAACCAAAATAGATGAATAAGTTAATCAAAGGTCTGATTAAATAGCACGACTCTGCGGCATGGGCCGGTGATTGCCAAGCTTCAGTTCAGGCAAATTCTCAGGGGAGTGAGGAAACCAAGCTGAGTTCCAAAGGCCCAGGCTTACACGAGGAAGAGTTTTATAAAACCCACGGGAGGGAATTATTCAGAGTCCTCAGGCGTCAGATCTTAAGGTGATGGCTGGCCTGGAAGCTGACTTCAAAGGAAGACTATGGTTTCGGAGAGGAACATAAACATTTCGCCTGACAGATTCCAGCTATAGCTTTGCATCTTGCTTGGTGAGGATTTGCGACTAATCAGTCACCTTCCTGTGCCATCCATCTGTCCGTCCACCCATCCATCTGTCTCCCCATGCATCCTTCCATCTCCCCAGCCATCCTGCAGATGTGTGTTGTGTCTGTGATGTGTAAGCTTACTTTCTCACTGGATTATGTTTGGGTTTGCCCAGTGGGCTACCTTGGCAGGAGTCCTAGGGGCAGGAGGAGAGAGGGAGCTGAGATCTCTCTCCTTGATCCATCCTGAGGGATTGTTGCAGCAAGGTCATGTCTCTCTTCTGAAGGTCACTGCTCCTGCTAAGGGGCTTATTCATCTGACTCCCTTCTTTGTTGTTGTTGTTGTTGTTTTTTACCATATAACACAAGGAAGTATATTTCAATATCTTATAATAACCTATAATGGAAAATAATCTGAAAAATATATATTATATATAATAAAGATATATAAATCTGAAATATATTTAAATTCATATATGTATATAAATATATGAGTCACTTTGCTTTATACCTGAGATGAATACAATACTGTGAATGAACAATATTTCAATTAAAGAAGCCAAATTATAGTGGGTCAAAGAGTCCATGAGAACTATAGAAAGGAGAAAAGTGTTGAACAAGTTACAGCACATATAGAGACCTATTTGATATCTTAATTTCAAAAATAATGAAAATAATAAAAATTTAGGTTCCATGACTTTTTTCTGTGTGTTTCAGACACCCCTTAAATTATGTATGGTGTCTTATCTGCCTATGGTAGACATATACAAATATTTAATACAAATTCTTCAGTCTCCTAAATGCTGTAATTCAGTGTGGAATTTCATCTTAATTCCAGTCCTTCCTAGTTTTATGACCTTGGGTGTGCCTAGTGTCATATCTAGTTTGTAAGGTAATTTGGGCTTCAAATTCAGGTCTGACTCCAAAGCTTACATTCTTTGCCATGGAGATTTCTGGTGAACCTACTGAAGTATGAGTCAGCCCCCACTTTTATCAATGCCAGCCTGACTTTGGTTTTTTCATGTGAATCTACCTACCCATCCCTTCCACAGCACACAGACAGTGAGAAATTGGATATAGGTCCTTAGATCAAGAATCTGACTAAAAGGTAGGAATAAAAGCATTAGTTTTCGTGTCTCCATATGCCTAAGGATAAGTCCATCCCTTCCTCCTCATTAATCCCATGCCCTTTCCTGAATTCCCAGCCAACTGTAGCTGAGAAACAGATAACCTGTTGTACAGAGACGTTCTCCAGCAAAAGCCTCTATGAAAAAACAGTGCAATTAAATGGTGCCAATTATACAAATCAATCACATGCAAACTTTACAGGGCACCCTATATTTGCTGTGGGTGGTGGGTGGTTTATTCACTAAGTCGTGTCCAACTCTTTGCGACCCCATGGACTGCAGCCCATCAGGCTCCACTGTCCATGGGATTTTCCAGGCAATAATACTGGAGTGGGTTGCCATTTCCTTCTCCTGACTCCCTTCTTTGGATACTAGCAGCAGCTGGCATTGGCCCTTCATGCCTTGAGTGGTAACGGCCCCCAACTCTTCCCCTCACCAAGCCTGCCCAGTGCCTTGTTTCTGCCCTTAAATTCTGCGTTCACCCACACCCTGACCGATAATGATACACTGGAAGTGACTCCCTTTTATAAACGGCAGAAACTCAAGCCTAGCAGACTTGGCCAAGTGGACATGGTGATTAATTGACAGTGTCATAATATGAATGCAAGTATATCTGACTCTAGGACCCAAGGTTCAGTTCTGTACTAGATACCAGAGATGCCCCCAGACTTCAGTATTAAGTATTGAAGAGGCGTACGCGCGTGTGTGTGTTAGTTCCTCAGCTCAGTTCAGTCACTCAGTTGTGTCTGACTCTGCCAACCCCATGGACTGCAGCATGCCAAGCCTCCCTGTCCATCACCAGCTCCCAGAGTTTACTTAAACTCATCTCCATTGAGTTGGTGGTGCCATCCAACCATCTCATCCTCTGTCGTGCCCTTCTCCTCCTGCCTTCAGTCTTTCCCAGCATCAGGGTCTTTTCAAATGAGTCAGTTCTTCTCATCAGGTGGCCAAAGTATTGGAGTTTCAGCTTCAGCATCAGTCCTCCCAATGAACACTCAGGACTTATCCCCTTTTAGGACGTACTGATTGGATCTCCTTGCAGTCCAAGGAACTCTCAAGAGTGGTCTCCAACACCACTGTTCAAATGCATCAATTCTTTGTTAGTTGTTCAGCCACATCCAACTCTTTGCAACCCTATGGACTCCTCTGTCCATGGAATTTTCCAGGTAAGAATACTGGAGTAGGTTGCTATTCTCTTCTCCAGGGGATCCTCCTCACCCAGAGATCAAACCCAAGCATAGCTATGTACATACTGGAAATGGGGAGAGAGAATCAGGACGAAGGGTGGGACCACATTTGCTGAGGATGTTTTGTGTACCAAGCAGTTGAGTCCTTTAAACTACTTCAGTTTTTACATTAGCCATCTATTTGTCATGAAGTGATGGGGCCGGATGCCATGGTCTTGAGCTTTAAGCCAACTTTTTCACTCTCCTCTTTGATTTTCATCAAGAGGCTCTTTAGTTCTTCACTTTCTGCCATAAGGGTGGTGTCATCTGCATATCTGAGGTTATTGCTATTTCTCCTGGAAATCTTGATTCCAGGTTGTGCCTCATCCAGCCCATCGTTTCTCATGATGTACTCTGCATATAAGTTAAATAAGCACAGTGACAATATACAGCCTTGACGTACTCCTTTTCCTATTTGGAACAAGTCTGTTGTTCCATGTCCAGGCAAATAGATGGGGAAACAGTGAAAACAGTGACTGACTTTATTTTTCTGGGCTCCAGAATCACTGCAGATGGTGACTGCAGCCATGAAATTAAAAGACACTTCCTTGGAAGGAAAGTTATGACCAACCTAGACAGCATATTGAAAAGCAGAGACATTACTTTGCCAACAAAGGCCCATCTGAGAATTGGACTGTGAAGAAAGCTGAACGCAGAATTGATGCTTTTGAACTGTGGTGCTGGAGAAGACTCTTGAGAGTCCCTTGGACTGCAAGGAGATCCAACCAGTCCATCCTAAAGGAGATCAGTCCTGGGTGCTCATTGGAAGGACTGATGTTGAAGCTGAAACTCCAATACTTTGGCCACCTGATGCGAAGAGCTGACTCATTGGAAAAGACCCTGATGCTAGAAGGGATTGGGGGCAGGAGGAGAAGGGAACAACAGAGGATGAGATGGTTGGGTGGCATCACCAACTCAATGGGCATGGGTTTGGGTGAAATCCGGGAGTTGGTGATGGACAGGGAGGTCTGGCGTGCTGCGATTCATGGGGTCGCAAAGAGTCAGACACGACTGAGCAACTGAACTGAACTGAACGGTGACATAGCAGCAGCTCCATTTTTACAGGTAAAGAGACCAAGGCTGAGATCAATCCTTCATGTGGGGCTAGAGTCCAGATTTTAACTTTTGTTTCTTTTTCCCTCCTCCATGCTACCCAGGAGCAAGGGGACAGGTTGTAGGCAGTCAGTGGTTCTTTCTCTTGAAACTGACACATGGTGAAGAGTTCAGTTTATTTATTCTTTTTTTCTGGTCAAAATTGTACTCACTCAATGCAAAGAGGGAGTTGGTGATGGACAGGGAGGCCTGGCATGCTGCGATTCATGGGGTCACAAAGAGTTGGACACGACTGAGCGACTGAACCGACCGTCCGAACCAATGCAAAGAGCCATTGCAAAACTGAGAATAAGGAATAGCCAAAATGATATTTTCAAACAAATCGGAGATGAAAACATAGCATGGAGTAGGTGTGAGAGATGGAATGGGTCATGTGAGTTATCAGAGAAGGTCCTTTCTGATAGCTTCCTTAAACTGACTTCATACACTCCGGTTTCCCATCACTCGATCCTTATATGTTTAAAGTGAAGAATGTCACACTTAGTTTTTCTTTAAAACATTAGCAGTTGATAATTTTTTGAAGTTGGCAAGTGTCAATTAAATGTGTATATGTAACATGAATATATATATGAATGTATGTATACCTGTATCTGGGGCTTCCCTGGTGGCTCGGATGGTAAAGAATCTGCCTGCAATGCAGGAAACCCTGGTTCAGTCCCTGGATTGGGAAGATCCCCTGGAGAAGAGAATGGCTACCCATTCCAGTATTCCTGCCTGGGGAATTCTGGGGACAGAGAAGCCTGGCAGGCTACAGTCCATGGGGTCTCGAAGAGTCAGACACGACTGAGGACTAACACTTCCTCATATCTGTATCTATCTATAGAGAGAGAGACTGTACTCCTCTCATCCCCCAAATGATTGATGTCAGTGTTTGATGCTGTGCTCCCATTTCTTTTTTCTTTGCATTAATCTGAGTGGATACGTTTTCATATTGTTTGATTATATATAGTGGTTAATAAGCAAAAGCAATTTTTAAGCTTCCTTTTATTTTTACTTTTAACATATGTCAGTTTCTTTTCATCTTAATCTGTGTTGTTTGTAACAACTGCACAGTGTGCTATCAGTGTTTTTTGTCTGCATCAGTTTTTAGTTGTGACATGCAGGATTTTTTTTTTCTTTAGCCACAGCATGTGGTCTCTTTGTTGAGAAGGAAATGGAATGGCAACCCACACCAGTAATCTTGCCTGGGAAATCTCATGGACAGAGGGGCCTTGTGGGCTACAGTCCATGGGGTCACAAAGAGTTGGACACGATTTAGCAACTAAACAGCAACAAATATTGGCTCTTACCTATGGCATGCAGGATTTTAGGGCATATGGGTTCTAGTTCCCTGACCAGGGATCGAACCTGGGGTCCCCTGCATTGGGAGTGTGGAGTCTTAACCACTGTACCACCAGGAAAGTCCTCTATCAAATTTTTTAAATACCATGTTTTAATTAACTGTTTAATTTTTTGGCATTTGGATTGTTGCTCTTTATTTACTTTTATGACATGGTGATAAACTTCAGGAATAAAACTTTGATCTCATTCTTAAGTGTGACTTAAAAAAAAAAGAAGTGTGTCCTCGAATGGAATTATAAGGACCAAAAGGGAGAATATTTTTTGGAATTTTTATGATGTGACCACATTTTCCATTAAAGGGTCCCATTCCAAATGTTCATTTCTTGAAAACAAGTGTACTTTGGCTTCCATGGAGATTCCCGTGGCAGCTGAGACGAGACCCTGCCGCAGGGTCTTCATAAGTGACCTGTGCTTCTGGAAGCTTTCATCACACTGGTGTTCGGTATTGTTGTTAGCCTTCATTATCATTAGCACTAGTAGTAGTGCTAGTGGTATCATCAGCAGTATTATCAAATGGCACTAGGGTGTGTGGCTGATGTTCCCACCATTGAGGGACACTTGTCATTCCTTTGTTTGTTCTTGTATGTTCTCAGTTGCTCAGTCGTGTCTGACTCTTTGGGACCCCATGGACTGTAGCCCGCCAGGCTCCTCTGTCCATGGGGTTCTCCAGGCAAGAATCCTGGAGTGGTTGCCATTTCCTACTCCACAGGATCTTCCTGACCCAGGGATTGAACCAGCCTCTCCCGCACTGGCAGGCAGGTTCTTTACCACTAAGCCACCTGTCACTCCTGAATAGCGTGTGAGGATTTCAGTATAGCACTCCATGGGTCACCCTTCTGTGTGTACATCCTGTCTTGCTACCCAGTGAAGAATGGCATATAGACCATGACCAAGTCCTTCCTGTGTCTTTGAATGGCATTCTAACATGTATACTATCATGTAAGAATTGAATCGCCAGTCTATGTCTGATGCAGGGTGCAGCATGCTTGGGGCTGGTGCATGGGGATGACCCAGAGGGATGTTGTGGGGAGGGAGGTGGGAGGGGGGTTCATGTTTGGGAACGCATGTAAGAATTAAAGATTTTAAAATTTAAAAAATAAAAAACTAAAAAAAAAAAAAAAGAAAGAATGGAGTAACAATAACCTGCTAAAACCAATACAATATTGTAAAGTAATTAACCTCCAATGAAAATAAATAAATTTATATAAAAAAAGAAGTCCATCTGAAAAATAAAAAATAGATAAGTGTATGCCTTAATGATACCATTAAGTAATCATTTTTAATGGCACAGAAATGGAATAAGACTGTAAGAAATATATCTATCCAGGAACAATTAGACATTGGTTGCAAAAATATATACAGTATGATTCCATTTTTGAAATTTGTATTTCTTCTTTTGTGAATATTGTTTTCTCCAGTGAGCCTATATAATTTCTATAATAACAGAAATCTTATTTTAATGTATTTGCATGGGGTAGTTATTTCAAAAACATTACTCTCCTTCTCCCTTGATTCAGATATATTTTCTTCCAAAAGAACTTCACAAGCCAAACTGTAAATTACATGAACAAATCTTTAAGAAAATATTCATTCATTTACTCAACAATTTTTATCGGAAACTTTTTATGTACCAGGCACTATTTATAAGGCTTGTGCAAAAATTTTAATGTAGTGTTTTTTGTTGTTTTTTTTTTTTTGCTTTCTCCTACTCTTTCTCTTCACTTCCCTGTCTAGTCTGAAGTTTCCTGGATCCCCAACAAACACTACTCTGGGATTTATGGTCTGATGAAGCTTGTCCTCACCAAGACTCTTCCTGCCAACCTGGAGAGGGTCATTGTCCTTGACACAGACATCACCTTTGCAACAGACATTGCTGAGCTCTGGGCTGTGTTCCACAAGTTCAAAGGTAATTGTAGCTCTTTTATTTTTTCCTGATATCTGAAGGTGTCGACTGACATAACAAGAATAGCAATTGTATTTTTTTTTAATGTGAGGGCAACTCTTAAGGAGGTCATGCTAATGAAATAGACAAGGAATTATAAATAGAGGTGAGCATCAGTTCTACTCTCATTTGATACTTGTTAGAGGAAAACAGGGATTGGCTTGTATGTCTTTAATAATTGAAGAGGTAAGATCTGTGTTCATAGGAAGAACCCAACTGAGGGTTGTTGAATTGCTTTGTAAGAGACAGACATCAAATGTATGTATTTTGTGTGCCCATAATTGAGTGTTGGCTTCCTTGTGTGGAGACATGCGTTTATCGGTTTTCCCTTTTTATCAAATGATACTTTGATTGCTGAGAAAGCCTGTGAGATGGTGGTGATGGTATTCATTATAGAGTGTTTGAAAATGTTCTTATGACTTTTTCTTTCATTAAAAAGTTGATGGTTTATCATTTTGAAGAAGTATGTAAGTTCGGCGTTCTAAGAGGTTCTTTCTAGTCAGTTTCTTCTTAGTTTTTATTGTTAACTCTTGTCACTGCCCCGAGGTATGTGTGAGTATCAGGTGGGAAATTGTGAGGACAGTCAGTGTTCATAACTGGTGTGGATTCATGAGAGAAGTGGCAGGCACAAACCCTACTACTATTTTATTTTTTAATATAAATTTATTTATTTTAATTGGAGGTTAATTACTTTACAATATTGTATTGGTTTTGCTATACATCAACATGAATCCACCACAGGTATACATGTGTTCCCCATCCTGAACCCCCCTCCCTCCTCCCTCCCCGCACCATCCCTCTGGGTCATCTCAGTCCATTTTAATACCCCTCTCCCAGGTGTTATCCTTTAAATTATGTTATTAGTTTTATATTCTCAATATTAGACAAATACATTGAGAGATAAACCTAGCAGTGAGTGGGTTTTTTTTTTTTCTGACTTCTGCACGCTGGCTTCTGTGTTTAAAATCCCTCCTGCCTCTTCTCTACAGCTCTTTATCCTCTGAAGGTGAAATATTGCTTAGTGATTTTAAATCACAGCATTCTCAAGATTCACAGGCTATTCCAGTTGGTTTCTGTTTCCATTCACTGACAGAAGAGTAAATTTTTCACCCACTGCAGTCTCTGCCTGCTTCCTTCTGGGAGCCTCCCAGCTTTGGGATAATTGAAAAAAGTCCTCAGCACACCATGGGGGCAAAACACTCTGAGCCTTGGACTCTTTTCCTTGTCAGGATCAAAACTTTCCTTATTCATGTCAATAATGACGCTAATAGACTCTGTTGAAACAGAGTGTGTCTCAGCTTTCTGAGCTCTTCTCCGTAGAATGTTTGGATCTGTCGTTTCAGTTCACAAATAAAGGGACAGAAGCTTGGCGGGATGCAAGGTTCCACTTGGAGCTGAGACCACAGTGCGTGTGTGTATTGCCTTCCCTGTGCCCCATCACATCTATTTGTTTTTATTTTTTCCTGATTACACTGCACTCATTAGGGCCATTTTTTCCTATAGTTATGTGGCTTTTTATTCCTATTTTAGTGCTGACCTTCAGTATTCAGTGATGTATTTATTCAGCAGGCATTTGTTGCATCCCTGCTAGGGGTCACCGGCTGTAAGGAGTCATCCACTGGGCCCTGGCTGTATGATGAGAAGTGGAGGGGAGGGAGAGTCACCACCTCCCATGGAGGGAGGGACCTCCACCTCCAGCTGGGACCATGTCACTGTAGAGGTGATGATCATGTCCGTCTTGCAGGATGAGAGTAGTGATTGTGTGTGGTGGACACTCACATTCCCCTTTGGGGGAAAAGGCTCATTCCTCCAGCTGCAGAAAGACTGCCTGCAGGTGGGCTCTGCTCTCAGCCCTCTTTGGGGAATGGTCTCAGGTGAAGAGAATCACCTTGCCCGGGGCCATGCCCCACACCAGGGACTGAATGATGCATGTGAAATCTTGCAGGATCCACTGGCGTCTGCCTGGCAGCCCCGTTTCTCCCTGTGCCCAGTCCTGCTGGCGTGCTGCCCCTTTCATAGATGCTGTCCTGAGAATTCTCCCTAAGTTAACCCCCGGCGTGCTCACTCGCATTCCTGCGTCTACTTCCCGAGAAGCTCAGCCTGCCGTATACATTCAGAGCTGCAAGTCTCTCCTGGATGAGTGTAACCCAGCAAGATCCCAGGGACAGGTGGTCCCTAAAGGTAACCTGTCGCTGGGAAATCACATCTATTCTGTCACAGCAAGGACCTGCCACAGCGCTGGTAGGGTTCTGTCGCCAGTCACAACCACAGTAATGATCCTAGTGTTAAGCCCGCCCACCCCCATATCCCTGTGGATGGGAAGGCATCCAAGGCTCTTGCTGCTCCCGGAGATGACCCAAGGACGTGGATTTGGAGGGCTCAGAGACTCAAGGCAGCTCCTGGGGCAGAGCAGAGCATATGGGCCAAGGTCAGGGCCGGGGAAGTTTGACTGCAAGGAGTTCAGTTAATGGGCTTTATTTTATTGCTCATCCTCTCATTGGTTCATTTTGAGCATTAGTCAGGCCCCCACAGTGCAGAGGAACATATTAGATGCTGTTGTTAGAACAGGGCACCCGCCTTCAAGGAAGGAATACTGTGTGTCTACCTGTCATCAGCAAAGGAGTATAACAAGCGTCTGAGGTTTTCCCATGCCCACCCTAACTTTTCTGGGAAAAGAAGGCAATGAAAAGAAAGTAAGCTCTTCTCTTTTCTGTATGGCGCTCTTTAGTATAGCATTGTGTGTGTGTGTGTGATTATTTTTTCTAAACCGAATGATTAGAAGCCAGGTCACGGAATAGGAAGGAAGTCCCTTAGGACAGACCGATAAATGTGGAACACTCTGATGCAGGAGGGAAGGTTCCCCTCTCATAAAGGTAATCGCAGTTGATATCTTTCACTGTAAACCTTTGGAGTAACACTGATGCCGCTTGGCCTTGCTGGGCTTTCTCTGGTCTGGAACACCTCGTTTATCTGGGCTGCAGTGACTAGTGTTGTCTCATATAGACTTGACTCCTGAAGGATGCTGTGAAATCCCCCTTACCTAAACTCATTACATGGAGAACCTGGTAAAGAGGACTTAGACCAGCCTCAGTCTCTGCCGTGGTCATCGCCTGTGTGGCATTTGCCTGGCTCTGCATCCTGATCAAGTCTACTCCATCTGGCATGGGGGCAGAATCAAAGGCATAAGGAAGTGTGATTTTCCCCAGATTTGAGAAATAAAACCTCCATCTGCAGAATACTGGCCCAGCTTGTGAAGTTCCAGGACACCCTCTTTAGAGTAACTGTGAGCCCTAGGAAGCCTCTGCATGTATTCATCCTGGTCCAGTAGAATAAGCCAGAACTGGAGCTCCTCTGGAGACCCTGTGACCACAGGCAGGCTGCTTGACTCCTCTGGGCCTCAGTGAGCCAAGAACCATGCCAGCAGGGCCCTTGCAGGAAATGCACAGATAGCTTGCACTATTCTTCCCGTGTTCCGTGTTCTCTGAGGACTCCTGCCAGCAGCTGTGGGGTAACAGCAGATACCATTAATGGGTATCTGCTCCATTACCTTGCAGCTTTGCCCACAAAGCCATGGGGCAGCTTGAAGTGTACAATAATGTAAAAAGGCCAAATATGAAGACTTTGGAAGCATTGTTTTTGACAAGACATTTAAGAACTTCTGTGGTTTTAATCACTTGCCTTGAAGGGGTTTTTGGGCCCTCTAGGCCCTTTGTGTGGGACCTTCTCGCATCCCTTCCCCCTGCTTCCCTACTCCTCCAGCCCCACCTTCCACATCTATTTAGTCACTCATTCATTAATTCATTGTCTTTTGAGCCCTTGGACCTGTCCTTGGCCCTGGGGATAAAATAGTAAGTCACACAGACCCAGACCTGCCCCCATGTTGCTAATTCCTATTTTTTCTGTGTTGGGAGCCAGACTATCTTATTTCCCCCTCAAAAGTCTTTAAGTGTCTTGCCTGAGATCCTACAGCCTGCGCGAGGCAGTGGTGAAGCCTGGATGGAAGCCAGGCCGA
This sequence comes from Ovis canadensis, assembly GCF_042477335.2. Classification (NCBI taxonomy): domain Eukaryota; kingdom Metazoa; phylum Chordata; class Mammalia; order Artiodactyla; family Bovidae; genus Ovis; species Ovis canadensis. The sequence continues at coordinate 183,404,208 of NC_091247.1, read as the reverse complement.
CCCCAGGCTGACCTCAGAGCCTACTAGATGTTTAACCACTAGATTCTAGATCCAACTGAACTCACAGTTGCATTAAAGTGTGGAAAGTACCTTGAAAGGCAGAATTCACAGTGAAGTAGAATCACACTTGAGGGGAAGCAGCCTTGGCCAAGGGGCTTCCCTGATGGTTCAAACGGCAAAGAATCTGCTTGCAATGCAAGAGACCCAGGTTCGATCCCTGGGTCAGGAAGGGCCCCTGGAGAAGGGAATGGCAACCCACTCCAGTAACTCTTGCCTGGGGAATTCCATGGACAGAGGAACCTGGTGGGCTACAGTCCAAAGGGTCGCAAAGAGTCAGACACGACTGAAGCGACTAGGCAGCAGCAGCAGTCCTAGCCAGGGAGGCTTGTGAAGGGAAGAAGCAATGGCAACATTAGCCTGATGGCCCCACTTAGAAGGGATGCAGTGTCCAGAGGCCAGAGGTCCAGAGAGAGAGCCGTGCAGACACCGAAACTGCAGTCTGTTCCTCAAACAGACCAGGCGGGCCCTGCCTTGGTCATTTGCTCTGATGTCCCCGTGCTGGGAATGCTAGTCCCCCAGGTCCCTCCCTGTCTTGCTGCCAGAACTCCCTTTAAGGTTTTGCTCCAACTGGCCCCTTTAATCCTGCAACCTGGGATACCATCCCATCCCTCTCATGCTGTTCTTTCCTGGTTTGGTTTTTTTTTGTTTTGTTTTGTTTTTTTTACTGCATCCATCATCTTCTAATCTAGTCCATAATTGCTTATTAAGATTGCTCTGCTCCACCCAGGCAGCCGCACAGACCCCTAGATACCGGGGACCTGGCTGGCTTTACCTGATTATCGTGTGTCTTTCCTGCTAATACATATGTACCTTGAGGGCAGGGGTCTCTGTCTTCTTCCTGACGCTTTCCCAGCACCTAGAACAATACCTGGCAGGTGTTCCTTAAATAAGTGAACAGATAAAACATGTGATTCCAGGTTTGCAGGGTAGGAAATAAGGCAAGAGAACCACGAAAGGTTTTGTCAATTGCAACTTTGGGTTTTATCTAAAGGTAACTGGAAACCAGTTGAGAGTTTTAGGTACAGAAGAGGATGTTCAGATTTTCAGATTTGAAGAGGCTTCTTTGGCTACAGCATGGGGTGGTTCTATAAGATGAAGCAGGAAACCAGTGCCTTGAAAGAAAGTTTTGGCAGCAGGTGGGAGGTTGTCTACTGCTGTGGTCCAAGCAAGATATGACAGTGGCCCTACAGCAGGATGTTGCCCTTGGGGGCAGCAAGTGATGTCGAAGAGAGACGAAGGCGGGAGTGGAGTGGATGGCCCCAGGTGACGAGTTCCATGTTGGGCGTGTGCAGATGGAATGAATAGGTCTGGATCTTACAAAAGAGTCTGGGCTGGAGGTATCTTTAGGTGATTCATTTTTGGAATGAAAACAAAACTGTTTTATGAAAATGTTCCTGTTGGGCTATGACAGTTTCCTTTTCCAATTTCCAGGTATAGAATCCAGGGGTACCATGCTGTGGTTCCCAGCCCTGAAGGGAGGATGGCTGGCTGGATCTGCTGTTTATCCAGTGGGGGGTTCATTGGGTGATGGCAGGTGGGGGTCAGCACATCTAAAGGCTGGGCGGGGTGTGATTGGCAGGCTGCGATTAGCAAGGACGGGGATCAGGCTTCTCAGGAGAAAGGGTCATGGAGGGTACCCTGATTGTGTCAGGAGACCCTGATGGTGCAGCTCACACCCAGTGAGTGATGTCAGTTCCTGCCTCTAGTTACCACTGTGTCACCAAGCCAGCCACATCCTGATTGCCCTGTCTGCGTGGCTCATGGGATGGGACAGGACAGCCACACCTATGCTCCCCAGGGGCCCCCGATGGGGCGACCAGACCTCTGTCCACTGTGTGAATTTCCTTCAAGCACAGGGATGCAGGCTCTCTGTGAAGTGAGCTAGAGAGACACTATGAGTCTCCTAGGGAAGAGAAGGAAAGAGAAGTTTCCAGAGTGCTGTGAGGTATTTCTTCCACCTCGTCCTCGTTCAGCGCAAGGGTCCACTCCTGGAGTCATCCGACATAGACGTCCAGGGCCTTTTCTAAGGCTGCCTCCCATCCATCTGCTCACCATCTTTCTAACCTTGGCACTACTCATGTCTCTGGACCTCTGTTTCTTACTGGCAGAGTGGGGATGATGAGACGTGGTGAGGGTGATGTGAAATGAGACATAAAAAAGTCTCAGAACGGGTCCTGATGCAGCGGAATGACCAGCAGTGTTGTGGCTGCTATTTCGAATATATGAGAGTCATTTTGCTGTCATCACAGTAAGACAGCTGTCTGTCTCCCTGAAAGAGCCAGGATGGGAAAATCTCCATCTTAGAGGAGATGGTGTTAGTCCTCTATGAGTAAGAAAGTTTCCCCAGATATTCTCAGTCAAGATGAGGATGGTGGGGGCCGGGGGTGGGGGGAGGTACAATTATACAATGGAATATTGCTTAGCCATTAAAAAGAAGGAAATAATGCCATGTGCAGCAACATGGATAGACCTAGAGATGGTCATCCTGAGTGAAATAAGTCAGAGAAGGAGAAAGGAAGCCAGAGAAGGAATGTCAGAAAAAAGTTTGACATCCCTTATATGTGAGATCTAAAATGAAATGATACACTAGAACTTACAAAACAGAAAAGCACAGACTTAGAGAATAAACTTCTGGATACCTGCACTTACTGCTATGTTTAAGATGGATAACCAGCAAGGATATACTGTAGAGCACAGGGAACTCTGTTCAATGTTATGAGACAGCCTGGCTAAGAGGGGAGTGTAGGGGAGGATGGATACGTGTATGTGTAAGGCTGAGTCCCTTTGCTCTTCACCTGAAACTGTCACAACATTGTTAATCAGCTATATTGCAATACAAAATAAAAAGTAAAAAGCTAAATGATAAAAAAAAAATTTTTTTAATGAGGATGGGGGCTTGGGAGGAGGGTCATATAAGAAGAGTCAGGATTTTGTCCTGATGGGAGTCACCAACTGTGTGTCTCAGTGGGTAGAGCAGAGACCGTGGAGTGTGAGGTTCTAGGACCTGAGTGGAGGTCCGGCTCTCCCCTGTAATTTACACTTCAGTTTTAATAGGAATAATAATTCAGAAGCAAAATATGTAACTCACCTAGTCCTTTGCAGAGATCTGTTAAATTATCTCAGTTTTTGATGCAGATTTTTTCACATTTTGCAGTTTCTGAAACTGAGATGTGACTTAACAAAGCCCCTTGACTGCTAATCTTTTTCTCCTAGAAAATGTGTTGCTATTCTAAGTGTCCCCTTAGAATCTAGAGCTGAAGATTGGAGACTGATCACCTCCTCTTGGCGGAGAACTCGAATTCTGGTTCTGGTCTGGTCTGATTTCTGGTAGGGCCGAGTTCCAGTCCTCCCTTCTCTGGAGGCCCAGGGAAAAGTTCCATAACGCCTGGGTATCTGTAGGTGGCAGGAGATGTCTGTAAGGCCACCCCTTTCGCTCTCGCCTCCTCCCCCTTCTTCTTTCAACCTGGCTTCCTTTCCTCCCTTGAAATCTTTGTTGTTAGTACTTGGATCTGAAGTTCTGTGTCTCTGTAGAAGGTTTTCTGAGAGACTGTATTCTTGTATTTAAGGGCTTCCCTGGTGGTGCAGAGGTTAAAGCGTCTGCCTGCAATGTGGGAGACCTGGCTTCGATCCCTGGGTCGGGAAGATCCCCTGGAGAAGGAAATGGCAACCCACTCCAGTATTCTTGCCTGGAGAATCCCATGGACAGAGGAGCTTGGTGGGCTACAGTGCGCGGGTCGCAAAGAGTTGGACACGACTGAGCGACTTCACTTTCACTTATACTTTGGAATCTAGAAAATATGCCACTATCATTTTTATCAGTATTATTTCTCTAGGTTTTCCTTTTACCTTAGGGTGCTGGAGGGAAAATGGAGTGGGGGGGTTGAGTTCTGGGCTAGAGAAGGAAGAACTGAATTGGGAGGCTGATTAGAATCAGTGAGAGAGAAAGATCTTAGGGTCTCAGATCTTAGGGTCCCCTGAGGACCTTTTATTATGTGACCACAGGGTCCTGGAACCTTGTGCTGTTGCCATTTTTGGTAAATACCTTGCTTGAGTCTCAGTTAGAATGGTTACCACCTCCTGTCAGGCCCACAGGACTTTTTTAAAATTTCAGGGAGAGATAATGATAAGTTTAAAGATTAAAACTATAGGGAGTTCCTCTGCCCAGAGGTATTTTCTTGCTCATTCAGATACTCGATGAATGTTTACTGAACACCTGCTTGGTCCTGGATGCACAAGTTATGCCATCTAAGGCCTGATGCAGTAGAAATTCATGTGACTAATTCATCCTCATTTGAAAAATATCAGACACTTCCGGGGAACATTTTGGGGTTACCTGCCATTAATGTGAATTACTCACTTCGGTTGCTTTTTAAATATTTTTCTGATATCAGCTGCCTTGAGTGAAGGAAATTGTGATCGTGAATGTAGCCCCTGTGGGTGCCTGGATGCATGGGCTGTCCTAGGTCATTCTGGAGGAATTAGGAGATGAGAGGGTGGGGCAGGATCAAATAAAGGTGCTAAAGACTTAGTGGGGATGACTGTGAGAGACAGATGCAGACCAAGTAGCAGGAAGAGGCAAGAAACAAATACTTACTGAATCAGTTTGTGAAGGGACTTCCCTGGCAGTCCAGTGGTTAAGGCTTCACCTTCCAACACAGAGTGCCGGTTTGATCCCTAGTCAGGGAGCTCAGGTCCCACATGCCTCATAGCCAAATAATCCAAACATAGAAGAGAAGCAATACTGTAACAAGTTCAATAGACTTTAGAAGTGGTCTACATCCAAAAAAAAAAAATTTTTTTTTAAATAAATTTACAGAGTTAGAGACAAAGCCCATCTTGAGAATCACATGCTCAGGAAAGAAGGCTTTTTGTTCTTCTTGTTCTATAAGTATCTGGGCCAAAGGGGTCTTCCCTGAGGGTTAGCTCTGTTCCAAGTCTATATTAGTGAAATACCAAATCGGATTAACAGGCATATGCTGGTCAAGCAGCTCATGGTTGTTTGCAACTGTGTTCTCTGAGCAGTAATTCTGAATTGCAGGGTGGAGGCTTCAGTATCAGAATTAACTACCTGTGGTGTCTTTGCAAACTGTGCAACTCCAAGGCCCCTCCCGTCTCCTGCCAGCGGTCTGGACAGCACCAATGCTTTGGCTACCATTGCTTTCATGCATTCAGAGAAGGCGATGGCACCCCACTCCAGCACTCTTACCTGGAAAATTCCATGGACGGAGGAGCCTGGTGGGCTGCAGTCCATGGGGTCGCGAAGAGTCGGACACGACTGAGCGACTTCACTTTCACTTTTCACTTTCATGCATCGGAGAAGGAAATGGCAACCCACTCCAGTGTTCTTGCCTGGAGAATCCCAGGGATGGGGGAGCCTGGTGGGCTGCTGTCTATGGGGTCGCACAGAGTCGGACACGACTGAAGCGATATAGTAGCAGCAGCAGCTTTCACGCAAGGTTTCTCTACCTCAGTGCTCTTGACATTTGGGGTTGGTTAACTCATCATTATCGGGGGCTGTCCTGTCATCCCTAGCCTCTATTCACTAGATGCCAGTTGCACCCCCTTCCCCAGACGTGAGAAGCAAACATATCTGCAGGCATCTGCAAGTGTCCCCTGAAGGACAGTATTTCTCTATTATGAACCACTTCCTTAGTGGTTCCATTACTGATTTTTAAAAAAAGGTATAGGATGTCCAGTGCTGGTGGTGCTGCTTTATGTGGTCGATAATGCCCAGTGCCAAAGAAGAAATGAAATCTGAACTTTCTGCCGCTTGTTCATCAGTTCATATCTTGAAGACCCCCTTAGCACGTGCCTTTAATGAATGACTTTCGGAATCAACCCTATGCTCAAGCTTCTATTGTGGGCACTTCAGACTTTCTGTCCCCCTTTTTTATGCTCAACACTAGCTTCCAAGATGCTTGATCTGTGAATTTTTTCCTCTCTTAGGGCTACAGATAGTTGAATAGCCACTGGTGAATTTCCTCCTTCAGAAGATGAATTTATTGTTGTAAGTAACTAAGTCATATCTGACTCTTTGTGACCCCATGAACTGCAGTACACCAGGCTACTCTGTCCTCCACTGCCTCCCAGAGTTTGCTCAAATTCATGTCCATTGAATAGTGATGCTATCCAACCATCTTGTCCTCTGCTGCCCCCTTCTCCTTCTGCCTTCAAACCTTCCTAGCATCAGGGTCTTTTCCAATGAGTTGGCTCTATGAATCAGGTGACCGAAGTACTGGAGCTTCAGCATCAGTTCTTCCAATGAATATTCAGGATTGATTTCCTCTAGGATTGACTGGTTTGATCTCCTTGCTTTCCAAGAGACTCTCAAGAGTCTTCTCCAGCCCCACAGTTCAAAAGCATCAATTCTTTAGTGCTCAGCCTTCTTTATAATGCCTTCATTCTCTTGTACCTGGAAGGAAACTCGATACCAAGGGAAGGCATGATTGAATTGACCTGACTCAGATGCATTCTTAGCCATAAATTTGGGTAGGACCCCCTGGAGTTGATGACTTTTCCCTCAGAATCAGAAGACCCAACAGGCTGCTCATCTCCATACTTGTGAAGAGAGGAAATCATGTCATTCTGTGACTATCGCAAGGACACTTTTTTTCTCCTGAACACGTACACATAGATTATTAGCAGCATCTAATATATGACAAGGACGGACGTGGCCTGTCAGGGAAGACAAATGGCTATTCTCTTCTCCGTGTGGTGCCCTGGGCTTGCGCATCTGGAGAGTGCAGTGGGCAGAGTTGTGTGTGCTGATCCCTTATTGAGATGGATGGAGGGGCTGTTGAAGGGAACACTGTCAGCCAGCATAGGACGGAGTGAAATCACCAGCTTCCCAAGAAGCAGAAGGATATTTTTTTCATTATCCACCATCTCCATTTGACCAGGAAGCTTGGGTTTCTGTTTTCTTGTTTGCCTTTTGATGGGTCTCAGGACAGAGAAGGTGTGGCAATTTGAGGCTTCTCTTCTTTTCAGCTTAGATATCAAAAGATCATATCCCATGATGGCAAAATTCTAAAAGATTAAAAAAGGATTTCCCAAATCTACCCAATAATCCATTTTCTGGGGCAGGGAGGAAAATGATGTGATACTAGAATATTTAAAAAAAAAAAAGAGGCATCCTTTGAAGGATTTTTGGGTGGAAGTGAGAAAGAAGGGAGGAAGGGGAGGGTTGGTTAGCAGAGATGGAACTTGCTTTTTTCTTATTTAAGTGAACTTTTAAATTTTTTGGAATAGTTTATTATTTACAGAAAAATTATGAAGTTAGTACAGAGTCCCCATATACCTTGCACCCAGCTTCCCTCATTAATATCTTGAATGAGTTTGGTACATTTGGGGAATACCTTACTTTGATGAGATGCCTGATACAGTCCAGATTCTGCATGCACCTGGATGTTCCATATACATTAGCTCCTTTCATCCTCACAACAGTCCTGACAGATGGCTGGTCCAGTCTGTGTCTTACAAGAAGGAGAACTAATGCTTAAAAAAGTTAAACAATACACTCAAATCATCTACCTGGTAAGTGGGAGAGCCACAGCCTCAGCCCTCAGCCTGTCTTTTTTCATTTGTGGATTTAGTCCATAGGTTTTTAAGCAATGCTCCTTGTCCTTCTCAAAATCAGTACTGAGCTGTAAGGATGGGTAAGACGATACACCAGCCTTCATGAAGGTGAACTCTAGTTGAGAATTCAGAAGGGCAAATAAATACTAAGAAGGGGTTATAGTGAGAGCTACGGGCATGTACCAAGCACAATGCTGCCATCATGGGAGGAGAGATTAACTCTGGGAGCTGGGAAAGTCATCACTCAGAACACAAGAAAAAATGGGTCTTGTGGGTTGGCTGGAGATCTCCACATGGGAAAGTGGGACCAAGGAGAACAAAATGGACCAAAATCATGACGTGAAACAGGATGGCATGTCGCCTGAACTTCAGGGCATTCCTACTGCTGGAATTCTTTCTGTGCAAAGAATTGAGTCTGGGCGGATGGATTGGGAACCTGATGGAAGATTGCCAAGTAGGTGGGAGCAAGATAACGGAAGGTGTGGTGTGGCGTGCCACACCAGGGAATTTGGGCTTTTCTAGGAGATGGTGAGAATCCATTGACAATCTCTAAGGTGAAGAGTGACCTAATCAGGCCTTCTCCTCAGGACAGAAAGGTAACTGGGCTACAATGGGTGGGATGGGCTGGATGTGCAAAACCAAAAGCAGAGTCCAGTCAGTTGGCCGTGTCAGTAATCCAAGAAACCAATGATCATTGCCTGAGCTAAGGTGGGGGTAAGATGGAACAACAAAATCATTTAAAGATGGGTGTCCCAGTAAGATGTGGCACACGAGAGAAAAGATTCATCTCTAGTTTCCCAGTTTAGACGATTAGGTGGGAAACACAAGAGAAAGCATATATTTAGGGTAAGAAAGTAAGTTCAGCTCTCTTGGCTCTGTGATTTTGTGCTATTGCTGCTGGCGGTTAATGTTTATATAACAAATTCTTCCTCATAATGCACCCCATTTGTGCCCCACTGTGGTAGAAGTTCTGTCTTAGCTGCTCAGCATCCATGCCCCACTTCCACCAGCATCAGCAGGATGTCTCTCCTTGTCGTGATTGGTTTTCAGTGTGTGTAAGGGTTGGTGATCCAGTCCCTGGTTGCAGGGATAAGGGCATGACCCTGTCTGCCTAGCAGTGGGACTACAGTCATCTCTCAGGCTCTGGTGGCTGGTCCACAGTGGTGGTATGCCTGAAGCTGAATCCATCGCAACTAATGAGGATAAGCCAAGAACTTTTATTGGAACTTCTGGGAGAGATTTTCTACTACAGTTGCTGTTACTATGAAAAGATAAGACCGGAACTTTTGTTGGTCATTTTGCCACTGTGTCAGGGGTCCCCAGGACCACCCCTAGATTCAGTGTTCTGTTAGGAGGAGTCAACATGAGTGGAATTCATGGCTGTGACTTATTACAGGAAAGGATATAAAGTAAAATCAGCAAAGGACAAAGGTGCATGGGTGAAGTCTAGGGGAAACAAGGCTGAGGCTTCCAGAATCTTCTCCCAATGGAGTCACATGGGACACACTTGATTCTTCTGGCAGTGTGTGAAATGCTGTCCACCAGAGAAGCTCATTAGAAACTCAGCACCCAAGACCTTTATTCGGTCTTGTAGGCTGGTCATGTAGGCATCCTCTCTTGTTGTTTAGTCATTAAGTCTCTCTGACTCTCTTGTAGCCCACCTGGTTCCTCTGTCCGTGGGATTTCCTAGGCAAGAATACTGTAGAAGGTTGCCATTTCCTCCTCCAGGGGATCTTCCTGACCTAGGGATCAAACCCGTGTCTCCTGCATTGGCAAGCAGATTCTTTCCTACCGAGCTACCTGGGAAGCCCCAGGCATCCTCTTCTGCTGCTGCTGCTAAGTCGCTTCAGTCGTGTTCTACTCTGTCCAACCCCATAGACAGCAGCCCACCAGGCTCCACCGTCCCTGGGATTCTCCAGGCAAGAACACTGGAGTGGTTTGCCATTTCCTTTTCCAATGCATGAAAGTGAAGGTGAGGTCGCTCAGTCATGTCTGACTCTTTGCAACCCCATGGACTGAAGACCCCATGGACTCCAGGCTCCTCTGTCCATGGGATTTTCTAGGCAGGAGTACTGGAGTGGGATGCCATTGCCTTCTAGCACATAGCAAAACCCAAGACTCCCAAAAGGAAAGCGGGTATTCATCATAAACTATAATGTTTGCATAAGCAATTTTAAACACATTGGGCCATTCTTACCAGGGAATAATATTAATAGGAACCTTCCTGGAAACCACATTCACACATGCCAGCCAAGGGCTGGCTTTGCAAGCAGGTCTTTCTAAGGATGGCCGCCTCAGGCTGGGTGTGTAACCTCTTTCCTGCACAGCCGCTGGGTCTGAGAGTGAGAGCAACTCAGATATCCTGAGAAGAGAGACAAATTCCATATTATGCTGTGTTGCACTCTCTAGTTCCAGCCATGCCGGGAGAAAAATATCTTTCTTTTTTTTAATTTCTTAAAGTCAGTTTAAATTTCTGTCACTTGCAGCCTTAAGGAGTACACTGGCTAATAGAACCCATTCTACATACAGTGTTCTTTTTTTATTCCCTTCCCACAAACCCGCATCACCATTTCCTGTCTTAGACAGACAGGGTCCTCCTCCATGACCATAACAGGTAATAGACATTTGAACATTTTTGATACCTGAAGAGATTTTTCTTTAGCATTTTAGAGCGCTGTTATGTCTAGGTGGAGAAGGTAGATTTTGGAACCTACTGGCCCACAGATGTGGCCTAAATTGAAAGTTTAACATACCTGAATATCTCCTTGATCTTCCCTTTTGCAAATTGCTCTGCTCTGAGAAATCGCACGCTGCTCGTGGTAAGTAGTACCTGCAGCTTGGGCTCTGTCCTGGCCTTTCTTCCTTGTTTGGTCTAATTAATTGTGTCATCATTCAAGCAGATGAGGTGTGTGCCTTCCTGGGACACCAATTACAAAATAAATCAGTGTTTGTCAAAGTGAAAAGGTGACATGTTGAAAGATAAATTTTCTTTCCGGTCTTGTACAGAAACAGGAAACGAGGGAAGTTGTAGCGTGGCTTTGCTGGCATGCACACACATAGAAACTAGGATTGAAAAGAATCTTAGAGATTGGGAACTAGTGCACTGCTTTTTGTTGCAAAGGCAAAGAAGATCCAGAAGGTCTTGCATTTGTGTGATGCAGTTGCACGAGTACTTAACTTGGATGTGGGTCTCTGTTCTATCGTCACTAGCCTCAGGCAAGTCTCTCTCCCTTTCTGATCCAAGGATATCATTCAATAAGTATTTGTTGAATGACCGGTGAAGAGATGAATGAGTCTGTAAAATAGGTTTGACTGGGATCTCAGTGCTCCTTTCAGGCCTGTGAATCTTATACAAATTCACACTAGCAGAAGCAGAGCCAGAACCATATAATGTGTGAGTACTTTTGATATCTTTCTTGCCCTCATGCTCTGCATTTATCTGTTGGCTCGGCCTTCAAGGTCTGTCCCAGTCTGAGCCTGGTTGATGCTAAAAAATTAGCTCCTATAGTCCCCCCTTATCTGCAAGTGGATGCCTGAAACTGGATAGGACCAAATGTTATATAGTCTATGTCTTTTCCTACATTACTTTGGCAACAAAGGCCCATCTAGTCAAGGCTATGGTTTTTCCAGTAGTCATGTATGGATGTGAGCGTTGGACTATAAAGAAAGCTGAGTGCCAAAGAATTGATGCTTTTGAACTGTGGTGTTGGAGAAGACTCTTGAGAGTCCCTTGGACTGCAAGGAGATCCAGCCAGTCCATCTAAGAGAGATCAGTCCTGGGTGTTCATTGGAAGGACTGATGATGAAGTTGAAACTGTTCATGTTTCATGAAAGATTGAGGAGGATTAGGAAAGGAGGAGAAGGGGATGACAGAGGATGAGATGGTTGGATGGCATCACTGACTCAATGGACATGAGTTTGGGTAAACTCTGGGAGTTGGTGATGGACAGGGAGGCCTGGTGTGCTAAGGTCCATGGGGTTGCAGAGTCGGACATGACTGAGTGACTGAACTGGACTGATACGTACCTTGGACTGCAAAGAGATCAAACCAGCCAGTCCTGAAGAAAATCAGTCCTGAATATTCACTGGAAGGACTGACGCTGAAGCTCCAATACTTCGGCCACTTGATGCAAAGAACTGACTCACTGGAAAAGACCCTGATGCTGGGAAAGGTTGAAGGCAGGAGAAGGGCATGAGATGGTTGGATGGCATCACCAACCCAATGGACGTGAGTTTGAGCAAGTTGCGGGAGTTGTTGATGGATAGGGAAGCCTGGTGTGCTGCAGTCCATGGGGTCACAAAGAGTCAAACACAACTGAGTAACTGAACTGATATGTACCTACCTATGATAAAGTTTAATTTATAAATTAGGCACAGTAAGAGAGTATCCATTGTCAACATCCGTACTCTTGGCTTTGGGCCATTGTTAAGTAAAACAAGGGTTCCTTGAACATAAGCATCACAATACCTCGACATCCCATCTAATAACCAAGGCAGCTATTAATACTAAATGACTCATGAGTGGGCTTGTTTTCAGTCGCTAAATTGTATCTGACTCTGAAATCCCATGGACTGCAGCATACCAGACTTCTCTGTCCTTCAGTATCTCCTGGAGTGTATTCAAACTTGGATCCATTAAGTCGATGATGTCATTCAACCATCTCATCCTCTTTATTCTCTTCTCCTCCTACCCTCAACCATTTCCAGCATCAGGGTCTTTTCCAATAAGTCTGCTCTTTGCATCAGGTAGCCAAAGTATTGGAGCTTCAGTGTCAGTCCTTCCAATGAAAGACATTAGAAATCAAATTCAGGGTTGATTTCCTTTAGGATTGATTGCGTTGATCTTCTTGCTGTCCAAGGGACTCTCAAGAGTCTTCTCCAGCACCACACACAGTTCGAAATCATCAGTTCTTTGGCACTCAGCCTTCTTTTTGGTCCAACTCTCACATCCATACATGACTACTGGAAAAACCATAGCTTTGACTATCTGAACCTTTGTCAGCAAAGTAATGTCTCTGCTTTTTAATACACTGTCTAGGTTTATCAGAGCTTTCTTTCCAAGGAGCAAGCATCTTTTAATTTCATGGCTGCAGTCACCATCCGCAGTGATTTTGGAGCCCAAGAAAATAAAATCTGCCACTGTTTCCACTTTTTCCCCTTCTATTTGCCATGAAGTGATGGGACCAGATGCCATGATCTCAGTTTGTTTTGAATACTGAGTTTTAAGCCAACATTTTTACTCTCCTCTTTCACCCTTTTCAGGAGGCTCTTTAGCTCCTCTTTGCTTTCTGCCATTAGTATCATCTGCATATCTGAGGTTGTTGGTATTTCTCCCAGCATCTTGATTCCAGTTTGTGATTCATCCAGCCCAGCGTTCTCCATGATGTACTCTGCATATAAGTTAAATAAGCAGGATGACAATATACAGCCTTGTCTTGAATGAGCAGAATTAGCTTTTCAGTTTCTGTGGCCCCTTGGGTTCTACAACATTCTTTTTTTTCCCTGTCTACTCCTGTGAAGTGGCAAACCGCAGACAGCCTGGAGTCACCCTGGGGGCTTGCACCACCAAGTTCCTACACCGGCAAAAAAACACTATGTAAGGTAGAAACAGAGACACAAAGAGTACAGGGGAGTGATGAGGTCAGGCCCCAAACAGAGTTCCCAGAAAAGTTAGATCTCCCAAGAGTGAGTGGTGACATGTTGGCTCAGCCTAGTGAGAATCTCAGAACAGAAATCTGGGGCTTCCAAACCCATGCTAGATTCTAGTCTCTATCTCTGGAGACAGTCTTGGAAGCCACTATGATGGGAGGTGGAGTTTTGAATACTCCTGGAAGCTGTTCATAGCAGCATGCGGTAGGTCCTCTTCCTCAATGCTTGTTTCCCTTAGGACTTTAGAGACCTCCCCCTCCCTTTCCGCCATATATATATATATATATATATATATATATATATATACACACACATATATATATATATATATATATATATATAGAGAGAGAGAGAGAGAGAGAGAGAGAGTATATTTATTATATAATATATATTATATATAGTTTTTGCTTATTTTTTGGTCACACCATGTGGCATATGGGATCCTAGTTCCCTGACCAGGGATCAAACCCGTGCCCCTGCTTTGGAAGCTGAGTCTTAACCACTTGATCTCCAGGGAGGTCCATATTATATATGTCATATATGTACACATGTGTGTGTGTGTATATATATATACATATTAGTTTCAAGGGAAATATGTATTCTTTGTAGAACCATAAGATCAGAATTCCAGACAGGACGGGGTAACTGCAGCATAAAGTGTCCCCAGGCATTACAGTACTGAAAGCCCTTCACTTCAGCAGCAGAAACAAGATTTTACTGGACCCTTTCAAAAGTAGACTCTTCCGTCGCAGGCATCAGTAAGGTTCAGTATGTGGATCTCCTTGATATGTGTGTGTCGTGAATAAAACAGTGCCTGTCCATAATACACAATGAAGAAAATACAATTCCTCCTGTCTTTCTACTACCTAGAGTTAAGTATCATTAACGTTTTAGGGTAAAAGGTTAGTTACTTGTTATTTAAATGTTGTAGTTATAGTTATGCTGGCTTCCCTGATAGCTCAGTTGGTAAAGAATCCTCCTGCCATGCAGGAGATCCCAGTCCGATTCCTGGGTTGGGAAGGTCCACTGGAGAAGGGATAGGCTACCCACTCCAGTATTCTTGGGCTTCGCTTGTGGCTCCGCTGGTAAAGAATCCACGTGCAATGCAGGAGACCTGGGTTCTGTCCCTGGGTTGGTAAGATCCCCCGGAGAAGGGAAGAGCTGCCCACTCCAGGGTTCTGGCCTGGAGAATCCCAGGGCCTGTGTTATCCGTGGAGTCGCAGAGTCTACGCAGCTGAGCAGCTTCCACTTCCATAGCTGTTAGTTATTTTCTTTTGGGCACTTTTCTGTGTTTCTAATACATAAGTTGGGATCATATTATAGTAATGTTTATATTCTAGTATTTTTTTTTCTTTACCTACATATTATAACCGTTTCCCCACCTTATGCATCAGGTCATTTGTTATGCTTCTGGTGTTCCATGACTATTATTTGTCTGTTCAAGCCTTGGATTCTCAGTCTGTTTCCAGTTGCTTTGGGTCTTCTAAAAAGAGCAAAATGCTAGTCCTCTCTTGAACTTCAGAAGACTATAGCCTGAGGCTGCTCACATACAGATGTCTGTAGATGCTCTGAGCTCAACAGTGCAATGTCATGGCTACAGAAAGAGTCAGACAGCCCTGCGTCCAAGTGCCAAGTGGCTATGTGATCTTGGGATAAGCCAGGTAACCTCTCTCTGCTGTATATTCCTGGTATGAAATGGAGCACTTTCTCCACCAGTTCACAGAGGCTGGCCAGAGTACTGGACCAGATCATCTACCTCTCCGTTCCCTTCACTTCTCCCAAACGCAGTTATTTTTCACACTGGCTGCAGGTTAGAATCATGGCTAGGGGTGTGGATTGCACCTTAAGAAGAATGATGCCCAAGTCTGCCCTTTGCCAACCAAGCCAGAATGTCTAGTCTGGACCCTTGACAGCCATACTTTCCAGGCTCCTTATCTAAGGCTTAAGTGCAGATGGGTCCATGCTCACTGCACAGAAGTTACTGACCCAGGATCTGCTGTCGACTGCAACAAAAGAGACATTGTGTCTTGGCTGTTTTGTCACTGGGGCAGGGTAGCATTTAGGAGAAGTGTTTGGAGACCAGGATTAAAATCCTGGCACTTGTACCTCCCAGGGAAGTATGCCAACCTGTTTACTTTGTGTCGAGAGCTCAAATAGTGATCAAAATCCTATCCGACATCATAAATACCAGAAAAGGTCAGGGTTGGGCTGGTTATGGGATCAGGCGCACACAGCCGCACTGGGGCTGGCACTGGGTCAGCTCCAGACCTTCAGCTGGGGGCAGGGGGACTCAGCCAGACCCAGACACACAGCACCCCCAGCCAAAGAACGGAGATTCACATAGCTCTGTTGCTTTTACTGAAGGAGGAGAAATGCCATTTTCTCAGCAGTGGTTCTTCTTGACTCATTAGTGAAGTTGGCATGTGGTTATTTTGTAACTTCTCTGCAAACAGAAAAAGAGAAGGGGAGCAGAAGGCAGGAGGTATGAATGTTTACTGAGCTCCTATTCTGAGCATGTCTTTCCAGGGGTTAACAGCACATTTCCCTTACCCCAGCCCGTGCCCACAGTGCAGCTGAGGGTCCCGAGTCAGTCACACGGCCACCAAGTGGCAGAGATGGAGATTTTGTCCCAGGTCAGCAGAACTTTAAAGCCTGCCTTTTTTTTTTTTTTTTTTCCTCAAGGCTACACATCTTAATAGTTAGGGGGATTTAATTAGGCCATTTCTAGATAATCAGATCTTGATTGTGACAATGAGAAGGAAATCCCATTGAAGGCTGTTTAAAAGAACTTTCCATGTACATTTTTAAAGCCGGTAGAGATAGTGGAACAAAATGATCAGGTCCTTTCCCCCTTGGGGCTCACATGGGAACCCCACTGGCTAAAAAAAAAAAAAAAGCATCCCAGTGCTCAGGGTTGGCAATGGAGGGGATGTGAAATACAGATACCCATGGGCTTGGGGAGCTTGCCTGCTTTTTATTAAAAGAGCTGGTGGGAAAGATGCCCAATAAAATGCATTACTGGTGAAAAAAAATTAAGAGCTAGTGGAGTCCATTGCCAGGCTTTGCTTTTTCTTTGTAACCAGGTGGAGATATTGGCCCATCCATACTTTTCATAGCTTATTGACTTATTGTATCCCACAGTAGGAAATACATTTCACATCACAATCCAAAAAATACATAGGTGTATGTTATAAACATCTATACATATACGTATATGTGTGTGTCAGTCACTCAGTTGTGTCTGACTCTGCAATCCCATGGACTGGAGCCCACCAGGCTCCTCTGTCCGTGGAATTCTCCAGGCAAGATGACTGGAGTGGGTAGCCATTCCCTTCCCCAGAGGATCTTCCCAACCCAGGGATCAAATTTGGGTCTCCTGCATTAGCAGGCAGATTCTTTACCGTCTGAGCCACCAGGGAAGCCCACATATGTATGTACAGACACATTATGTAGATGTGCAACCTAAATTTTTCTTTCGTAAAACAATACCTCACCTTACTGTGTTCAGTGAAGTTTATATGTTCAGTTTATTTGGTGTTTTAATTGTTAAAATGCTTGTCAAATCCACTCAATTATTTTTACAACCCTGTAGTGTGTGGCAAACTCTAGTTGCAAAATATTGGACCAGAAGGTCTCTGAAGGTGCCTTTTAACTCCATGTTAAGCATTCTGAAGTTCAGCAGAGCTGCCTATGATCATAGAGGAGATCATGAACTCACTTTCTGAAATCCACGTGCTGGCAGGGGCCACGGGGATCTCATTGAGGCTACTTCCCTCTTCCCTGGCAGACCTCCACTGAGGTCCTTTAAATGAGCTAACGTGTCGGGGTGTCATGCACAGTGGTAGGCACGTAGTAGAGGACTCAGTGTGTCTCATTTTCCTTTCCTCCCAGGCAGGTGTCATGTTTTATTCATCTCTGTGTTGCTAACAGCTGGTATAATGCACAGCACTGGGCTCAGTAAATTGACGGGGGGAAATGAAAAAAAAAGTCTCAATTCTCCTTTCACTTAGTCTTTGGGGGAGGCTGCACAGTCTGCCTTTTATCATGCACTTCCTTGCTTTCTCTAAGCTAGTTTCAGTTTAATTCGGGAACATGTAATGAGTGCTCTGCTCTGTGCCAGGCAGTGTTGGGCATGGAAGGCACTAAACACTCCGTACAGAAAGGGATGCCTGCACAAACAGGAAAAAGGAGAGAAAAAGCAGAAAGAGCTGCCAAGGTATGTGATTGTTGCTTATACAGACAAGCTACCAAAGTTCTCTAGGGGCATTGAAGATGGAGCCAGTTCTGCTCAGGAGTGGTAGGAAAAAGATACTGAGAAGAAGCACTTGAGCTGGGCCTCGAAGTTTCAGTAGGAGTTTGTGAGGCACCAAGTAAAGGGAACTTTTAGGCCAAAGAAACACCTTGGAAAAGACATGGAGGAATGGCCTTGTAATGGTGGGGGCCCCGTGGCCATGGGTGTGGCTAAAGCTCAAGGTTCAAGGGGGAAGGGGGTGTGCAGGGTAGTTGAGCATTTGGTCTGTGGGCACAAGATTCTGATCTGAATGCCAGGCTTTCCTCTGTCTGCGGGCATGTGTGATAAGTCACTTCAATTGTGTCCGACTCTATGCTACCCCATGGACTGCAGCCTGCCAGGCTCCTCTGTCCATGGGATTCTCCAGGCAAGAATACTGGAGTGGGTTGCCATGCCCTCCTCCAGGGGATCTTCCCAACCCAGGGGTAAAACCTGAGTCTCACATCTCCTCCACTGGCACGCAGATTCTTTGCTGCTAGTGCCACCAGGGAAGCCTTGTAGAAGAATATCTTCATCCTAATTGCTGGAACCTAGGAAAGGTAACATATGAGGCAAAAGGACCTTGCAGGTGTGACTGAGTTAGGGTTCTCGGGGTGGAAGATTGTCCTGGACTGTATGTGTCAGCCCTAAATGTGTCTGTGATATAATAAAAGATATGTAATTGATCTTTGCCCCAGACTCCTCACACAAGAGTTCCTAAACTCTTTGGAATTTTCCAAAGGAAAATAGGAACATCTTTTATTCTATTAAGGCCACTCCTGGCCCCTCAATAACTTTAGGATGGGGCTGGTCGCTGGAAAGACCAGGGCATGATTAAAGGTTAGGAAATTTTAGCCACACCACCTCAAGGCAGAGGGGAGGGGCTGGAGATTGAAGTAGTCACCACTGGCCAATGATTTGATCAATCCTTCTATGGCCTGAAAGCTCTGATAGAAACCCTTAAATGATGGGATTTAGTGAGCTTCCAGGTTGGTGAATACAAGGAGGTGCTGGGAGGGTGGTCCACCCAGAGAGAACCTGGATGCTCTGTGCCCCTTACCTGCCCCATGCATCTCTTCCATATGGATGTTCCCAAATTGAATCTTTTATAGTAAATGAGTCATAGTGTGTAAAGTGCTTTCCTGAGTTCTCTGAGTCTAGCAAATTATCAAACCTGAAAGGCAAGGGTTGAGGGCACCCCTGACTTTCTAGACAAGTTGGACAGAAGCATGGGTACCCTGGAGACCCAACACTGGCAACTGGCATCTACGGTGAGGGCATCGTTTAAGACTGAGCCCTTCAACTGCTAGGGTCTGTGCCAATTCTATAAGCATGAGAAATAAATTGGGTTGAAAGACACCCAGGTGGTGTCCAGACTGTTGGGGTGAGGAAAACGCCTATACATTTGATGTCCCAGGTGTTATGAGTAAAAGCAGTTCCGAGTGTCTTCAGAGGAGGGAGAGAGAGGGAGATTTGACTGCAGGGAGAAGCCACATGATTACAAAAGCAGTGGCTGGAGCAATGCACTCTGAGGAAGGACCATGAGCCAGAAGGTGCAGGCAGCACCAGAAACTGCAAAGGGCGAGGGAGGCAGAGTCTCCCTCAGAGCCTCCAGAGGGACGCAGCCCTGCTGACACCTTGACTTGAGTCTCATAGGGTTTGTGTTGATCTCCAGAACCATGAGATAATAAATGTGTGTGATTTTAAGCCACTGAGTTCGTGGTATCTTCTGACAGCCATGAAGACACTAACACAATGCCGAAACAGTCTTTGAAAATGACCTCTTCTCAAGCGCAGGGATAAATGGGAGGAGTAATAATAGTGGAGGAACACCCTCATAGGGCTCTG
The DNA here is from genome assembly GCF_042477335.2 of Ovis canadensis. NCBI lineage: Eukaryota > Metazoa > Chordata > Mammalia > Artiodactyla > Bovidae > Ovis > Ovis canadensis. The sequence goes on along the minus strand of NC_091247.1, from coordinate 183,384,806 downwards.
GTGAGGATTGCATATGTAAACTTGCACGTGAGGCTTGGCTGGGGATCTGGCACAAAGTAAGGCCAGGAAGCAGATAGAGATGAGCCAAGAGAAGCAATCACAGATGGGCTTTACATCTTATTGGGAGTGCATGTTGACATGTCTTTATTTCTGGTGAAATATGATCAGAAAGGACCACACCTATCCAGTCATCGCTGTCTGCTAGTATATAGTGGGGTCCCAGCCTCTTTCACCTTCCACAGTTAACTGGTGAATGACTGAACGCAGGCACTGTTGTATTTAAAGGTCCTAAATCAGAGCAGAGAAAGGAACAGCACAGAAGCTGTTTATAGAGGGAGGGGTCCCAGGTAAGTGTGGTCAGCACACTGATCCAGAGGAGAGATGCCTTTTCTTCATATCTGGTTAAAATCCCTTTATTGTTGCCCTTTCATGCTCAGGACCTGTCATTCTGTTCTCAGAGCAAGAGAAGAGCTGCCATCTGTCCTCCAACGGTCTCTCCTATACCACTAATTCTTCCACCTTCTCTTTCCAAGCAAAATGACCCAAATTATTTGGCTTTCCCTTATGCAGGGTATAGTATTACAGTGCCTGGCGATGTTCCAGAGGAGAAGTCTGACTTGCATATATGCGTTTTAAGTGACCCACACATTCTTTTTTAAAAATGTGATTTATACAAGATGGCAGATTGAACATAGGAGCTTATTGTAATACTTTTCCAAAGTCCACTAGAGTGGAGGGAAAGAATAAAGAACAGACATAGTTCACAAGGGCAAAGATAATAGAAAAAGAGAAGAGCAGACAAGTCTGGGAGCCAGAATGTAGATGGAAGGGCAGGGAATGGCATCTCAGAGCATCGATCTGATTGGGTCACAGGACAGGGGATGAGTGCTTGGCTCCGCTGATCTCAGATGAGGCTCAGCCATGAGAGGCTGCAGGTATCCCAGATGCAGCATGGAATGAGTACAAAGACAGCTGGGACTCCAGCCTTCCTCAGTGCAGCCATTCACCCCTGTCCCCCAAGGTGCTGGAGCTTTTCTCTTGGGACACACCACACCCTCGTGGCTCAGGACACAGCTCACCATGCACAGATAGAGCTGGACAAGGTGCTAGAGTAAAAGTCTGCATCCAGAAAGAAAAGACCCCTCAGCCCCTTCCTCTACTCAGAACTTAAGAGGTCAGAGGCTGGTACTGTATTCTGCAGACAAGAAATTGTGTGATGTCTCTGGGAAAAAACCCAGCCAAAGAATCTGGTACTGATGTTGGGGATACCCACACCCCACTGTGCTCACTTAAGGTAATTTTAAGGGATTAGTCTCAGTTTCAAACCCAGCCTTCTGGACTGAGCTCTAGGCAGGGACCCTGCTAATATTTCGGTGTTGCCAGGGGCTCCTAGGAAGGTCGACTTTGTGGAAAGAGGGAAACTGAGGCTGGAGGGAATGAAGGGTTCTGCTTCTGCTTGTCCATTTCTATCTTGGGGAGAACCATCCCGGCGGGGCTTCCTCACCTGGTTGTGCAGTTCATTCTGGTCTGCAGCCCTGCATTTAGATTCCCTCTCTCCGAGGCTGGGTCCTTGTGCTGTGGCCCTCTTTCCAAGCTCCAAAAGCCTAGGCATCCTGACCCCTTCCTGTCACTGACCCAGCCCTAGAAATGGCAGCTGCCACTTTTAGGTGCTATTTATAGGCTGTCTTTGTATTGCCCTTTTGCTTTCACAGTCCATTGTACCTGGTGAGCGGGTCTTTATTAACATTTCTGTATGAGGGCTTCCTGTTTCTTGAATGGAGCCTGATGGATGGACCCAGTAAAAGTCCATGGTTTGCTTTAATACCCTTTAGTGAAGGCCAGCCACCAAGAAGCCCACCCCCATGAGATGTCAAAAGGTACAAACTTCCACCTGCAAGATTAGCACTTTGGGGACCCAGTGTGCAGCAGGGTGATTATAGCTGATAATGCTGCATCTTACATACTTAGCACGGCGAGAATAGATTGTAAATGTTCTTACTGCTAAAAAGAAATGCAGCTGTGATGGGACTGAGGGGCTACCTAACACCAGTGGTGATCATTTTTCCATTTGTAAATGTATTCAATCAGTATGTTGTACACCTTAAACCTACAGAGTGGTATGTATCGCAACAAAGCTGAGGATAGGAGGCTCACCCACAGACTCAAAGCTACCAAGCCGTCTCTAGGGCCTTACCCATCTGTACTGTGCAGAGTCAGCAGATACTGGAGGGAAAAGGAATGGAAAGGTCAAGGGTCTGTTTTGACAAATTAAAAAAGGAGTAGGTAAGAAACAAAGATACGGCAGAGGGGAGCAGGAAACTTCAAAGAAAAGGTAAGATCGGTGTCCTCAGAGAGGAGAAAACGGCTATTTCAATCATTAGCTATGAGCAGATCCTATGTTTAAACAAACAAAGGATTATTCAGAACACAGTCACTGTAAAAAAATGAAAGATCTGAGAGCTGATAAGTTATAGAATGTTCAAAAGTTAGAAGATAAGGTTGAACAGTTCTTGAAGCAACACAGAGAGACAGAGATCGAGAAAAGAGGAGATGGAAGATAATTAGGATCAATTGGGGGGAAGATTCCTACATCTAATCAGAGAAGATGAGAAACCTTTTTTCTTGTTTTAAATTTTTATTGAAATATAGTTGATTTACAGTGCTATGTTAGTTCCAGGTGTTCAGTTATATGTGTGTGTATATATTTTACATTCTCCATTATGGATTATTGCAAGATATGGAATAGTTCCCTGTGCTATACAATAGGTCTTTGTTGCTTATTTTATATTTTTTAAGCCTGCATTTCCAGACTGAATGGGCTCAACAAATGCTCAGCACAGTGAATAATTAAGAAACATCAAGGCATAGGGAATTTCTGACCCTGACACTTAATAACCTTTGGTCTTAAGAAAGTTACTAAGTAGTTCTGGACTTCTATTTTCTTGTAAATAAAATGAGGATGACAGTACTTAGTCCCTCATGGAACTCTTGTGAGTGTATATCATAAAATACAGACATCTAGCAAAGCTCTTGACACAATATTGCATAAACCTCTTCATAATGGTGATAAGTAATAATAAATAATAAGGATTGTTTAGCTTCATATCTGCTTAGCAGGGAGCCTCACCATCTAGGTTCTTTCACATGTCTTTAAGCACATGAGAGAGAAACACAGACTAACATTTATTGAACACCAAGTGCGAGATCGCTGGGCACACTTTTCTTCCCTTTTATTATCCCATTGATTACTGGTGAAAAATCCACAAAATGTGAGAGTTTCACCTGTGCTGCATTGAGAAACTGATGCTCAGAGATCACTGCCTGATTTCACAGCTCCCATTAAAAATCTTCTGTGCCTCTGAGAAGGGGAGCTGCATGCCTACAGAGGCACCATGCCACAAAGTTTCTGAGGGGCCATATGGACAGACAGCCTCTTCATTGTCTAGTTAATTTAAAAACAGGAAGGTGTTCCAAATAGAACTTGGCTGATAGGAATAGTCCCAAGTGAAGTCTTGTTCTTTCAGGCAAGGATGGGGCCACCCGGCAGCTGACAGCATTAATAAAATTGTCAGGCAGCTATTAGAATAGCTTAAAATTATCCAAATTCGTATAGATACCTGAAGAGTTCGAATAGCTCTTGCCTTTGCTCATGAAATGAACATCTGTTAGCTCCTGAAAGACTGATATCTGCGCTTTGTGGCTGAGCCTCCATGGCTCACTCCTTCTGGGATGCTCACTGATACATCAGGTTTTTACCCCCTCCTCTAAAGTGGTCTTACAGTAAGTGCATCTGCTTGATGTTTCTTTGTTCTAAATATTTTTTACCGTTTTTTTTTAAATGACCCCCACTGAAAGATCTTGAAGTCAAGAATTCAGATTCAACGAGCATACCTGGAATCCTACCTCCCATGTGTCTTGCTCTGTGCTGGCATTTGGTTTACCATCTCGTTTACCATCTCTGTGGCCATTTCTCATGAATCAGTTCTGTTCAGTTCCGTCACTCAGTTGTGTCCGACTCTTTGTAACTCCATGGATTGCAGCATGCCAGGCTTCTCTGTCCATCACCAACTCCCGGACCTTGCTCAAACTCATGTCCATCTAGTCTGTGTGTGATGCCATCCTAACTGGAGACTATCTCACAGCCATTGCCAGCCCAGTTGTGCTTAAACACTGTGTTTGACAATCAGGGAGGAATGAACACAAACTTGTATATATAAAGGAAAGGGGTCATAAGACTGAATACTTTCATCCTGGTACATCAGCACAATCTGAATGTTATGTCTTATAGCTACCAGGAGGAGGAAGCCTAGAACTTAAGCAACTATTAATAATGGTGATGATGCCGATCCTTTGCAGACAAGAACCATGTCACCTGTTAGTCGTCTACTCTTGAATCAAGGACAGTCATGCCCTCTTAGCTTCAGTTTTTATGTCTGTAAATTGGGGGTGAAGGATCTCAGCCTTAGAGTGGCAGTATCTCAATTATTTGAGATAATCCACGTGAAAGGCACAAACTGGCACCTGCACAAGAGTAGGGCTCAATAAATAAGTATTCACCATTGTTGTTCAGCTGCTAAGTCATGTCCTGCTCTGCGACTCCAGGGCTACAGTCTACAGGACTGTAGCACGACAGGCTTCCCTGTCCTTCACCATCTCCTGGAGTTTGTACAAACTTCTGTGCATTGAGTCAGTGATGCCATCCAAGCATCTCATCCTCTGTCGCCCCCTTCTCCTCCTGCCCTCAATCTTTCCCAGCATCAGGGTCTTTTCCAATGAGTTGGCTCTTCGCATCAGGTGGCCAAAGTATTGGAGCTTCAGCTTCAGCATCAGTCCGTCTAATGAATGTTCAGGGTTAATTTCCTTTAGGATTGACTGGTTTGATCTCCTTGCTGTGTTCTATAATCTCCCTCTTTTTAGGACTTGCACATCTGTGCATTCACCTGTTACAGGCACATACCCATCTTCCATCCCTGTGGGAACAGAAACAAGCATAACTGGTATTATAGCTGGGGGAAAAATCGGGACATTGAGAGATTAACAAGACCATGGCTCTCATTGTACAAGAAAAGAAGGATTTATAGAGGTTAGTACTATTAGCACATGATGGAGATAAAATAAGGGAAATACCTGGTCCTCTTCATCCCTGTTCTTTTCAGTTCACTTGCTTAGCAAATATTAATTAAATGCCCACTGTGTGTCACACATAGAATTGTACCATTGCTGCATCTAAGTTCATTTAAAAATTGTGCTTAGCCTCCAATTAAAATAAATAAATTTATATTTAAAAAGTAAAAATAAATAAAAATTGTACTTAAATGGGTTTCTGAATCTTCTTGGTGCTCCTGAGGCTTCAAGCCCTTGCTTATAACCCTGCCTTGCAGGTGTGCAGCCTCAGTTGTATATATCCCTTGGAAGGAAGCTCTTCTGGCAAGACAGTCTTCTCTGTTTCCGGGCATCTGTAATAAACTTGGTATGAGCCTGAGCCAAGGCTCTGTTATTTCCTCTCTCTGGTGTGAGTTCTGTCCTTGAGACCATACGGCCAAGGTTGGTTAATCCTCTTCTGACTGTCCTTCTAGTCACTGAAGGCTGTTTCCGCAGTGCCTGGGAGTTTCTCTACTCCAGCCAAATACTCTGAATTACCCTAAGAAAAGGCTTCCAAGTTCACAGGACCCCTAGCTGGGACAGCAGCACATAACCACAGAGTAGGAACTGTTTCCTGTTAAGCTCTGCTGGTTTCCAGCTGCATGACCTTGAGGTAGTGAATCAATCAATCTGCATTGCTGCTGCTCTGCATTAGGGCCCCTCAAAAGGAAGTGGAGGTCACAGTGGTGTCCAGCCCCTGGGTCGTGGGAGGGTTAATTGATGTAATTTTACATACGAGCGTTGTACGTGGGAGTGGGGGTCCCAGTTGTCCACAAGTGCAGAGCTACTGGTCTCAGGTTATCAAGGGAGGAGGCTGCAATATGGTCAGGACAGGCCAGTCTCCCAGAGTGGCTCATCTGATGAGGGTGAAAGAGGAGATTGGAAAAGCTGGCTTAAAACTCAACATTCAAAAAAAACTAAGATCATGGCATCTGGTCCCATCTCTTCATGGCAAATAGAAGGGGGAAAGAGTGGAAACAGTGGCAGATTTGATTTTATTGGGCTCCAAAATCATAGATGAGAAACAATGGAAACTGAGAGATTTAATTTTGGCGGGCTCCAAAATCACTGCAGATGGTGACTGCAGCCATGAAATTAAAAGATCCTTGCTCCTTGGAAGGCAAACTCCGACCAACCTAGACAGTGTGTTAAAAAGCAGAGACATTACTTTGCTAACAAAGGTCCAGATAGTCAAAGCTATGGTTTTTCCAGTAGTCATGTATGGATGTGAGAGTTGGACCATAAAGAAGGCTGAGTGCCAAAAAATTGATGTGGTGCTGGAGAAGACTCTTGAGAGTCCCTTGGACAGCAAGGAGAGCAAAGCAGTCAATCCTAAAGGAAATCAACCCTGAATTTGATTACTAATGTCAGTGATGGTTAACATTGGCACTCACTTTTTTTTTCCTTTACTTTACAATACTGTATTGGTTTTGCCATACATCAACATGAATCTGCCACAGGTGTACATGAGTTCCCAATTCTGAACCCCCCTCCCACCACCCTCCCCATATCATCTGTCTAGGTCATCCCAGGGCACCAGCCCCAAGCATCCTGTATCCTGCATCAAAGCTAGACTGGCGATTCGTTTCTTACATGATAGTATACATGTTTCAATGCCATTCTCCCAAATCATCCCACCCTCTCCCTCTCCCAGAGTCGAAAAGTCTGTTCTATATATCTGTGCCTCTTTTGCTGTCTCGCTTTTGACGGGGCCTCTGAACCGCCCCTCCGGAACCACCAGCCACGAGTCTTGTGAAGACTGACCTCCACTGTGAGGATAAATCTCACTGCCCTTGCTCTTGCACCTGTCCACACCCACTTGGCCCTTTGGAGCCCCTGCAACATGACTGTATCATTGTCACTGCGCCTGTGTTTCTCAAGGTTGTTCTCAGGACCACAGGCCAGAAGCATGTGGGGCATCCTTGAGAAAGCAGATTTCCATGTCTGTCTCCCCAGACCCACTAGGATTTGTCCTTGGTGATAAGCACTTTTAACCTTCACACAGTGGTGGGACTGCAGTCTTTGGGCCATGCTTTGCAAAACTGCTTGAGCTGCATGGGAGCAATTCTGTGCCCCTGTCTTTGCATTCCCAGCACCTTGCCTGGCATAATTGTTTTTAATTGAATGGTGAGTTAATTGAGTTACTTGATTAATTAGGATACAAAGAGAATAGAAGGTATTCTGGGAAATGGAAAGTTGTAGTTTCCTAAGAGTAAAGCAAAACAAAATTAATCAAAGTTGCCCTGAAAGACCAGAATGGCCTTTATGATTTAAGGACTTGTGTTTGACTTCTCCGTGTGAGTTTTTCTCAGGGCTGCACTCAATGCAGGTGCTGTCCTGAGTCATACACACTGAGACTGCAGGCTCCAGATCTTGTACTCTGCAGAATATAATCTCAAGCCAGACCCTCAGTCAGAGAACCTCACTGAAATATAAACAGATGCCTGTACTAGATGGATTCACCTGATCACTGCCTCCCGAGGCCCCAGTCCGGTGTGAGCATCACCTCCTCTCTCAAGTGGATTCTTCTCTCCCCGAGCTAGACGAGGTCCATCTCTGCTTTATATAAGCACTGCCTGTTTCTAGAACAGACCTCTTTAAGAGCTTTGCATTGTAGTTATTTAATATGTTCATGTGTGTATCTCCATCATTAGACTAGAAGCTCTTGAAGTCAGAACTTCCAGTGCTGTATACATAGCTGGCATATAAATCTTTCTGGACTGGATAAAAGCTTAATGGAGTGACCCTGGTTAATGGTTGAGTGATGCTAGTTATGCTTCTTTAGAACTAGCTGACTTCATCCCCCTGCTTCTGATTTTCTTGAATCTCACAAAATGAATGATTAAGCAGTGGATCAGGCTATGAATGGAGAAAGATGCTAAGAGGGGGGCTGCAGGCTCTTTATTATCCTTTTATAACAGTAGCATAGAGACCAATTACTTTAACTCATCTTCCAAAGTTATAAGGATACCGGTTAACTTGGCTTTGATTTTTTTTTCCCATAGTACTAATTTTTTAGCAGGCATTCATTTACTGGGTCTTTCTTCAAGTATTTTATTGGGTAAGCCCATTTCTTTCTTTTTTAAATAGCAGCTTTATTGAGATATAATTCTTAAAATTCACCCTTTTAAAGTATGTGGTTCGGTAATTTTTTAGTATATTTGAGTATTCAAAGAGCTGGGCAGTCATCACGGCTTTCTAATTCAGAACATTTTAATCACCCTGAAATAGATACCTCTTTCCCGTCAGCAGTCACTCACCATCATTCTTTCCTCTACGAGTCCATGGTAACCACTAATCTGTCTCTAGAATTTGCCTGTTCTGGATGTTTCATATACACAGACCCAGCTTGTGATCTTGTGTGACTTGCTTCTTTCGCCTAGTATCATGTTTTCAAGGCCCATCCATGTTGCAGCATGTAACCGTGCTTCTTTATCTTTTAAGCTCAAATCATATTCCGTTGTATGGGTGTACGACAGTTTTTACATGCAGTTTTTACATACAGTTTTTACATTCACTGATAGACATTGTTTCCACTTTCGGCCAATATGAATAATGCCACTATAAATATTCACAGGCATAGTTTTTGTGTGGATATACTTTCAGTTCTCTTGGGAATAGACTTAGAAGTGGAATCCCTTAAGTGTCATTCCTAAGCAGGGTGACTCCTGTTTAATATTTTGAGGAACTGCCAGATTGTTTGTGCCCAAGCAACTAGACCATTTGCAAACCTCTATCTTGGACTTAGCTGTTCGTGTGCTAAAAATACCAATGCTCTGTATCTTTGTTGCACGCCAGCTAATCAGACAGGTGGAGCCGGTGATGAATGTAGAGTGGAGAACTGCAGAATCTTCTCATCCCTGCAGCCACGCTGGGCAGCAGTTCAGACCCAGTGAGTCGGTCCAGTGCACTGGGTTCAAACACAGAAGATCACAGGGGTCACCAGGGAACAGATGAAGTTGTTTAACCGTGAACTAAAGGCATGATGCCATTTAATAGATTCCCATGTCTGAGCCTATGTCCTATTTACATATCATATATCACTTGCACTGGTTTGTCTTTATTTTCAGTGACATGTAACAAAATTATTTGAAAATCTATCTTTTGCAGCTTTTCCACTTGCTTGGGTCTCTTTTTTCCTTTGCACAATAGTCACAATCAAGATTCTTACTCCCTCCAATCTCTAATTGGAGGTTACATGCTCTAAGATGCAAATTGTGCTGATACTGTGGCCCTGGGGTGTTGGTGGAAGTTGCACAGGACACGATTTCATTGAAGACATCTCTTCTCTGGGCCAAGAGAAAGAATGGAGCTGAGCATATTCTTGCCAGAAGGCCTAGGGATCCCTCTGATCCTGATAGCAGAGCATGTAATGGGACTTTTCCGAATGGAGTCAGGGTTGACCCTTGTCCTCCATCCTCCCTGCCCTGATTATGTGTCTCAACTGAGATGGAACTTCCATGTTTATGTCAATATCTGCCTGACAGAAAGATCCAAAACCAAAATTAAACACGTAAATGCTTCCTAAACTACAAGAGCTTTGTACTAAATTAATAAATGCTTATCCATCTCAGCGGTAGCAACCCTGCTGTGTTTCAGGCAGATTCTCTGGAGTCCTTGCTGCGCCACCCAGAGACAAAGTTAGTAGATATGCATGGAGAAGAAAAGGCTCCTGTGCTGTGCCTTCTCCCACCAGGCTTAGCTTAACTTCTGCGTGTCCATGCACTCAGTCATGTCTGACTCTTTGCAACCCCATGGACTGTAGCCCACCAGGCTCCTCTGTCCATGGGATTCTGCAGGCAAGAATACTGGAGTGGATTGCCATTTTCTTCTCCAGGGGACCTTCCCAGCCCAGGGATCAAACCTGTGTCTCCTGCATTGGCAGGTGGATTCTTTACCTCTGTGCCACCAAGGGATCTTTTTTTAAAAATCTCTACCTTGTGAATTTTGGTAGACCTGTGACTTCAGCTAGCCAGAAAAAGAGAAGACCTTTTCAGACCGCCAGGTGCACCTTATTCCCTTTTCCTCACACCCACATTGGAATGAGAAAAGAGATGGGCTGCTCCTTAGATCTCTGGACTGGGAGACAGTTGTCTGGCACCTGTGATAATTCTAGAAAAGGGGTGGTTATAGAGAATGGGGGAGTTCAGGAAAATAACAGTGAGTGAGATATTGTGTGACTCCAGGACCAGTCAAAAGTCTGCTCTGCTCAAGTGAACAAGTTTTATATCTAATCCTATACCTGGAGCACTAGAGAAGATTGTATAAGTTGATGAGAGTATGAAGAAAGAATCAATATATTAGAAAGGAAATAATATTAGCAGTGGCCAGCAGTTAGGGATGATGGGGGAGGGGAGAGTGCAAGGGGATAGCTGTGATTTTTTAAAGGGTTGAATTAGGGAGACCTTGGTGGTGATGAAACAGTTCTGTATCTTGACTACTGTGATGGTTTAATGAATCTACACCTATGATAAAGTGGTATATACACATGATGCTAATGTCAGTTTCCCAGTTTGGTTGCTGTAGCTGTCTAAGGCGATGGAACTTGAGACCTCTTTGCACTGTGTTGTAACTTTCTGTGCATTTATAATTATTTCAGAAAATTTTTAAAAATGTTTAACCTGGGAGGGGGAAAAAAAGGAAAATAGTAATGCAAACAGAAAAAAGTAAATTATATGATAGACAGTGAAAATAATGGCCTAGCCTCTAGGTAGGTGTAACCTCTATTAGGCTTCTGACAAACGGTGACATTTAAAACAGAAAGATAGCCCCACTGTGACTAATGTAGTGGCTGTCATTAAGATTTCCCAAAATGTCTGTGACATGTGGGCTAATCTCAAAATTATATACAAAGAACTTCTAGAAATTAATATGGAAAAGACCAATAACCATGGTCAAAGAATATGAATATATAGTTCACAGAGGAGGAAGTACAGATTTTTTTTATATTTTTTATTTTCATCTCTTTGGTCATGCCCTGAGCCTTGTGGGATCTTAGTTCCCTGACCAGGGATTGAACCTCTGCCCCCTGCAGTAGAAGCATAAAGTCCTAACCACTGGTTAGGACTGGTTCTTAAACTTCACTTTACCACTATCAAAAAAATTTTTTAAACAGTAAAGCAAATTTAAAGATACCAAGATGCCATTTTTAAACTCCTAGTTTACTGAAAACTCTAAAAATTTGGTAATACATTCTGCTGGTAATGCTGAGACCCTCTCAGGCTTTACTGGTGGCAGCCCAAACGGACGCAGCCCCCTACAGACACCTACTTGGCAGTCTTGACACAATTCCTGGAACAGAAATGGCTAACTGTTCTCCAAGATTCATTTTTCCCTTCCATAGTAATACAAATGCAACTGGAAAGTGCCTAAGCAGATACAGAAAACCCTTTCCAGCTCCCCTCCCAGACACGTTGCACGTTCTTTCCAGTGGGATGTGAGTAGGAAAGTAGCGTGTGCATGTGTGTGCCTGTTTGCAAAGGTAGCCAAAAATTCCTCCCCTCCCTGTGCCTGGGTCACGACTTGGCAGCCCCTCCCAGGAAGAGAAGTCTGTCTTAACTCCCTGAATCTGGCCCGCCCTTATTGCTTACTGCCAACGCAACAGTAAGAGGCGTGCTGGGAGCAGAAACCTGAAAGCGCTTGCATTGGAGCTCACTCTCCTGCTGCTGTGATAGGAACAAGCCCGGGCCAGCCTGTCAGAGGATGGGGGACCACGCAGAGAGAAGCCCCGGTCTTCTGAGCTGTCAGGACTGGCATGTGGTAGCTTTGCCAGCTGGTCCACAGGTGCTGGGCAAGAACAGCCAAGAGATCAGCCATACCGGGTCAGATCCAGGGCAGCCCGACTGAGTCAGGCCAGATAGCCCACCTGCACCTTTAATCACTATATTTGGAGTGATTTGTTACACAGCAGTGCTAACTGATACAGTGTCCTACTTCCAGGACAAAGTTTCTCGGAACCACGTATACAGACGTGGACCTGGGAAGCAGTGGTGGAACGGACCTTGGTTCAGAACTGACCTAACTCCCAGAAGGATAGTGGGGGCATGTGTTAGAGATGTGTGTTAGAGATGACCTTGTTCTGTGTTTGGCAGAGAGAAGTCTGTTACCTGCAATGCTTGTTGGAAACAGAAGCCTGGAGGGTTCTTTCTGCCCATCTGTGGGGTCCAGGAAAGGACATTTTATCAACTCCTGCACATGTATCTCAGACCCACAGCAGCTTAAGAACCACTGGAATAGACGGATAGTTTCTTAGCCTACCAGAGGAGGCCAGATGGAGAAACTGTTTAACCCCAAGGAGAAGAAAATGCTCCTCAAATGAATAACTGATCCCCTTTTCCTTGAGAACACGACTTGGTCATCTTCTTTTTTATACCTCAAAGTATAAACAGACTGTAGGCTGGCGATGGATGTAGTCCTCCAGATCAGATCTCTGAGCGATTGGCTTTCCTTTGCTTTCTTTTTTTTTTTTTCCCTTCTCCTTTTAAAATACTAAGTTGTTTCTTTTGTTAAGTAACAGACTTTCTTCAGTAGAGGATGTAGAAAGGGCAATGATTTAGATGAAATCTGAGAAGGAATCTATATCAATTTTTAAAAAAATATTTAGGAGGTTAACTGCTTAGGGGCAGGAGATAGGGAGCCTAGTGTCTGATCTGGGACCTGAATGGCAGTTTCTGAAGGGTCTGCTTGGTTTTATTAGCAGCTCAGGTAAGTAGCCTCAAGACCTGTATCTTAAGGTGGGTTTTAGAGGTAACAGTGCCCCCTTCTGGTGTGAGTGGGGTTTTAAAGTATAACGTGCAAATCTAAGCCCACTGGCAGTTTTCCTCTCCTGAGAAGGGGAATCCTTACCTTAGCAGATCTTCTAAGGGATAAACCTCTCTCTGGGGTGTCTCTGTCTTCCCCAGCGTGGGCAGCTCAGGGGTCTTCTGGTTTTGCCAGAGATCACTGCATTCCCTGGTGGCTCAGACAGTAAAGAATCTGCCTGCAATGCAGGAGACCCAGGTCTGATCCCTGGGTCGGGAAGATCCCCTGGAGAAAGGGAGTAGCTACCCACTCTAGTATTCTTGCCTGGAGAGTCCCATGGACAGAGGAGCCTGTTCATGGGGTCGCAGAGTCAGACATGACTGAGCAACTAACATTTTCACTTTCTTTTTTTTTCCCCCCCAATGTGCCGAGGAGTTCTTCACTTGCTTTTTGAAGTCATCTAGGGTTCGCTTTCCCATGGCTCAGGTTGTAGGGCCTCCTGATGATCAGCCAGGACTTATTCACAGTTAAGGAGTATCGGCAGAAAAGAAAGGCGCACACTGCCTTCCAGAGCTGGCATTCTCATCAGCTCGTCTGAATTACTCACACTCCTCATTCTCTTTATTGTTGTAGATAATTAAGAGTTGGCTGCAGTTTGGAGTCCAAGGACCCAACACAAGAGTGTTTACATTATTGTTTATTTATTTTAAGGCTCTAGGAAAAAGTAAATGATGATGCTGTCCTTGTGGGCTTTGCTGTGGGAGTCTTGTCATCACTCTCTATTAAATGAGAGACAGGTGCTTAAGTAGGAGAAAATTGGGGTGCTTACCCTGGTTAATGCAGGCGTTGTTCTCTAGGGTGCACTTGGTCAGTCCTCCACCAATGGAGTGGTAGGAAGAGGACCAACTTTGTAATCTGTGGGGTCCAGTGCAAAATGAAACATGGGGCCCTTTTAGAGTGATAGTTATGAATTCCAAAATGGTGACATAGCAGAGCTTCAAACCAAGCAGGCTCCTTCTCAGCACAGGGCCCTGTGTGACCGTGCAGGTCACAGGACCCTGCAACCAGCCGTGGCTGGGATGCTAGCATGTGGGGCTCCTTCCCCTAGCCCCACTGCCCTTCAGGCTTGCTCCCTACGGTGCCTTCATCATGCTGATCACACGCCTGCCTCATAGCTTCATGCTTGCTGTTCTGTTCTCTAGATTTCTGCTCAGATGTCATTTAGTGGTGACACTTGGTCTGTCTTCACATTCTCCCTGCATCCTTTGCAATAAAGATATGACTCATTATGTATTTTCTTGTTTATCATTTATCAGTGATCTCACCCCAGCAAGGTGTGAGCTCCTGGAAGACTGGTGCTTGATTGGCATTGTTCCCCAACATCATCTTTAGGGCTGGTGCAGTGCTGGGCACACAGGTGTGTGTGGAGTGCACAAGTTGGGGTGCTTGGGCCAGCTGATGAAGGCAAGCCAAGAGTTAAGAGTTCAAGGAAATGGTGAAGGTTTGCCTCTGACTCTTGGCCCACTTATCACTGATCTTCTCAGGTAGAAACTCTTTCATCCTCCTGGTCTCCATCCCTCTGGGTGCCATTGGTAAGATTCAGGACCCTGACCATGAAACAGAGAAACTGCCTTGATGTGACAGAGGCCGAATTTGTCACTGATTTTTGAGAATCTGCTAAAACACACTCCTTTCCAAGGCGTGTTAAGGGCTATGGTATAGGAGGGCTCTGAAGGAGTATGAGTTAGACAAGGTCACCTGATGCTTGACTACAGGATGCTCAGAGCCCTTTGTTCGCTGATACACATTCCTTTTCACCAACTTACTAGGCCACAGGAAGCTATAATTCATCAAGCATCACAGGGCACCAGTGATCTCTGAAGTATGTTCATACCTGCTAAGTCTCTTCAGTCGTGTCCAACTCTTTGCGAAGCTATGGACTGTAGCCCGCCAGGCTCCTCTGTCCATGGGATTCTCCAGGCAGGACTGCTGAAGTGGGTTGCCATGCCCTCCTCCAGGGGATATTCCTGACCCAGGGATCAAACCCGCATCTCCTGCGGCTCCTGCATTGCAGGCGGACTCTTTACTGCTGAGCCGCTGGGGAAGCCCAGTCTATGGAGTATACATGGTTATGTATTCACCCTGGCGTGACCATGGCGGTCTGCACGTCAGGAGACCAAACCCCGTCCACCCTCAGCTCTACCTACTAGTCAGATCAAGTCAGAGCGCCGCCACCCCTCTCCTGCGTTCTTCAGTCTGTAAAAGGAAGACTTTTCTGCATTTTACTATTGAATATGTTCTGGTTGAGCCCAGAGTTCCCGTCCAGCTCCAACATTCTAGAAAAGACACTCTTGGCTTCCTCTTCTCTGATCCCTGTCAAAATTAATTCATTTATTCAACAACTGTGTGTTCAGTGCTTAACATATGCCAGGGATTCTTCTAGCCCTTCAAAAACCAGCAGTGAAACTCAACACACCAAACCTCTGCCCATTGGAGCTCGTTTTCACCGATGTCCAGGACACACAGGCTGGTGGGGAAGGGTCTGCTGTCTGCCAAGGTCTGAGTGGATCAGTTAGCATTGACAAAACCTATCATCACACTGTAAAGAAAGGAGCATTGTGACCCAAGTCTAGAGACCCAGCTTAAAGTCTAGCCCTCGCCACCATCAGGAGTGACTTGGAATCCAGAGTTTGTGCTCTCAAGTCACTCCATGCAGGTCCTGTCTTGGCTTTCCTGCTTGCTGAGACCATGAGCTCATAACTTCAGAGGGTCAGTTTGGGTTTGTTTTTGTCTTCATCTGGAGGGTGGGGTCGGAACACCTCCCCTCACCTTGGAGACGCTGCCCACGAGGCACCGAGTCCAGGGCCTGGCTCCTGCTGTTCGTGTGACCCTGCTGTTCACAGCTCCTTTCGGTCATCACACCCTCAGCATACTTAGACAAGTCAGCCTATTCGGGCCTTGCTGTCTTCTCCTATAAGATGAAGTACGTGTCTGAGCTCCACGTGAGTCTGCGTTTCAGACTCAGTTGAGTCGTGCCGGAACTCGGATGACTGTCTCTCCTGCGCACGTAGACCAGCCAGCTGGAATGTGGCTGTGTGTGACGTCTTCGTCTCTGTGTAGGTTCAGGCATACCTCGGAGATGTGGCAGTTGAGTTCCAGACCAGTGCAAGTAAGGCAAAGGTTGGAAAAAGCAAGCCCCTCAGATCTCTGGTTTCCCAGTGCACGCACAAGCTATGCTTTGCTGCTGCTGTTCAGTTGCTCAGTCCTGTCTGACTATTTGTGACCCATAGACTGCAGCGCACCAGGCTTCCCTATCCTTCACCATCTCCTGGAGCTTGCTCAAACTCATCTCCTTTGAATCAGTGATGCCGTCCAACCATGTCATCCTCTGTCATCCCCTACTCCTGCCTTCAATCTTTCCCAGCATCATGGTCTTTTCCAGTGAGTCAGCTCCACTGTAGTCTACTGAGTGTGTAATAGAATTATGTCCAAAAAACCCAATGTATGTGCCTTAATTAAAAATATTACTAAAAAATGCTAACCATCATCAGAGTTTTCACTGAGTTGCAGTAGTAACATCAGAGATCGCAGATCACCGTGACAAATTTAGTAACAATGAGAAAGTTCAAATATTGTGAGAATTACCAAAATGTGACACAGAGACATGAAGTGAGCAAATAGTCTCGGAAAAATAACACTAATAGGCTTGCTAGACACACAGTTGTCACAAGCCTTCATTTTGTTTAAAAAAAAATTAAAACAGTATCTGTGAAGTCCAATAAAACTGAATGTGTCTGTATAAATATATATGTATACATGCTGCTAAGTCACTTCAGTCATGTCCGACTGTGCAACCCCATAGACAGCAGCCCACCAGGCTCCCCCATCCCTGGGATTCTCAAGGCAAGAATGTTGGAGTGGGTTGCCATTTCCTTCTCCAGTGCATGAAAGTGAAAAGTGAAAGTGAAGTCGCTCAGTCATGTCCGACTCTTAGTGACCCCATGGACTGTGTAGCCCACCAGGCTCCTCCATCCATGGGATTTTCCAGGCAAGAGTACTGGAGTGGGGTGCCATTGCCTTCTCTAATATGTGTACATAAGTCTCCGCATATATATACCTGTGCTATGTGTGTGTATGCGTCATCATTGGTGTATGTTTGCATGCGCATACACACGCACACACACACACACACCCCTCAGTTTCCAAGTCTCCAAAGCTTTCTGCACTGCACCACAACCTTTCAGCCACCCTTCTAGCCTCTGAGACCTGCTGCTTTTGCACTTGCTGGTAGGCTCCAGGGTCAGAAAAATGAATTCCTGGCCCTTCCAACGCAAGAATTCTATCATTCCTGTTGTAATCCAGGGAGATCTCACTTCCTCTTTTGCATATGTCTTAGTATTTTTTTTTTTTTGCAAGTTGACTCTCCTTCCCTCCTTGGTCTCTACCCGTCAACCTGCTTACCACTTTCAGATTTCCTGGGGCAGAAGCATTTTCTTGCTGCTGGTCCACATCCATCTGTCATTTGTAAGATTCAGGACCCCAGCCTTGTAACAGTCTGGAATTGGAACCAAAAAGTGCTTGAATAGCTCCATGCTCAATAATACTCAGATTTCACAAGAGTTAGCCCATTTAGCACACAAAGGAGGCTCAGCCAAAATTTAGACATGGGTAGCTTTTCCTATTACCTTGAAATTAGTCTCGATTACCCTTAAATTATTGAAGATTGACCACCATGCAAAGTAGTTTCTCCTTTCATTAATCTTACTAACTGGCTGCATTTGTTACAAATCTTTTTTTCCCTAGCCAGCACATGGTTCCTTTTCTGCAGAAAGCCTTCTGTCCTGCAGTGCCTTTCTTTTACATGGCTTACTTTTATTTGAGCATTTGATTAATGGTCACAGCAGAGCACATCCTGACAGCCTGTTTCTACCTGTGTTTCACCATCAGTGGCATCTGGATGCAGTATTTGCATCGTCTGGGATCCTCGGGTACTAAGGACTTCTTTTTGCAAAAACTTTGGTCTGAGTGATGCAACACATCTGGCTCAGGCATTAAAAATGATATAAAAACTAAGTGGATATGCTTCTTTGTTATAGAATAAAGCATTTGCATCACAGAATATGTTGGAGACTAGAGAAAATCAGGAGGGAGGAGAGAGAAATCATGTATTGCCTACCTAGAGATTGCCGTTATTTGATTAGTTACTTCCAATTTCTTTTTCTGCATATTTTTAAATATAGTTGTCTTCTATGCACAGTTCTGACTCCTGCTTTGTATTTTCACATAACATTATTGATCTTCATAATCACTTTCACTGGCTGGATTATGTTCCATATAGTGATTTGTCATCATTATTACTTTTAAGACATTCTCTTATTTGGGACCAGTTAGGATGTTTCTGAATTTTTGTAGATTTAATGAAGACTTTCTTGAATTTCTTTAGCATATACCATTTGTTCTTTGAGGTTCATCGCTGAGTGTAAATGAGCAGAGTATGATTTCTGAGTCAAAGGACTTGAATTTTCCTAAGGTTCTTAATCTACAGTGTTGATTTTCTTCTTAAAAGGCATGTGCTGCTTTACAGTGCAAAAAAAAGATGTCAGAGAGAACCCTAGCAGAGGTAAAATTTAATGTTTAATGCAGTTATGCCCATGACTTTGATTTTTCTTTAAGAGGATGGTTTTGATTTAAAAAAAAAAAAAAAGTGGAGGGGAATAGTGGCTTTCAAAAAAATCATTTTAATTGTACACCCACCATCTGACAAAAAGACTGTTCCATTTCCTGGACTTCAGTTTTCCTCCCTGTAAAATGAAGAGATCAGATGAGATGTTACACCCTGGTCCCTTCCTGCATTGGGGTGGCCTTTACAGGTAGACAGTTAGACAGAAGCATCTCTTCTGGTAGAGTAGAAGGAAGAAAGCCTGGCCACTAAGTAGAAAAAATGGCATTTGGTTTCGTGGGGAAAAAGCAACTTTGACATCACTCAAATTTGTCTCAGGAAGATGGGGTAGGCAGAAAGGGCCTCGAGATAGAAACAGGATGCTGTGGAGGCAGTTAGGTGTGAGAAGACACGCTCTGCGTAAACATATTCTTCTCGTTCTCCTGAAGCATGCCATTCCTGCCATAGGGGCTGGCAAATGTCATTCTCTAGTCCAGAGTCATCCTGTCTTTATGGGATTAATCTCAGTGGTGAAACTGCTTAGTTCACCTAAATCCTTAGAATATTCGGGAACTTATGATAACAGAGCCGGAAAGGCTCTGGGGTTTATGATGCAAAGCTGATTCCTGCTTTGCTCTCTGTAGTAGCAACATGGATAACATGTAGAAAACCTCCTTAAATGCCAGGAAAATACCACCCGTCCTATCTGTGTCAAAGCCTTCAAGCCTCCTTAACAGTGTAAAGGAGACGCAAATATTACCATGTAAGGTATTTAGCTTCCAGATCTCTCCACGTAAAGGCATAAGGAGGTGAAGACACAGGTACCGCTCACACGGGCAGTACCAGCGGCATGAGGAAGAGGCAGCAATAAAAGCTGTGTGTGAAGATGCCCAAGTGCAGCTGCCACATGTGGAAACATCTGGCCGAATGGGAGCAAAATCTGGCTCCCCCAGATTGGTGTCATTAGTCATTTAATAGCCCATCAGTAGAAGAGGAAGAGAGTCGCTTTGTGTGTGATGGATGGCTTGACACTATAGCACCACCATGGCACCCTCCACCTTAAAACCTATGCATTTATGAGCCTGCCACTTTCAAAAACAGGAACTGTGTATCTGTCATCAGAAAGCCCTGGGCATATAGCAGACTTCAGAATCAAAAGCTAAGTCAGTTTCTAACTTTGCAGGTTGCAGTCTTCTTATCCACTGAAAGATGGGCGACATCACTCACCAGCAGCTTAGTCCTTAGTCAGTAGGACCCTCTGGAGCCAGTTAATGTGGGCGCACATTTTACCTCCACCTTTTATTAGCGGCATGGCTTTGGCCAAGTGACTTAACCTCTCTGGCTCAGTTTCCTCATCTGTGAAGTTCCTAACACACAGGGTTGTCTGGTGCTGAAATAAATAAGCAGATACCTGCACAGCGCTCAGAGGGAGTGTGGACCCAGCAGGCACTGTGTGCATGTTCCCGGGTATCAGCGGTCCTGCCTCACTCTTTCAGGGGGCTGCAGGGATGGAGACTCATACTCTGCTACCTCTTGGTGCGCAGCAGGCTTCATCACTGGTTGTTACAATGACCATGCATATACTCTGAGGCCAGAGATTCTCAACAGACCGCCTGGAACCTGCACCACTTGGGAACATTTGAGATGTTACTGAATCAGAGTTTCTGGAGGGTGGGGCCCAGTGGTCTGGGCTTTCATAACCCTCCCGGTGATTCTGCCACATGGGACAGTTTGAGGGCCACTGGGTTAGGCCGAACACTTCAGGTAGGTGATCCCTTTGATAAGACCAGCCCGAGGCCTGGCATACCTGCTCTTTTTCCTCACTCCCCAAGCAAATATATACCTGTGACCACACAATCAGAGCGGTAAATTGAAGCCAATTAGCAGCTAAGTAACTGCCAGCACTTGTCACCAGGGTAGTTGTTAGTAATTAGCACTAATGACTCTAGAGAGGAAAGCAGTTGTGGTTCAAAGACATCCCCACCATTTGAATTCGCTCAGAGTTTTCTTCAATATCCACCTGCCATGTTTGTCTTTTACATGCAAACACCATCTCAGTAGGATGGATGCTTCTCTTGAGGCAAGACCACATGAAGCAGCAACACATGGTGGTGTTTTTTAATGAATGCCAGGATGAGCTGATTCAGTTGGGGCGCACTCGAAAGTTGTGAATCAACCTTTGGGATGCACCCTGCATAGTAACTATAGAGATGTCAGGATATACATTGTAACTTTCTCTAGGAAGCAAAAAGTGATTTATCGGCATGACAGAAATTGATGGATGAGCTCACCGAGTGACAGTTCCTTCTGAATTTTGTGAGAATAGACCCAAAGGGAAGGAAGAGAAGCCAAGAAAAGGATAATTTTCAAATAGGAAATCAAATATGTAAACCTTGGTGTTGAGTTACCAAATGCAGGTTCTTAATCAATGCATCATTGATTTGTAATGTTGTATTAGTTTCAGGTGTACAGCAAACTGATTCCTTTATGAATATACATAGATATATATATTCTTTCTGAGTTTCTTTTTCATTATAGGTTGTTGTAGAACATTGAATATAGTTCCCTGTGCTATACAGTAGGTCCTTGCTCGTTATCTCCCCTGCTTTCCTCTTTGGTCACCGTAAGTTTGTTTTTCTATGTCTGTGGAGTTTTTTTAAAGTTCATTTGTATCTTTTTTTTTAGATTCCGCATATAAGTGATATATGGTATTTGCCTTTCCCTTTCTAACTTGCTTCACTTAATGTGATAATCTCTATTACATCTATGTTGCTTCAGACTGCATTATTTTGTAACTTTTTATGGCTGAGTAGTATTCTGTTGTGTATGTACACATCTTCTTTATCCATTCATCTATCAATGGATATTTTGATTGCTTTCATGTTGGCTATTATAAATAGTGCTGCAGTAAACATTGAGAACCCACCCCAGTGTTCTTGCCTGGAGAGTCCCAGGGACAGGGGGGCCTGGTGGGCTGCCGTCTGTGGGGTTGCACAGAGTCGGACACGCCTGAAGCGACTTAGCAGGAGCAGCAGCAAACATTGAGAAACCTATATGCAGATCAGGAAGCAACAGTTAGAACTGGACATGGAACAACAGACTGGTTCCAAATAGAAAAAGGAATACATCAAGGCTGTATATTGTCACCCTGCTTATTTAACTTCTATGCAGAGTACATCATGAGAAACACTGGACTGGAAGAAACACAAGCTGGAATCAAGATTGCCGGGAGAAATATCAATAACCTCAGATATGCAGATGACACCACCCTTGTGGCAGAAAGTGAAGAAGAACTAAAAAGCCTCATGATGAAAGTGAAAGAGGAGAGTGAAAAAGTTGGCTTAAAGCTCAACATTCAGAAAACGAAGATCATGGCATCTGGTCCCATCACTTCATGGGAAATAGATGGGGAAACAGTGTCAGACTTTACTTTGGGGGGCTCCAAAATCACTGCAGATGGTGACTGCAGCCATGAAATTAAAAGACACTTACTCCTTGGAAGGAAAGTTATGACCAACCTAGATAGCATATTGAAAAGCAGAGACATTACTTTGCCAACAAAGGTCCATCTAGTTAAGGCTATGGTTTTTCCAGTGGCCATGTATGGATGTGAGAGTTGGACTGTGAAGAAAACTGAGCACCTAAGAATTGATGCTTTTGAACTGTGGTGTTGGAGAAGACTCTTGAGAGTCCCCTGAACTGCAAGGAAATCCAACGAGTCCATTCTGAAGGAGATCAGTCCTGGGTGTTCTTTGGAAGGAATGATGCTGAAGCTGAAACTCCAGTACTTTGGCCAGCTCATGCGAAGAGTTGACTCATTGGAAAAGACTCTGATGCTGGGAGGGATTGGGGGCAGGAGGAGAAGGGGATGACAGAGGATGAGATGGCTGGAAAGCATCACCGACTCGATGGACGTGAGTCTGAGTGAACTCCGGGAGTTGGTGATGGACAGGGAGGCCTGGCGTGCTGCAATTCATGGGGTCGCAAAGAGTCAGACACAACTGAGCAACTGAACTGAAACATTGGGGTGTATGTGTCTTTTTGACTTATGGTTTTCTTCAGATATACCCCAGGAGTGGGATTGCAGGATCATATGATGGCTCCATTTTTATAAGAAGCTACAAATAGAGCTACCAAACGCAGGTTTTAGAGAATTCTTCCAAGAAATGGTGAAGGATAGGATTAACGTGATTCTCCAGTCCACTTGTCCATGAACATGGGGTGTGTTGGAACAGGGGAAGGGCTACCTTGGAACCCATGGTGCTCCTTCCAGTTGGCAGTGACTGTATGTTCCTTACCCGGGGTTGACTTTCCCAACAGTCTTCAGGAGGTTGGATTAAGTCGAGTGGCGTTGGAGTGAATGGTCTGATTTGGGCTTTGTGAAACTCTCCTGTTCAGAGCAGATGCTGTGTGCTCTACTGTGATCAAAGCTCATCACTGTGAAATTTTTTGAAATTGGCAGATGTTTAGTTGTGCAGGGTCTTGTTAATTAGAAGAAGGAGCAAGTTATCAAAGGGAAGCATGGCTGTCTCAGCTGTCTTCTTCCTTCCCTCAACCCAAAGGTATAAAATTAGGGGCATTTGTTTAAAAAAAAAAAAAACTTGGGGAGGGGGAAAATTGTGTGATTGGAAGTTTCACCTTTTTCAGGAGGTGAGAGCTACTTAAAACTGTTCGATTATTTGTAAACAGTGAGCCTGAGACAGTTCCCATGAGTATATGATTCCCATATCACATCAGTACAAAACAACCTGAGATTTCTGAACTTCTACAGATTAGAGAAAGGTGGTCCTAAACATGTGTTTACCAGCACACCATCCTTCCTGGGTGCATTCTTTTTTAAAAAAGAGAATTATGGTGGTAAAATATATATAACAGAAATCAGCATTTTAACCATTTAAGTATACAGTGGCATTAAGTATACTCACCCTACATGCAGCCATCACCCCATCCACTAATCTTCCCAAACTGAACCTCTATATCCATTTAACACTGACTTCTCATCCCTCCCGTCCCCATGCCTGGCAATTACCATTGTACTTTTCATCTGTATGAATTTGACTGCTCTAAGTACCTCCTATGAATGGAATCATTCGGTGTTTGTTCTTTCTGTGAGTAGCTCTTTTCCTAAAGCCTTCGGGGCCCATCCATGCAGTAGCCTGTGTCAGTTTCATTTCTCTGGGCGTGTACTTACGGGCCATCAGCATCCTTAGCTATATGTTCAGGGTTCCTCTCTAGGTTTCCCTTCCAGCCCCAGGCGCCCACACAGATCCTTTGTTTCAGCCATGCTGAACTCTGTGGTTCATTAGACTCACAAGCTCTCGGGTCTTTGTGCCTTTGCAAAAGCTCGTACCCATGCTCCAAGGCTCATCTTATCAACCTGCTAAGTTCCAACTCATCCTTAAGGCTTCTCTCAGGTGTCACCACGGGCTGGGTACTCACATCCCTCTATTTACGTGGCTAACACCTGTGACACTCTCATAATTGGCAATTCTCTGCCCCTCTCATAATTGTCAGTTCCTTATCTCTTCACAATGCTTCACTCCTGGTCCCTTCGGCCTGTGAGGACCCTGAAAGCAGAGACTCTTGCTCTGAGGTCTCCCAAATATCTGGCACAAAGCCCTGCAGTCTGTGCTCGTAACCTCCGTTGTTCAGATGATTCTGAGCAGCTTGCTAATCTTAGGCAAGAAAGCTGAAAAATTCACTAGAATTTTTACGAATGAAGGGGATCCACTTGGGACCAAACAGATTCTTTATCTAGCTCTATAATACTATCTCAGCTCCTTCCTGGATGGAATTATGCAAGTGGTGTCCAGCCAAGGCAAAGAAGAAGTCTTCCCCATAGGATACATCAGCAGTCATACACCCCTCATGCTGAATTCTTGCTCCAGGGGAGTCAGTTTCTGGCCCCAGGAGCTGTGTGGTTTCTATGCCTGGTCCACAGTTGTCATTTACTGCTGGGTTTAAATGGGAAAATTGTTCCAGAAGTAGCAGCTGCCTCCCTAGCCCTAAGTAAGAAGAATATCTCTTTCTCTGATTAAAACATTACATAGATTTTATGCAGCAATACTATGTTCAAGGGTTTCCCAGGTGGTACTAATGGTAAAGAACCCGCCTGCCAATGCAGGAGACACGAGAGACGTAGGTTCAATCCCTGGGTCGGAAAGATCCCTTGGAAGAGGGCATGGCAACCCACTCCAGTACTCTTGCCTGGAGAATCCTATGG
The DNA here is from genome assembly GCF_042477335.2 of Ovis canadensis. Classification (NCBI taxonomy): domain Eukaryota; kingdom Metazoa; phylum Chordata; class Mammalia; order Artiodactyla; family Bovidae; genus Ovis; species Ovis canadensis. The sequence goes on along the minus strand of NC_091247.1, from coordinate 183,360,042 downwards.
ACAGAGGAGGCTGGCAGGCTGGAGTCCTTGGGGTCACAAAGAGTCAGACACAACTGAAGCGACATAGCATGCAGGCACGCACTGTGTTCAAGGCATCTTGTGAGGCCCAGAGGTTTGCAAGGAGATGCATTGTCCCTTCAGGGAAGATGTAGCCTCAGAGGAGAGTCAGGCAGGTGTCAGGGAGAATGCATTGCAGTGAGTCTTAATACTGAGGACATTTTGTAATTGTAAAGCATAATGGATGCTGCTGCCACTCTGACCTGGACTTTCAGCTCTGACTGTGCCTTAGGGCCCCAGAGTGTCTGGGACTAGAGGCGCCCCTGGCCAGGCTGGCAGCACAGCACCATCATTACATCCAGTATAAAGTGGCCCGGGCTTTGTCGAGCAGAGGGCAGGTTGCCCTGGAGAACAGTTGTCGTCAGATCCTTCTTTTTCTTAAGCATTGATAAGTGAGGGAAGACAAGGGAAATTGATTCCAAATGACAAGAAGTGAGAGATAACACCAAAAATGACCCACTCAGCATGACAAGGAATCCTGAAAGCCTGGGATGCCTGCTTGTCTTGCCTAAATCATCATCAGCCTGTGCACACACACACAAACACACCCCAATGACGGGGAACTCACTACCTCTCGCTGCAACCCACCATACCTGCTCCAAAGAGCTCTTGACCTTTGAAAATTCTTCCTCTTGAGTCCCAGATCTCTTCTTGTAAGTTACACATGGGCTCTTGAAGTCACGTGCCTACTCGGTTTTGGCTAGAATGACAAGCAGAGACTCTTCAGGAAGACCCTATGTTCTGAGCGTTTTCAACTTTGAATATTGAGCTGTTAGAAATGGAGCAGCTTATTGTCAGTCTGGCAATCAACCCTTCAGTGCCTCCTCACCCCTGATGCCTTCAGCCACTGCCTACCTTCGGACCTGGGCTGGCCACCTGAGTTCTGTCTCCACATCCAGACTAGGACAGTAAACGCATGAGTAACGCAGCACTTGCCTGAAAAGGTGATTCACTGTACTCCCGAATTCCATTTGTTGTTTCAGTAATCACAGCATCTAGCCGTGGGATTTAATTTTGTTAACTGCTCTATTCCCTTTGAGATGCAGTTGTCTTATGGCAAATGGGATACTTAGACTTCAGGTGAAATATTTCATTTTGGAGCGGCAGCAGCCCCGTGAGTTGATTTATGCATCTTGCACAGATGTGGAAACTAAAGCTTGGGGAGAAAAAAAATTCACCTGCCCTATTTCACATGGCTTAGCGATTAGTAGAACTAGGATTCAAAATCCCATCAGACTCTAATATTTGAACTCTTTCTGTTCTTTTTTTAAGACATAGTTCAGAGGTAAAAATCCACCCGTTTATAGAGTACAGTTCAGTGGTTGTAGTGTGCTTGCAGAGTTGTGTGACCATCACCACAATCTAATTTTAGAACTTTTTCAAAAGGAAACCTGTCCCCATGAGCAATCATTCCTCATTCCTTCATCCTTTCAGCTCTAGGTAACTGCTAATCTACGTTCTCTCTCCATGGGTTTGCCTGTTCTGAACATTTTATATCAATTGATTTATACAGCACATGGCCTTTTGTGACTGGCTTCCTTGGCTTAGCATAATGTTTTCAAGATGCATTCATATTACTGCAAGGAGCAGGGTTATGTTTCTGTATGTAATATAGATGCATGAATATACTCCATTTTATTTATCCATTCATCAATTGATGGACATTTAGGTTATTTCCACTTTTTAATTTTTATGACTAGTGCTACCATGAATATTTGTGTACAGATTTTTGCACGGATGTATGTCTTCATTTGATGTATACTTAGAATTTCTGGGTCATGTAGTAGGTCCATATGTAACATTTTGAGCAACTGCCACCCCATTTTCCGTGGTGACTGCACCATCTCCTAGTCACTGTTGTTGACTGCTTTTCTGAGAGCAGGAATTGTGTCTAAGGTATTCTGGGCAAACTTTCCCCACCTCATTATTCTAGTTCAGTAACTCACCTGGTGATTTTTTTTACTCCACTGCACAAAACAGGAAACTCTCTGAAGCATACTGGATTGGGGTCTCGCCCTTGGGATACACCACTTCCATAACTCCGGGTTTATCGAGTCTCTGTCAGCAAGATGAGTTGATCTGATGAGAATGAGTGTGGTACAGGATATAAAAGCTTGGCACAGAGCCTAGCGCATAGTAGGTACTCTTTCATCCCCTTGGTATTTCTACTTGAACTCCTTCTATGCACTATCAAAGTACATAGCAGGAGCTGGAGGGGTAAGCAGTGGACAATACAGACAAAAGTCCACACCAGGCTGCTTTCTTCTCTGCCTGTCCGCACCTACCTCTTCCCAGCTCACTCCAGAAAGACTGGTGTTCCGTGTTTCTGGAGTGAAACTCCTTCCCTCCTCAGGGCCTCTGCACATGTTCCTCCCTCCTGGCGGAGCTGCCTTCCCCGTGTCAGCTCAGTTCCTCCTGCTTTACCTCTACATAAACAGCATGTGTTTCCCTCTGTAGCACTTACCTTGGCTGTCACTTTACGTTCACCTGTGTTTGCGTGATTCTCTGATTAATGTCCGTGCCCCCATTAGACTGTGAGCCCCAGGAGTACAGAGCCTGGGCTGCCATTGTTCACCAATGTATCCCCAGCTCCTGACACACCGTAGTAAATGCTCAACTAACGTCTAATGAGGGGACGAATACCCATTCCTCTCCCTGTCTTTACAAACTGTCCAGCGTGCCTTGGATTAAGCTGGAAGGCAGCAGCATCCACATCATGCCTGAGTGAGTGAACAAGCGCCTTGTTGTGCAAGCTGCCTGCCATCCCATCTGGACCACTGTGTTTATTTAGAACATGAGATGATGGACAGCCAGGTGTTCAGCAAGGCTGAGATTAAGGAAGACTTGGAGCACTTCCTACCAGATCCAGGAAAGGACCCCAGAGCACATGAGACCAGAACTGAGGGCTGCCAGAAGGCAATTTCAGGGCAGCCAGCCCATCTCCTACCCCACAATAAAGTTCATTAATCGTCCCTCTGATCCATTGTCCTCCCACCCCGTGACCACTGCCAGCTCCCGACCACCACAGGTGCGTGCATCCAGATCCATGCGCGCCTGGAGCTGGGCTCTTTTTGCAGCAGAAACCCAGGGCCGACCTCCCACGCTGTCTCCAAGGCAGCATGTTCTGTCTCCTGCTCCTCTTCGGAGGATCAGTGCCTCTCCCCAGCCCCTCTGCTGCTCCCTGCCTTTGAAGTATAAGTAATAAACTTTTACAGATAGTGACAAGAAAAGCCTCATTAGCTTCATCCCTGACTTGGAGAGTGGCTCTAATCCACTCGCCTTCTCAGTCCAACTCTTTAATGTATCATTTCCAATCCCGTACTTCTCACATTCAGCCCAGCAGCTCCTTTGAAGTGTCTCAGCACCTCCCCCCACCCTCCTGCACCGCACCGTCACTCTCTTGCTTCCTCTTTATGTTCCAAGCCTGTCCGTGGAGGGTCCTGGGCTGGGCCTCCCATGGGACCTCCAGAAGCTTGCATCCTTTCACTGGTCCGGAGATGGAGGTCTGCCCCTCTCCACTGCACTCACATCTGAGCTGAGGGCACGCGATCCTCCTCCCGTCCTTCTGGGGATGGCAACTCTTCCTGTAACTGCTCAGTGAATCTCCATTAGGTCATTTGCTTGGACTGGCCTCTGTGTTAGCAAGTACTAAAGTCATAACAATGATAATAGTAGTAATGCCAGCAGTAATAATAAGACATTCCATTTATTGATAAAGCTGATCATTAGACTAACGGCTTCATACATATTGCATTATTTAATCTCCCAACAATCATTGAAAGAAAAGTCCTTTTTTTTTTTTTTTAGCACCACTTATGGATGAGGACACACAGATTTAGGGAGGTTAAGTAGTCAGCAGAGAGAGGCTCTGCACTTAGAATCGGACAGAATGGTGCAAGGACATACACTAACCACCTTATAAACCAGGAAGTGATGGGACATGTTTTTCTTTAAGAAAAATGCAGTAGAATTTGTATATCTGAATAGTCTCCCTTGGGAGATTCGGCACTTTAAATAATACTTTCCCTTGCGTTAACTGTCAACATCATGGTTTTCAAATGGTGTTTGTTCCTATAATTGGACAGGTGAGATTAGGGATTTGGGGGAGATTGAGATGAAGTAAGTACCTTGCTAATTCTTTCACTGCCTAAAGATGTTCCAAAGCTTAAATGTAATGGTCTTATTTTTTTTTTAATTGGAATGTAGTTGCTTTACAATGTTGTGTTACTTTCTGCTGTGCAGTGAAGTGAATCAACTATATGTACACGTATACCCCCCCCCTTGGATGCCCCTCCCACCCCCACCCCCACCCCACCATCTAGGTCATCACAGAACACTGAACTGGACTCTCTGTGCTGTGCAGCAGGTTCCCACTAGCTGTCTGTCTGATGCGTGGCAGCGTGTATGGCAGTTCTGATCTCCGTTTGTCCCACCCACCCCTTCCCCAACTCGTATCCACACGAGCATTCTCTACATCTGCACCTGTATTCTTGCCCTGCAGATAGGTTCGTCTGTACCATTTTTCTAGACTCGACACATATGCTTTAATGTACGATATTTTTCTCTTTCTGACTTCACTTTGTATGGCAGACTCTAAGTCCATCCATGTCTCTATAAATGACCCAGTAGCATTCCTTTTTATGGCTGAGTAATATTCCATTACAATAAGCCTGGCATGCTGCAGTTCATGGAGTCTCAAAGAGTCGAACATGACTTAGTGACTGAACAATATTTCATTGTGGATATATATATATACCTCAGTTGATGGGGATGTAAATTGATATAGCCACTATGAAGAACAGTATGGAGATTCCTTAAAAAACTAAAAACAGAACTAACATATGATCCAGCCATCCCACTACTGGGCATATACCCTGAAAAAACTATAATTGAAAAAGACACATGCACCCCAGTGGTCATTGCAGCACTATTTACAATGGCCAGGACGTGAAAGCCACCAAAATATCCATTAACAGATGTGATGGTCTTTTGAGAGAATCCTCTCCCGCTAAGCACCAGGAATTCCAAAGTGAATTAAACCCATTTTCTACTCTGAGAAGCTTACACAAAGAAGAAAAGAGAAACATATAGGCAGAGCTACATATTATCTCATGTTTACATGTGTGCATATGTGTCTTAATGTGTACATAATCTATTTATTATATAAAATTTTTGACTCTGCATTCACATATCTAATAATTATTGTAAGGCCTGATGACATAAGGTGCTATGGAAACAGGGTATTAGGAAAAAGTCAGAAGTAACTAATAGTATATTACATTGATGCTCATGCCTCCACTAGAAGTGTTGCTCTTACTTATTCAATAGTTTCTGGACACTTTGTATGTTTTATCACATTGAGAAAGTGACATAAATATAGCCCTGTGCTTCTGGCAATAATCTTCCATGAATCATCTCCACTAAAGTACAGGACTCTTTTTAAAGCTGTGCAGAATAATTACTATAGCAGGCACTTACAGAGCCCTCTTGGCCAGTCACCATGAGGCAGGCATTTTATCATGGTCCTTAGTGTCTACTGAGTATACTGAAGCATAGACTGTTTATTTCACTTAATTAAGAAAAGAGCAAAAATAGGGTCTGAATGTGACAGTCTGGATCTTGAGCCTAGGATTTGGGTCCTTCTCCAGGTATCTCAGAATACTACAGAAAGAGCCCAGTTTTCATTGATAGAAGCAAAAAACAAAAATCAAGAAATATAAAAAGAAAACATAAAAACAATGAAAAGAAACAAAGTTGAATGTATTACTTCCTCTTCCTGTTAGGGAACACACACCAATGGGGAAAAATTACTGAATAGATGGCAGAGAGAAAAGTTGAGAGTTTTTAAGTGCAAAAAGGGGAAGGTCAGATAGGAGATGGAGTCTGAAGACTGTGTTCTGCATAGGAAAAAATAAATTCATATGTACAAAGTTGTTCATTGACTAGAAAAGATGAGAAAACATCGCATTAGACCAAGTTAGAGCTTGCCATGATGCCGGTCTATTGAAATACAAACTTCAGTTTTGATCTCCCCTAGGCAGGTACTGTGAGGGCATGAATCTTTTCCTGCTAAATTCCAGGAGCTGCATGAAGTGAACAATACAGGCACTGGGCTTGTAGATTTCTAGCTGGGGGAAACAGACCGTAAAGACGGGGGGTTATCTCAGATGGGAGTCAGTGCTGTGAGAAGTGCAAGAAGGAGCAACATGATAGATTGAGGGGTGGGAGCTGGAGGCTGTAGTAGGCTACTGTTTAAAGTCACAAAACTTGAGGGACTTCCCTGGCGGTTCAGTGGTTAAGACTCCAGTCTTCCAAGACAGGGGGCTTGGGTCCCATCCCTGGTTGGGGAACTAGGATCCCACATGCCATGCAACACTGCCAAGAAGTTTAAAAAATTAGGTCACAAAAGATGAGAAGGTTCAGCCGAGAGAAGATCCCATCACTTGCCGGAGGAGGAGTGTTCTAAGCAGACAAGAGCATGTGCAGAAGCAGGAGCGAGTTAGTGATGTTTGATGAAGAGAAAGGAAACCAGGGTCACTGAAGGGAAGCAAAGGGAGGAGCAGGAGCCAGAGACTAGTTCCTGAAGGACTTCCTGATGAACTGCAGGCAGGAGGCAGAGAGAAGAGAGGAAGTCCGTAACTCTTCCTGGACTTGGGGCTCGGATGGCATCTGTGAATGGAGTTTGGCTCCCCCTCTGAACCCCAGGATGCAGCCCTCTGCCTGAAGGCAGCGCAAGGAGAGGACAGAGACCCAGGACAGTTTCCTGCCTTCTCATGGGCCTGCTGTGTGGTCCTGGAGAAGTCGATGAGCTCTCTTGGCTGTGATTCTGCAGGACCTGCAGGGGTTTTCTAAGAGCAGTGGCAGATTAAAAAGGAGAATCCAGTTCCTGGTCTTCGCCACAGAAGTGATATTCATTAACCTAGTGCCTTGAAGCCACTTCTTTAATCTCACATTTCTCATCTGCAAAATGAGTATTATATTAGTTGAGCTACCTACCTGCAAGGGGAGTTGTGATTCTCCACTGGAAAAACTAGTGGGAAAGCAGTTTGAGACAGTTGAAAAGATACAAATTCACAAGGCATTAATGTTATTGATCTAATCAATTCAAAGTATAAATGGCAACACAGTGTCTAATATTTTGACACAGTTATTGTCATCATCAGCTACCACTTACTGAACGCTCACTACCTGGTAGGCACTGTGCTGAACACTTTCATGGGCAGTAATCTGTGTTGGATTTTAGCAGCAGCTCGGCCATTCCCATCATTTATACAACCCATCAGGTAGCACTTACCTAGGGAAGCTCATCTCCATCGCTTTTTACAAGAGCTCCAAGAGACAAGCATTGCTATCTGCATTTTACAGGTGGGGGGAACAAAGATGTTGGTTAGATTCAGTGCTCAGAAGCTTGCAGCCCGTAAGTGGAAAAATTCCAGATCTACACCCAGGGCTGTTTGTCTCCATAGTTGATCATCTGACCACAATGTACTGCCTCCTCTCGGCAAAGTCCTCTATAGCTGTAAGCATTGCTGATATCTACAAATTACCTAATACTCAGACTCAGCTCTTTGGCTGAAGAGATTCAAAAGCAAATGTCTCTTGGGCATTTACCCTTGTACCATGTTAAACTTAGGATGGGCATCGCCATGCTTGAAGTAACACCTTTGAGATGAGGACCTGTAGAAGGGATTGAATGACTGCTGTGCACTTTGCAAAAAGAAAGCGCCTCATGAGTGCTACTGTCACAAGACAGGATCCAACAGATACGTTAGCAGAGCTTCACAACTGTGTCAAGAGAGTGGATGCTGATGTATACTAGGTTTGTGTGATGCATATGTGGACCAAGGAGATAAGCTGCCTGGGACCACTGGGTGAAATGAAGGCTCTTGAGTCCAGTCACACAGCTGTGAATCCCAGTCCCGGGATGTCCTAGTTTGGGTTGGGTCCTCTCCTGGGGCAGTGGCTCAACCACTGTGTCCTCAGTTCTCTCAACTGCAAAATGTGTATGACTGTGCTGCCCACCTCACAGGGCTGTTGAGGATGGCTAATTGGGCAGAACTCATGTCAAGCCCTTTGGCCAATGGACTGGACCAGCACTCAGAGTCAATCTGTCATTTCCATTAGACTGAGCAATTGTATTACTTCCACAAAAGGTGCTTATAGATGTGAGCATGTCAAAACAAAACAACAACAACAACAACAAAAAAAAAAACACACCATGCTTGCAGGGACATCCACTTGGACAGAGATGAATTTTCCCAAGAAGGTAGCAGAGATATGTTCTTTCTCAGTTTGAGAGAGTACACACATTTTACTTGCCTGAGCACTACTACCCTCCTCAACACCCCAGCCATTAAACATAACTTTGATGGGGTATGCTGCTGTTTCCTATTTGGCCTTGGAAATGAAATGTTAGCAGGCAGGATGGTATAATACATCCCCTTCAAGACAGACTGGTCATCATCCCACATTGCCCTTCCAAGGGAACTCGCTATTATGGCAGATACTGTTCTAAACCCCAAGACAAGGTCAAGAGGCCCATCCATACAGTTGTCGTTGTTGTTCAGCCACTCAGTCGTGTCTGACTCTTTGCGACCCCATGGACTGCAGCACCCCGGGCTTCCCTGTCTTCCTTACTGTCTCCTGGAGTTTGCTTAAACTCATGTCTGTTGAGTCGGTGATGCCCTCCAGCCATCTCATCCTCTGTGACCCCCTTGTCCTCCTGACTCATTTGGGCATATATCCATTCCCAAGGACTCTTAGGGATTATGTTAGTGATAGGACGTGCAGAGCTCTGGGAGCGCACGATCTGTGCCTTTGGACAGATCAGCCTGAGTCTGTACTTGCTTCCCACTTGCTGTGCAACCAGAGTGTTGCTCAGAGCTTCAGTTTCCTCTGCTGTAGAATTAAGATAATATTGCTTTCCACTTGGGTGAATTGGGGGCAGCATCAGGAGAGATGACCCGCATCCAGATAGAGCACAGTGCCCAGCAGGTGGCTGACACCCAGTTCCTCACCCACCCTCCTTCAGCTTCGCTTTGGCCTTGGGGAATCAAGGTGGGCTCTGTTGCTGGCCTTACAGTCTGCAGCCCGAACTGCTAGCCCTCTGTGCCTCCCCACTACAGAAGCTTCATCTGGAGTCCAAAGCATCTCAGTGCCTTTCTCACATCTCCCTTGGTGACAGATTGTCTCCTCTGTACCTGCCGGTGGACAACCAGTCTCCATCAGTCTCACTGTTACCTATTCATCTGCTTGCTTTTCTTCTTTTCTCTCATCACCCCGTTAGTACTTCAGCACTTTCCTGGCACCCACTCTGTGCAGATAGAACACAGCAACTTTTGCATCTTTCTGGTTCTCTAATATTTGGTGAAACTCTTGTCATCTGTCTAGTCCCACAGCCCCCTCAGTGGGTTGGTCCCCATCTCAACAAAAACTTTGCTTTACGGCTGCCTCTGGAATGCTTTTTACCCCTGACCGTGTCTGCATTTTATAGTAGTCCAGCTACATCTTGAATTCCTCTTCTTTTCTGTGTCAGTTGGACAGTTTTGCTTAGTTTCAGCTACACAGGCAGCAATAGTTGAAAAGACAGATGGATCCATGCTATCTGAAAGCTTTTCAAACCTACCCAGTGCTGGGCACAGAAATGGAGTTGTAAAGCCAGTGATAGAGTTCCAGCTTCAGATTAAGTGGCTTATTGTCTAGGCAGAGCCTTCTGTGACTTCTTCATCATAAACAAAGAGCTATAAGCTCAGGGGAAATGCAGCCAACCAACACTTTAATTAAAAGGAAGTTTTGAGAAGATTCTTTCATCTTCAGAATTTCCTCTCACCTTGAAATGAGTGCCTGGCATTGTCTTTTAAATTACTGAGTCCTGACTGGTTGGGATGCACAGTGGAGAACATGCATTCATCTTCTTAACTACTTTTATCAGCAGTTCTGTCTGACCTGCCTCTGATGCAGGTCTAGTGACCTCAGTCTCTTCCTAGCTCTGTATAATGACATAGTTCCTGCTTGAGCTTAATTAATAATTCTTGAGCTGTGTCTTACATAACCACATCAAGTAGATGGCCAGCTATTCAGCGAGAATGTTTTTGTGTCCTCAAGCTTTCAGAAGTCCCTGAGCCTGGAAGCAGACACAAAACAGCCATGGCACTAATAACAATCCAACCTGTGTGCTGGCCCTGCTATGTGAAGATATGAGCATCCTCTTAGCTGCCTTAAAAGCCAGTGTTGGGTCTTCCCTAGACGTTTAGTGGCTAAGATTCTGCCATCCCAATGCAGGGTGCTTGGGTTCAATCCCTGGTTGGGGAACTAGATCTCACATGCTACAACTAAGACCCAGTTCAGCCAAAATAAAAACAAACAAAAAGCCAGTGTGGTCCCCACTTTACAAGAACATTCTGAGACCCAGAGACATATCTGCCCAAGCTGGTCTCACATACTTAAGTGGGACAGGTGGGTGCCACACTCAGTTTTGTCTGGGTGGGCTGCTGAGGTTGTTTCTGGTTTCTAAAGAATGATCTCTAGGTGACATAAAAGGAGAAATAGGGGGCTAAGAGGGAAGAATCCCCAGGGAGTTGGCAGCAGTGGTAGGAGGAGGCAAACAGCAGAGGTTTATGAAGCGAGGGCTGCTCTGCAGCTCAGGCTCGGGAGCAAAGGGCCACAAGAGTCAGCACTGTAGGCTTTGAAGACAGAGTCTCTCCACCATGTCTGAGTATGAAGAGTGTTGGGAGTGACATAGGTCACCTCTAACTCAGCTCATCTTTGAAGACATTGCACCATCTCGTTAGTGAGCAGACAAGCTGTACAGAATTCCCAGAAACTGTAGCACCCACTGCGGGGCTACTCTGGTCAGAGACTAAAATCAGAAATGTATTAATAGTATACTAGGTAACAGAACATGTTATTATAGTGGACCTCCAAAAATGATATAGATTAATAATAATCTAAATTGCTCATAAGTCCTGAGCAGCTTCTACATTCTGGTACTGTTGTAGACGCTTTCCATCTATTATTTCATTTAAATGGCACATGAGTTCTTTTTTGATGAGTGCAGTAAAAAGAAAGGCAGTCTTTCAAGCAGGGACAAAATGTCAGGGGTTCCTCTTTTATTCCCTACAATAAGGAAGCTGGGCAGGCTTTGCGGTGGGTGTTCCATGAAAGTTTCTAGAGTGAATAAGTGAGATGAATAAGACACAGTCCTTGTCCTCCAGGAGTTTAAACCCAGCAGAACTAACATAAGCCTAAACACAAAAGTATAATGTAATATCACATGATACTATGTAAATCAGGGTATTTGCAATGTATGGGGAGGACCCAGTTGAGACAGGATCTGAAAAGCTCCAAGGAAGCACCATTGCAGTCAGGGCTTGAAGGAGCAGGTAGCCCCATGTGCACCATGGAGAAAGCGCATTCCAGCAACTGTAAGCCATGCACGTATGTAATCTGCACGTGCAGGTGTAGTGACCTTCTCTATGGGTGGGGACACCATCTACGCCAGCCCCATCTGTGTGCTCCCATCTTTCTTCACCTGCTTTATCCACCTTACCTTTGTCTGAGCTTTTACAGTATCATCTTATTTACTGTCTCTCTCTGCCACTAGAACATAAGCTCCCTCAGTTCAGTTCAATTCAGTCGCTCAGTCGCATCTGACTCTTTGCCACCCCATGGACTGCAGCACACCAGTCTTCACTGTCCATCACCAACTCCCAGAGTTTACTCAAACTCATGTCCATTGAGTCAGTGATGCCATCCAACCATCTCATCCTCTGTTGTCCCCTTCTCCTCCTGCCTTCAATCTTTCCCAGCATCAGGGTCTGTTTTTATGAGTCAGTTCTTCGCATCAGGTGACCAATGTATTGGAGCTTCAGCTTCAGCATCAGTCCTTCCTATGAATATTCAGGACTGATTTCCTTTAGGATTGGTAGGCTCCCTCTGGGCAGAGATTTTGTCTTTTCTGTTTATTGGTCTAATCCCAGCACACATAGCATCTTTCAGCACATACTAAGAGTTCAGCAAAATCTCATTGAGTGAATGAATGAACAAATACAGTTTCAAAGGCTGTAAGAGAATAATGTAATGTCTAAATATAAAAAACTGCCCCCCACCACCCATCTTTTGGCCTCTGTAGCACCATCACTATTTGGCATCCTATCAATATGTATCTTAAACATGTTTGTTTCTCTGTTGTCCATCTTCTCCTGTTACAGTGGAAGCTCCATGAGTGCCGGGATCTAATCTTGTTTTCTGTTGTTTCCACTACTACATCTCTAGTGCCTAGAGTATCTGGCACATAGCAGTGCTGGATTAATATTTGTGGGAGGAATGAGTGACTGAATGAGGCAGCCGCTGGAGGGTTGGATGGAGAAGAGGCTGTGAAGGCGAGGGCGGGGTGAAGGAGTGATGGTGAGAGATTTGACAAACTGCATAGTCCCTTTGTGAAGGGGATCCTGCCACAGCCCAAGGGTTTCTAATGGGTACTCTGGGAAGTGGAGTGCTTTAAGGGAATTCTGAAGCTGGGTTATGTGATCACATTTGCATTTTACAAGGAGCATTGGGTGTGACCTGAGAGAGGCTAGGAGCACTAGTGTATGGTAGGTTAAACTAGGCTTACCGCTCCTTATATTTGGAAAGTGGCCCCTTAGGGACAGATTGTCAGAATTAACATGGTCAGGGCAAATGGTAGGAGTGGATTCTGTATGACTTTTTAAAAAATGTCTTGCTAATTAGTAAAAGATCTGAAAACACGATACCTTTGAACAATGCTGAACTGTTGGTAGCCATAGCTATTAGAGCTGCCTTATAGAACCATTGTTCTACGTGCTCTGCTGCTGATGCTAAGTCGCTTCAGTCGTGTCTGACTCTGTGCGACCCCATAGACAGCAGCCCACCAGGCTCCTCCATCCCTGGGATTTTCCAGGCAAGAGCACTGGAGTGGGTTGCCATTGCCTTCTCTGACGTGCTCAGTCGTGTCCGACTCTTTGCGACCCCATGGACTGTAGCCCACCAGGCTCGTCTATCCGTGGGTTTTCCAGGCAAGAGTACTGGGAGTGGGTTGCCATTTCCTCTTCCAGGGGATCTTCCTGACCCAGGAGGAGATGAACCTGTGTCTCCTGCATTGGCAGGCGGATTCTTTACTGTGTGTGTGTGGGGGGGGGGGGGGGAGGAGGGGGGGGAGGAGGGGGAGGAGGGGGGGGAGGAGGGCAGTGGGGCGGGGGTGGGTAGTGGTAAAGAAAAGCCCTGTAAAGCCATTAAATATCCTGAAAGCACTTTTTCAGGACAGTCCACCAGTGAGAAAACTGTTGGTCCCCACAAATGTTTGAAACCATGTAGAAATTGCATGAGCCTCAGTGGAATTGACCCTCAGGCCCTCCTGTTGACTTTTCTATTTCTCCTGTCATAACTGATTTTCCATCTCCCAAGTCTATCCAACAGAACATTCTGCAATGATGGAAATGATTTATATCTGCACTGTTCAATAAGGTAGTTGCTAACCACATTGGTCATTAAGCATTTGAGATGTGGCAGTTGTAACTAGGAGAGTTAAATTTTAATTTGATCTAATTTTAATTAATGTGAAATTGAGTAGCTACATGTGGCTGGTGGCTATCACTGTAGACGTTTGGATCAACTCTGTCTGAGATTTCACCAAATTTTGTGTGCACCATTGATTTAATCCTGGAACTACCTTGGTTGCTCCAGGAAAACATTCTTCCTGGCAAACAGAAAAGGCAAATCCTTCACCACGGCTAGCATGAGTTTGAACAACTGAGATTAAATGAGATTCTGTTTGTGAAAATGCTTCACATGCTGCCTGACTCACTGTAAATGCTCAATAAAGGCAGCATTTACTTAATCCTCACAGTAACCCTGAGGCGAGAGCTCTTCATCTCCGTTTTACAAATAGGGAAACTGAAACACATTTTTTTATTAGAGTATAGTCACGTATGGATGTGAGAGTTGGACTATAAAGAAAGCTGAACACCAAAGAATTGATGCTTTTGAACTGTGGTGTTGGAGAAGACTCTTGAGAGTCCCTTGGACTGCAAGGAGATCCAACCAGTCCATCCTAACGGAAATCAGCCCTGAATATTCATTGGAAGGGCTAATGCTGAAGCTGAAACTCCCAATACTTTGGCCACCTGATGCGAAGAACTGACTCATTTGAAAAAACCCTGGTGCTGGGAAAGATTGAAGGTGGGAGAAGGGGATAACAGAGAATGAGATGGTTGGATAGCATCACCAACTCAATGGATGTGAGTCTGAGTGAATTCTGGGAGTTGGTGATGGACAGGGTGGCCTGGCGTGCTGCAGTCTGTGGGGCTGCAAAGTCAGACATGACCGAGCGGCTGGACTGAACTGATAGTTGTTTTACTGTGTTGTGTTAGTTTCTACTGTATAGTGAAGTGAATTAGCTATGTGTGCCTAGAGCTCCTCTCTCTTGGGTGTCCTTCCCATTTAGGTCACACAGGGCATTGAGTAGAGCTCCCCGTGCCAGACAGTGGTTTCTCATTAGTTATCCATTTTATACATAGTATCGCTGGTGTGTATATGTCAATCCCAGTTTCCCAATTCATCTCATCCCGTGGTGTCCAGACGTTTGTTCTCTACATCTGTCTCTGTTTGTGCTTTGCAAATAAGATCATCTGTACCATTTTTTTCAAATTCCACAAATATGTGTTAATAGATGATATTTGTTCTTCTCTTTCTGACATACTTCAGTCTGTAAGACAGGCTCCAGGTCCATCCACGTCTCTGTTTTAAATCAGCACCCGAGATGGTCCTGCAGCCAGTGAGTAGCAGAAGAGAAATTCCTTACCCAAGTCTGTCTGTGCTTTCCTGAATAGCAGGCCAAAAAGCAAACTTGTTTTCCAGATTTCAGTGCATTTTATCACCTTCCTCTGCTAAATGAGGGCAGTGACCTCTGCACAGCACCAGTACATACGCTGTGTCTTTTGCAACTCATTGGCCCATCTCCTTTATTCAGTCCATATGCTGACTCTGAGAGATGGATGGATAGGTGCGTCCTCTGATTACCCAGCTAGGTAAGGCCTTTAAAAACCAAAGTGCTTTCCAAAGGTCCTGACTCTGGTAAGTCACAAGCCAGAGAAGCTGCCAGGGGGTATGTACTGGGGACAAGGACTTGGAAGGAAAAAGGAAGAACATAGGCTGCCATAGAGAAACCCCCAGACTGATGTAAGTCGGAGCAGGAGGTCTCCATCTGGAGGACGGTCTCCATCTCCACGTGGGAGCAGGGTCCAGGGATTCAGCAGACCTGCAATGAGGACAGGAGACTGCTTTCTAACTCCTGGCTCTGGTGAATGGCATCTTTTTCTCCAAGTTTGAATGGCATTCTTTATCCCCCTTGCCTGGATCAGTGACTTGTTGATAGGAGATGTTCAATAACCACTTGGTGAGTGGATGAACAGGTGAACAAATAAATCACTTGATGAGTATAAATTTGCTGTTGTCCTGAAGCACTCTTCCTTAAAAAAAAAAAAAAAAATGGTATTTGCTCTTGCAAGCTTACAGCAATCCAGAAAGACTGGAGAATAAACTTGGACTGCAATCACTCATCTGGAGAGAATGTGAGAAGGAATATTTCTGTCGGCAATTCAGATCTAGCCTTTTGATAAAAGTCACAGAATCACAATAAGATAGTTATATAATGCAGTAAACAGATTCGATAGAAATCTGGATATATTCTCCTAAATAAGTTATGGGAGATTTAGCAGCAGCTTTCGGGGGATCCCGCAACCCTTCCTAGTTTCCTGCTCCCCCTCTGAGGGGTGGAGACGGCGGCGCCAGGTTCAGATTGGCACCTGTTTGGGTAATCCCCGTGGGATTAGTGCAGTGTGACAATTGCATAGGGAGGATTTCAATAAGATTTGGATGGATTGTGTGAAAATTAGCTCCCCTGCCTTTTGGGGCCTCTTCTCCTTTTCTCTGAAGTTAGCATTTAATCTGGTGGTTGGAGTTTCTTGGTCTTTCTCAGCTGCCTCTCCGTCTCTTCTGTTTAGTCCTGCTCAGTCAAGGTGTCTTGGGTGCCCTCCATGCTTCTGTTTGAGAATCTCACACTGGTTAGCCAGTAGGTGAATTCATGAGATGGGCTTCCCTGTTGGCTCAGCAGTAAAGAATCCACCTGCAGTGCAGGAGACACGGGTTTGATCCGTGGGTCAGGAAGATCCCCTGGAGAAGGAAATGGCAACCCACTGCTGTAAACTTGCTTGGGAAATCCCATGGACAGAGGAGCCTGGTGGGCTCTAGTCCACGGGATTGCAAAAGAATCAGACATGACTTAGTGACTAAACAACAACAAATTAGTGAGATAAGCGAAATGAAATCACTTAGAGAACTGTCCATTGCTGTGCCAGTGGAAGAAGGTGGACTGCATGGAGAGGTCGTGGTTAGATACACACCCTGCTTTCTCTGGGTTCATGTTCTCCACAGAGTCTGTATAGTATTGAGGAGCAAGGCAATGGAAGAGCCTGTAGGCATTAGGCCCTCTCATTTGCGTTAGCCAGGAGACTGGGTCTCAGGGTGGACAAGCTACGTGCTCAAACTCAACCCAGAAATTAGCAACGGAGCCCACACTGGCCAAGGGTTTCCTGTTCTCCTCCTGTCTCTCCCTCCCTCCCCTCTGCTGGCAGAAGTGCCAAGGAGCAGGAAACCTGCAAAGGCCATCATCTGTTCCTAACAGCTCTTGACTGTTGGCAAAGAGAAGCATTCACTGTTCTCTGGATAATCTGGGCTTATTCTTCAGCATCCTTTGCCCTGGAGCACTGGGGATATGGCCACAAACAAACAAAATCCGTGTCCTCATGGAGCTCATAGTCTCCCTTGGGAAAATGTGTCAATATCTACGTACTAGATGGTATTATCTGCCTTGACGTAAAGCAAGCCAGAGTTAGGGGGACTGGGAACTCCAGGGCTCCCGGAAAGGGGGTCTCTGTGGTAAATGGCAGGTGTGGGTCAGCAAGGTCTTGCCGATAATGTGACACTTAGACTAACTGCTGAATTTGGACAGTGGTCTAACGTAACTTATTGACAGAGACGTGTTAGTACACCTGCTGCTGCTGCTGCTAAGTCACTTCAGTCGTGTCCGCCTTTGTGCGACCGCATAGACGGCAGCCCACCAAGCACCCCTGTCCCTGGGTGTTTCAGTATTTGTTTACATAAAAAGTTGTTGGCTGCAGACATTAGTTTCTTTAAAAAACACTCCCCCGCCCCAGTCAGTAACGTGTTAAAACCCAAATTCAAAGTAAGAATTTGGTAGAAAGTAGTTCAAGATTTTTTTTAAAGCAAAATTG
This sequence comes from Ovis canadensis, assembly GCF_042477335.2. NCBI lineage: Eukaryota > Metazoa > Chordata > Mammalia > Artiodactyla > Bovidae > Ovis > Ovis canadensis. The sequence continues at coordinate 183,342,676 of NC_091247.1, read as the reverse complement.
ATAAAGTCATTGAACATCCACCAAAATGTTCACAGTGCCAATCTCTGATTCATGGGACTATAATTATTTTGATTTTGTGGGGGGTTTTTTGTGCCACATAGTATGTGGGATCTTAGTTCCCTGACCAGGGATCAAACCCATGCCCCTTGCATTGGAAGTGTGGAGTCTCAACCACTGGATGGCCAAGGAATTCCCTGTTTTGTCTTTTTTTATCCCTACTTTCTGAATTTTCTATAAGAAATGCATATTCCTTAAGTAATTTTAAAAGCAAACAACAACAACAAAAAAAAACCAAAGACTCATTGATTACACTGGATGCGGGGATTTCACCGTAGTGTAGTGGCAGCAAGCCAGTGTGGGAGGGAGTGAGAGGTGTGGGGGGAAAGAGATCAAACTCAAGTACCAGATGAGGGCAGGGCTTCAGTTCTGGCTCAGCATCTATTGGCAGGTTTAACTAAAAGAACTTGGGAGAAGGAAAGAAACAGCAACCATTATGACTGACCCTTAAAGTCAGCAGGAGAATACCTCCTCAGCCTCTCCAGTATCTGTGTTTCTCCAGTTTGAAGCTCCTCCAGAGCCTTCCTGCATGCCTGTCCCTCCTCAATTTAAGACATGAGAGTCCTCAAGCTCGTCAGCATTGCTCCCACCTTTAGATGCAGAAACTCCAAGAAGATGGGAAAGAGGAATTTATCATCCTTTAACATTTGTTTTCCAGAAGCATTATTCCCTTTCCAAGTATGATTCATAATAAGATTTACTAAGTTCTGTTCCTGCATTTAAATCATGATGACACTGAGTTCTGGTTTGGAGGGGAGACTCTTAAATAGTCATTAAGTTGAAACTCTTCAAGGTTAGAGACTGTGGCTCATTTTTCTTTGTATCACCCGTAGCACCTAGCCCCATAAATATTTATTAATTTTATCTGAAAAGAGTGAGAAAGTGAAAGGAGCCGAGAAAATGTAGCTAACTAGTTTTTTTAAACATAGGGACACCAGAATCTCCCCCAAGTTTAATGTTATCCCAGTTTCTTTGTTTATTTAGTGAAGAGTGGTGATCTTCAGGAGCATCTTTGGAGAGAGAAATGTCTATGTAGGGAGGAGGCGGTGGTCATCAGCCTAGATCACTGCCTTCCACTCCGTACAGTCAACTGTCTTCTCAGATGTGCTTGAGGACTAACAGAAAATCTAAAAACTTCACAGCTATCTTGGCCTGGGTCTCACCTTCCCAAACCACCGTGATGACTACACCCATCACGAGGAGACGCCCAGCAGCAGACTGAAATTCACAAGGAATGGGAAGTACCTGCTAACAGGTACAGCTCTCCTGCCCATCCAAGTGTGTTACCCCTTTGAGATCTCCAGCCCTCTGGTGTGTTATCCCTGTTTCTGAAGAGGATTCTAAAAGCCAGGGGCCCACTGCCCTGCCTCCATCAGTTTAACTGACTGAAGATAATTTAATTGTTCCTTAACAAGGCAGGATCCACAGTGCCTCTGGTTATAATTAAGAGCATCAGCGATCGTCATAAGCATCTATTATCCTGGTGCAGTCTCCTCCTCTTTAGTTCCCTGTAGTTACTCCTCTGCCCACCCTCACTTACCTCCCTCTGAGTTTAAGTGCCCTGAGCTTCCATCGTACAATTTCTAACCTGCTTCTTCACTGTCCTTACCCGCTTACCATCCATCCTTTCCTCCTCAAGCTTCCAGTGTATCCCCAAGCTTTGCTGGACTACTGGTCATATGGGAGAGCATTTCCATTAATACATAGTAAATAAATATATTAATATTGATAATTAATTCAATGCTTAAAAGTAAAAATGCTGTCTTTTCTAAGAAGAGTTTGCTGCTGCTGCTAAATCGCTTCAGTCGTGTCCGACTCTGACTCCATAGACGGCAGCCCACCAGGCTCCCCGATCCCTGGGATTCTCCAGGCAAGAACACTGGAGTGGGTTGCCATTTCCTTCTCCAATGCATGAAAGTGAAAAGGGAAAGTGAAGTCGCTCAGTCGTGTCCGACTCTTCGCGACCCCATGGACTGCAGCCCACCAGGCTCCTCTGTCTACGGGACTCTCCAGGCAAGAGTGCTGGAGTGGGGAAGAAGAGTTTGGTGCCCTCTAAATGTGTCATGGACTACAAGTCAGTTGACACATGTGAAAATTTCTATGGCACAAGTAATCAAAAAAAAGGAAAAATATAACAGGGATTAAGCACTGGCAGTAATTTATATACATAGTTTCAGTGATAGTAAAGATTAAAAAAATGTAGACCCTTCTTCCTGGAGATACTATAAATTACAAAAGCATTTTTGTAGGACAGTTTGACAAAATGGATCTAATTTTTGAAACTATATATATATGTGTGTGTGTGTGTTTGTGTGTGTGTGTGTGTGTAACATAGCACTTTTAAAATTTGTTTTTGTTCCTAAAAAATTGTGTTAGTCTCTTCTGTACAGCAAAGTGAATCAGGACATAGCACATTCATTTCTAGAAAATTATAGCAGAAGAAAACAGGGAGGTCTTATCATTATTTATGATAAGAAAATATTTCAGAGAAACCCAGCTTCTAAAAACAAAAGCTTGTTAAATTTTGGTGTGCTCATATAACAGAATAACATGAAACTAATAAGTAAGATGTAGAGCTGGCATATTGCTGCTGCTGTTGTTCAGCCACTCAGTCCTCTCTGACCCTTTGAGACCCCACGGACTGCAGCAGGCCAGACCTCCCTGTCCTTCACTATCTCCCAGAGTTTTCTCAGACTCATGTGCATTGAGTTGGTGATACCGTTCAACCATCTCGTATGCTGTTGCCCCCTTCTCCTGCCTTCAATCTTTCCAGTCATTCATAGACAAGCTGTAAAAGTGGGTTACATAATAATTCTGTTATCCTATTTTTGTCAAGACACGTGTCTGTATATCCAAACATGTTATGAAAGTCTGATTACAGTCTAATATCATCTCAAGGTGGTAAGATTGCAAGTAATTTTTGGTTTTGTGTCTGTGCTTTTTCTGCTTTGCACATTTCATGCAAGGAACACTCTTTGGTTTTGTCCTCAGAAATAAAGGTAATATTCATGTAAAGTTATTGGAAACATGAGATTTGATTTACTGGGATTCCATCTATGGAATCACCTTTGGAGAACGTGTTTATTGTTGAAAACAAAGCGCATGACTCTACAATTAGAATAAGGGTTTATTTCTGGAAAATATGCCCAGGGATGAAAGGACAGTCTGCTCTGGGGCACTGGAGGCTCACCTTTCCTCCCTGGGCGGGGGGAGGGACAGAGAACCAGAGAAACGAGCAAGAGATTTATACCCACTTGACTTCCTGTTCTTATCCCTTTTGATTAAAAAATACATCAAGACATGAAACGGATGGAAAAACCCATAAAAATTGTTTTACTGCATCATAAAAGGCTTACATTTCTGACACTGGGATCACAGAGGGATTAATTGATGCTGTCAGTCTCTGCTTGCCATCAGAGCACACTCCAGTGGGGATGGGTGTCCCTTCTCAGCGGTCCTTGAAGCCGAGGGTGGTGTTCCTTCTCCCTGAGCTGCTCTCACCCTGGACTGCTGTTCAGTCCAGGCAGGGTTCTGGATCTTCGTGCCCGTGGAGGACAGTGACCTTGTCCTGCATCCCCTGAATTCTATTTGCAGCTTAGCATGCAGGAGACACTCATTTTTCTTACTGTCCCTCATTTTGGATTATATGAAGATTAAAATACCTGAATAATTTGGGAGAATAGACAGACCAGAAAGCAGTCTGAGAGCAGTTTCATCTGTCAGTGAGTAAGTATCCTTCGGAGCCAGTTTTCCCAGTGGTGGCTTGGCTTAGCTTTCAGTCATGCGTCTCTTCATTCAACAGATAGTTTCTACCAGTGCCAGGCAATGTCCTAGTCCCACGGGATACATGAGAGCTAACGAGGGACAAAGGTGTCGTTTTTAGGGAGTTTATATTCCAGGAGCATTGGGGTTAGTTCCTTTCTTTATTCCTTCTTTTCCTTCCTTCCTCTCTTTTTTTTCCTATCCCCCTTCCTTCTTTTTGTCCATCTACCATTTATTGAGTATTCTTCAGGTGCCAGGTGCTGTGCTAGGCATTGGTGGATACTGGTAAAAGAGACCCCATCCACATTCTGAAAGGTCATAGAGTTTAATGGAGGAAATGAGACAAGGTCTGGGGCATCCGTAAGACCTATGCCAGACACAACTGCAGGGTGCCAAGGGGGCATATGGGCCCCCACCCCCCACCAGTGGCAGCTCACCTCAGTTCCTACCACAGAGGCACCTGCCATGATCTAGTTCCTGCCACTGTGGTTCACCTGTCCTGGTAGAAAGGGGGGGCCTCAGGAACCGGGCTTCAAGGAGTCACAAGATGCTGCCATTTCTCCAAAATCACACTGGTGGATAGCACAGCTTCTTGAGGAGGTAGCTGCTGACACATGCATTACAGCATGCAAATAATAAGGCTCCTTGGGGAAACTGGCAAAATCCTCAAAGTCAACCATGCATTGGGCCACCTGCTGCATTCTGGGGTTCAGTGAAAGTATAAGTCTTGGGAGACCCAAGGTCTGAGCCCCAAGGAGCATCCTGAGAAGAGAGCTAGCAGTACTCACTCACACCTTTAAATGCCAAGTCAGTGACTCACACTGTCTCTAGGAAAGGAACTCCATGAACTAAGAGGAACAAGTGCCAAAGAATTGATGCTTTCGGATTGTGGTGCTCGAGGAGGCTCTCGAGAGTCCCTTGGACAGCAAGGAGAACAATCCAGTCAATCCTAAAGGAAATCAACCCTGAATATTCATTGGAAGGACTGATGCCGAAGCTCCAGTACTTTTGGTCACTGATGTGAACAGCCAACTCAGGAAAAAACTCTAATACTGGAAAGACTGAGAGCAGGAGGAGAAGGGGGCAACAGAGGATGAGATAGTTGGATGACATCACTGACTCAATGGACATGAGTTTGAGCAAACTCTGGGAGATAGTGAAGGACAGGGAAGCCTGGCATGCTGCAGTCCATGGGGTTGCAAAGAGTCAGACATGACTTGACGACTGAACAACCAGAGGGACAAGAAACAAACTCCTATCAATCACCTGTTAGATTTCTCCCAGGCATTGTATCAGATGCCTCTGTGTGCTATCTCATTTAATTTTCACAGAAATCCTGTGACAAACGGTTCACTATGTTTTCACAGATGATGAAATAGTAGTTCAGAGAGGTTAATTGACTTGACCAAGGTCACAGGTATCTAACTGCTAAACTCAGTTCCCAAACAGAACTGTCTCACCGCTCCCCCCTGCAATTAGGAAAGCCACGTGGAGGACAGTGTACCCTCTGGCACTCCATTTGAAGTTCTCTCCCAGCAATTATTTCACCCTGCTTCCTAATGCAGTGCTGTGTCCCAGACTGTTTTGTAGAAGACAAGATGCCAGTAGGTGTTTGTGGTTAAATCCATTGAGGAGATACTGAGTTACACAGGTTTCGGGAGGGAGCTCTTTCGTGCCTTCAGTACCCCCCCAAGTACTGTGAAACTCGAGGAGAAATTGCAGTAGGTGCAGACGAACGCACAGTGCCTCGGGGCACTGATGCCCTGCGGATGCCAGTTTGGGAAGTATTGTCCATTTAACACGCATCTGATGAGCTGCTGCTCTGAGGATGGCCTGTGCTCCATGCCCTTGCCTCCCTCTGGATATAAACAGGGACTGTTGTGTTCCTCTCACCAGTGCCCACTGACTTGTCGTGGTTAGAACTTAAGTGGTGTCTGAGCAAAGGAGTGAAATGGGCCCTGACCTTGACCCTGAAGAAGGTCATAGAAATAGTTGTAGACTGAGAAGTGGGCTTCCGGGAAAAAAGTCATAGGAACTGACAAGTAAATTCTTTCTCAGAAGAGACCCATTGCTCATGCCTCCCTTTTGCTTGTGTTGTAACGACAGTCTGCTGAGCTCCTCCCGATTCATATAAGAAGGGAGAATCTATACATTCAAGTGTCAGGATATCTCCAGCCCCAGGTGGGACTTTTTCTAAGAGCATTCCTAACAGTCCCCTTGTCACCAGTGGCACTTTGAAAATTGTAAGTCACAGCGAAGCTCTTAGCACTTCTTCATCTCTTTGAAAACTTTATCCAAGGAAGTTATTTCTGCATGACCTGAGAAAGGAGAGCTTGTGACAGGCTCATGAGGCAGCCTCCTACAAGAGGTTCCTTCGTGTCCTGGGCAGCACTGTGCCTCCCCACTGCCCTTCACTTCAAGCAGGCTAGACTGAGGAGTAGCCAGTGTACTAATCTGCGCAGGCTGCCGTCACACAGCACCATAGGCCAGGCGGCCTGGACATTATTTTCTCACAGTTCTAGAGGCTGGGAATGCACGTGCATCCATACTCAGTTGTTCAGTCGTGTCTGACTCTTTGCGACCCCATGGACTGTAGCCCTCAGGCTCCTCTATCCATTGGATTCTCTAGGCAAGAATACTGGAGTGGATTGCCATTTCCTACTTCGGGGGATCTTCCTGACCCAGGGATCGAACCTATGTCTCTTGTATCCCCTCGGACACTGCATTGGCAGGCAGATTCTTGCCAATCTGAGCACAGAGGCTAGGAAGTCCAAGATCAAAGTGCCAGCGAGGTAGGTTTCATTAGGAGGGCTCTTCCCTTGGCTTTATAGGTGGCTGCCATCTCACCCTGGGTTCACACAACCTCTTCTCTGTGTCCGTGGAGCAATGGAGTCCAGGGCGGGGAGCACGTGCTCTCTGATGTCTCCTCTTAAAAAGTTATTAGAAGGGCACTAACCCCATCAGACCCAGACCTGCCACCATGACCTCCTCTAACCTGAATTACCTCCCAAAGTCCCCCTCTATAAATCCCATCTCTTTGAGTTACAGGAGAATTTTGGAAGGATGCAAACTTTCAGTTCCTAACAGCAAGATATCACATTGCATTTCTGAGTCACGTCACTGAATCTTGTTGTGCATTGATAAAGAAAAACCCATTGGGAACACCCCAATGCAGCCATTCTGGTCTTTTGATTCTTTTCCTTTTTGTTTGTGACCTTGCCATGCATTTAGGGCCTGCATAATGAATACTCAGTTACTCCCTGAGGTGTAAGTATGGAACAGAATAAGAATGAAATGTTACCTTGTTTAAATGACAGCCATCTCTAATTGTTCCTATTCAAGCTATGGTTTCTGGACAGTGTGTTGGTAGTGGTAATAAGATTTAAAAGAATACCTACTTGTTCAGTGCATTAATTATATCTTAATAAAACTGTAAATAAAAGATAAATAATGGATAACTGATATTGAATATCCAGAATGAAGCAGGAACTGGACGAAACATTTTCTCTGCATGTTCTCCTTCAGTTGTCTTCAGAACAACCTCTGTGGTATAAATTCTGTTATTAAAGAAATCAACCTTGAATATTCATTGGAAGGATTAATGCTGAAGCTCCAATACTCTGGCCATCTGATGCGAAGAGCTGACTCATTAGAAAAGACCCTGATGCTGGGAAAGATTGAGGGCACGAGGAAAAGGGGATGACCAAGGACAAGACGGTTGGTTGGTATCACAGACTCAATGGACACGAGTCTGAGCGAGCTCTGGGAGATAGTGAAGGACAGGGAAGCTTGGCGTGCTGCAGTCCATGGGGTCACAGAGAGCTAGACGTGACTTGAGTGACTGAACAACTGCAAATCCTTACCAAACAAATAAGGCAGCCAGTTCTTCAATAGTCAACTTGGCTTTGACTGATAGGAATTTGAACCCTAGTGGTCCAACCCCAGAACCCACATTCGATTTTGGATCAGGATTTTGGAGAAAAAACAAACAAACTTATTCTAAATGCACTGTTTTACATCCCAAAGCTCCATGCCAGTGAGCTGACTCCCTATCCCGTTTCCAGAATTCAGGTCTCTGTCTGTGCCTTGTCATACTGCTTCTATGTTCCCAAAGATGGTTGCATATAGAGGTGTGGCTCAACCTAAGAGGCCACGAGGTCTTGTTAAATCCTGACATTTCAGAAGCGGATGCTATTGGCTTCTCACTTCCATTCGTCTGTCTTCTTTTGCGAACAATTCTCCCTTAAACAAAATTGCTTCAAGATTGCAGATGAGCAGCTGTGCTTTGGGTATAGGCACGTTCACATTTTGCTGACAGTTGAGTTTCCTCTGGGGACATCAGCCCACCAACAGCACCCTGCTCCTGTTCTGCCTGCCTTTATTTTCCTGAGAGCTTTGATCGCCTTGCTCTTGTGACCACAGCTTAATTTCTCAGAGAACTGTTTTTTAGTTAATGCTGATTATCTCAAAGCAGATGTTCAAGGTGAGACTCAAGATCACATATCCAAAATATAGAAGGTATTTGTGTCTCCAAGTCACAGAGCACGCACTCAGACTCATATGTATGCAGGCAGAAGGGAGGTCATGTCAGTACACAGAGCTTTCCAAATGCAGGTTGAGAGGCATTCTGTCTCAGGAATCATAACTAAGTGTGTCACCTGTCGAGTTATATTGCCTCTTAAAGGACAGGCTAAACACAGTGGCCACAAGTACATGTCTGAGACCCTTTGAGTGAAAAAGATTATTCCATTTGAATGATTTTGAGGTTCCAGTGAAAGTCCATGATCCTGTGATGATATGATTTCTTTGTGGAAGCTGAGTCAGCCTATTTGCCACTGAAAAAAATGTGTTGGGGAGCAACTTTGCATTCAACTGTAAGACTATGTATGAGATGTCATCACGTTACAGGGTGGTCAGAAGGTGCACCTTCACATAAGCCACACATTTCTAGCAAGGAGCATGAATGGGGGTGAAATTTGTGTAACTGAAAAAATGCCCTCCTCTCTCTGTTTTTTTTTTCTTTCATCTCCCATTCATTTAATAATATTTTTTCAGCACTTTCCATGTGCAGGTACTAGTGGAAACATGGAAACAGTGAGAGAGACTTTATTTTTGGGGGGGAGGGTCTCCAAAATCACTGCTGATGGTGACTGCAGGCATGAAATTAAAAGACGCTTGTGCCTTGGAAGAAAAGCTCTGACCAACCTAGACAGCATATTAAAAAGCAGAGACGTTACTTTGCCAACAAAGATCCATCTAGTTAAAGCTATAGTTTTTCCAGGAGTCATGTATGGATGTGAGAGTTACATGGTACAGGGAGGGAGGACGGAGGGGGGCTTCAGGATGGGGAACACGTGTATACCTGTGGTGGATTCATGTTGATGTATGGCAAAACCAATACAATATTGTAAAGTAATTAACCTCCAATTAAAATAAATAAATTTATATTTTAAAAAAAAAGAAATCTGAGTGCTAAAGAATTGATGCTTTTGAACTGTGGTATTGGAGAAGACTCTTGAGAGTCCCTTGGACTGCAAGGAGATCCAACCAGTCAATTGTAAAGGAGATCAGTCCCAAATATTCATTGGAAGGACTGATGCTGAAACTGAAACTCTAATACTTTGGCCACCTGATGCAAAGAACTGACTCCTTGGAAAAGACCCTGGTGCTGGGAAAGATTGAAGGCAGGAGAAGATAACGACAGAGGATGAGATGATTGGATGGCATCACTGACTCAACGGACATGAGTTTGAGTAAGCTCCGGGAGTTGGTGATGGACAGGGAGGCCTAGTGTGCTGCAATTCATGGGATGGCAAAGAGTCGGACATGACTGAGCAACTGAACTGTACTCTATGTATGGAGGGTATGAAGGAAAAGAGGTGATATGATTTTGAAAATACAGTGTATTTTGGGGGGAAGAGGGTTTTATTTTTGTTTGGTGGGGTTTTTTCCCCCCCTTTGGCCACATCACATGGCATATGAGTTCTTAGTTCCCTAACCAGGGATTGAACCCACAACCCCTGCATTGGCAGTACAGTCTTAATCACGCAGTTAGTCTGGACCACCCAGCGTATTTTTAAATGTTCCTGTTAATAGGGTGTTCAGCTCATCCCACTTTGCCCGAAACTTTCCTGATTTAGCATGAGAAGTCCTACATCCAGGAACCCCATCAGGACAATTAGTCACCCTGACGCTCAGAGTGGCCACTCGAGAAGAAATGCTGGGGGCATGATACGAAGCATCAGCATGCAGCATTCCTGTACGCGTGATAGCCATACCTGCAGAAGGATGCGAGGGTGGCTGTGTTGGTGACTCGGGGACTCCAAGCAGCATTGCTGTTGTTGCCATTATTTTGCAAAAGGATGAACAATTTTGGTAAAATTCCAAACAAAACAGAGTCAGTCTTCCCTCAATTTCCACAGCTGTACGTTGCTAGAACATTCAGCATATATTAACAGGTGCATAAACCCTGGGATAGCATCAACAACTCAATGGGCATGAATCTGAGCAAACTCCAGGAAGTAGTGAAGGACAGAGAAGCCAGGCATGCTCTAACCATGGGGTCACAAAGAGTCAGACATGACTTAGTAACTGAACGATGACAAAACCCTTGAAGCTTGAGTGTAAAATATGACTTAGATTTTATACACAAATGATCATTGACATCTTTTTCACTTAAATGAATATCTTTTGAAATCCATGAGAAGCAAGGGACAATTCTTTGTTGTGTGGAATTGTCCCATATATTGCAGAATATTGATATCCCTTGACTTTGTTTCTCCATTTAGCCAGTGGCATCCTTCAGTCAAAGCAACAACCAACCACATGCTTCAACTTCTGAAATATCCACTGAACAGCAGTCTTGTCTTCCTTGGAAACCACTCTACTAGATATTTGAGAAGAAATAAGTATTTAAGAAAAGATAAAGTATTAGCTGAATCCTTCGACTGTCCTTTTCTCCTTGTTCTTTTTCCCCCTCGTTCATCAACTATAAACTGTTGAAATTTTCTTTAGGTACAACATCCTGCAAAGTGCTCCCTGAAAAGTCTACAGATAGGTACCATCTTTGTCCACAAATGGCTTAAAAGTATGCTTGGAGATACAAGCAATCTGAATGTCCATCAGCAGATGGATAAATAAAGAAGATGTGATATCTATAGATGAGACTATTACTCCGCCATAAAAAGAATGAAATAATGCCATTTGTAGCACCATTGACCTAGAGATTATCATACTAAGTACATAAGACAGAGACAGACAAATATCATATGATATCATTTGTATGTGGGATCTAAAATATGATACAGATGAACGTATTTACAAAACAGAAACAGACTCACATAGAAAACAACTTATTACCAAAGGGGAAAGAGGAGACATAAATTAGGAGTTTGAGATTAGCAGACAGATTCAAACTATGTAAAATAGATAAACAGCAAGGTCCTACTCTATAACATAGGGAACTATATCCAGTATCTTATAATAAATTGTGACAGAAAAGAATATGTGTATAACTGAATCACTCTGCTATGTAGCAGAAACTGACGTTGTAAATTAACTGTGCTTTGCTGTGCTTAGTGCTGTGCTTGTGTCTGACTCTTTGCAACCCCGTGGACTGTAGCCTGCCAGGCTCCTCTGTCCATGGGGATTCTCCAGGCAAGACTACTGACGTGGGTCGCCATGCCCTCCTCCAGGGCATCTTTCCAACGCAGGGATCGACCCAGGTCTCCTGCATTGCAGGCAGATTCTTTACTGTCTGAGCCAGCAGGGAAGCCCAAATTTCCATTAAAAAAAAATAAGTAAATAAAACCAAACAAAAGTTGGATCATCTGTAAAATGACCCACAGCACTAACTCAGGGATAGCTGCTCACCTCCAGCTGCGGCTAACAGACTGGAGGGTGGGCTTTCCATCCCTTCCCTGACTTTCACCTGAGTCTCCACTTCTCTTCCGTTCTTGTTTCTGGTTGCTAAGTTATATCTGACTCTTTGCAACCCCATGGACTGCAGCACGCCATGCTTCCCTATCCTTCACTGTCTCCCAGAGTGTGCTCAAATTCATGTCCATTGAGTTGATGATGCCATACAACCATTGTATCCTCTGTAGCCCCCTTCTCCTCTTGCCCACAATCTTTCCCAGCATTAGAGTCTTTTCCAATGAGTTCACTCTTCACATCAGGTGGCTGAAATATTGGAGCTTCAGCTTCAGATCTGCTTCTCTTTTGTGGATCATAAATTCAGCCCAGTGTCTTCAGCCTCTTTTTGTCTCCTAGCTTGGCAATGGGACGGAAGGAGGGAGCTCAGACCCACACCTGCTTTAGTAGAATATCCTGGGTGGTCTTTTACTTGCTCTCAACCAGTTATTCAACATATTACATATTGGCATTTTTTCAAGTTGGGTGAGGTTCAGTGGTGAGAAATAATATGGATAAGACATACAAAATTAGAGATGAATGAGAAAAGAGACCTGAAAGAAATTAGAGAACACATTGAGAATGTGAGCAGATGTTTCCTACTGCTCGAGAAGCAGCAGTAATAACAGCAATAATAATGTAGAACAATAAAAATATAATAATTATTGTTTCCATACTTCATGGGGTTCTTTCGGACTTTTCCAAAATCCACATCTCAGGGCTAGAACAACAATTCAGATGTTGAATCTCACTGCATTTATAAGTCACTTTTAGCAACATTATCATATAAACATTCATCCCTTGGTATCCATGGGGATTGGTTCCAAGACTCCCTGCAGATACCAAAATCTGCAGATGCTCGCCTCCCTTCTATAAAATGATGCAGTATTTGCATGTAACCTACGCATCCATTGTATATTTTAAACCATCTCTAGATTACTTATAATACCTAAAACAATATAAATGCCATGTAAATAGTTGTAAATGCAATGTAAATGTTATGTAAATAGTTCCCTGGGCATGGAAAATTCCAATTTTGCTTTTCAGAACTTGCTGGAATTTTTTTCCAAATAGTTTCCATCCAGCGTTGGTTGAATCCTCAGAGGCAAGGCAACTGTGCTCAGGAGAACCTGCTTCCTGTTCGCAGTTTATAGAAGTGTAACCTGAGGCTCAGTGAGAATGGGTGATTTGATGAAGGTCTCACAACCAGAAGGTAACTGGCTCCTATCCACTGGTGTGGTTTCTGTAACACCACACTGGTCTTTACACAATGGGTGTTGTGGAACAAGTCTACATGAAGCATGAGATGTGTGGGCTATACAAGAGGGACGCCAGGGCCTGCTCTTCCTTATGGAAGAACTGGAACTCAAACGAGGTCTAGAAATGGAAGATTTCTAAAGGGAATGAGGGGCTCTTCCCGGGAGATGAGGGAGAGGGGCGTGCCTGCAAGAGAGCCGGGAGGCTTCATAGTGAAACCAGGATTATTGGGCCAGTAGGCGCTTATGATCATGGCATCCGGTCCCATCACTTCATGGGAAATAGACGGAGAAACAGTGGAAACAGTGTCAGACTTTATTTTGGGGGGCTCCAAAATCAGTGCAGATGGTGACTGCAGCCATGAAATTAAAAGACGCTTACTCCTTGGAAGAAAAGTTATGACCAAACTAGATAGCATATTGAAAAGCAGAGACATTACTTTGCCAACAAAGGTCCGCCTAGTCAAGGCTATGGTTTTTCCAGTGGTCATGTATGGATGTGAGAGTTGGACTGTGAAGAAAGCTGAGCGCTGAAGAATTGATGCTTTTGAACTGTGGTGTTGGAGAAGACTCTTGAGAGTCCCTTGGACTGCAAGGAGATCCAACCAATCCATTCTGAAGGAGATCAGCCCTGGGATTTCTTTGGAAGGAATGATGCTAAAGCTGAAACTCCAGTACTTTGGCCACCTCATGCAAAGAGTTGACTCATTGGAAAAGACTCATGCTGGGATGGATTGGGGGCATGAGGAGAAGGGGACGACAGAGGATGATGGCATCACTGACTTGATGGACGTGAATCTGAGGGAACTCTGAGAGTTGGTGGTGGACAGGGAGGCCTGGCATGCTGCGATTCATGGGGTCGCAAAGAGTCGGACATGACTGAGTGACTGAACTGAACTGAGGCACTTACGTGTGTTTTGACAGGGAGGGGAATGTGGAACAAAAGGAACAGATTTTGAGGTCTTTAAGGCCAAAGTCTGCCTGCTCATGTTTATCTCCCCAAGCTACGGAATATAGATGCCTGAAACAGAGTTGGTGCCTGAAAAATGTGCCCGTGAAGGTTGTGTGGGCAGGCTGAAGTCAAGCCAAGGAGTCTTTTTTTTTTTTTTTGAGATTTCTTTCATATTAGGACAGACTTTTTATTTGATTTTTTTTAATTGAAGGACAACTGCTTTACAATATTATATTGGTTTCCACCACGCATGAACATGAAGCAATCACAGGTATACACATGTCCCCTCCCTCCTGAACCCCACTCCCTCCCCCCTCCCCCTCCCAGGGCTCTGGGCTGTCACAGAGCACTGGGTGGAGCTCCCTGTGGCACACAGCAAATCCCCACTTTCTGTCTCTTTCATATGGCAATGCTTATGTTTCCATACCATTCTCTCAATTCGCCCCACCCTTGGCTTTACCCACCGTGCCCACTCCTCCATTCTCTGTGTCTGCGTCTCCATTGCTACCTGCAAATAGGTTCATCGATACCATTTTTTAATGTGGGCTGTTTTTCAAAGTCTTTATTTAAAACGTTACAATATTGCTTCTGTTTTATGTTTTGTTTTTGACCATAAGGCACGTGGGATCTTCGTTCCCTGCAAGGATCAAATCTTCACCCCCCACATAGACAGGTGAAGTCTTTACCACTGGACTACCAGAGAAGTCCCCAAACAAGGAGTTTAGACTTAAAGATGTCAGCAAGAGAGAACCTGTCTCCAGCAAGAGAGAACCCTATCAGTCCATTAATAATATTGTGGTTTCTAATTACTAATGAAACTCACAGCTCCCAGGGAATGATTAATGGTGGCCTTGGTGTTATAGCAAGAGTACTATGGTGGTGTGAGATGGAGGAAGGTCTGGACAGAGGTCTGGGCTCACAAGCAATCCAGATGGGAAGAGCTGAGAGGCTATGAGACCCTCCAGGAGATAGGCCTGGGTAATTGAAAGAACAAAGTTTTGTGGCCTCACAACCATGAGTTTGAATCCTGGCTCTGCCAGTGTCTAACAATCTGCCCCAGACAAGAAGCCTCAGACATCCACCTCAGTTTCCTCATCTATAAAAAATGAGATACATACCTCAGAAAGGTCCTGTGAAAAAATAAAGCAGAGAATACTTGTGAAGTTCCTGTGCCTAGGAAATAATCAACAAATGCTGTGCCTTTTTGTCTTTGCTTTTTTTACCCCAAAGGAATGATTGATCAGGATTTGATAACCAGTTGAGTTCAAGGCCCCAGATGTGTTGCCTAAAAAAATACTGACCATGTTAGAAAATTTAGGAGTTTGAGTTTTTGATGTGTTGAATTTGAGTGACAGCCTAGTTGGACATCTGGTGTGGCGTTGGTGACATGAAACTCAGATTTGTTAAGAGTGAGTAGCTCTGGGAATGTTGATGTGTATGAAAAGTGAAAATGTTAGTCATCAGCCATGTCTAATGCTTTGTGACCCCTGGCCTGTAGCCCACCAGGCTTCTCTCTCCATGGAATTTGCCAGGCAAGAACACTGGAGTGGGTAGTCCTTAGCAGATAGGTCCTTCCTGCTGAGAGGGTGATAGAATCAGAGTGGAGACTGGGGTCTTTGTGTTCAGTAGCACCACCATGTTTTAGAAAACAGGCTGCTTAATTCCGTTCAACAGGATACTTCTCAGATGTTACTGTCAGATTCCTCATGGGGCCACCCCTCAGAGCCCCATCACGATAGGAGAGAAACTTGAACTGGAACTTTGCAGCATTCTGGAGATCCTGAGCTCTGCCCATCCCCACAGATGAGTGAACTAACAAGCAAGGCTTCAGGTGGCTTGGGACTCAACTGAAGTCACTCCAGATGTTAGAATCAGAGCACCCTGTTCTATTGCTTTCCTCCCATGTAGCATTGAAATTATCCAGAGCACGAGTGCCAAGTAATGAAGTCTGGGTCATTCCCCGTCTGTCTCAGTAAATGCCACTTGGAGCCAGAGCCTTCTCATTTGACAATAAAATCAATGAATGAGATATTGCAGGGTTGCAAGCAATGCTGTGCAGAATTCATTACGGGCAGCGCTGTGTTCAGGGAATGGAAAGGCTTGGCCCACTGTACTTTACTTTCCGGAAACATCAACACATCTACTTAATGAAACTTGAACCTTCTGTTAATCCTTCACCTTATTTGCTTTTTAAACTTGACTCCTTTGAACAAAACTCACAAGGCCTTCTCTTTTTATTCTGCCTCTTTATGAATGAGCTATAATGAAAAAAAAATGGAATATGCATCAGTTAAGGCGAAAAGGGACTAGTTAATTAGGAAAATGGTTGATGAGATTAGAGGGCTTTTTCTGGTAATCACCAGGTCCCCTGTGCATGAACATTATTTCTTTTTGAATTGTTTTTTCCTTCCAGGGATCATCTCAATACTGAGCACACTGAACTGAGTATTAGGATTTGTATAGATTCAGAGATAGCCATGGGGTCAGTGCAAAGAAGGATGACCAAGGGAAGGAAGGGTTTCTCCAGGCTTTTCTTTGGAGTTGGCCCTGCCCCTTGGAGAGTACAAGAGACTATTGAAACAATAATATCATTCCCTCAGAAGTGATGAGAAGATAGGATTAGGGTGGGAAAACAACCTCTTAAGCTGTGTATGTGGCAGAGTGGGGAGAACAGGAAAATCAGGGAAAAGTGAAGCAAGGGCTGGTTGTTCTGCTGCCCTTTTGTTACAAGAAAGCGTTCTTTCCTTAGGAAAGCAGATGTTAAGTGAGGGATCAGGAAAGAGGAAGAACATCTGGGATCACAGTTAATGGCTCATCTAAAGAATACCTTCAATTTTAATCCAGGCTACCACATTTTTCCCCCCCTTCAACAAATAGTGGACTTTCCTGGTGAGTCAGTATTTAGGAATCCACCTGCCGATGTGGGGGACATGGGTTCATCCCTGCTCTGGGAAGATTTCACATGCCGTGGGGCAACTAAGCCCATGTTCCGCAACAAGAGAAGCCACCACAATGAGAAGCCCTTGCACAGCAACTAGAGAGTAGGCCCCACTTGCCAAAACTAGAGAAAGCCCACACACAGCAACAAAGACCCAGCACAGCCAAAAAATTAAGATTAAGAAAAAATTATTGAGCACTTACTATATTCCAGACCCTACTGGGCTCTAGATGTTTATATATAATAGCAACAACTCACAGCCTTTACTAAGAGGCTCATGTCCAAGTATGGAAGAGAGGCAAGAGAAACATATCAATGGGAGCTATGAAGGAAATGTCAGAGATTGAGAATTAGAGAATAAGAGCCTCGGAGCTACTTTGGAGAGAGGGTTGTAAAAGAAGGCCTCTCTGAGGAGGAGGCATTTATTCTAAAAGAGTGCAGAGTTGCTGATACTGAAGAGGGGTGAAAGTGGAGGAGAGCATTCCAGCTTGTGTGGAGCCTGGGCTGGGAAAGAGCTGATAGCCTTGGAGGAACAGGAAGTCCCCTGTGGCTGGAAGAGTGAGTGGCAGGCAGTGTTGGGAGGGACAGGAGATGGACAGGGGCTTGTTTCTAAAGGGACCCGGAGGCCATGATAGTGAGTTTGCTTTTTATGTTTATAAATAGAGTTTCGTAGTGGGGGGCTAAGAGCTGTAGTGATATGTGATTTGCATTCCAAAAGCCCTGCTGGTGTGCTGTGGGTAATGAATTGGAGGAGACAAGCATAGAAGCAGGGTGACCAGTACACAGCAGCATTTGCAGAGAGGAGATTGGGCCTCACATGCATTTGAGATGTGCTATTTTGGGGTGCTAGGATGTGGTTGATGAGGGAGGGGGAGGAATCAGGGTTGACTTTCAGCTTTCTGGCTTGAGCAACAGAAGGAGGATGTGGTCACCACAAATGCTGGTGGCCCGTTAACAATGTGCTCTGTACCTCCCCAGCCAGGGCTAAGGAAATGGACTCGAGTGGACTACAGGCCCTGCCCTCTCTGGGCTCACAGATGAAACAGAAAGACGTTTAATAGAATGTAATAGAACCTGTAGGTACATACTTGCAGCTGGAGGTTTTGTTAGAGTCCCCCTGTTCATTTGTTCTCCCCACTCTGGTTTATATTTATTTTGTAACAATTGTTGTCATTTTGGTCTTGCTTAGATATTTAAAATATATATTGGGGGAGCATGGATACATATATAGGTATGGCTGAGTCCCTTCACTGTTTACCTGAAACTATCACAACATTGTCAGTCAGCTATACCCCAATACAAAATAAAAAGGTAAAAAAAAAAATTATTACAAATGCCTGTGAAAATAATGAGTAATTAGAAACAACTCAAATTCCTGCCGGTAGGAGCAACAGTAAAAATGAAATAAACACTGTGTTTCAAAATTCCTCATAGGTGGACAGTGTTTACATTGAATGTGCCAGATAGCAGTAGGGCCATGCACACGCATTAAAATGAAGCCAGGGAGAGGACGGAAATATAAGTAATTGTAGCTTTAAGGGCTTATTTTCAGTTTTTATGTGCATTTCCTAAATGTTTCCTAAAAACTATCATCTAAAAATAAGTACATCAACATCATTGTAATACATGAGAAAGTGCTAATTACGTTAAAACATTCAAGATTAAAGAACAAGGACATTGTAGTCTATATACATAGATGGAAAAAATTTCCTTCTAACCTGTGATTTTGAAATAAAAACAATTAGTTTTTCAACAAAAAATAAAATGTATGATACATACTCTACGTGGATAGGAATATATATTTACGTTTTGTTTAAGTAATAAAAACTCCAACATCCATTTATCTACCAAGCCAAACAAGTCAACCTTCATCAAACCCTTTGAAGCCCTATGTACACTATGACTCAGAGTTAAACATTATTCTGTATTTTAGATTTATCAATTCCATGATCTTCTTGGTAGTCAAACTCCCATGTTTCCAAACGTTTGCCTGTTCTAACTTCATGTAGATGGGAGCATTCTACATACACACTTCTGTGACTTCCTTTTTTGGCTCGTTGTAGCATGTTAATCGAGCTCATTCATTCTCATGCCATGTATGAATAAGTCACAGTATATCAATTCTTTTGTCACAGATCATTTAGACTATTCACAATAATGCTTCTGTGAATGTTATTTTAAAATCTGCTAGAGTTTTCCTGAGGACTTTGGATTATAAAGTATATATGCTCAACTTTGTTCATGATTGTCAACGGTTTTGCAAAGTGGTAGTTACAATTTACATTCCCATCCTAGTGATGAACAGTTCCCACAGCTACCCATCTTCAGCATTATTTGCTCATTGCTGCTGCTGCTAAATCGCTTCAGTTGTGTCCGACTCTGTGCGACCCCATAGACGGCTGCCCACCAGGCTCCCCCATCCCTGGGATTCTCCAGGCAAGAACACTGGAGTGGGTTGCCATTTCCTTCTCCAATGCAGGGAAAGTAAAATGTGAAAGTGAAGTTGCTCAGTCGCGACCCCATAGACTGCAGCCCACCAGGCTCCTCTGTCCATGGGATTTTCCAAGCAAGAGTAGTTTCCCTTTTTAATCTTTACCGACCTAGTAGATGAAGTATCATATGTTAATGGCATATTAGTTCACATTTTTATTACTAATGAGGTTGTACATTTTTTAATATGTTTATTGGCTGGTTGAATTTTCTATTCTATGTCCATGCTTTTTGCACATTTTTAGTTGAGTTGCTCATCTTTCCCTTATTGATCTGTAGCCATTCCTTATATGTTCTGGATGCCAAGCCTTTGCCAATTTTACATGCTGCAGTTATCATCTCTGGGTTTACTATGTGTCTTTCCACTTTCTTATGGTGTCAATTTCAGTTGATATACTGAAGTTCTTAATTGTAGTGTAGTTGAATTTATCAGGCTTTCCTTTATGGATAGCATGTTTTTATATTTGATTTTAAAAAATAACTGATACTCTGAGGTTGTAAAAAATATTTTCCTTAGAGTTTTGCCTTCCATTTAACTATTTCATTCATGTGGGAGTGATTCCTATCTGAAGTATGGATTAAGTTTTCGTTTATTTTTTGTGTAGTAACCATTTGTTCCAAGATAATTTTTCAGATAACCTTTCCCTCATTTATCTGCCATAGGTCAAGTTCCTACATATGCATTATTTTGTTGCATTGCATATCCCTATGTCAATATCATATTATCTTTATATAATTATACCTTTATAATAAATCTTAACATCTGGTAGCTCTAGTCCCCTCACTTGTTCTCCTTCCTTTTAAAAAATTGACCTGTAACAAAAATACTGTGTTTATATGTTAATAAGTACGTAGCATAATGAATTATCACAGTCTTGGCTAATCTCAAATATGCATGTTTTAGAATAGACTTGTTCTGTGCATGTACATACATACACACACGTATAGACACACAATGGAATTTTGATTAAAATTTTATTGACTCTGTATCCATAAATCATTTTGAGAATTGTTGTCTTTATGGTAATGAGTCTCCCTGTCTATAAAATTGACTTGTTATTCTTTTGGTTTGTTCTTCTTTCATGTCTTCCAATAACATTTTATAGTGTTCCCCATACAAGTTTGACACATCTTTTGGTAGTGGTATTTCTGGATATCTAATATAGTTTGTTGACATTGCCAGTGATATTTCAGTGCATTTTTTTACCTATTGCTGGTTTATGAAAAGGCAATTAATGTGTGTTGTTCAGAACCTACTAAACTCTCTTGCTGATTCCAATAATTTATCAACAGAGTTCAAGTTTTCTATAATGAAAACACATCCTATAATAATTTCTTTTTATTAATAGCCGTATTTCATATTTTCCTTTTGGATATTTTTTCATCTTTTTATGTTCAGTTTCTTTGTTTTCAATGATATAAAGCTGCAGTTTTAAAAATTTTGTATAAGTATCTCTCTTTCTCCCAGGAAGTTTAGTTTATTTAGCCAGATAGCTGTTACCAATATGGTTGCTGTTATTTCTGCCATTTGATTTTTTGCTTCCTGTTTGTCTCATGTTTCTTTATTTCTCCATTCTTACCTTCTGTGAACTGATTATGGATTTTTATTACTCATTCAAAATTTAACATCTACTAGTTGAAAGTTACACAGCAGGGATCTTAACATGAATACTTAATGTTTGAAATTAGTATCTTCCCTTTTCTAAACAATGTGAGAACTTTAGAATGCTTTGTCTATAATTACCTCCTCCTGAATTATATGCCATTATTTAAAGTATGCTTATTTATTTTCTTGTTGTTCCAGTTTCTCTCCTTACATGGTATTGTTGATTTTCACTTGGCGCCTGAGTGCATGCTCAGTCACTTAGTTTTGTCCAGCTCTTTGCAACTCCACAAAACGTTGCCCACCAGGCTCCTCCGTCCATGGAATTCTCCAGACAAGAATACTGGAGTGGGTTGCCATTTCACTTTGTGCATGTTAAGAATTTTATCTGTAAATGGGCTGTTTTCTTTTTTCACTCTCCTTTCTCACGTTTTAGACTTCCTTCTGGAATCATTTTTCTTCCTCCTGAAATATCTCTTTTAAAATTTCCCGTAGTGAGTGTCTGCTACTAGTAACATCTGTTTTTGATTCTCTGAGAAAAAAGTCTTTATTTTGCCGTCCTGAAGGATGTTTTCACTGGATCTATAACTCTCGGTTGACAGTTATTCCTCTTGGCACACCAAAGATGTTCTTCCACTCTCTTGGGCTTACATTGTTTCTGTTGATAAGTCAGCTGTCAGTTATTTTTCATTTCTATACCTTTTACTTGGTTCATTTTCAGATATGCTGGGTCATTTTTTGACAGTTTTCTTGTTCTTTGTTGTACTTTTTATAGTCTGTATAGTTGTCTATTCATGTATAACAAGTTACAATAAAACATAGTAAGTTCAGACAAGTTGCTTTATTAGGTTGCATGGTTTCTGTTAGAAATTCAGCCGTGTCTCAGCTAGGCTCCTCTCTTTTGGCAGCTCTCATGCAGTTATCATCTTGTGTCAGCATGGGCTGGATAACTGACTTTTTTTAATTAAAAATGATATTGTGTTATGGTGTTTGTATTTTGGGTTTTGTTTTTGGTTTTGGTTTTATTGAGATATGATTGACTTATTGTATATATATTAAAGTCTATACTTCATTGATTCGATACACTTAAACACTGCAAAATGATTTCCACCATAGTGATAGGTAATAATCTCCATTATGTCACATTACCACTTCTTTTTTTTGGTGATAAGAACATTTAAGATCTAGTCTCTTAGCAACTTTCAAGTATATAATATGCTATTACTAACTATGATCACCATGTTCTATATTATTTCCTCAGAACTTAACTCATAACTGGAAATGTATACCTTTAGCCAACATCTCCCAAATTCCCCCACCTTCCAGCTACTGGCAGCCACCGTTCTCGTCTCTGTGTTCTAGGAGTTTGACTTTCATATATCATATATAAGTGAGATCATACATATATCTTTCTTTTTCTGACTTATTTCATTTAGCATAATGCCCTCATGGTCCATCTGTACTGACCCAAATGACAATATATCCCTGTTTTTATGGCTGAATAGTACACCCTTCGGCAGGGGACATTTTCCTTATCCATTTATCCATAGATATACACTGAGGTTTTTCATCTCTTGGCTATTATGAATAATGCTACAATAAATGTGTGTATGCAGAGGTCTCTTTGAGATTCTGTTTTCGGTTCTCTGGGACATGCACCAAGAGCTGGGATTCCTGGATCGTGTGATATTCTGTTGTTAGCTTTTTAAGGAGCCTCCATACTGTTTTCCATAGTGGCTGCACCAATTTACATTCCCACTAACAGTGCACAAGTGTTCCCGTTTCCCTACATTCCTGCTAATGCTTATTATCTCTTATCTTTTTGATGATAGCCATTCTTTTTTTAAAATTGGAGTGCTGCCACCCCATTCTAACTAGATGGGAAGTGATGTCTCAGTGTGGTTTTCATTTGCATTTTCCTGATGATTCATGATGGTAAGATACTTTTTGTATATCTTATATATCTTTGAAAAAATGTCTTTTCAGTCCTCTGCTCATTTTTTTATCAGACTTTTTTTGCTATTGAACCATAAGAATTCTTTTGGACATTAACCCTTATCATATAGATATTGGCAATATTTCTCCCATTTCATAGCTTTTGTTTCATTTTGTTGATTATTTCACTGTGCAGAAACTTTTTAATTTGGCAATCCCACTGATTAATTTTTGCTTTTGATTCCTATGTTTCTTTTAATTTAATTAGAAAATAATTGCTTTACAATGTTGCATTGGTTTCTGCCATATAATAGCATGAATCAGCCATAAGTGTACATATGCCCCCTCCCTCTTGAATTTCCCTCCCTCCCACCTCTCTAGGTTGTCCTGTTTTTGTGTCATATTTAAGTATATTTGCCAAGTTTTTTTAATGTAAATTTATTTAGTTTCAGTTCTTTAAGTTTGTAATCTATTTTGAATTAATTTTTGTGACTGGTATAAGATAAGGGTCTAATTTTCCTACATGTGGTTATCCAACTTTTCCAATATCATTTATTGAAGAGACTAGATAATTGACTTAAGATGCACTGACATAGCTGGCAGACTGATGACTGCTGTAGGCCAGGGGCTTTCTTTTCCTTCCCTGGGAGCCTCTTCACAGTACGGCTTGAGTACCCCATGACATAGAGACTGACCTCTCTCAAAGTGAGTAAACGGCGAGAGAGAGGAGGACAGAGAGAATAGGAATAAACAGGCAGATAGGTAAGGATAGTGAGCCAACAGAGGTGGTACCCTTTTCATCACCTGGATTCAAGAGCCATGTATAGTACCATATATATCGTATATAGTCATATATAGTATCACATCTGCCGCATTCTGTTCATCAGAAAAGAGCCACTGAAATGAAGCATTTAAAGGGGAGGGGGTTTTGTTGTTGTTCAGTCGCTCAGTTGTGTCCGACTCCTTGTGACCCCGTGGCCAGGCTTCCCTGTCCTTCACCATCTCCCAGAGGTTACTCAAGTTCATCGAGTCAGTGATGCCATCCAACCAATCTAGTCTCTGTTATCCCCTTCTCCTCCCACTGTCAGTCTGTCTTAGCATCAGGGTCTTTTCCAGTTAGTCAGTACTTCACATCAGGTGGCCGAAGGATTGGCACTTCCGCATCAGTGCTTCCAATGAAGATTCAGAATTGACTTCCTTTAGGATTGACTGATTTGATCTCCTTGCATTTCAAGGGACTCTGAAGAGTCTTCTCCAACACCATAGTTCAAAAGCATCCATTCTTCAGCACTCAGCTTTCTGTATGGTCCAATTCTCACATTCCATACATGACTACTGGTAAAAACATAGCTTTGACTATTCAAAACTACTTTGTTGGCAAAGTAATGTCTCTGCTTTTTAATATGCTGTCTAGGTTTGTCACAGCTTTTCTTCCAAGGAGCAAACATCTTTTAATTCTAAAAGACCAAGGAGGGGGTTTAGACTCTGTCTTTTCATGCAAAAAGAATGAAAGAATCTGGTGATGTATTGTAAAACCACCACCTATTTCTTGTTACTTCTTTAAATATACTAAACAGATCTGCCTTGTGTTCTATATATGTTAATTTCAATCAGTCTTTTGGAGTTAAATTCACTGTTACTTCTGCAGCGTTTGTTTCCTGATAGATTTTGCTTGTGTGTTTGTGTGTCGGTTCATTTTCCTCGAATATTTATCTGTGGAAATTGAGACCAGGTTTTAAAATACAGTCCTCTAGAGAGAATCTGTATTTCCTTCCCCCAAACAACAGTTTTCACCATGGCCATGAGACCAAAAAGATAGCTATGAGTTCTGGCCCTCAAACTACCTAACTCTGGGCCTAGAGTTAAGCATTCTCAGTAGTGACCTCTTTATCATTGCCTTTCACCCAGATCCAAGACTAAGACAAGTTTTTTCCCCTCTTCTTCTATGGTGCTGGCTTTCTGCCACTTCACCCTCCGAGGGTCTGGCTTTTGGGAGACTGGATTTATACCTTGTTCTCCAGGCTGCTTTCACACAGAGCTATGTTTGGCTCATTTGAAACAGTGCTTCATGATGCCAGGGATGGGCAGGCTCTCCAGCTTACGCCCTGCCTTCAGCCTGCTTCCCTGTCTGGACTGTGCTCTCTTATAATTTTCATTACTGAATCTGAAGAATTACTTTATTTTCTCGCCTATTCATTTTTTTTCTTACATACGCATGTACACTGATATATACATATATTACTTTCTATTGATTCACCAGTTTTAGATTGTTCTCTACCATGGTTTTATTTTTCAGGATATATTGCCTTCCATGGTATTGGATACTCATGGACCTAGAAAGCACTTTAAAAATACAAATTCCCTGGCCCAACCCAGACTTAGCAAATTAGAATCTCCTGAAATGGAGCCAAGTACATATATATATTTTTTAAAAAGTCTCCCCAGAGGAACCTGATGCCCACTACTGCTAAGAGATAATTATTACAGTGAAGACATGGTCCGGAAGCAACAGAAGTGCAGCAGGAGGGCTAAATTTGGCCCACAAAGTTGGGGAAGGTCTTATAGAGGAGGAAATTGCTTTTTTTCTAAACACTCTCTTTTATCCTTTAACTGCTGCAGTTAGCTTTATGGTGTGTGAACACCCCCACATCAGCATCACTCCATGTATCTGAACACCCCTGGGGGATGTCCCAAGGCAGCCATCTTCTCACTGTGTGTGTATCGAGATCACGTGACTTGACCTACGTTGTGTTATAACGCTCCCGGTACTTGTTAATACCCATCCACGTGTCTGCCCATTGCATGGGCTCAGAGCTACCAGGAGTCCAGCTTACAGAGCAGGAATCCACTGGCATTGCTCCCTGGTCCAACTGAGGGTATGCAGTGGGCTTTCTGAATTGACAGGTAGAGCATGAAAGTCAAAGAATTACAGCTATATTGCCTGGGAGGATTCTGCCAAGAAGACAACTCTCAGGAGGTCAGATCCCATTCTTACATGATCCTGAGCTGTACCAAACCCTATGATGTCCATAGAGCTTTGTTTAACCTTACTCTTCACTACCCTGTAAAGGCTTTCACATCTAGTCGATCTAGTGAACCATACCCCTAGATCCACTTTGAAAGGAGATGCTGAACAGTTCAAGAGTCTTCCATATCTAGGGTCAGGAAGACCTAGTTTTGAATCCCAGCTCTACAACTTACTAGCAGCATAACCAGAGGCAGAAGACTTCAATCTTTCTGAGCTTCAGAATTTTTCCATTTCTGTTACATGGAAGATAATGATATCTGTCTTCTAAGGTTGTCAGAAAACTTAAGTACCCAGTATAGTGGCTACTGGGTGCTTTTATTTGTTATTTTTGCTGTTGCTCTTATGATTCTTAAAAACCCTGAGAGATAAATAGGACAAGGATTATTTTCATGTTCTTCTCCTACTTAGAAAATTGAATATGCACTTTTCTCCCCAAAGAGCTTGAGACCAGCCTTCTGTCTTCACATGCTGACTGTAGTCTGCTACAGTTGCCCAATTGCAGCATGCAAGCAAAAGAAATTCCCACTGCCCGTGTCGCATATGATGTGGAAATGGTGGCTGGATCAAACCTCTTGTGCCCAGTCTGCGTCTTTCTCTCTGGCCCCCTTTGGCATCTCAGTTCTCACCTGGCATGGTATTCCAAGTCTGCAGAAGGTGACTGGACAGCATGTCAAGTTCTCTCTGATCAGAGCTGCAGCTGCCACCAAGTACAGGCTCTTTAAAGTGATTCACCATGAGAAGCCTTATACCCGAGTTCCTGGGTTAGCATCAGTCAAAAATTGCATAAATGGAGTGGAATTAGAATCTCTCTGGGGCTAAGAGGTTGCATTTATAACAGGTTCTTCCATTTCTCCAATGTCTTTTATTCAGTGACATCTCAGTGGAAAGTTAATTGAAATGGAAAACATCAAGCACAAAGGCAAAAAAGACTTTATAAGATGTTCAGGATTAGTCTACACTTTGATTTAGGTACAGATGCAAAAGTCACAGGCAAACCAAAAACTTTATGTTTGAAAACAGTTACGACAGTGATATTTCCAAAATCTTCCTTCCTCTAAGATTCAAAACACCCAAAATGAGGAGTATTGAGTCAGCAAATAATGTAAGTTGAGGTTCTTAGATCATATGGGAGATTTTGTGGTACAGATGGACTAGTGATTGGGTCTAGATCTTAAACGGCCATGGAATAATCGACAGCCATAGAATCCTAGACTATGAGAACTCAGCAGAGCCTTTGGGGTTATTTTTTGGAAATCTTTCACAAAAGTGGAGGTCAAGGTCTCAGAACAATTGGGCCTGGCCTAGAACTCAAGGTCTCTCGTGGCTTTTTTCTAATACTGTCTGTAGCAGTGACTCAGACTATCACAAAGCTGGCCACGACATAGGAAGAAAATATACAAATAAATCATCACTGCATGATCGGAGAATTGCTCCAAGTGAAGGTGTTTTTACAGCCACAGATATTTCTTTGAGTTAGAGTCCATTTATTAGACTTTTGTGGCATTTTTCTTACATAGCCTATACCTGTAATTTTATTTCCAATTCCAGTTATTTAAAGCAGAGTTAATATTTAAAGGCATGCTTCAAGCACTGAAATCCAGAATCCAGCTAGATTCTTACTACCTTTCTGAGTTGTCTAGTACAATAGTATTTTTTAAGCACTCATCCTTATCAAATCTTTTTCAAGAATTCAATTTAGTTTTCAGAGAAACAGCTCTCTTTTCACACTTGTAATTAATCCATTTACATAATATTTACTTAGCATATTTAATTGCAACAATAAGAACTGATATAAACAGGTTTGAGAACAACCACAACTCACTGTTGGTAAACACACAACCCGATGGGTGTGGGGACAGGGGAAGGTCCACGTGCTGAGAGCTGCTCCTAGTGAGCTTTGTTCTGTGTGCCGTATGCTCCCATCCATATAAAAATACTCCTGGGAAAGAAGGAAAGGGCTGGTAGCAGGCCCTCAGTGTATTGCAATGCAGTCCCTCCCTTTATTGGAGAAGGCAATAGCAACCCATTCCAGTATTGTTGCCTGGGCAATCTCATGCACAGAGGAGCCTGGTGGGCTATATACAGTCCATGGGATCACAAGAATCGGACATGACTTGGCGATTAAACCACCACCCCTCCCTTTATGGACCTAGGAAAGAAAGAAAGAAGGGTGACTTGGTATGTATCAGCATGTCAATGATGGAACTTCCGTCACACACTTGTAGCACTCATTGGGAGGGAATTCTTATCTATCATCTATTTATCTGTCTCTTTATCTCCATCTCTCTACCTCTCTGGCTGGCTGGCTGGCTGGCTGGCTGCACCAGGTCATATTGTGGCACACAGAATCTTTAGCTATAGCATATGAGCTCTCAGTTGCAGCATGTCGGATCTAGTTCCCTGACCAGGGATCAAACCTGGGCCCCCTACATTGGGAGTGTGGAGTCTCAGCTGCTGGACCACCAGGGAAGTCGCTGGGAGGGAGTTCTTATCTGTGGGTCCCCTCTAGCAGCCTGTACTAGGATTAATATGGTGTGTTAGTCTCTTTGGACTGCGGTAACAGCATACCATAGACTACAGGACTTAGAAACAACACACATTCATCCTCAGGGTTCTGGAGGCTGGGAAGTTCAAGATCAAGTCACCAACAGATTTGCAGTCTGGTGAGAACCTGCATCCTGATTCACGAAGGGCCATCTCGCTGTGTCCTCAAGTGGAGAAAGGGGCAGGGGATCTCTCTGGGGATCCTTTCTAAGAACACTTATCCCTTTTAGGAGAGCTTTACCTATATGACATAATAATCTGCGAAAGGCCCCACCTCCACATAGCACATTGGGGGTGAGACTTTGACATGTGAATTTTGGAGTACATAAATAGTCTGTATGTGTGCTCAGTTGCGTCTGACTCTTGTGACCCCATGGACTGTAGCCCTCCTGGCTCCTCTGTCCATGGAATTTTCCAGGCAAGAATACTGGAGTGGGTTGCCATGCCCTCCTCCAGGTGATCTTCCTGACCCAGGGACTGAACCTGCATCTCTTGTGTCTCCTGCATTGACAGGTGGATTCTTTACCACTGACACCACCTGGGAAGCCCATTCAGTCTGTAGCGTATGGTAAACAAAGCTAATCAGTGGATTTATGGGACAGGGCTCCATGGACAATAGCACATAAACGGTGTAACTGTTGGAATATACAATAGGGATGGTTCATGGCTGACATGTTCCCTTTAGTGTAAGTGATGGCAGGATACGTAACACAGCTCAGAGACCTCATACGTTTCATCTGGGCCAGAGCGCTTGCCAGTGAGGAGAGGAATCAGGGTGTGACACTGGCCGTCCTGGCTTCTCTCTGCCTGGCTCGTGCCTCGGGATTGCTTGATTTTAGGAAGGAGCTCCAACCATTGTAGATCTGACCCTCAATGTCATTTCATCCAGTACCTAGATTAAATGTGCTTCAATGAAGAGCACCTCTGATGTATGTTCAAAACGTTATGGGTAAAGGATAAAATGAGGGGTTTTCCCATTTTTCAGTTTTCTGAGAAAACTTTGAGAGAACCCAGGCAAGTAGTGGAAACCACAGGAAGTAAAACAGTCATAGGAACTGGAGATCAGAGCAGAGTCACTTCTGTGTGAATTTAGCCAGAACCAATTATAAAAAAAAAAAAAGAAAGAAAGAAGCAGGATCCAGGAGAGAGAGGGAGACAGAGTCAGATGGAGACAGAATGAGGAGGAAGTGGCCCCAGGCAGCTGTTGGCTGTGCTCCAGGTCAAAGTTCATGTTCAGGGCCAGGGCCCTTGGTGACATGGGTGAGCCTTTCTGTCCTTGACTGCAGCTGACTCTCTGTGCATGAGATACAGCTTGCGAACCCTGCCCACTGCGAGGGTGCCAGTGGCTTGCTCTGTGGGATACCAGACTGAGTATATGGAGTTGTCCACGTTTGGAAGCCAGTGAAAGGTCAGCATCTCAAAGTCTTAGCTCTAAGACAGTCCTAAGTTTTTACATGGTGACAATGAAGTCAGCTTGTCCCTGGCCCACTATTAGAAACTGGAAAATGGGAAATAGGTTTTGAAAACTCAAGTACAGCAAGTCACAGAGACCATGGAAGACGTTTAAACAAACAGGAATCTAACAGGCACTGTGTGTGTGCAAATGTTCTGTTTTATTTATTACTCATTTATAGCCTGCTTTCTTTTACAAAAGGTTTTAGGCAACCTGTAAGAAGAGACACAGGAATTTATGTAAAGCATCATTGTGCATGCTAAGTTGATTCAATCGTATCCGACTCTTTGTGACCCTAGGGACTGTAGCCCACCAGGCTCCTCTGTCTGTGGGATTCTCCAAACAAGAATAATGGAGTGGGTTGCCATGTCCTTCTCCAGGGGATCTGTCCAACTGAGGGACTGACCTCACATCTCTAAATCTCCTGCACAGACAGGCGGGTTCTTTACCACTAGCGCCACCTGGTTGTATCTGACTCTATTTTGAAAGTTGAACTCTGAGCCTCTTGGCAGTCCGCTCAGTCAGTTAAAGGATTCTTGCTCCAAAAGAATATATATCATTTATTTTCAGTGGATTTGAGTTAATCCCATTGTTTAGTTTTGAAAGGAATTTCTTACTTTGGATTTCCCAAAAGGAATACTGACCTAGAACCAGAGTGGACAGTGTCCTCAACACTATCCCTGCTATAAATGCAGCGGAAAGGTTTACAAAGCCCTTCTGTTCTGTGTCCAGCATCCCGCTTTCCCCTAAGGGCACTAGCCTTCAGTGCAAACCCAGGCAGTGTGGGTCAGGCATGCAGGATTCTACAATTCCCCTACTGGCCTTCAGAGAGTCAACCACTGTGTCTTCTCTCTTCTGGGCCTTTGGAAGACCTACATAGCAGATTGTCCAGCATTAATTTCTTGCAGAGAAAAAAAAAGACCATTTTGTAAACTATAATGTAAATTGATTGAGGTAGCCCTCATTTTGGCTTAGGAAAGAGGATGGGGAAACTGCAGCCATCTGCAAGAGAGTCACACTGGAGCTTCCAAATCTGTGGGCTGAAGCGAGGGGGTCATTTTTCTGCAGTTTTCAGTCTTTACCCAAGTTGGGCATCTTCCCCTCCTTGGATGGCTCTGGAGTGTTATTCTGACATATCCACCATGCAGCCAGATGCCTTGCTGACCTATTCATTGTCAAACACTCCTGAGCCCTAAATAAGGAACAAATGTCATCCCAGGCCTGTTTTCACCTGCCACTTGCTACAAAGTTGGTGACCTTTTCCAAGTCGAGCCTGTGACAACAGCTTTTTATGCAGTCAGCTCACCTGGGACAGACACGTGGGAGCTGCCCCCAGCATGCCTTTTCTGGAGGCCTCAGCGCTGGAGCCTCTCTGTTCACCTGCCGCTCCTTCTGCTGCCCCGGCAATGCTCTGAGCAGGGAAAATGTCCTTTCTCCTCAAATAGCAGCTCAGCTCTGCTTTCAGCCCTGCCCTCCGTCTTCTCTAGTAGGTATCCCACCCCCGTCACTTTTCATCCCTTCATCTATGTTACTTTCATCGTATCTCTTAGCATCACTCGGAGTTTTATCATATATCTCTTTGTCCAGCTTCCTTGCCGGAATGAACATGCACAAGAGACAGAGACCCTGGGATTTGGGCTTTGTTTTTGTTGTTGTTTATGACTCAGAGCCCAGAACAGTGCCTGGCACTTGGATGGAGGATGGATGGATGGATGGACGAACAGGTGGATGGGTGGGTGGACAGACAGATGGATAGGTGGATGGATGAGTGGCTGAGCGGGCGAACTTGGATTGAAGCGCAGTCTCTGGCTCCTTATTCAAAGTGACTGCTTAGTGCTCATCACAGGCATCCTCCCCTCTTGCTCTCCCAGCCACTGCCCAGCCATGGCTGTGACTTTACCAGACAAAAATGTTCTACCCTGAGCTTGGAAGGCTGCACTTAG
The DNA here is from genome assembly GCF_042477335.2 of Ovis canadensis. NCBI lineage: Eukaryota > Metazoa > Chordata > Mammalia > Artiodactyla > Bovidae > Ovis > Ovis canadensis. The sequence continues at coordinate 183,310,804 of NC_091247.1, read as the reverse complement.
CTTCTGTCAGAAAGGATATCAGAACTATGAAGGGCAAGGTCCTGCTCCTTGTTATTGTTGGTGATTTGGTGCCATTCCAGGGGAAGGCCATTAGGTGACTCTTCTGGGCATGTTGCCCTTGGCTTGCTAAGAGAGGACTCTCTCCCAGAAGGACAGCAAGGTGCAGGCTTATAGAGGGGGCCTTCTCTAGCTGAATCCCCAGGGGGGTCATGTGGTATGTTTGCTGCTCAGCATTCAGGGATGTTGGGTGGGAATAGTCTGTGGCAGGGCCTGAAGGAAGCTGTGCTTCATCTACACACCCTGTTCTAGCTGTTCATTTCAGCAGCCTTCATTTCCAAGTTGATATGGAGCAGCTGAGAGGCTCAGTTTTGTTAAGAAACAAGGGTTCTGGTCCCTTCTCAGCTGTGTGATCTTGAGAATATCATTTCTCCTGGCTACAACTCAATTTCATTTGGTATACTGTGGAAAAAGTTAGACTACATGATTACTAACGTTTTTGCCGGTGTAATGTTTTTAATTACATTCAGTTCAGTTCAGTTCAGTCACTCAGTCATGTCCGACTCTTTGCAACCCCATGAATCGCAGCACACCAGGCCTCCCTGTCCATCACCAACTCCCGGAGTTCACTCAGACTCACGTCCATCGAGTCAGTGATGCCACCCAGCCATCTCATCCTCTGTCGTCCCCTTCTCCTCCTGCCCCCAATCCCTCCCAGCATCAGAGTCTTTTCCAAAGAGTCAACTCTTTGCATGAGGTGGCCAAAGTACTGGAGTTTCAGCTTTAGCATCATTCCTTCCAAAGAAAGATCTCCTATTTGTATGGTGCTCAAATTTCCTCTTAAAGTCTACCTTTTGTTAGCATATCTCCATAACACGTATTAATAGTTCAGTCTATCTGGTCCTGTGTGCTTTGTCCCACCACCTGTTCAAGGAGGAGAACGCCATCTTCTCTACAGACTTGGCCCCCGGAGACTGACACAGTGCCCCAGCACTCGTGCATTCAGTGACCAGCACAACCCACCTCTTCCTTCTGCGTTTGTATACTCATTGGTTGAGTTATAAACATGCAGTGAAGCATCCCCAAAGACAGGTAACTTGTGCAGAATTCATAAATCATCCCTGCATAGGTTCTCAGGATCTTATCACCCATGCATGCCCTCTCTGACACCTCTTGGATACAGAAACTTCTTTTTAATCCTTCTCCTTTAACTTCATCCCAGTGAAACAACACCAAGGCTTTGGGATCACACTCAGATCCCAGCTCCATCATTTACTACCTAGTTGTGTGAAACTGTGCTGGTTACTTTGCATCTTTGAGCTTCAGGTTTCTTCATTGTAAATGAGAATAAATACTACTAACCTTGCAGGGTTGGTTGCAGGATCAAAGTAGCCTCTAGCTCAGTACCAAGAGGTACTCTTCTGTATCCAAGAGGTTCTCAGTGATTTTAGTTGTTCCCTCCTGGGTTTAGTTCAAGACACCCTTTCCCCTCAGAGCTTTCCCAGCCAACCCTTGACAGTTGTTCTCCAGGCGTCTTAGTCTATGACACCTTTATTGTTATCTGTCTTGGAACATCTGAACTGACTTCTGAAAAAGGACTATAGGATGCTAAGAGTCAGGGCACATCGTGGTACCTACAGAAGTGTTTCCCCCTTTCATAGCCCAGTGTCCTGAAAATAACAGGTGCTCAGCTCATGTCGCTCAATGGCAAAGGCAACAGCACAGTGTGCAGCAGCAGAGCAGCTTCACCACGTGGCCTCGCTTAGGTCACGGGCCCTCTTTCTGCTTTAGTTCTCATCATTCACATGAAAAGTTTGGTTCAAAATATTCCCCAGGCCCTTGCAGTTTTGATATCCTGTGCTATGATGCTGTATCGGGTTTTAACAAAAGTACAAAAACCTCCTCTTGGATGCAGGAGTTTCCCTCGACACAGAGAGGCCTCGCTGCACGTGGGAGGCACAGTCTTCCTGTGTGAGCAGCTGCCCTCAGGTCGTCGACAAAGATGAATGTGTTTGGGGCTCAGCTTTACGTCAGAAGTAGGCTGGCTTGGCCATCCTGTTGTTCTAGGGGGAAGGACCAGCACTGGTTTCTCTCCTGGAAGAATGTGCGTCATCACACATGGGTACCAGGTGTTTCCAGCTGAAGCGGAAGAGAGGAAGAGACCTTGATTTTTCACTGAGGATGCTGAGGAAGTCTATTACAGATCTCAGGATCTCATAGAGCATCTTGTGAAGGAAAGGTGGGGCCAGCTATAATTAATTGGTGGTAAATATGAGCTTTGGGGTCAAAACTGTGTGTTGGCAGATTTCAGATCTAGGAAGATCTAACACAGGGACCAACTAGAATCTCGACCCTTAGATCCCCATTGGCTCCTCTTGACACCACCACGTGGAGGCCTTCTGCTGTTCACTGGGGGAAGGGGACATGCCCAACCTCTTTCAGGAAGACTTCTTTTCTGGCTTCTCTTCCTCTCTCGCTCAACAGCAGCTAAGCGTTGGGGGGGCAGGGTAGCCCTCCACCTTGGTCTTCTTTTCCGCTAACCTCTCCTATACATGAGCTTATGTTTTTAAATATCACTTAAGGTCAAAATCTGCAGTTTGGATCTCAGGCATAACTTAGGAAAAACAGAACTCCTGATTCCGCCCAAATGGTTCTGTCACCATACTTTGGAAGACCACTCAGCAATGAAAAGGAATGTGATAATAATACAAGTGACAGCTTGGGTGAATTTCAAAAACATTGTGCTGAGTACAGGCAGTCAATCACACAAAACTGCACACTCTGATTTTGTGATTCTTTTTATGTGCAATTCTAGGAAGGGTTAAACTGTGGTAACAGGAAGGAGATCAGGGGTTACCTGGAGCTGAGTTTCAGGCAAGTGGATTGATTGCAAAAGGGCCATAAAAAGACTTAGGCTGCTGGGATAGTCCTGTATCCTGATGGTGATGATGGTTATGTGACTGTACACAACTGCCACAGTTTGTCAAAGCTGCACTTACTTAACATGGATGAATTTATTGAGTTTTATTGTACTTCAATAAAGCTTAGGGGGAAAGAATGACTCCATAGTTTCTGGCCTAAGCAACTGGGCAGCTGGCGAGAGTGAGCAGCTCTTTCCTGACCTGGGTGACACTGGTTAGAGCAGGTGCAGAGGAGAAAAGTCAAGATTTCAATTTGGGATTTTAAATCTGAGATACCTTTTAGCTGTCTAGAGTAGAGGTGTCAGGTGGGCAGTTGAATTTATGATTCTGGAACTCAGTATAGAGGTCAGACCAGAGACATAAATTTTGAAGTTATCGACATATAGGTGGTATCTGAAGCAGTGGCCTGGAGGACATGACCGAGGGTGCAAGGCGGGAATGGAAAAGAGAAGAGCTTGGGGAGGTGGGGGTTGGAGTCAGGAGTGGGGGCGTCCCAGGCACACCAGCCTTTGTAGTGAAGATTCAACAGGATAAACTGTGTAAAAGTACTGTTGGCCTACTGCAGTTGTCTTGCCATACTAGCTGTATCATCCTCATTTTTTTTTAAGTTGAAATTCACATGATTTCATATAAATAGACTTTTTTTTAGTTTTTTATTTTTTAAATTTTAAAATCTTTAATTCTTACATGCGTTCCCAAACATGAACCCCCCTCCCACCTCCCTCCCCATAACATCTCTCTGGGTCATCCCCATGCACCAGCCCCAAGCATGCTGCATCCTGCGTCAGACATTTTTTAAATGTGCAATCCAGTGGTGCTTAGTTACTTACAGCATTATGAGGTGATCTCCTCTGTCTAGTTTCCGGACGTTTTCATCACCCCAGATAAGCACCGTGCGCTCATCAAATAATCACTCCGCATCCCCTCTCCCCTATCCTCTGCTGACCACTGATCTGCTTTCCATCTTTATGGATCTGCCTCCTCTGGATACATCCTATAAGAGGAATCATAGACTAGACGGCCTTTTGTGTCTGGCTGCTTTCATTGAGTATAATGTGTCTGAGGTTCGTCCAAGGTGCAGCATGTATCAGTACTTTGTTCCTTTTTATGGCTGAATACTTTATTTTATTTTATTATTATTCTACTTCTATCCCCACACCGACTCCTGGGGATGCATGCATGATTGAGTGTTGTTGCCTGAAAACTTTTCTCCAGTTCTCTGAAAACTCAAGTGGGTGTCCTACAGTTCATTTCAGTTCTGGTAGTGGTGTTAGCAACAGACCCCACGGGTTTAGGGCTCAGACCCACAAGACTGCCTATACTTCAGATACCAGTCATAGGTATCGAGTCCCTGGGTTACCCCCACGTCTGTCAAATTTGGCTCCGAAGTCAGGGGGTTTCCAAACCCACCTCTCCTTAGTTAGGTTTGCTAACTTGCTAGAATGACTCACAGAACTCAGGAAAGAGTTTTATATACACTGGCGTGTGTGCTCAGTCGTGTCTCACTCTTTGTGACCCCAGAGACCGTAGCCCACAGACTCTTCTGTCCATGGATTTCTCAGACAAGAATACTGGAGTGGGTTGCCATTTCCTTCTCTAGGGGATCTTCCCGGCCCAGGGATCGAACTCCCATCTCCTGCATGGGCAGGCAGATTCCTTACCACTAGTGCACCTGGGAAACAATGTTACTATTATTTACTGTTACTGGTTACCCATAAAGGATGCAACTGAGAGACAGCCGCGTGGAAGAGACGCACAAGGCAAGGCATGGGGGCAGGGCGCATCCCCTCTCTCGGCCCACTGCCCTCCCAGAACCTTCACGTGTTCACCAACTCAGAAGCTCTCTGCAGCCTGTCATTTAGGGGCATGTATGAAGGTTCCATCCAGCAAGCATGAGTGATGATCATTGACCATCAGTGATTTTTTAACATTAATTGATTTGGTCTTAGTTGTGGCAAGGGGGACCTAGCTCCCTGAGCAGGAGTAGAACCCAGGCCCCTGCATTGGGAGCGCAGAGTCTGAGCCACAGGACCAGCAGGGAAGTCCCTGGCCGTCAGTGACTAACTCGTTCTCTACTCCACCTACTTCTCACCCAGAGATGGGAGGGTGGACCTGAATGTTCTAAGCTTCTAATCAAGGCATGGCTTTTCTGACAAGCAGCCCTCATTCCAAAGCTGCTGAGGGTTTCTTCATTAGAACAAAAGATGTTCTTATCACTCAGGAAATTCCAAGGACTGTAGGCGCTGTGTGCCAGGAGCCAGGGACGAACACCAAACATCTTTCTGGGGCACCACAGCCTTCATTCCGGCCAAGCTTCCTCCTGCAAGGTCTTAGAGCACACTGTTCATCTTGTCTTTACACTCTGAACATCCTCCTTCCGATCTCAGTTTAATCCTTATTTCTTCAGGTGACTTCCTGACTGGCATCCCCTCTTACAGACCCTGGACGTTACTCTGGACTGCTCCCTCCCATCCCTTTCAGGGTCGCAGTTCCGCCTTTGTTGCTGTGAATGTTAGGGGACGTTCACCTATGGAATGGCTGAATTATGTCCCCCAAAGTTGATTTGTTGAAATCCTAACCCCCAGTGTCTCAGAACGTGACTGTGTTTGAACTAAGGGTTTTAAGAGAAGTCACTAGGTAAAATGAGGTCATTAGGGTGGACCCTAATCTAATCTGATTAGTGTTCTTATAAGAGGGGATGAGGACACAGACCCACAGAGGAGTGACCACAGGAGGATCCAGGGAGAAGATGACCCTTTTGTGGGCCCAGGAAAGAGACCTCAGAAGAAACAACTTGTCAAAACCTCAGACTCAAACGTCTAGCCTCCAGAACTGTGAAGGTGTTAGTCACTCAGTAGTGTCCAGCTCTTTGCAACCGCATGGACTGAGGCCAGCTTGGCTGTTCGTTTCATGGTATTCTCCAGGCAAGAATACTAAAGTGGGTAGCCATTCCCTTCTCCATGGGATATTCCTGACCCAGGGATCAAACCCAGGTCTCCCTCATTGCAGGCAGATTCTTTACCATCTGAGCCTTAATTATCCGCTGTTTAAGCTACCCAGCCTCTGGCACTTTGTTGCAACAGCCATAACAAACTAATACACACTATAAGGATGTGAGCCCCACCAAGGGGAGGAGCCATCTCAGGGTCCACCCATCTTTGCATCCCCACAACTCAGCTTGGCTCTGATGTGTATTCATTAGCTGTTTGGTGAATGTATGGATTACTTACCTCAAGGTGAAGACAGAGATCTTTGAAATATGGATATTCCGTTAACCCTGTACAGAGTGGTCCATGGGAAATGCTCCTTTATCCTTTCAGTTTCTCTGGTTTGAATTTTCTGCCTGTTCTTCACAGAAGGAACATAACTACACCTTGATAATCTGCCCAAGGACCAGCCTTAAGAATATAGAGAGGTTTTGTGCTCAAGCTTCCTGAGTGCTTCTCAGACACACAGGGGCCTCTCCCACCTGCTAGGCTGTGTGTCAAAGAATAAAGTTTGCTCAGTATCTGTATTTTGCAGAAATAGAATACCAGTGAATAATAATGTTGTAATTTCAGAAACACTTCTATCGAGGAAAGAAAATTAGGTAATAGCTACATAAGATTCAGAAAGGCTTGGTCACAATGATAAGACTTAAAGTTGAGCAGTATTTTATAGTTTACAACTTTTCATTTCACCCTTAAAACAACCTTATGATGGCATAAAGGTGAATTTTATCATCATCCATTTTGTAAAATGAAAATAATAACAAAATAATAAAAACTAAAGCTCAAAAATGGAGTCGTTTGGGCCCAGGTTGTATACAGTGAGTAACTAGAAAAGCCAGAACTTTAAATGTTGCCCTTTGAATCCTGCAAGCAAGTACTTCTTATGCAACCCAAGTGGGGAAAGTTAGAGGGCTTCTCCTAGGCCCTTTTATTAGTGATTCAAGGAGTGTCTTTGAGTGAAGGATCTGAAAGATGCCAACCCACTGTGTTTTTAAAGAGAGACTGACCCAAGGAGTTCACGGATGGAAGTGGTGGCTGGATTCAGGCCAGCTCTGTGCCCCAGCTGAGGCCCCGTCGGAGAGGTGACAGCAGCCGAGTGTCCTGGGAGTCAGTGTGATAAAAGCAGCCTTGGAAGAGAGCCCAGCGGCTGGCTCCACATCCCTTTTTCATTTTTCCCATTTCCAAAGACCAGAGATCACGGAAGGAAGAAGAGAGAGATCGTTATTTGAGATCGAGCAGGAGTTTTCAAACCATAAATTAAGTTAAAGTGGGCTCACTTGGGGCTGACTCGAGGGATGGGAACTTGTCCTTGTAACTTGGCAGACAAAATCGTCGTCTGGACCTTTATTGAACTGCAGGCGTTTCTCTGTGTCTCAGTCCTGCCTTTTTTATTCTCCGTGGATGCTCCTGGGTAGGATGTGCTCTTAGCTGAGCACCCTGGGATTACCGCTAAAAGAGATTAGACTCAGAGTGCCCTGATGGGGACCAAAGGACTCTTTAGAGTCCCCTAACCCTAACCTCTGCCTGTAGTCCCAGGAGGTACCGTGGGCAGAAACAGTGGGCTCTCACATATTCCTTGACCAGCCTTTCCCCCCATCTTCTCTAGGTCCTTTGGAGCTTTTTGCCCACAGCTATGCCAGCTGCAGCCCTTCCCCTGGGGAGAGGAATACCTTACAGCTGGTTCCCAACCACGAGCGTAGCTATAAAACATGGGTTTTTGCAACAAGGAAACCTGAACACAAGCCCCAGCTCTCTGGTCCTTAGTCACACGTCTTTGACACATGACTCTCCCTCTCAGTCTCAATTTCCCTTCTGTGCTCACCTCACTGGCTTGTGGTAAGGCACTCTGAAATGATGCAAGACAAGCACATAGTCTGGTGCCTGGGTGAAGTGCTCACCGAGCAGGGATTGCCCTGGGAACACAGCCTTCAGCTGTGCATACACACATAGGAAGAACATGTCTGAGGATGAGGAGAAAGGCTTTGCTAGCCTAGAATAAAGAGATCTCACGGTCAGGTTGGAAGGGAGCTTCGAGGTCCTCAAATCTAGTGTTCTGCTTGGTGTAGGTAAGCCCTCTCCCACCTCCAGCCTGCTGGGTGACCTCCCACTCCCAAAGGTCCCCAAGCCCGCTTTGAGTCAGAATTCATGCAGCTGTCCTTTGCAGAGAAACTCCCTGGCCTCACCCTGGGAGATTCTGCTTCAGTAAGATTTGGGCAGGGCCTGGCAGACCGCAGCCAAAAGGCTTGAGAAGCTTTTTGTAGAGATCACATAACCCAGAAGGTTATGTTCTGGGTCTGTTCCTTTACCGCTGTCTCCCGCGGTTGGCAGAGTCCCCAGTGCACAGTAGGGATGTGATGAACACCTGCCAGGTAGGGGTTCAATCATGCAGCCTCATCTAGAACTGTCCCAGTGCCCGGAAACTTCTCCCTGAAAATGCAGCTCACTTCTGTTTGGGTGAACTCCGGTGGTACTTACAGTCTGGCTTATAAGAAGCAAATCTATCTTCCTTCAATCTTAACTCATGCAGCCTAATTCTACCTTCTAGAGTGACACTGATTCTAATTCCTCTTAGAAGGGATTATCCCTCAGCTATAGAGGTCAGTAAGGGTGAAGTATTTTTGTCCAAATGAAATCAGGGTTGGCTGAACCAAGGTATAAACTGGAGCCAGGGGTGCTTCAACAAGCAGCCCAAAGGAAACAGAAGGATGGACGATGGGACCTGTTTAACTAGAGCACGTGGACTCCATCTCAAGGACATGCAGCATAACCGTGGGGTATGGAAACCTGGTTAAGGGTCTCAGTGCACCCTCGTGAAATAGAATCCTTTGCCATTTTAGAGAGGCAGAACCTCCGAAGCTAAGAATTTGCCCAGGATTACCATTCAGGCATAGAAGAGCTAGAAACCTGAACCAGATGAGAATTAAGATTCAAGGAAAGAAGAGGAGGCCAAGTTGGAGAAGCTTAAACACAGGGAGAGAACAAACCATGTGGTGTAGAGCTGGCGGTGGAGTCCCACCACTTGTGTTGACGGCGTAGCATCTCCCATCTCCCTCCCTTTCTACGGGCTTCATCTGTCAAAGTAGGTGATTCGAGAGGAATTACTCAGCCCTCCTCAGCCCCTGTGAACCTCTGTGATCCGAGAGTGCATTTAGCTGGAGCTGAACAGAAGAAGTTGGAGCTGTGAAACCTGCAAGTTCAGAAACAGTCCTTTTCATCCCTTTCAGGGTTGTTTAAATACCCTTTGTATCGCATCTTCTCAGGAGATGTTTTATTGCTCTGCACCCACTAGTAATGGGTGGGGTGGGGGTGCACCTGTGGCTGTGAAGCTGTTCTTTCAGATGTTTAGTAAATGACAATGTGATACTCTTGTGTTTTCCTTATTACAGCCATCCTGCACTCAGACATGCATGGAATGGTGCTATTAAAGCCTTTCTCTGTTAAAATAGCTTAGTAGAATACGTAAGAGGTTGGAAGCGCATTGTTAACTTTCTCTGCTGATACTCAGGACAGTTTTCATATTCACCTGATGCCTTAAGCATGGCTGGTTTGGTGTGCAGCAATGATTGCAGACTCCCTCTGTGTACCCAGGAGCTTCCCAGGGGGTGAGGAAAGAGAGCTCTGGAAGCATCCATGATCAGGACGAGAGCTACTGCTCCTGGTGTTTACCTGGAGAGGTTAACTAGGGCCCACCTAGTTCCATGCCATTCACATAGACCCCACCAGTTCCAGATAGGCTAGGCTTATGGGTAACAGTATTTACTTTTCATTTATCCATTCATCTGTCCATCCATCCACACTATACTAGGCCCCAGGAGCATTAACTTTTTCAATCAAGGAAGCAAAACCATTAAATTTGACTTCTAAATATTTCTGTGGCCAAGTAAGGCAAAATATTGGGTTGCCCCAAAAGTTCATTTGAGTTTTTCCATAGCAGCATACTAAAACCCAAACAAATTTTTGGCCAACCCAAGAGTAGCAAGGGGCTTCCCTGAGGGAAAGGCGACCAAGTATGAATCTGCTAAGGTATCAGGGAAAGAAAGGTGATGAGGATAGAGCCAGGAAGGGGATGAGTTTGAAAAATAAAAGATAAAACCTGTAGGAGCTGGTTATGGCAGTGATGTGAGAAGTGAGGGGTTGGGGTGTCTTGGTTGACTCAAAGGTCCTGGCTTTGGCAACAAGTTGGGTCTTGATGCTACCAACCAACAGAACAGGCAGGAGTCAGGCTGCTATTTAGGAAGAGAAAATTGTGGATCTGATTTTGACCCATTTGAGCTGAAGGTCTCTGTGGAAGAGCCAAATGAAGCCATGAGCAGGTAGTTGGATTTAAGAGTAAGAAGCTCTGGAAAGCAGTCTGGGATGGAGATGGGCAGTGACCTTACTCTTGGCAGTATTTGAAGCCATTGGAGTCGATTCCATCACCCAGGGGTAAAATGTAGAGCAAAGAGAGGGGCCGAGGATGGGAGTTGGGAGCCCAGCTTTGAAGGAGAGGCAGAGGGAAGGGAGCCCCTGAAGGAGGCAGGGAAGGAGTGTTCAGAGGGAAGAAAACAGCCAGGAGATTGGTGTCACCGAAGTTAAAGGCTTCAGTGGGGCAGGGGAGAGACCGGGAGGGTGGCAGGTAGGGGAGCAGTTGGCCAAATTTCCTAGGGTCCTGCCTACACAGCTCGTGTCAGTGCTTCAAACAGAAAACCCAGACTTCATGAACAATGAACCACAAAAGAGAAGTCGAAAAATGCCAGCAGTTGAGCACCTACCAAGGGCCGGGTGCTTTATTGATGTGTATTATTTATCTGCACATTTATTTTTGGAGGCAAGTGGGGGAATTCTATTCTTGTCCTTTTACTGATAAGGAACTTGAGGCTCAGAGAAATTATGCCTTGGTCAAGCCATAGAGAACGGAGGCTAGAGCTCTGTTTTGCCTCGTTCTAAAACCCTTTGTCTTTCTCATTTATATCTGGTGGATGAATGCCCCACCTGTCCTTGCCACATCCAGCGTGCCACCTGGAAGCATCACCATGCCCTGCTCCCTTGGGCCCTCACCTCCTGAATGGCAGGAGCCTTGCCTGGAGCCAAAAGCTGCAGAAGGAGGGAGCCATTCGTCTGCTGCCTGGTGACACCAACACCAGGGCCCCAACAGAATAGCAAGCTTGTTCGCTCTTGTCTGGCTGTTCATGGTGATGTATGAATAAGCAAAGAAGACAGCTTCATTTCCATAAGTTAACTTGTGCCTGGAGTAAGGAAGACGGGAAACGGTGCGCTTAATCATAACCACAGGGCCAGCACAGAAAACAGTGACAAAGCCTTTTCTGTTCGCCTTGGTGTTTTATGATAATAACTCCTAAAGAGGGGAGACAGGCGGTGTGGGACGCTGAGGGAGGCGGCATGTCAGCCACCCGGGTCATCTCCCCGAGAGGATTCCCTGGGATTTTTCCTCTTAATAGGGTGGCAAGCCCAGGATGTGTTTGCATTGTCAAGATCAAGACTTTAGACTTTGACTTCCGGAGACCAGACCCAGACTGCAGATGCCACCTGGCTGGTGAGCTGGGATTGGCGAAGCTGTGAAAGATAATCTGTCTCATGTGTGCTGTCACTGGGGACCTGGGGGGACCTGATGTCTAGGAGGGTGTGACAGGACAGTGGTGTCATCCAAAAAGCTTTAGGGGAAGCCCGGGAGCTTGGAGGTCTGGGTGGAAGGGGCAAGTGTGGCTGCAGTTCATCAGGGTCTGTGGTAGATGCTCCAGGAGAGACGGGAAGTAGACTTCACCCACCCTGCCCATAGAATCCACTACTCCCTGCCCTCCCCTCGTCTGACTTACCAGCATTTCCGTCATTGCAAGCATCTCGCTGAGTCATAACTGTTTGTCTTTCTCCTTCTAACTGCCTCTAGGGTGCAGACTGTATTTTATTTGTCTTTGATTCCTTAGTACTTTGTGTGGTATCTGACACAAAGCAAACCCTCAGTCAGTATTAAATGAACCAAAACCTAGGCAGAGTAAGGGTGGTGTCAGCTAAGGAAGCGAGGAAACGGCTGAGACCACAGATGCCTGAATCCAGGTAGAGGGGGAAGAGTATAGGGCTGGGGGACTCTGGGTATAATGTTAAGTGTAGATACCTACTGAACATTTTACTGTTTTATGGACATTGTTTACTGCCGATCTGTGAATAAGCAAAGAACACAGGTTCATTTTCACAAATTACCTGTGTGTGTGTGTGTGTGTGTGTGTGTGCTCAGTCGTGTCTGACTCTTTGCCACCCCAAGGACTGTAGCCCACCAGGCTCCTCTGTCCATGGGATTTCCCAGACAAGAATAGTGGAGCGAGTTGCCACTCCCTTCTCCAGGGGATCTTCCCTAACCAGGGATCCAACCCACGTCCCTCGAGTCTGCCGCACTGGCAGTCAGGTTCTTTACCATTAGTACCACCTGGAAAGCCCTAACTTGTACCTGAGAGTAAAGTCGCTCAGTCCTGTCCCAACTCTCTGCGACCCCGTGGACTGTAGCCTACCAGGCTCCTCCTTCCATGGGATTCTCTAGGCAAGAATACTGGAGCAGGTTGCCGTGTACCTAGAGAAAAGAAAATGTTTAATTCTAAAGTATGTACTTTTTGTCCACACTGTGTTGTAAATGAATGGGGAAAAAAAAGGCACAGAGAGATTAAGTAACTAGTCAAAGGTCACACTGCTATCAGCTGGGAAAGGAGCCAGGATTGGAACCCAGGCAGTCCGGCTGTGTCATTCATTTTCTTCACCACTTTACTGTATGCGGGAAGGGTCGTGCTAGAGGAGGACGCTGAACTCTGCTGGTTGATGAACTGGGTTTATACACCACATGAGTTGATTGTGTACCAGTGGCCCTTCGGGGGAACCTTGCCGTTGACTAAAGCAGAGACAGCGCTCCCAGACCTTGATGAATAATTCTCAAATTTTAATATACATCCAAATTACCTGGGGAAGTTTTGAATGCATATTACCAGACTCAATGGCCAGAATTCTTATTTAGATGAGTGTTAGGCGATGAGGTAATTAATATATATTACACCCACACTCCCAGACCTTAGAGATAAAACAGAAAAATGAGAACAAAATGTCACCTGATTTTGCTGGTAAGAGTAAGTTTGGAGGATTTGACTTAATGTGCATCTACAGTGGATCTTTGCAGACAAAGGTCCTTATAGTCAAAGCTATGGTTTTTCCTGTAGTCATGTAGGGACGTGAGACTTGGACCATAAAGAAGGCTGAGCACCAAAGAACTGATGCTTTTGAACTGTGGTGCTGGAGAAAGACTCTTGAGTGTTCCTTTGGGCAGCAAGGAGATCAAATTAGTCATTCCTAAAGGAAATCAACCCTGAATATTCATTGGAAGGACTAATGCTGAAGTTGGAGCTCCAATACATTGGCCACCTGATGCAAAGAGCCAACTCATTGGAAAAGCCCCTGATGCTGGGAAAGACTGAGGGCAGGAGAAGGGCCAGCAGAGGATGAGATGGGTTGGATGGCATCATCAGCTCAGTAGACAGGAATTTGAGCAAACTCCGGGAGATAGTGAAGGACAGGGAAGCCTGGCGTGCTGCAGTCCATGAGGTCACATAGAGTTGCACACATCTGAGTGACTAAACGACAACAGCAGTGGATATTCAGAATACCAACCCCAGAGCTGGAATGGCCCAGCTTGTCACAGGAAGCACGTGGAGACTGCAGCCTCGTTCAGAGGGGGCCTGCCCTGTGAGACTCATCTGAGGCTGCACTCTGCTGGCTGGCTGGCTCCTGGGAGGGAGGAGGAGGGAGGGTGGGGCTGAGCTACCTGAACTCAGTTCTCTCTGAAACTCATGGGGGCAGCTAATTCCTTCCACATGCCCTTAATGAGAAATGGGACGCAGCCTTCCAGCCACAATGAATTTCACAGCTGAGGCCCAGAAATCTGCAGGTCTTCCCAACCCAGGGATTGAACCAGGTCTCCTGCATTGCAGGCAGATTCTTTACCATCTGAGCCACCAGGGAAGCCCTAATTGGTCCTCAGACCACACTTAAAGAAACAAAGTTCTAGAGACGTTCCTGGAAGTCCAGTGGCCTAACACGTTGCCTTCCATTGCAGGGGGTGTGGGTTCAGTCCCTGTTTGGGGAGCTAAGATCCCACATGCCTCATGACCAATAAGTCAAAACATAAACAACAAAAGCAATACTGTAACAAATTCAACAAAGACTTTAAAAATGGTCCATGTCAAAAAAAAAAAATTCTTAAAAAAAAATTCTAGAAAATCTTTGTTCTAGAAACAAAGTGCTAGCTGACTTCCAAAAAGAAAACCATGTGGATGGGCTTGCTATCTTTCAGAAGCTGACAGTTGAGCTTGAATGATGGTATTTCAAAAGAGCTGTTACATTACTTATATGGTGTTTCACATGGCCCAGCCCCTGTGGTTAGCCCTTAACATCAGTTCAGTTCAGTCGTTCAGTCATGTCCGACTCTTTGCAACCCCATGAATTGCAGCACACCAGGCCTCCCTGTCCGTCACCAACTCCCGGAGTTCACTCAGACTCACGTCCATTGAGTCAGTGATGCCATCCAGCCATCTCATCCTCGGTCATCCCCTTCTCCTCCTGCCTCCAATCCCTCCCAGCATCAGAGTCTTTTCCAATGAGTCAACTCTTTGCATGAGGTGGCCAAAGTACTGGAGTTTCAGCTTTAGCATCATTCCTTCCAAAGAAATCCCAGGGCTGATCTCCTTCAGAATGGACTGGTTGGATCTCCTTGCAGTCCAAGGCACTCTCAAGAGTCTTCTCCAACAGCACAGTTCAAAAGCATCAATTCTTCAGCACTCAGCCTTCTTCACAGTCCAAATCTCATATCCATACATGACCATTGGAAAAACCATAGCCTTGACTAGACGGACCTTAGTCAGCAAAGTAATGTCTCTGCTTTGGAATATGCTGTCTAAGTTGGTCATAACTTTTCTTCCAAGGAGTAAGCATCTTTTAATTTCATGGCTACAATCACCATCTGCAGTGATTTTGGAGCCCCCAAAAATAAAGTCTGACCCTGTTTCCACTCTTTCCCCATCTATTGCCCATGAAGTGATGGGACCAGATGCCATGATCTTCGTTTTCTGAATGTTGAGCTTTAAGCCAACTTTTTCACTCTCATCTTTCACTTTCATCAAGAGGCTTTTTAGTTCCTCTTCACTTTCCACCATAAGGGTGGTGTCATCTGCATATCTGAGGTTATTGATATTTCTCCCAGCAATCTTGATTCCAGCTTGTGTTTCTTCCAGTCCAGCGTTTCTCATGATGTACTCTGCATAGAAGTTAAATAAGCAGGGTGACAATATACAGCCTTGACGTACTCCTTTTCCTATCTGGAACCAGTCTGTTGTTCCATGTCCAGTTCTAACTGTTGCTTCCTGACCTGCATACAGATTTCTCAAGAGGCAGGTCAGGCGGTCTGGTATTCCCATCTCTTTCAGAATTTTCCACAGTTGATTGTGATCCACACAGTCAAAGGCTTTGGCATAGTCAATAAAGCAGAAATAGATGTTTTTCTGGAACTCTCTTGCTTTTTCCATGATCCAGCGGATGTTGGCAATTTGATCTCTGGTTCCTCTGCCTTTTCTAAAACCAGCTTGAACATCAGGAAGTTCACGGTTCACGTATTGCTGAAGCCTGGCTTGGAGAATTTTGAACATTACTTTACTAGCATGTGGGATGAGTGCAATTGTGCGGTAGTTTGAGCATTCTTGTGCATTGCCTTTCTTTGGGATTGGAATGAAAACTGACCTTTTCCAGTTCTGTGGCCACTGCTGAGTTTTCCAAATTTGTTGGCATATTGAGTGTAGCACTTTCACAGCATTATCTTTCAGGATGTGAAACAGCTCAACTGGAATTCCATCACCTCCACTAGCTTTGTGCGTAGTGATGCTTTCTAAGGCCCACTTGACTTTGAATTCCAGGATGTCTGGCTCTAGGTGAGTGATCACACCACATCGTGATTACCTGGGTCGTGAAGATCTTTTTTGTACAGTTCTTCTGTATATTCTTGCCACCTCTTCTTAATATCTTCTGCTTCCGTTAGGTCCATACCATTTCTGTCCTTTATCGAGCCCATCTTTGCATGAAATGTTCCCTTGGTATCTCTAATTTTCTTGAAGAGATTTCTAGTCTTTCCCATTGTTTGTTTCCTCTATTTCTTTGCATTGATCACTGAAGAAGGCTTTCTTAGCCCTTAACATATGTGAAGTCATTTAAACGCGTGAAGTCAAAATAGTTAGATATTAGGGCAGAGAGAGATTAAGTAATTTTCTCCAGGCTGCATAGCTGAAAAGTGGCAGGGCTAGAAATTGGAACCAGGACGTCTGGCTCCAGTCTTGCCCTCTGGCTACACTGCTACAAGTGGTTGCCTATCCATGGACACAGATCTCTGCAGGGGTGAAGGCACCGAGCAGTTCACCCAGGGTGTTCCAAAACCCACTGGCAAACCCCAGCTATCAACTTACTCATTGACAGAGCAGCTAATGAATTTATCTAAAAAAGCAAAATGAAGTCTTAGTGGCTGTTTATTATTTTGCCTTCCCAACCAGTGGATATTAAACTTCTAACTATCATGTTGCTAATTAAGGATTTGTTTTCTTCACCTTGAAGAGGACTGGCATAACGTGAAAGGGCTGTATGCCACCATCATGAGAAATGCAGCCCAGGTGCAAAGTGAGAGAAGGAGCACTTGGATGTTATTCTTTGAGATCACATGTTTTAAGTTTAACAATGCAAATTACTTCTTCTCTGGAGATGAAGACCTTCAGGTGAAGACTCCAGTAGAGCAACCCATATAAAAAACACTTCAGGGACTGTCACCCCATGTTTGCAGTTTTCCAGGCAACTGAGGATGACACCAGGGTTCCCAGAGCCAAGTGGGAGAATGTGTTGATTTTGGCAAATGGGGAAAGGATGTAATGCTTTGCAGTGTCAGAAATGTGGGGACGCTAATATACTAACATAAGCGGTCTCCAATCAGGAGAGATTTATGTACCAGACATCATTTATTTAGCAGACATTTATTAATGCGTTAGTGTGTTAGCTCTTACACAGTCCTTGCCCTTGGTCAAATGGAGAGATGGACATTTACAGATGAGATGTGTATGTGAATATCATCCACTGTGTCCCTGGCAGGACATAAGTCAGCAGATGGCAGAAATACCCAGAAGAAGTGCTAGATAGAAATGTCCCCCATCACAGGCATCTTCTTGCTAGAAGATGAGCCTGAAAGGAATACTGTTGGGGGTTGGCAGGTGGGCAGGCCTAGCAAGAGCTGTGTGAGCAAGACAGACGTGAGGACCCACGCAGCAGAACTGTGCGCTTTTGTGTGGCTATGAGGGAATTCACCTGCAGAAGTAGACTGAGGCAGAACACAGTTCACGGAATTCCAGAAAGTGGAATTTGGGCTTTCAGACAGCTGAATATTATCTTTCGTGAAATTCACATGGACATCCTAGAGTCAACGAAACCTCATTCCCTTTTTATCATTTCTGAGCAGGTGACACTCTTCCTTCATCGTACCAAAAAAGCCATGATGGTGCCAACTAGGGTCATTAGTAATGATGAACAAGCTCCCCCAAGGAACCCATATCCCCTTTGCATTCTGACCTCAGAGTGAGGTTATTTAGTAGGCTCTCTAACAAGCATCAGGACTCGGCACATAGCTTGCTTGACTGAGGGCACCGCGCCTTTCAGTTCTGTTTTACACGAACGTCCCTAGCTTGTTGCGTGTGAAATTGATTGGCTCTTGCACTTGCTGAATTGGTGATCTGTTTTTCTGAGGGATTCTACACGTATTGGATATGATCATATACAATGACAAAGTGGGTGGTAGTATTTTTCCTATGCCTCTAATTTATGTATTTGTGCTGGGGTGATGATTTAGATGGGAGCTCGATAAATTGATCAAGTAAATTACACCAAACCCACACACCATCATTTCAAGGAGCTGTCATCACACCAAGGAGGTTTTATTTCACCCAGCATGGTATTCTCGGAGAACCGCTGTGTTTTCTTCACGTGCAGCTGGGCTTTCATTTGGTCAGAAATGGCTTTATTTCTCAGACTGGCCAACGATATAAGAATTTTAGCTGCGGAAGGCATTGGTTAGCTGTGACAGACAGTGCCTGTTCATCTCCTGTGGCCTTTAGCAAGTTATTTAAACTTTCTGGGTCTCAGTTTCTCATCCCAGAAAATGTAGATTCGTCATGTCTACCTCAAACATTTGTCCTAAAGGTAAGCAATAATGCGCTGCCAGTGGAAAGAATCCGGATGTCAGATGACTGTGGATGCATATCTTGGCTCCATTGCTACTTGTGCAAATCATGAGCCTATGTGAGCCCTCAGTTTCCCAGTCTATAATAGCTGTTGATCATAGTTGCATGGAGGAATGGCTTCTGCACGTGGTGGGATAGGGTTGTCTAAGAGAAGACAGTTGATTCTGATGCCTACCTGCCCCACCTAGAAGACCTGAGTCCAGAAACATCAACACCCAAGGAGGTTGGGGTGAGTGGCAGACTCACCTGAGGTGCTAAAGCTGCTACGAAATTGACTGAGCTACCTGACTCACCTTTGATCCTATGTGATTCTCAGTACACTCACAAGCAACGCCAACATCAGAACCAAGCTCTGGGGACAGAGAAGCAATTGTTCCTCTGGGAAACACTCCTGCCTTACTGACACAAGACAAAATGGATGTGATAGCAAAATGCTGTGAGAGGGTGGCTCTTCTCTGCGATATACTTTCTCATTAGCCAAGGGTCCTTTCTTCCTTTCTGAGTGAGAAAATTAGCTCATGCCCTGAAAGCTAGTACATTAATATACCTTGAGAAATAACTGGAACATTTAAAGACTAGTATAGCAGTAATATAGTAATACATGTTGCATGAGTTAAGGGATGGATGGATGGGTGGATAGATGAATGAATGACTGGGGATTCTGGCTTTATCACAGATTAACTGAATGACCTTGCATACTGTCAGTTCAGTCCTGTCCAACTCTTTTTGACCCCATGGACTGTAGCCTGCCAGGCTCCTCTGTCCATGGGATTCTCCAGGCAAGAATGCTGGAGTGGGTTGCTGTGCCCCCCGGCAGGGGATCATCCTGACCCAGGGAGCAAACCCACGTCTCTTACATCTCCTGCACTGGCAGGCAAATTCTTTGCTACTAGTGGCGCCTGGGAAACCATGAGTGACCTTGGGCAAGTTAATTAGCTATTGTGGGTGACCTCCATTTCTTTTCTATAAAATAGGGATAATGAAAATGGCTAGGCTGCCTAAGTGTGAGAATTAAATACATTAATAGAAGTTAAGCACTTAAATCAGGTCTCGGTACCTCATAAATGAAAGCTGCGTTACAATGATTTGCTGTTGTTTCCTGTTCTGTACTTACATGGCTCGGCTTCTTTTATAACTTTTGCGTTCTCTGTGCTTTGCAGGTCAGCAGGTCCTGGGCCTGGTAGAGAACCAGAGTGACTGGTACCTTGGAAACCTGTGGAAAAATCACCGTCCTTGGCCTGCCCTTGGAAGAGGCTACAACACAGGTAAACTCAGGAGGGTGACATGCTGGGCACTGGTGGGTGGGGTGCGATGTGATGTGAGGACTTTCTCAGGAAGAGGAGGTAAGTCAAAGCACGGGAGGAGCCACCTGGTCACCTGAGTTCGGCAGTGGACTGTACTCGAGTTGGCCCTCTGGTTCTTGCTTAGGGCTGCAGCTGCAGGCAGTGTCGCTACTGGGCCGTGGCAGTCGGTGGCATTCTCTCCTGACCTTCAGTCCCTGATCCAGCTGGCATCTTTACGAATGTCACCTGTAGGATTCATTGTCTTTGTATGGGGGTGAAAGCAGCTGATTTTTTTTTTTTTTTTTTTTTTTTTGGCTACAACATGTCATAGTTGCAGCATGTAGGATCTAGTTCCCTGTGTGTGCGTGGGTACTAAGTCACTTCAGTCGTGTCTGACTCTTTGCAACCCCATTTACTAGCCCACCAGGATCCTCTGTCCATGGGATTTTCCAGGCAAGAATACCGGAGTGGGGTGCCATTTCCTCCTCCAGGGGACCTTCCCAACCCAGGGACCGAACCCACATCTCTAACATCTCCTGAATTGGCAGGAGAGTTCTTTACCACTAGCACCACCTGGGAAGCCCTTATTCCCTGACCAGCAATCAAACCCAAGCACCCTGCATTGGGGGTGTGGAGTCTTAGTCACTGTACCCCTGGGGAAGTCCCCTGATGTCTTACTGACTCTTAAAATTTCTGATTAAAAGTGACATAATTTTTTTTAACTCAAAGTATAGTTGGTTTATAATGTGTTAGTTTCAGATGTATGGCAGTGATTCAGCTATACATACATAGATCTTTTTTTTTTTTTTCAGATTCTTTTCCCTTATAGGTTTTTAAAAAATATTGAATACAGTTCCCTGTGCTATACAGTAGGTCCTTGTTGGCTATCTATTTTTTTATATAGTAGCATATATATGCTAATCTCAAACTCCTAATTTATCCCCCCCTTTCCACCTTGGTAACCATCAGTTTGCTTTCCATGTCTGTGTGTCTATTTCTGCTTTGCATATAAGTTCATTTGTACCTTTTTCTTTTAGATTCCACATATAAGTGATGTCACATGATGCTTGTCTTTCTCCGAATGGCTTCCTTCACTTACTATGATCATCTCCAGTTGCATTCATGTCGCTGCAAGTGGCGTTATTTCATCCTTTTGTAGCTGAGTAATATTCCATCATGTATATACACCACATCTTCTTTATCCTTTCATCTAACAAGGAACTTTCAAGTTGCTTTCATGTTTTGGCTATTGTAAATAATGCTGCAGTGAACACTGAGGTGCATGTGTCTTTTCCAAGAAGTGACATTTCCAACAACATTAAATTGGCTAAAGGACGCCATGTGGTTGTGCCCACCTTCACTGGGTATGGCCAAGTGTAACACAGCCATGTGCCTGGAAGGAGAAAAGGCAGATGTATTTGGTAATTGGTACTTAAAAGGAGCACAGCCCCTGTACACTCTGTGTCAGAAACCAAATCCGTTTTCTGTCTTGCTGCTAACCCCGCGCATGGGTCTCCTCTCTTCTTTGTCTCCATCAGGAGTGTTGTTCATTCGTTCATTCTTGGTTCACCTCCTGTCTGTCTAACATTTACTTTGTGCTGGGCCCTGCGCTAGTGAACCAGACATAGCCCATGACCTCGTGGAGCTTATAAAGAAGGAAACTAGAGTAACCTCCCCTCTTCAGGCTCTGGCCCTGCCACTGTCTACCTTCAGAATGCCTCTGGAGATCCTCTTTGCCTTGATGCCCCGTTCTCAAGGGTGCAGACCTGTGTTGTGGGTCAGGATGAGAACTTGGAGCTCAAGGAGAGCAGTAGGATAGGTCAGACCAAGAAGGGCTGGGACTCGGAACCTAGACCAGCTCTACTGAGTTAGGGCAGGGGTCTGGGGATGGTGCCCCCTGAAGGTGACAGGTGGTAGCCGATCCTGGAGACTCAGGTGAGTCTGTAGTGGGAGGAGTCAGTCAGCTCTGAGTGCTGAGGATCAGATGCAAATATGAGACCCCAGCGGCCACAGGACAAAGGATGAGAGTTGAGCATCCAGATGTGCACATTCAGAGATCAGGTCAGAGTGGGATCAAAGCTGGAATAAGACGAGGAAAGAAAGGTCCAGGCTGAATGTCCTTGGCAGCCAGAGGTCAGGGATGCCTGTACGGAAGGCCGTCCTGAGTGGGGAGACATTCCTTAGCTGACATTTGCCAGAAGGTCCAGGTGTGCCTCACAGGATGTCATTTTCCTCTGTAACACCTACCAGGCATCGCAACCTGCAGGGTTGCAGTTGAAGAATTTTAACCTCCAGGACCTCCCTGCTGTACAGGGCATTAACCCTTGAGTCACGGAATGGTGGGGGATTCTGGGGCATCCCTGAGAGAGGCCAGCTTCAGGGTGGTTGTTGTGCAGTCGCTCCGACTCTTTGCAATCCCATGGACTGCAGCACTCCAGGCTTCCCTGTCCTTCACCGTCTCCCGGAGCTTGCTCAAACTCATGTCCATTGAGTCCGTGATGCCGTCCAGCCATCTTGTCCTGTCATCCTCTTCTCCTCCTGCCTTTGCTCTTTCCCAGCATCAGAGTCTTTTTCCAGTGAGTTGGCTCTTCTCATCAGGTGGCCAAAGCATTGAAGCTTCAGCTTCATCATCAGTCCTTCCAATGAATATTCAAGGTTGATTTCTTTTAGAATTGACTGGTTTGATCTCCTTGCTATCCAAGGGACTCGCAAGAGTCTTCTCCAACACCACAGTTTGAAAGCATCAATTCTTCAGGTTCAGGGAGGGGCCCCCAAAATGGGCTCAAAGCAGTGCAGAGGTATACTGTTATGGTAATGGGCAAGGCAATGTCTCTGCATCCCAGCTAAGTACTGGCCAGGTACTGTACCCAGTGTGTTCTAGGTGTTACTCTCATCTGATCCTCACACTAACCTCATGGGGCAGGAACTATTCTCATCTCTCTTTTATACCTAGGAAACTCAAGCTTAGTGAGTTTAAGGTTGGAGTCTGATAAGTAAGGAGCCTGCTGTTAACCACTAAACTTCCTAGCTTGAATTTTAGTGGCTTCAGAATCAAGAATCCTTTTTTAAAAAATAACCCTGTCTCTGTAAATCACTTTCAGTTGGGACTGTCCGCTAGTCACCTGGCTCTGTGTCAAAGAACTGAGGACAGGCGAGATTTCACTACTTATATCTATGAGCATATTAGATCATTTTAGCTGCTAGAAAGTTCTGAACGAAGTGACTTTGGTCTTTGTAAAGCACCTTTTTATGTGAAATTCCTGGACCATGCAGGTTATACAAAGTGAGGAAAGAGAACTGCAAAATTGTTTAAATCATTTCTCTACCTTAACTACAAAGTTAACAATGCATGGAGAGAAATTTGATCCAATCAAGAAGAGAAAGCATGAAAATAATTTATTTCTGTGACTTTGGAATCATTGCAATATTTTAGGCAAACAATAATGTAAGAACTCTGGATGCTTTTGTTATCTTATTCAACAAATTGCAAAATACAACAGAATAATAATGTTTTTTAAAAATGTGATATCTAGACTCTGCACCTTGAAGGGTCTGGAGGAGCCCAGGGTTCTGCCTTATACCAAGTCTCCAAGATGTTTCTGGAGCAGAAGGTGAAAGGATCTGCGCTGATTAAACATGATACCTTGTTTCCCCTTCCTCCCCTCCCCCCACCATAAGGGACTGTTTTCTCAGTGCCTTTGAGGCTGGACCCTTTAGAGATCCACAGTGGGCCAGTGAGAGGGCTTCGCCTGCTTCTTTTGGTCAGAGAATGATCACCTCATGTTGATCTCCTGTGCCTGGATTTCAACACCTTCACTCCGGGCTTTCTTAAAGCTGGAGCCACCCATGCTTCTCTGATGGGTGAAGGGGCATCACAGGTAAACCCTGGTGTGTGTTTAGTCCCTGCTTTCCACAGCATGGAATAATAGAACAAGTCACATGGAGATAAACTACAGTGCCTCCAGGGCACAGGATCAGGGTCGTGATTATCCACATCAAACAAAAACCACCGGTCATCAATCTGGGTTTGCAGGGGAAAGAAAAATGTAGCACACTGGGGAATTTGTTATGACCAAAATGGCATGTCCCCTCCTGCTCCTCCCGGTCTATCTCTGACTGTGAGGTCAGGAGAAAGACAGGTACCTGTACCCTCTCCAGCTCCTACTTGGTATGCCAAGCCAGTGAGTTCCTTCCCTTCTTGCTGCTTTTGAAAGGGCAGAGCAGATGGGGGAAAGCCCTGTTAGAAGTGATGTGTCCATTTAAATCAGCCAGTGACATCAAGTGATCATTAGAAAAGGATTTATGGGACATCAAAATGCATTGACTTTCATGACGGGGATTTGTTATTTTAAGACTGAGGATTGCACCACACATCAGTGGATGAGTCATCCAGACCAGTCATTTAGATTCTCTTGGAAATCGTGAGGACTCCACTGGAGGGAACCTGTCTCCCTGAATCCGAGTGCATCTCAGGCATCCAGACAGGGTGTCTTCAGCAAAGCCCCGTGCTGAGCCTTCAGCTTGGTGCTGGGAAACTGAGGCAGGTTCGGGTTAGGCTGGAATTCAGCTGCTTAGTCTCTGGGAGCTTAGCCAAGCTGCCTCCTTAAACCTTAGTTCTCTCCCTGGTAAAATAGGATAAATAACAACAGCACCGAGAGTGTGAATATTAATGAGGTAACTTGTTTCATCAGCTTTTAGTCTGGGGCCTGTGGTATTTTTCTACCACTTATTCCATTAGAGAATGAGATCCACCTGCTTTTTTTTTTAACATGATCTTTCTTTTTAAGATTTTATTTACTTATTTTTGGCTGCACTGGGTCTTTGTTGCTGCACGTGGGCTCTCTCTAGTTGTGGTAGACAGGAGCTACTTTCTAGTTGCTGTGTGCAGACTTCTCACGGTGGCTTCTCTTGCTGCAGAGCACAGGCTCTGGGCGTGCAGGCTCAGTAGCCAGGGCACAGGGCTTAGTTGCCTCGAGGCATGTGGGAACCTCCTGGACCAGAGTTCAGACCCATGTCCCCTGCATTAACAGGTGAATTCTTAACCACTTTACCACCAGGGAAGCCCCCACTTGCTGTAAAAGTGGTGGTTAACTGATTGCCTAGGGTTTGCCAAGGTCTCCTAAGCCCTTGGGTCAGAAAAAAAAAAAAAGTCCCTTTTTTGCTTTTCCCCAAGTATAACATGGGCTTCCCTGGTGGCTCAGATGGTAAAGCGTCTGCCTGCAATGCGGGAGACCCGGGTTCGATTCCTGGGTCAGGAAGATCCCCTGGAGAAGGAAATGGCAATCCACTCCAGCACCCTTGCCTGGAAAATCCCATGGATGAAGGAACCTGATAGGCTACAGTCTATGGGGTTGCAAAGAGTCAGACACACACACACAAAAGAAAAGTATGACATAGTCACCTTGCAGTTTTTAATCTCTCCACTGCCTAGAAAAGGTTAACTGTTTCATATTATTTTAGGAAAAAATGACAATTTTTATGTATCAGCTGTGTTCTGCTTGGAAAATCCCCAGAAAATGCATGAAATGTTAGAGTTGGAAGATGGGCCTTCAAGACTTGACCTTGTTGCTTTGTGCCTTTGGAAAGCTGCTCAGGTTTGACCCCTGGGTTGGGAAGATCCATTGGAGAAGGGAATGGCTACCCACTCCAGTATTCTGGCCTGGAGTGTTCCATGGGGTCGCAAAGAGTTGGAGAGGACTAAGTGACTTCCACTTTCACTTTCTGGCTCTCCAAGCCTTGAGTTCCTTGTCGGTGATCTGAGAATGATAGTCCTACCCAGGGCCGTCAGAAAGGCTCTGAGGTGGTGGTATAGCTCCAGGCAGGGCTGGTAAATCCAGGTGATTTTGGAACTTGGTTGTTTTTCTTTCTCTTCTTGACCATAGCCTAGCCGAGTACCTGTTTTCAAGGAATTCGTGTTTCAGCCATGTTGATCAGATTCAGCTGTGTTCACCAGCCATCCTACAGAGCACAATTACCATGTGTTGTATTTGTTAGTTCCTAGAATTATCTTCTATGGTAGACATTCACCTTCGAAGAGCCAGCCAGATCCCCTTCCTCTTTGTTTCCGTTTCCCAGTCAGCTGCACAGAACCCACAGGCCCCTAAAATAGGAGGGAAAATCTGCCTACCTCCCCCATTTAGCCCCCTCCCTTCTTATTGAAGCGATTTATGATTTAACCCATTACTGACCAGGGGATTTTTGTAGAAACTAATGACTATGGCTGGTGGTTTTTCTTTTGGCTGCCCCAAAACTAATTAATTCTGGTATTTCACTACCAATGGGTTATAGTAGTCAATAGTTACACTTGACATACCTATAAAGTCTTCTAACTTTCGTGAAGTGTCTTCAACCCACTCTTCTATAGGAGCTAAGGAGCGTTCTCCAGCACCCTGAGTTTCATGTTCACTTAATGTATCAGAATCAGTCACTAAAGTTGTTGGTCTTATTGTTGATCTAATATTCACATCTTCTGAATCAGAACTATATTCTGAAGAGCTATCATCTTCTGAGACACTACTATATGTGTTGCTCGGATAATAAGAGAAAATGTCTGCATAAAATTCACCTATAACATCCTCTTCACTCGAAGTTTCACAATGGGCCATTTTTGAAAATTTTGCATTTATAATATATGCAAGATTGGAACAAAAACATAATGGAGCAAAATGTGAGCGATAACAATCAACGTTAAGTTCTAACAACTTCCCATGGTGATGTTTATTGCATCACTCTCTAAAAATGTATTGATATGTCTCCAGTCAATAACGTTCAGGTAACAAAGATGTATTAATATGTCTCTCGTGATGACAATATGTCATGAGCAGATGTCTGTAGTCAATAATATGTTAATTCTGTATTAAAGGAGCCCCTAAACCATAGCAGCTGTGGATGACCAGATAGACACCAGCACAGGGTCCTTGCCACAGCTGCCCACGTGGAATAAAGGGGAACTCCCACATCCTTGTACAGAGATGTTTTCACTCCCAACTGTTCTATCTATTCATCATCTCTTATATGCAAGCAGCTGTCATTCACCCAGCAGTCAGCTGTCTGCAGAACTTTAAAAACAAATAAAACTAAGATGATGATAGTCTCATAAAGATTCAACCCACTTCAGTTCATATGCTGTTAATGAGTATCTTAAAAACAAACACCAGTGAAAAAGAGAAGGGGAAGACAACTCAAAGTAGCAGGTGATTGGAGAAGGAGTGGGGGAAGGCAGGCCAGCTGAGAGAAGATGGCAAGTTTATAGGAGGCTTGTTTGCACAGGATCCCAGACATTGCTTACAGAGAGGATGTGTCCTTCTGTATTAAGGACATAATATTAACCAGAAGATGTGCTTTAAGGAACAATTTAAAAGTAAACTGCATCCTGTTCCTTTCAGTCTCCAAATTAGGCCAGAGGCAGGCAGATGGAGACCTGGCTCTCTAGGGAGGGAGGAAGAATTTATCTAGGAATCCTTATCTGCAGAACAACAAAATTGGGATATTCAAGGACTGACTCACCTCTGAGTTTGGATCAAAGTGGGTCATGAACAAGTAAGGGAAAGGTAATTGATGGCAAAGTTGGACACCGTGGTAAAGTTCATGGTGGTGATTAAGGAAACCAACATTTGACAACTTGCTAAATAACTGTGAAAGAGATGCTTTGAGTGGGATGACTGGCAGTATGAGATGTAGGTCAACTCTCTGCTCTGGCCTCTGACACAGGGCATTCTACAACCCTAGGCAAGTCTTCATTTCCCTGAGCCCTCCTTGGGTCAGGAACCAAGATCTCTTCATACTGGAAAGCAATACTGTGATTGGATGATTTCTGTCTATAATAATTTCATCCAGAGAAACCAGATTTAAATGTAGCTTGTTCATTCAGCACATGCTGAATGCCTGTTATTTGAGACAGAAAATTATTTTTTAAATGTGATACCAAGAGCCTTCCTTCAAGAAGATGATTGTCTAGTAGAGGAGAGTTTGCATATCTACAGATAAATTCAGTGTGACTTGAGCCTGTAGCCTGGTTGAGATTCAAATTTGAACATCAGCCCTGCAGTAACCCTGGACTGGTATTTTCTAGACCAATTCTAGAAGATATTGCAGGAGATGGTAATATGTGTTCAGAAACCGTGGACAGAGAGGTTGAGAAATCCGCATATTCTATCCCTCCCTCGGACATTCACCATGCTGGCATATTAGAAATGCTGGGAAGTCCAGAGGTGAAGCTGTTAAACCCACTAGCATTCCCCACTCCTGCTTGATCCTAAAAATATGGAAACAGGTTTGGGAAAAACCACCTTTACATGAACTTGGGACGGAGATTATCACTTTTTGAGCTCTGTATCCCAAGTCCTTGGCATACAAGTATTTAAATGGAGTGTGTAGAATAGTTCCTAGGAAAGACGCTTGCTGTTTTAGGAACCATTCATCTGATACCACGCTTAGTAGAAATGTTTATTCTCTTTCATACTATAGGATCTCATTCATTTTCCTACTATAAGGACATAGACACCATATCATTACACCTTTTCTTATGAATTTTTATTGAATAATAGTTGATTTACAATGTTGTGTTTTCTGCTACATAGCAAAGTGAATCACATACATATATCCCCTGTTTTTTGAATTTCCTTCCCCTTTTAGATCATCACAGAACACTGAGTAGAGTTCCCTGAGCTATATAGTAGGTTCTCATTGGTTATCTATTTTATACATAGAAGCAATAGTGTATACATTGCACCTTCTTAACAACATGTGTGCAGTTGCATATCTGAGCTAGTCATCAAACAACAGCCCTCCAGAACTTTCCATGTGGAAGAATGAGGAGTGAGATGGCTTTAATCTTGATTGGTAGGTCACCTCTCCATAGCCCGATTTCTCTGCGTGAGAGAAATTCTAATTCTGATGGCATGCTCTGGCTCTTATCAGACTATCGGAGGCCCACACGTCCACCTGCACAGTTTCACCCACTTTTCTGAATCATTTAACATGCCTGTTTAAGGTGTCACTTTTGCTTGTGTGTTTTATTTGACTTCATTTTAGTTATTAACTTAGGGTCCATCAAAAAAATAATGAAAATGCCTCCTTTTCGTTCAGCTCATGGTCTTGCCCTGTTTTCTGTGACATATTTTGAGCGCCTCTTTTACAATCCTGGAATAAAATTCAAAGAGTGCCTATATTACACTGTCTACAAGTGTAATTTCAATAAAATCAATACAATGCCCTAGCTATGATATAAAGACAAAAAGGAAATTAATTTACTATAAAATAATATTGACTGCAACATGTAATTGTTCAGGCTTAGCTACAAAGACATAATGAAGTACTAACTGCTTCTTTGTTTGGGATAGAGTTGTCTTCAGCATGACAACTGCAAAGCAAGATGGTTCTAATGGGAGATTGGTGATCCATGTTCCTTGAGTGGGGTTTTCCATTTGTGACAAGTTTTCCAAACTAGCGAGTGACTCTTCAGAGAGCAGGAAGTACCATATTTTCTTGATTTGTATTCCAAGTTCAGTGTCGATTAAATGATGTGGCCCCCGCCCCCGCCAAAAAAAAAAAAAAAAAACACTCTGAAGTAGTAGTATTAATAGTTTCAGGCTCAGATAGTTACAGCAATTAAATTACACAAGCATAACATGAATGTCCAATGGGGCCCAAGTGAGATGCAGGTATACTCTTCATTGTGCCAGCCTGTCTTGGAAAGGAGTTCTCTGTCACCACTGAGGATCATGAATCCAAGATCTTACAGGCTGGTTCATGAAGCTGTGATGCGCCCAAGATCCTCCTGGACATTGACGTCAATGAGTAAGAGAGCTCCTGCCTGGAGTGGTGGCAGGGAATGAATAGGAAATTTGGGATTAGTAGGCACTAATTTGGAGAAGGCAATGGCAACCCACTCCAGTACTCTTGCCTGGAAAATCCCATGGATGGAGGAGCCTGGTAGGCTGTAGGCCATGGGGTCGCTAAGAGTCGGACACAACTGAGTGTCTTCACTTTCACTTTTCACTTTCATGCATTGGAGAAGGAAATGGCAACCCACTCCAGTGTTCTTGCCTGGAGAATCCCAGGGACAGCGGAGCCTGGTGGGCTACTGTCTATGGGGTCGCATAGAGCTGGACATGACTGAAGCAACTTAGCAGCAGCAGCAGCAGACGCTAATTTACTGGAAAGGACCCTGATCCTGGGAAAGATTGAGGAGATGGGGGTGACAGAGGATGAGATGGTTGGATAGCATCAATGACTCAATGAACTTGAGTTTGAACAAACTCTGAGAGAGAGTGAAGCCCAATGTGCTGTAGTTCAAGGGGACACAAAGAGTTGGACATGATTTAGCATCTGAACAACAACAACAAGGGTAATTGAATGAATGAACAGCAAGGTCCTACTGTATAGCACAAGGGACTATATTCAGTATCCTGTGATAAACCATAATGGAAAAGAATATGAAGAAGAATATATATACATATATATAATGTATATGTATAACTGGGCTTCCCTGGTGGCTCAGATGGTAAAGCATTGGCCTGCAATGCAGGAGACCCGGGTTAAATCCCTGGGTTGGGAAGATCCCCTGGAGAAGGAAATGGCAACCCACTCCGGTACCCTTGCCTGGAAAATCCCATGGACAGAGGAGTCTGGAAGGCTACAGTCCATGGGGTCGCAAAGAGTCATACACGACTGAGCAACTTCACTTCATGTATAACTGAATCATTTTGCTGTACAGTAGAAATGAGTACAACATTGCAAATAAACTATACTTAAATAAAATAAATTTTTAAAAAGAGTGCTCACAGAGACGGTTCAATCCACCAGAAATCTACTCAGCAGATATTCCATCCAAGCTACTTTTCTCTACTTAACTTTTTTCTAAGGTTTGATTATTTTACCTGAGGCATGTCCTAAACCAAAATCTTTGGCCTTAGTGCTGCCTTGTGGATTCACACAGGATAAATCTGTTCCCTCATCTACCTGATGACCCCATAAGTATCTGAGGGAGAAAAGATGAACAGTACATCGTAGCCTCTTCTTCTGGGGACTCACCACCCCTGGTTCCCTGCAGGTACTGATTCTCTGAGCCCCAGTTTATCCAGAGTAAGATGAACATGGCTGGTCCTTCTACATCACAGAGGATTGTTGTAGGCCAGTGAGATCACAGAGTGCATTTAAGATGATAAGACAAGATGGGCTTATCAGGGCTAATTAAGTCAAGGCTCAGTAAACGTATGTTGCATGTTGTCATCAGTTACAAGGTAGAAAAAGAGACTGCAGGATGTCTGACCTCTAACCGTGTTGATCACTCTATGCTTCTCGAGCTCCTATTTCACTTTTCCTATTAAAAGATAGCATTGCTTATGTCCTGGAGATGAACTGTCCTGAGTTAAAGTCTTGCCTCCATGATTTGGGGCAATGACCAGTTTCTTTCTTTAGTTATCATATCGGGACAAGACGAGTTCCCACCTAACGAGGTTGCTTTGAAGAGGAAATGAGATTATGTTTGAAAAGTGCTTGGGATGATGTTTAGATCGATAAATTGTCAGATATTAGTATTACTTGCCCCTTCCTTTTCTATTTGAGATTCACAGGCGGGGCAGACAAGTGTGACTCTTCAGCATCTTTTGATATTAGCTCTGTCTCTTGTCCAGTGAAGACACCTGGGGCTGAGCTCTTCCTCCCCAGAGCTGACCATCCATGTGTCCATTCATCGGGCACCTTTCAAGGCCCTGGAGATGCCACTGACTGAGACAGACAGGAGCCCTCTTCATAGGAGATCTCTTGTCATCGTGGGAGAGAAGCAATCTTCCCCTGGTGTCCTTTGATGTTGTCGTCTCCTGGGCTCCCACACCCACCCAACTCCAGCCCTTCTGCCTTTCCTGCTGTTCCTTGAACACCCCTATTTAACCTTGTGAGCCTCTCCACCCACCTCAAGACTGCAACCTCACTCTAACCTTGCCTGCCTCATTCTTCTCCATAGTGTTCATTGCCATCTGGTCTGTGATCGTTTTGTCCATTTTCTTCATAATTATCTGTCTCTTTCTATGAGGATGTAAGCTCCTCAAAGATTGTAATTTTGTCTGTTAACTTCACTACTTTATCTCCTGTCCCTAGGATTATACCTGGCATATAGTATACTACTTACATATTGAGTAAGTTTTTGTTGTTGAATGAAATAATTTTGGAAGATGTTGTTTTGAAGACTAACATAGAACAGTGGTCATCAAAGGATGTTGGTGGCACCTTTGATGCCCTAGGGACACTGAAAATGTCCAGAGACATTTCTCATTATCACAACTGGGGAGATGCTGTTGTCATTTAGTGGATAAAGGCCAAGGAGGCTGCCACACATCTCGCAGTAAACAGGAGGGTCTCCTACAATAAAGAGTTATCCAACTTAAAAAGTCATAGTTCTGAGTCTGGAAAACCCTGACATAGTGTGATGGCTGAGAAGCATGGGAGGGAATTGGATTCTTCTAGAAAGAACCTTCTTTTACAGAAGGGTTTTCTAAGAGAGTAATATTTGAGCTAAAGATCTGAGGAAGGGAAGTTGGCAGAGATCTAGAATAATAATATTCTAGGCAGAGGGCTCTCTTGACGGCAGAGACCTCTGAGTGGAAGTGGACCTGGATGTATCTGTTTCTTTCACATCATCATGCCTCACACCCCCTGGTCAGAGACATCAAGCAGGCAGGACTTCACCAGGCTCCAGATGAAGAGCCCATGTCCAGGCCATTCCTGTCCCCCTCGCCTACACTCTAGTGATGCTCTAGTGAGTCAGATTCTGCAAGTTCTCAGACTGAGAATGCTGTCAATTCTTCCCTCCATGCTCTTTGAGCTCCATGAATTGATTAACATGCTTTAGCACTGTGCATTTGATCCTGTTTTCCTGCCTTAGCTTTGGAGTTTGTAAAGAACACCAGCAGCCCAGAGTGAATTGTGTCAAAGCCCAACATCTGGGCAAGGGTCTTCCTGGGCTGGTCTTGGCTAGCTCTCCAGACACGTGGCCCCTGCTCTTCCCTGGGCACTCCTGTTGAGCCCTGCTGGCCTCTGATTGTTGCCCAAATGCATTTCCATCCCAGGCCTCTACCCTCTGCCTGGACTGTTGTTCCACCAGCCCCCCACACTCCCAGTCACCCCGTTACTTCCTTCAGTCCTCTTGGATGTCATCTCCTCATGGTGGGCCTCCCTGTCTTATCCAAAATATCAATAGCACCTCCAGTGCCCTCACTCAGATTTATTCTACATTGCACTTTCCAGCAACATTATAAAATATATAAATCAAATA
The DNA here is from genome assembly GCF_042477335.2 of Ovis canadensis. Lineage (NCBI taxonomy): Eukaryota > Metazoa > Chordata > Mammalia > Artiodactyla > Bovidae > Ovis > Ovis canadensis. Next base: position 183,278,050 of record NC_091247.1, on the reverse strand, counting down.
AAAATATCAATACAGAAATCAAATAACATTTTGGTTATTCCCCTGCTGCCACTTTGGTAGGCAGAATGCCTACCCACCCAAAGATGTCCATGCCCTAATCCCTGGACCTGTGGTTGTTATGTTACATGGCAAAAGAGACTTTGCAGCTGTAATTATGGATCTTAAAATAGGGAGATTATCCTGGATTATCCGGGAGGCCCAGTCTAATCACAGGAGTCCTTAAAAGCAGAAAACTTCCTCCACCTGGAAGCAGAACAGATGTTGCAGAAGGGAGTTCAGATTTGAACCACAAGGAAGACTCATTGTGCCTTAACTAGTTTGAAGATAGAGGGGACAAAGTGACAAGGAATCTAAGTAACCTTTAGGAGCCAATAAAGTGTCCCAGCTCACAGTCAGCAAGCTAGGGAAGCTCAGTCCTACAACCATCAGAAACGGAATTCTGCCAACAACCTGATTAGCTTGGGATAGACTTTTCCCCCAGAGCCTCCAGGTAAGATTCAGCTGGCTAACACATTGATTGTGACTTTGTGGGAGTTCAAGGAAAGAACCCAGCCCAGGCCCTAGATTTCTGACCTGTACAACTGTGAAATAACAAACTGATATGTTTGAAGTCACTAAGATTCTTTGTTATGGCAGCAAGAGGAAACTCATGTCCCTGACTTTGCCTGTAAAAATGAAAGTCCCTTGAGAGAAAGGATCTTGCTTTGTTTACTCCTGTTTCCCTATCTGGAACATGAAAAGCTCTCAATGAATACTTGTTGAATGAAGAAGCGAATTCTAGCTTTCTGTACTCATGGCTTTCTGGTCATGGGAGAGAGCATGGAAAACTGTTGATGAGAAGCATTCTGTATTCCCAGGTCTTACCATGTTGCCCATTCAATAGGCAGAGCCCTCAGCAGTACTGGCTGCCTGGCATTGGATCTTGCACCAGGAGTTGAAATCAGGAATAAGATAATAGTCTCCACAAAGAGGACTGAGCACCAAAGAATTCACGCTTTTGAATTGTGGTGCTAGAGAAGATTCTTGAGAGTCCTTTGGACTGCAAGGAGATCAAACCAGTCAGTCCTAAAGAAAATCAACCCTGAATGTTCATCAGAAGAACTGACATTGAAGTTGAAGCTCTAATACTTTGGTCACCTAATACAAAGAGCCTATTCATTGAGAAAGACCCTGATGCTCGGAGAGATTGAAGGCAAAAGGATAAGTGGGCAGCAGAGGATGAGATGGTTAGATAATATCACCGACTCAATGGACATGACATTGAGCAAACTCTGGGAGTTAGTGGAGGACAGGGAAGCCTGGCATGCTGCAGCCCACAGAGTCACAAAGTCAGACACGACTTAGCAACTGAACAATAACAAAGTCTCTGCTTGCACTGTCATGACCCCCTGCCCCCTACAGTTGGTCCACCATATAATTAAAGGTCAGCAGGTTAAGGACAGCTAAATGCCATGTGGTTGGGTGCTGTGATGGAGGAGCACATCCATGATATAAAGAGCTAGGTTGGAGGTGGGCTTGGATACATTGAGAAGGGTGTCAGAGCCAGGAGGGCTGTAGGTGGGGAAGATGGAGTAGATGTTCCAGGCCAACAGAAGAGCAAGTGTGGAAATACTTGGCAGGGTTAGGGAACAACACACAGTTTGTCTGCTTAATCACTTGTGTGATCTGCCCAGTATACAGGGTATGCTGAAGTCCCCAAACTCTGTCTCCATCCTTATTAGCAGAACAACCTTGGGTACACTCCTTCATCTTTTTTGTCTTGGGTTTTGTCTGTTGGTCAGACTTTTCTCATCTGTGTAGTAAGGGTATTGGCACAGACTCACAGGATTGCTGGAATCTGTATTTTAAGATTTTATTTTATTTGTTTTCTTTTATTTATTTAAATGCACTGCTCTGCATTTGGGATCTTAGTTCCCTGACCAGGGATTGAACCTGTGCCCCCTGTAGTGGAAACACAGAGTCTTAACCACTGGACCACCTGGGAAGTGCCGTGGGAAAGATGAAGTGAATGGAAATACCTAGCAAACAGGAAGCACTCTGTACAGGATTACTGGAACTCCCAGCCCAGCCATGGAGCTAGATGGGAAGTGTAGGCAGGCTAGGCAGGGAGGCTGGGAGCTGGGTGGGTCAAAGGTCTGAATGCTGAAGAGTCAGTTCAGCTTTATCCACTGGCTTCAGGAAGGGGGTCAGTTAAACAGTGCACAGTTTCACTCCAGGCCTCAGGGAGAAACCACCCTCACCCACCATCCTCATCTCTTTATATGGTCTCCATTTATGTCTTGTCCCTGAGCCGAGTTTTCATCTCCTAACTCAGGGGCTCAGCCTGTTCAAACACTATGCAAAAGTTCCCGTCAGCAAGCCCTGGGCACTTAACCCACGGCATCGCCTTCAGTGGCGCTGGGTCCTCTGAAGTACCCTCTGGAGGCAGCCAAGTGCGAGCGCCGCCCCCACCCCCCTTATTGGGCTTGGTGGGGGGGCCTCTTATTAAGCTGAACTGCTGAAGAGTTCTCCCAGCTGCATCCTAAAAAGATGGGAAGGTTTCCCATCACCCGCCCTCCTGAGCCAAAGCCGCTGCTATAGAAGAGTTACTCTGCCATTGCTTCCCTCTTCCGGCTGCACAGCCTCTTGGCGGGGAGAGAATGTGTATTTAATCTGAGGCTTCCAGAATCTGACCTTAAGTGCAAGAAGACTGCCCCCAGCTTCTCTTCTCCCTCTATCAAACCTTTTCGCCTGAACTATTTTCCTTATAAATGATTCTATTTCTGAGTGGTTCTGACAGTATGGTTTTCCTCCCTCTTTGCTAAGTAAATTGCAAGGCTTCTGCATGCTGGATAATGAGAAACAAAACAAGAAGGAACCAAAATCTTTCCACTGAACTGGGCCTCACCTGCCCTTGTCCACACGAGCTAGAAGGGCTGCATCTGTCAGGCTGTAGAACTGGACACAGGGTGCTCCCTCCTGGGGCTGTAACTTACTGCTTATGCTTCTGAACTTAGGGCGTCTCCAAACCCCAGTGTCCTCTTCTGTGAATTGAGACTAATGATGCTGTCTTGGTCTTTCCATGCTTCTGTGGCAGAATACCGTAAGCTGAGGGCTTATAAATGACAGATGTTTATTCCTCCTGGTCTGGGGACCTGGACGTCCAAAATCAAGGTAGCTGGTAGATCCTGTGTCTTGTGAGAGCTCACTTCCTGGTTCATAGTCGGCTGCCTTCCTAGTGGAAGGAGTGAGGGAGTTTTGTGGGGTCTCTTCCATAAGGGCACTAATTCCATCCCTGAGGGCTCCAACCCAGTGACCTTTTGTTGTTGTTTAGTCGCTAAGTCTTGTTTGATTCTTTGCGACCCCATGGACCGCAGCACACCAGGCTTCCCTCTCCTTCACCATCTCCTGCAGTTCGCTCAAACTCATGTCCATTGAGTAAGTGATGCCATCCAACCATCTCATCCCCTGTTGTCCCCTTCTCCTCCTGCCTTCAGTCTTTCCCACCATCAGGGTCTTTTCCAATGAGTCGGCTGTTTGCATCAGGTGGCCATAGTATTGGAGCTTCAGCATCAGTCCTCCCAATGAATATTCAGGGTTAATTTCCCTTAGGATTAACTGGTTTGATCTCCTTGCCATCCAAGGGACACTCAAGAGTCTTCTCCAGCACCATAATTCAAAAGCATCAATTATTCAGCACTCAGCCTTCTTTATGGTCCAAATGCTCAAAAGTCTTTACTTCCTAATCATTTTACTGTTGCCTAGGCTCTTAAAGTTATTTATATCTGCTCTATACGGTATTATTAGAAACACTGCATGACCTACTGCACATAGCTTCCCAGTTCTTGCTAGTACCCTGAAATCTGCCACGGTGGGAGTATTTACACCACGGGAATGAGTAAACAGGACAAATCAGGGCTGCTCTCTCCCTCTCCCTCTCTCCCTGCCTCCCTCCTCCCTCCCTCTCCTCTCTTCCTCCCTCCCCTCCTCCTTCTCTTCCCTCCTCCCTGCATTCCCTCCCTTCCCTCCCTTCCTTCCTCACTTCCTCCCTTCTTGTCAAACCTTTACCAACAGCCAATGAAATAGATGAATATTTGAAATCCCCCCTCCTTATCATGTTCTCTAGAATTAAACACTGTTAGCAGTTTGCAGTATATTCTTCTCTTTCCACTTGTGTAATTATCTATTTCTCTCTGTATATGCATTTCCTTTTTAATTATTAAATGCTCAATTTACTTAAAAACAAAATGTTGGTTATCTTTCTACATTGATACTTAAAGTATTTTTTTGAGAACTGCATAGTTTTTCCATCTGATGAATGTACCATAATTTATCTCATTTCCTCTTAATTGGTATTTTAGTTCCTAGATTCTCCATGCCCCCAGTTATAAGCAGCAGCACATGCAAACATCCTTTATATTCATCTTTGTTTGCTGATACAGTGAATTCTGTGAAATGGTACTGCTGTAGTATAGATATTTTAATTTTTATGCTTTGTAAAATACCAAATGTGTCAGAGGTCAGATAGGTAAAAATAGAAGTAATATTTGTAAGTAAACCATTTTAAAATTAAACAAATGTGTGTGTGTGTGTGTGTATCTTTTGCTTGTTTGGTTTCTGTACTGGGAATACAGTGTGTGGGTTGCAGAAGAATTGGTATTTTGCAGAGTAGCTGCTCTAGAAGAATCTGCTTTGGACTGAATTGTGTCCCCCACCCAAAATTTATGTGTTGAAGCCTTAAACCCCAATGTGAGTTATTTGAAAATAGAGTCTTTGGGAGGTAATTAGGTTCAGATGAAGTCAAAAGGGTGGGGCCCTCAGGGTGGAATTAGTGCCCTTTTAAGAGGAGACCAGAGAGCTTGCTTTCTCTGTCGCCTGATCACACAATGAAACAGTTCTCTTCTGCAAGCCATGAGGAAAACCCTCATTGTGCCAGTACCTGGATCTGAGATTTCCAGCCTCCAGAACTCTGAGAAAATTCTGTTGCATAAGCTACAGAGTCCATATTTTGATGCAGCATCTCAAATCACCCAACAGAGAACCTAATTTCAGCTTTTGTCAACATGGGCAATGGTCTCTTAACTAAAAGGGTCAGCCAGGCTTTTGAAGCCATAAATGATGGACGTTTCCTTGCTGTGGATAACTTTACCTGGCTCTGGTATTTCAGCAAATTGATCTGGCCTGTGAGTGGACACAGGGGGTAGCCATTTCCTGAAAGTGTTTCTGCCCTGCTCTGCTGACCCATGCAAGGTTAGTGGTTTCTGTGTCTCTCCCTCAGGTCGTGGCATAGTAAGAGCTAATAGGAGCTGTGACCCAGCCACCCTGATGCTGTGTTACTCAGTTTGCAGTGCAAGGGAGAGACGGGAAGATGTGATCCTGAATCCTCCTGCCATAAGGAAAATAATTGTGTGTTTATTCAGTGCACAGTTTCCGTGAAGGCATATTTATGATGTGAAGAGGCATCTGATTTCCTGGAGGTCTCTCGAGTTCACAGTCCCCAGCTCTTCAATTTGACTCATGCATTCATGTGCATTAGCTCATGTAATCCCCCTTACAGAGGAGCCGATGGAGCTGCAGAGAGGCTAATCGAATCCACCAGTTGGCAGCTAGTAGGCCACAGAGCCCAGTGCCTCAGCCTACCTTCCAGTCTCTGCTTGGTGCTCAGTGCTTCAGGCTGATGGAGCATTTGCTCAGAAGAGACTCTTCCTCAATACACAGGACTAGACAGCTGAGAACCATCTTGTAAATCTGGTGCCATCCTTTAATTGAGAACCCATATATATATATATATATTATATATATATACACACACATACATACACACACATATATGTTCAGATCACCAACTAACATTCACTGAGCATTGACTTTGTGGCAAGTCTGTGCTAAGTGCTTTTCATGCTTTATTTCATTCAGTTCTCAATATATTCTTTGCAAGGTATACATGCTTATTCAAAAGTCATTCTTTAGAACATCCCTCAGAATCATGGCTATACATGGAAATCACCTGAGGAAATTTTAAAACGCTCTGAATCCAAGTTCAGTTCAGTTCAGTCGCTCAGTCGTGTCCAACTCTTTGCCACCCCATGAATCACAGCACGCCAGGCCTCCCTGTTCATCACCATCTCCCGGAGTTCACTCAGACTCACGTCCATCGAGTCCGTGATGCCATCCAGCCATCTCATCCTCGGTCGTCCCCTTCTCCTCCTGCCCCAAATCCCTCCCAGCATCAGAGTCTTTTCCAATGAGTCAACTCTTTGCATGAGGTGGCCAAAGTACTGGAGTTTCAGCTTTAGCATTCTTCCTTCCAAAGAAATCCCAGGGCTGATCTCCTTCAGAATAGACTGGTTGGATCTCCTTGCAGTCCAAGGGACTCTCAAGAGTCTTCTCCAACACCACAGTTCAAACGCATCAATTCTTTGGTGCTCAGCTTTCTTCACATTCCAACTCTCACATCCATACATGACCACTGGAAAAACCATAACCTTGACTAGATGGACCTTAGTCGGCAAAGTAACGTCTCTGCTTTTGAATATGCTATCTAGTTTGGTCATAACTTTCTTCCAAGGAGTAAGCGTCTTTTAATTTCATGGCTGCAGTCACCATCTGCAGTGATTTTGGAGCCCCAAAAAATAAAGTCTGACACTGTTTCCACTCTTTCCCCATCTATTTCCCATGAAGTGATGGGACCGGATGCCATTATCTTCGTTTTCTGAATGTTGAGCTTTAAGCCAACTTTTTCACTCTCCTCTTTCACTTTCATCAAGAGGCTTTTTAGCTCCTCTTCACTTTTCTGCCACAAGGGTGGTGTCATCTGCATATCTGAGGTTATTGATATTTCTCCCAGCAATCTTGATTCCAGCTTGTGTTTCTTCCAGTCCAGCGTTTCTCATGATGTACTCTGCATAGAAGTTAAATAAGCAGGGTGACAATATACAGCCTTGACATATTCCTTTTCCTATTTGGAACCAGTCTGTTGTTCCATGTCCAGTTCTAACTGTTGCTTCCTGTCCTGCATACAGATTTCTCAAGAGGCAGGTCAGGTGGTCTGGTATTCCCATCTCTTTCAGAATTTTCCACAGTTGATTGTGATCCACACAGTCAAAGGCTTTGGCATAGTCAATAAAGCAGAAATAGATGTTTTTCTGGAACTCTCTTGCTTTTTCCATGATCCAGCGGATGTTGGCAATTTGATCTCTGGTTCCTCTGCCTTTTCTAAAACCAGCTTGAACATCAGGGAGTTCATATATTGCTGAAGCCTGGCTTGGAGAATTTTGAGCATTACTTTACTTAGCATGTGAGATGAGTGCAATTGTGCAGTAGTTTGAGCGTTCTTTGGCTTTGTCTTTCTTTGGGATTGGAATGAAAACTGACCTTTTCCAGTTCTGTGGCCACTGCTGAGTTTTCCAAATGCACTGGCATATTGAGTGTGGCAGTTTCACAGCATCATCTTTCAGGATTTGAAACAGCTCAACTGGAATTCCATCACCTGTACTAGCTTTGTTCCTAGTGATGCTTTCTAAGGCCCACTTGACTTCACATTCCAGGATGTCTGGTTCTAGATTGGTGATCACATCATCATGACTATCTGGGTCGTGAAGATCTTTTTTGTACATTTCCTCCGTGTATTCTTGCCACCTCTTCTTAATATCTTCTGCTTCCGTTAGGTCCATACCATTTCTGTCCTTTATCAAGCCCATCTTTGCATGAAATGTTCCCTTGGTATCTCTAATTTTCTTGAAGAGATCTCTAGTCTTTCCCATTCTGTTCTTTTCCTCTATTTCTTTGCATTGATCACTGAAGAAGGCTTTCTTATCTCTTCTTGCTATTCTTTGGAACTCTGCATTCAGATGCTTACATCTTTCCTTTTCTCCTTTGCTTTTTGCTTTTCTTCTTTTCACAGCTATTTGCAAGGCCTCCCCAGACAGCCGTTTTGCTTCTTTGCATTTCTTTTCCATGGGGATGGTCTTGATCCCTGTCTCCTGTACAGTGTCACGAACCTCATTCTATAGTTCATCAGGCACTCTATCTATCAGATCTAGGCCCTTAAATCTATTTCTCACTTCCATTGTATAATCATAAGTGATTTGATTTAAGTCATACCTGAATGGTCTAGTGGTTTTCCCTACTTTCTTCAATTTCAGTCTGAATTTGGCAATAAAGAGTTCATGATCTGAGCCACAGTCAGCTCCTGGTCTTGTTCTTATTGACTGTACAGAGCTTCTCCATCTTTGGCTGCATAGAATAGAATCAATCTGACTTTGGTGTTGACCATCTGGTGATGTCCATGTGTAGAGTCTTCTCTTGTGTTGGAAGAGGGTGTTTGCTATGACCAGTGCATTTTCTTGGCAAAACTCTATTAGTCTTTGCCCTGCTTCATTCCGCATTCCAAGGCCAAATTTTCCTGTTACTCCAGGTGTTTCTTGACTTCCTACTTTTGCATTCCAGTCCCCTATAATGAAAAGGACATCTATTTTGGGTGTTAGTTCTAAAAGGTCTTATAGGTCTTCGTAAAACCATTCAACTTCAGCTTCTTCAGCGTTACTGGTTGGGGCATAGACTTGGATAACTGTGATATTGAATGGTTTGCCTTGGAGACGAACAGAAATCATTCTGTCATTTTAAGGCTCTCCTTTAATCATCAGAACCTCTGATATGGGACCCTCCATTAGTAGTTTCTAAAACCATGCAGTTTTTTGTTGTTGTTGTTTAATCTCTAAGTCATACCTGACTCTTCATGAGTCCATGGGCTGTAGCCCACCAGGCTCCTCTGTCCATGGGATTCTCCAGGCAAGAATACTGGAGTGGGTTGTCATTTCCTTCTCTAGAGAATCTTCCCAACCCAGGGATGAAACCCACATCTCCTGCATTGCAGGTGAATTCTTTACCCTTGAGCATGTGGGAAACCCAAAATCATGCAGGTATACATCTATAACTAATATAATACTCTAAGTCAATTATACTTCAACCAAAAAAGTAGAAGCATGCAGGTGATTCCTATCTACTAGATAGTAATGCTTGCTTATCTTTGCAAATATTGCATTAGAAAAACACATTAGTACCTTTTTCTCTTTGTCCTGTTTTCCTAACCATCACCAGACTCTGGGACTCCATAGCTGTTTGAATTTCTGTATATTCATTCAGGAGAGATATTTTGAGTATTAGCTGTGAATAATACCATTCCCCCAACTAGGCTATGGGGATGCTTAAGTGACACCAGAATCCTGACCTTGAAAGGCTACTGTCAGGAAGGATGTAGGACAATGAAATACCCTTCAGATTCATCCCTGGTATTGCAAATGGCAGGATGGCTTTTTTTTTTTTTTAAGGCTAAGTAATTTTCCGGTGTTTGTGTGTGTATGTGTGTGTGCGCATGTGTACACATTGTTTATACCCACACTGAGGAAACATTTCATTTTTAACCTTCATATATATATATATGATATTTTTCTTTATCCATTCATCCTCGAGGGACATGTAGGTTTTTCCATATCTTGACTATAATGTTGCAGTGAAATGGTGTGTGGATATCTCTTCAAGATACTGATTTCGGTTCATTTGGAGAGTTACCTGTGTGAGGTGATGGATGTGCTAACTGTCTTGACGATCATTCTGCAGTATATACCATATCATCAGGATGGACACTTTAAGCATACACAGCTATGGGTCAGTTATTCCTCAGTAATATTGAAAACCAAAGGAAGACTTAGGAGAAATTACAAGAGATTATCATACATAAATGCCCAGATGGAGAAAGCCTTTGGGCTACTTGTAGAGAAAAGGGGATGCAGGAATGCCCCTTCCAGGGGTTGATCTGCACCTGGTTCTTGTCTGGATTACGATCCTGTGCTTTCTCTGGGACTGATGGAACCTGGCAAAAAATGTGAGTGACAGTAGAAAGGGAGAGAGCAGCCTGCCGGTCGTTTTCAGCAACCTTTACACTTGAGCATCCCTATTGCCCCACCCCTTCCCTGTCCCCCAAGCCCTCAGTTATTGAATATCCTCTTAGACCATAGGTGACTTTTTGCCCCAGCAGGTCAGATGTATTTGAATCAGAATGACATGGCGGATCCTGAATTGGTTACTGGAGCCTTGTGGGACCTGCTACAAGTAAGGGAATCTCAGCTCAGACAATTATCCAAGAGAAATGGCCCATCTCTGGGCCCCTGACGCTGCTCTTTTCAGGCAGGCTTTGCTGACTAGACCCACATGTGTCCATTCAGGCTAGACTGCATGCCCAGCATGGTGCAGAGAGACTCTTCATCATCTCTGTTCAAAGTGAAAGTGTTAGTCTCTCAGTCATGTCCAACTCTTTTCGACCCCATGGACTATAGCCTGCCAGGCTGCTCTGTCCATGGATTTCTCCAGGCAAAAACAGTGGAATGGGTTGCCATTTCCTCCTCCAGGGGATCTTCCTGACAGAGAGAGATCAAACCTGGGTCTCTTGCATTGCAGGCAGATTCTTTACTGTGTGAGCCATCAGGGAAGCTTGTTCAAGGGAGGCAAGAAGAGAAGTAGAAAACATGGCTCTTGGTTCAAAAAAAGTTTAAAAACCCTAGCATCAAGTTGGAGTAGCAGGCAAATATACTGAGGAAACATGGAACTCTTAATCTTATTCAGAGTTGATTTAATATCTTTTTGAGGAATGCTTAACTGTTTACAGCAGGGCTTGGTTCATGCCAGATTTACCCACCACCTGCTTTTGTCTATGTCAAGCGAGGAATGGTTTTCACATTTTTAATAATTGAGGGAAAAATCAAAAGACAAGTTATGTTTTATGGCACATAAAAAAGAAAAACTACATAAAATTCAAATTTCTGTGTCCAATAATTAAGATTGAGTGATACACAGCCACACCATTCATTTTTGTGTTGTTTGTGGCTGCTTTGGGGTTGACATGGCAGAAGCTGGGCAGTTGCTGCAAAGACTTTTTGGCTCACAATGCCATATATATATATATACACACACATATAGTCTGGCCCTTAAAGAAAAAGATGACCAGGGAAAGTTTGTAGCTTAGCAGAAAGAGCATATTTTGGGGAATTCAAGCTTGGATCAAGATGTTACCTCTGCCACTCAGTTTTCCACATCAGGAAAATGGGAATAGGAAGATGTCCTTAATAAGCTATTGTGAGGATAAAATAAGCTATTGTGAACATAGCACAGAATCCAATGATCTAGAACTAGTGTGTGTGTGTGTGTGTGCGCGCACGTGTGCGTATGCGCACGCGCCTGCTTTGTAGCTTTAGTCATGTCCAACAAAGAGTTGTAGCCCGCCAGGCTCCTCTGTCCATGGGATTCTCCAGGCATGAATAGTGAAGTGGATTGCCATGCCCTTCTCCAGGGGATCTTCCTGACCCAGGGATCAAACAGTCTCTTGCATTGGCAGGCAGGTGATAACTAGTGTAGATGCTCCATCAATATTGGTTATCTTCTCCTACCTTAATCGATGTGCAGATATGATTTCATTTCTAGGCACCGAAAGAAGGATGGAATTGCTTGAGATTTAGTCCTACACTTAACTGGAGAGTTCAGTTCAGTTCAGTCGCTCAGTCGTGTCCAACTCTTCACGACCCCATGGACTACAGCATACCAGGCTTCCCTGTCCATCACCAACTCTCAGAGCTTGCTCAAACTCATGTCCATTGAGTCAGTGATGCCATCCAACCATCTCATCCTTTGTCATCCCCTTCTCCTCCTGCCTTCGATCTTTCCCAGCATCAGTTTTTTTCCAGTGAGTCAGTTCTTCATATCAGATGGCCAAAGTATTGGAGTTTCAGCTTCAGCATCAGTCCTGCCAATGAATATTCATGACTGGAGAGAGATGTCCCCAAAAATAAAGAGGAAAGGAATGGGACTCAGGTATGTATGTGATCTGTTGAAATCTTCACTCGCCGCCTACAAGGAAGAGACAGAAGGAGGGAAGAAAGACAGGAGTTATAGGTTGTGATTACTCCCTGAAGTAAAGAATCAGGACTCTGTGGGTGAGGATATCAGGACAGACTTCTCTTGAGGGGATAGTGTTTGAGCTGAGACCTGAAGGGTGCATTGGAGCCGACCATGGGCCTGATCTGGAAACAAGAGCACTACAGCCCTGATGGGAGGTGCACCCTTGCCTTGTTCTGGAACGGACTGCAGGGTAGGAGGTGAGGCTGGGAGCCTCCTGGGCGGCTGTGATGAGATGCTTTGGAGTGTGGATTTTGTTCTCTAACACAGTGGTGATAAAGAAGCCTCTAGCTGAGAACATCAGTGATCTTTTGTCCATTAGTAATTAGTAATAATGACTATTATAAAATCAATTCCCATATATCGTTACTCATTCAATGCTGATTTTACAGGACATGCCCCCACTTGCATCTCAGTAAGCTGTTTATCAGTGTTCTTTGCTTTGCCCACCATATCTGGTACTCTCTCCAAATGTTCATACGATTGTAGGACATTGAGGGAGACATTCCCAATTCTGGGTCCCCGCTGTGACTTAATGACTGTGGTGAAAGGCACTCCCAGTAGCCTTCACTCGCCCTTCAGTGTTTCTTAGCCAGATATTTGCATCATCTCCCCACCTCTGGCCTCCTGTGGCTCCTTCCAGCACTCAGGTGAGATACCCCAGATGGCCCTGGACTGTGGAGCATGGCCATTCCAGTACCTTCTACTGCTTTATCTTACCATCCTCTTCCCCCATTGCCTCCCTTCTTTGTAATTATCATCAACAGGTATGTTAAAATCTTTGTATAACTGAAGTATAAGTATTGTATTTGAAGGACACAGCCACAGAAGTAACTCCTCACAGGGTAGAATATCCCCAGAGAGAATCTTGCGTCTGGAGAAAAGAGCTGTATTTGCTGTCCCCATTTCACAGGTGAGAATAGAGTCGTTCAGTGACTGTCCCAGCGTCACACAACCAGAGAGCATCAGAGACCAAGTTCAGACCCAGGTCTGTCTGACTTCTAACCCTAGCTCTTTCCAAAACCCTCTGCTTTGGCCCACAGTTAGCAAGTGGGCTAAGGAGATGGCCTGAGGAGCTTTCTGATGCAAAGTTGTGACACCTTTCACTGTGATTGGGAGATAGACAGTCATTTAATACAGGAGCAGTGTTCTGACTTGGTCTGATTTGTCCTGGCCACCCTTCCAGGACACGCTTACTATGCTCCACAGGGCTTCTCAGATCTCTGTCTTTAACCAGTTTATTTGCATGTATCAAAACCCTTTTTACCATTAGCCATTCAGTAGATATTAACTGAACTTCTTTTGGGTACCTCTGGGCAGGTTCTCTATCTTATTTCTGAGCTCATTCATTTGTTTATCAGCTCAGTCTTAAGTGTTCTCTGGGTCTGTCTGCCCGGTCTGCCATAGGGATGGGTTCTCCCTGCCTCAGAGAACTCATCATCTAGAGGGGACCCCAAGAAGTAAGGTGAGTAGTGTAAGGGACCAGCTTATGGGCACAGAGGTGTGTAGCCAGCTGTGCTGCAGGGTCCAGGAAGGCATTCAAAGAGAAGACTGGGAAGGGCAAGAAGCAGAGAGAGAAGCAGGTAAAGGAAGACAAGAGGGAGAAGAGCTCAGAATTTCATGATTTTTTTTCTTCCGGTATTATTGGCATATAATTGACATACAGCCCTATATAAGTTTAAGGTGTACAGCATAATTTTTTGACTTACATACGTCATGAAATGATCACCACAGTAAGTTCAGTGAACATCCATTGTCTCATATGGATACAAAATAGAAAGGAAAAAACAAACAAAAAAACATTTTCCTTGTGATGAGAATTCCTAGAATTTGTTTTGTTAACATTTTGTTGAATTTGATTTGTTTTGTCCCCATGTGACATATAGCAGTGCTAGCGATGCTTGTACACTACATCACTAGTACTCACTCTCCTTATAACAGCAAGTTTGCACCTTCTGATCACCTTCATCCAATTCACCCCCACAGCTGCCACCTCTGTTAACCACAAATATGATCTCGTTTTCCATGAGGTTAGTTGATTGGTTTTTAAAGTATAGTTCCATGATTTTAAAGAGTTCATCATTGTCTTGAAGAGACCAATTATAAGAGAAGTAGAAAGTAAGCATAGCTTAGGATAACTGCATGCCCTTAAAAGCAAACATCAGGAGGCCAGCAAATTCCTTTGTCTTCTGATCCCCAGCCTCCCAATACAGAGTCCATCCATCTGGTATCCCCTTTGGTTACATGATGGAGAAGGAAATGGCACCCCACTCCAGTATTCCTGCCTGGAGAATCCGTGACGGAGGAGCCTGGTGGGCTGCAGTCCATGGGGTCGCAAAGGTCGGACACGACTGAACGGCTTAACTTCACTTGGTTACATGATTCCTGAGAATCCCCCTGAACAATTGCTGACAGGTTCAGCTTTCACCACATGCTACCCCTCCCCCATTTAAGAGAAGCAGAAATTGGTTTCTAGGGAAAAAATCTCACCCTGCATTAAAGAGCTCCTTAAAAGGATGAAGGACTTGGCTCCACCATCCCCCACTCTTCCTTCCTTCTTTCTGTGTTATTAAATGCAAAAAAATTATCAAGGGAAGGACATTGATCACTCTTGCCCAAAAGCTTGAACCAGGGATCATTTTGCGCATTCTTTAAAATCATTGGCGCCACACGACACCACAACAAAGCTGGGTTTATTATTAGTTCTTCCTTCTTTTTCCCCAGCACTCAGTGCATGCCCTGCTAATCCAGTTTACAGGAAAGCCTCTCCCAGAAACTGGACAGCCCATGGGTTTGCCACATCAGGCTGGCAGAGAGCACATAGCCCATCCATTAGTGAAGGTCCAGACCCCAAAGGGTGACCTTGGCCTCCTCGCCTACCAGAGTCACTTTCCAGTAAATCGGGGCCTTTGTGTGCCCACAGGAATAACATTAATAGTCCTGGCTAACATTTACTGAGCACTTGTTATGAATGTGATATTTCAAATGGATTGTTATCTTGGTTAACTTTCACAGCAATCCGGGAGGCAGGCACTCCTCGTTGTTCCTGCAGTCAATCAGTTCGCTCAGGGCCTTTGCACTTGTCGCTGATTCTGCCTGAGTTCCTGCCTTGTATCAGCATGGCATGCTCCCTTGCCTCCTGCAGCTGTTTGTTTGAATCATATCCCTTCTCAGAGAAGCCTTTGCCAACCACCCATTGAAAATCTCAATAGTTCCCCCACCTGAGTCCCCTTGGCTTTCTCTACTCTGCCATTATCATATGTCATCCTGTATGTTTAACCTACTTACTTTGTTTACTGTCTGTTCTCTGTTTGCCTGAAGGCTCCATGAGGATAAGTATTTCTGTTTGCAGAATGGGTTCTGATATATCTGAGTCTCTCAGCAGGTATCCATTGAGTGAAAAAAATAAACACAGTATCTCCATAACCATTTTACAGGTTAGGTAAGAGAAGTTTACCTAACATTCAAAAAACTAAAATCATGGCATCTGGTCCCATTAGTTCATGGCAAATAGATAGGGAAACAAGGGAAACAATAAGAGACTTTATTTTCTTGGGCTCCAAAATCACTGCAGATGATGACTACATTCATGAAATTAAAAGAGGCTTGCTCCTTGGAAGAAAAGCTATAACAAACCTATACAGCATATTGAAAAACAGAGACATCACTTTGCCAACAAAGGTCAGCATAGTGAAAGCTATGGTGTTCCCAGTGGTCATGTATGGATGTGACAGTTGGACTATAAGGAAAGCTGAGCACTGAAGAATTGATGCTTTTGAACCGTGGTGTTGGAGAAGACTCTTGAGAGTCCCTTGGACTGCAAGGAGATCCAACCAATGCATCTGAAAGGAAATCAATCCTGAATATTCATTGGAAGGACTGATGGTGAAGCTGAAACTCCAGTACTTGGCCGCCTAATGAAAAGAGCTGACTCATTAAAAAAGACCCTGATGCTGGGAAAGATTGAAGGCAGGAGGAGAAGGGGACGACAGAGGATGAGATGGCTGGATGGTATCACCGACTCAATAGACAAGAGTTTGAACAAGCTCCAGGAGATGGTGATGGACGGGGAAGCCTGGCATGCTGCAGTCCATGGAGTCACAAAAAGTCAGACACGACTGAGTGACTGAACAGCAACAACAAAGAGAAGTTTACAGACATTCACCCACAGGCCCCAGGTTCTATGGAAAACAAGTAATGGATCCATAATTAACCTGCATCTTTGGCTTCTAAGTCTTTTTGACACTACAGAGCCAGCACTCAGCCAAATCCAAAGCCTTCTCTAGAACTGTGGTTGTGCTGGGAAATAAGGGGATAGAACTACCTGTTCATTGATTGAAATGTCCCATTGAAGTTGGCTTTGGTACAACAGGGATTTACCTTAATAGAAGAACCATCTCAACCCCTCCTCTGCTCTGGGCACTTGCCTATTGAGATCCAGCTCCCTGGAGAGTATTCAGTTCCATTCAACACCAGCGCAGGTCATTATGCTTGAATGAGCAGACTTGCTGTGTGCTGTAGATAGTGTCAGAAGCTGTAGTCAATGAGATGCATGACTGCCTGTATGTATCTACACTCGCTGTGCATTTCAATGTCAATGTCACACGTAGACTGGTCACATAGTGCTTTTCTGCCTCTAGTTTCCTATACTAGTCACGTCATACTTCACGTTATGGGCTTCCCTGGTGGCTCACATGGCAAAGAATCTGCCTACACTGTGGGAGACCCAGGTTCAATCCCTGGGTCAGGAAGAACCCCTGGAAAAGCGAATAGTTACCCGCTCCGGTATTCTTGCCTGAAGAACTGTATGGATTCATGAGCCTGGTGGGCTACAGTCCACAGGGTTGCAAAGAGTTGGGCACGATTGAGAGAATAACACTTTCATTTTCATTTTATCTTATCAACAGTGGTATTAGAAAATGCACGGGCTTGGGAGCCAGAGGAAACTATGTATGAATCCGGGTTCTCCCGTATTAGCCTCTTACTGAGTATTTCTGGGATGCTGTAAGGAGGAGGGTGATGGCTGGGGCCTGGCGGGCACCAAGCAGTGGTGTGCTGCCAGCTTTGTTAGCTGTCACTGTCATCATTTATTTTTGGTCAGCTTATGAGTGGTGGCTTTGGTGCCTACAAGAGAATAGGAACTTATTTTGAGTTTTAAAAAAATCTGCCCCAGGTAATAACAATAGCTCTTATTTAATTGAGACTAGCCTTTGTATTGGGCTTCCCTGATGGCTCAGTGGTAAGCAATCCACCTGCCAATGCAGAAGACTAGGGTTCAGTCCCTGGGTTGGAAAGATCCCCTGGAGAAGGAAATGGCAACCCACTCCAGTATTCTTGCCTTGGGAAATCCTGTGGACAGAGGAGCCTAATAGGCTACAGTCCATGGCATCAAAAAAACAGTCCGACATGATTTAGCAGCTAAACAGCAACAAAGCCTTTGTATTAGTCACTGTGCTGAGTGGTCTCTTTTATCTTCTTTAATCCTTACCACAGTCCTATGTATTTGGTGTCTACAGGTGAATAGGACCTTAGTTTAGGTTTTAAAAAAATCTTCCCCAGGCAGTACCAATGCTTCCCTGGTGGCTTAGATGGTAAAGAATCTGCCTGCAATGCAGGAGACCTGGGTTCGATCCCTGGGTCAGTAAGATCCCCTGGAGAAGGAAATGGCAACCCACTCCAGTATTCTTGCCTGGAAAATCCAATGGACACAGGAGCCTGGTGAGCTACAGTCCATGGGATTGCAAAGGAGACCAACGTGATTTAGCAACTAAACAACCACAAAGCCTTTGTGTTAGTCACTATGCTAAGTGGTCTGTTTTATTTAAACCTTCCCACAGTCCTATGAGTCATTATATATACCTATTTTACAGAGTACATAGAGCAGTAATTAGGGCACATAGCCAAGGTCATAGAGCTGGTAAACGGGGAGCTGACATGTGGATGGATGCTGGGACCTTGCTCTAATCTTTGTGTCAATTCCCCCAGGTGATCCAAGTGTGGGGCTTGAGAAGGGACTCTCTTCTTGCCGTCTTTCTCAAACCAGTCAGGGAAGCAACAAAAGTACTGAAACTGGAGTCATAAGACTTACACTCAAATCCTGATTCTGCCACTTGCATAAGCATCCTGGCTTTAGGACACTGAGCTCACTTCTCTGAGTTTTGATTTCTCTATTTATGGCAAATTAAGAGATTGCCCTGGATGATGTCTGTGAGTCCTTCCTACTCGATGGGCTTCTTTATTCAAACTGAGACAGGCTGAAGAGTCTTTAATAACTACCTTAACTACAGTAGGTTTGAACTCAACAGAAATGCATACATACCTATGACACCAAAAGGCATGTTCAAGAATATTATGTCAGCTTTCAAAATTGGAAACCACCCACATATCCATTAGCAAAGTAATGCATGACTAGGGTGAGATGTATTCATAGCATAGGTAACAATACAGCATTATTGGCCTTTGATTCAAAGAGATGGCCTGTTTGTTCAGCATGCTGCAGGCCTGCAGAGTCAGTCAGCCACACTGCCATTGGGGTCAGGAAGACCTCAGTAGAAATACCAGCTCTGCCACTCGTGAGCTGTATGACCTCTCTGAGCCTCAATTTCCTTAACCATAAAATAAGCATTGTTGTTGTTCTTCAGTCAGTAAGTCATGGCCAACTCTTTGCATGAATTGTAGCCTGCCAGGCTCCTCTGTCCATGGGCTTTCCCAGGCAAGAATATTCGAGTTTCCATTTCCTTCTCCAGGGGATCTTCATGATCCAGGGATCGAACTCATGTCTCCTGCTTTGGCAGGCAGATTCTTTACCACTGAACCACCAGGGAAGCCCAGAATACACATGATCATTCCAATTTCAATGGGGGCAGTCCAGGGGATTAAATAAAGTAACATATGTGTAATAGGAGTCCATCATCTGATCAGATTAATTCCAGTTCTTTTAATGAAAGGACTGTTTATGGAGTGGACAGAGAGCATTGATGTGTCAGCAAGCAGGCTGAGGCCCCAGAGACCAGCAGAAGCAGTCACTGTTACCAGCTCTGGGCCAAGAGATATGTGTTAGTTTCCTGAGGCCGCTGTAACTAAGGACCACGGACTGGGCGGCTTAGCAGAATGTATTTTCTTTCAGTTCTGGAGGCTGAAAGTCCAAGACCAAGGGTTGGTTCTTTCTGAGGCCTCCAGCCTTTACTCGCACAACAGCTGTCTTCTCCTGGTATGTTCCCATGGTCATCCCTCTCTGCCTGTCTGCCCAGATGTCCTCCTCTCATAAGGATAACTGTTCCTTCTGGATTAGGGCCCGCACTCGTGACTTTAACACTTCTTTGAAGACCCTCCCTCCAAATATAGTCACATCCTGAGGTCCTGGGTGGGGGTTAGAACTCCAGCATATGAATTAGGGGGAGGACACAGTTCAGCGCACAACAGGATGTGAAGGAGGTGATGCTGTCAGACACCACTTGGGACTTTGAGCTGTGAAGGGTAGCTGCCTGGCAGAAGCTGCAGGGGTCAGGAGACAGGCCCTGCTGGAAGCACTGCCCAGACCCAAGAATGTGCCGAGAGGACCACCTCCTCGTGCGTCTCTCCCTCTGGTCCGTTGCGATGTTTCCAATGGGAAACCAGCCACCAGGGATCCCAAGCGATTCCTTCTGAAGGCCATGAGCTCTACGTTCTTCACCAGCTATTCTTTTAACACCTACTTTTCCTTCAAGTGTGTGAGCGAGTGAGCAATGAAGATACTTAGGGTGCCCTTCTGTGTGGGTTCACTTTGTTTAAGTTGGAAGTTGCAGAAATGTTCCTTGCCCTTCCGCTGTCCATTAGAGCGATGTTCAGTCAGGCTCTAGTACACGTTCGGCTGGTCCACACCGCTTGGCCTCCTGAGCCATCTCTCCCTTCTTGGTGAGCAAATGAGACATCATCTTGTGCAGCGAAGCATCTAGCCAGACTGGTAGGGAGATGCAGGCTCATTATTTGTTAAAAATTAAAATCTGCATGCTGACAAGCTGGGCAGCAGATCTGACTTCTTTTCACAGAGTAATTATTTTTCGGTTCCTAATAGAAAGTCTGTGGGTCTTAGGACCCCTATGCAAGCTCGGCACTGTCCTCAGCTTTTGCACCCACCCTTGACTTTTTTAAGCACCAAAACATGTCCCATTTTGTTCAGTGGTCATTTTAAGTTCAAAATCTTGGACACTCTGTATTTTTCCCCTATACAAATCCAAAAAACACTTTCTTCAAACTGAAAGAGATGGGCTGAAGTCTTTAATAACTACCTGAAGTACAGTCGGTTTGCACTCAACAGAAATGCATACCTGTGACACCAAGAGACACGTTCCAGAATGTTATATCAGCTTCAGAACTGAAAACAAGCTACACGTCTGTCAGCAATGAAGTGGATAAACAGGGTGAGATATGTTCATAGTGTAGGTAACAAAGCAGCGTTAAGTGAACAGACTGCAATGACGTGCAGTAATATCAATGGGTTTCACGGAAGTAATATTGAGGCAAAAGGCCAGGCATAAAAGGAATCCATACTTTATGATTCAATTTATGTATAATTCAGAACCTGATGAGGTATCCCAGGCGGCACAGTTGGTAAAGAATCCACTTGTCAATGCAAGAGACACAAGAGACACAGGCTTGATCCCTGCATCCAGAAGATCCCCTGGAGTAGGAAATGGCAACCTGCCCCAGTGTTCCTGGCCTAGAAAATTCCAAAGACAGAGGAGTCTGGAGGGAGCTCAGTCCATGGGGTTGCAGAGAGTTGGACGTGACTGAGCATGCACTGGCCAGCTGGCGGAACCTGAGGAAGCTGAACTATGGTGTGAGAAGGCAGGACCGCAGCAGGGCTGTGTGTATACATGTGACTTTAGGCCCGCAGTAAGAGAGATTCTGGTCTATCTGTGATGTTCTGTTTCTTAGTCCAAGTTCCAGTTAAAACAGTGATTTCACTTTGTGAAAATTCATCACACAATGTACTTAAGATCTAAATACTTTTATGAGTGTATATATTAATAATACTTCAATATAAGTTCACTTATAAAAGGAGTGGTTAAAAGGTATTTGCCAGCCACCAAACCCTTTATGTTCTTCATCCTATCACAGCTCTGCTCAGTGAGAAGAGATTATGCTAACATTGTATTCTCTTAAAGGACCACTCCCTGTGATGGGAGATCTGAACTCACCTCTTTTTGAACCAACCTTGCTTGCCTGAAACACGCTTTTCTTATTTCAGTGCCCCAAATGCAGGGATCAAGCCTGTGTCTTTTGTGTCTCTTGCATTGACAAGTGGATTCTTTACCAACTGTGCCAGGCTGTTGAGAGCGGGGACTACTGTGTTGTTCATCTTTGTATACCTATTGCCTAGCATGTAAAAGTCACTTGATAGACATTTATTGAATGAACGAATGAGTGAGTAAGTGAATGACCACCAGCCTTTTATAAGATTGAGCTGCTTTTTATACTTCATCCATTCACGCTTTCAGAAACCCCAGCAAAATCAGGGAACGCTTCAGCAGAAAGGATTTCCATTTTCTCTCTCTCTGATAGAGTTTTTGAGAAGGAAAGCACTTAAAAAGCGAAAAGTAGAACCTTTTAATTTATACGATCAAAAGTAAGTCCTAGGTAAAATCAGCAGGGGATTTTAAATTAAACGAATTTTAATAAATTCACCTATTGGGTCATCATGCATAAGAAGAGAACTCTAGTGCTTCAAAGCAGAAGAGAAGAAAGTCAGAATTATGTGGGACATTGTCATAAGCATTTCTGGGATGAAAGCTGGCATCTTCCCCAGAGGCTGCTGCGTAGACAACCACTCCATCTCCACTTAAAGTTTTGTTTCTTTGATTGAAGCCAGCAAAGCTACAGGAAGGGCTAAAGGAAGGACCAAGGGATAGACTTCCATTTTCATATATCAGCTCTTGAAATGCAGGCGGAAAGCTGAGACAATGCAGACAGAAGCCAGAGAGGACTCAGGCAAAGGGAAAAAGCAATGTCCTACCAGTTTCCTGGGGGAGAGGTCCTGGCAAATAAATCTAGAAAGTGTCAGATGCGGCAACCACCTTTGAGATTCACCAGGCACATTGATAAAACCAACACAGTTTAACTGTATTTAACCCCCTATCTCCTAAACTTGTTTAACATAGCAGACCCTGCTTCCCATAATGGCTGTTAGCATCCTGCAGCAGGCCATGGAACATACTGTGGGAAACACTGCCTCTGGGAATAGAAGGTTTAATCTGAAATTTGTTCTCCACTGGTCAAAGGCATCAAGTACCACTTTGAACCTCAGTTTCCTCTTCTGATTTAAGGAAGCACGTGATTGGAATTGACCTAGTCTGTCCCAGCCGTATTCTTTAGCTTGGCTGAAGCGTGAAAGCAAACTGCATGGAAAGAAAGAAAGAAAGCAGAGGCAGAACCTCCTCATTTTTCACTTAAAAAAGAAAAAAGTATTTATTTGACTGTGCCAGGTCTTAGTTGTAGTGCAAAGGATCTTTGATCTTTGTTGCAGCGTGTATTCTCAGTTGTTAAGTCATGTCCAACCCTTTTCGATCCTATGGACTATAGCCCGCCAGGCTCCTGTGTCCTTGAGATTTCCCAGACAAGAATAGTGGAGTCGGTTGCCGTTTCCTCCTTCAGGGAGTCTTCCCAACTCAGGATAGAGCCTGTGTCTCTTGCGTCTCCTGCATTACAGGAAGATTCTTTAGCACTGAGTCGCGGTGATCTTTTTAGTCATGGTATGCAGTCTTTAGCTGTGGCATGTGGGATCCAGTTCCCTGGCCAAGGATCAAACCCAGATTCCTGGCAGCATGGAGTCTTAACCAGTGAAACACCAGGAAAGTCCCAGAACCTCCTCTTAAACAGCAGATTTTCTTTAATAAGAGCTTGAGGTCTTCCCTTTGCTGGAAGGGTTTTAAGGGATTCTCCTGGCCTGCAGGAGGTGGTACAGCACAGGCTAAGAAGTTAGTTGTGGACTCAGATACAGAAAGAAAAGAATTTCTGTGCCATGCAGGAGGGGAATTGACATGTTAGCTATAGAACAGCACACTGTTTTAAATTTATTCTTGGCTGCAACCCCTGGTCCCTTATACAGGTTCAGACCCCACCTACATGAGCAGCCTCGGTCACACAGGGCTCCCTGCCTCTCCTGTCTTTGTATGCTTGGTTTCCTCCAGGTTCTGACACAAACATTCTGATTTTGGCCTGTGGTCTTCGCAGAATCCTTTAAACATTCACTAACTGTTCCTCTAGGAGCTCCCTGGCTTCTTTTGGCTTCAGGTCACAAATTCAGCAGAGTCTCACCATATTTACTATGGTCATGTACACAGACACACACAGGTCTAGTGTAGCTCAAAAGGCCACAGGGCTAAGAGTGAGAAGAATTTGGTCACCTACCAGCTAGACAAGAGCCTTAGTTTCGTCGTCTCAAAAATGGAAATAATTCCATGAACCTAGCTGGCTCATCAGAGTCGGAGGTTATTTAGGTCATGCACCTTGTCTTTCAGATACAACAGTTGCTTAATAAATAGTAAGTGACACTCATCAGCTTGTCACCATTTTTATTCTGCTTCCCTCTTGCAGTTGTAGAGGTAAAAAAAAAAAAAATCAGTATCTGGCTCATTTTTTTTAAAAAGCGTTATATTCTGTCTCCGCATTCACAACCAGCCTCCTCTCCCTGCCATATTGGCTACCAAGCTGTTACTACATATTCAGTTTGGGAAAAAGAAACATTGTCCTCTGATCCGGAGATGAAACGCCCCACCACTGGACCAGATGTTCACAGGAGAAGCCTTTGATTTTTCATTTATTTATTCATTTATTTATTTAGTGTTAGTCTCTTAAGCTCCCAGCACAGCAGCAGAAGGTAAGGCTGTGCAAGCCCCACACATACCAGCCAACTCCATTGGGAAGGCCTTTCAAATTCCAAGCATGCTGCCTCCGTGCAGAGCTCTGGCCTCCGGGGCCAAGGGCTTGCTCTTCGCTCCCAGACCCCAACGGCAAGAATAGAAATGGCAGATTACGTAGCAGCAAATGCCAGGCAAAGGCCAGAGTCAAGCTTTTTGGCACCTCTGTCCCCCTGACAGCAGGAAGCAGTGTCAATCTCTGTCCTGGGGCCCAGATTCCAAAGCCAAACCTGCGTTATTTCAGCTTGAAAGGGTACAATTGCAGAAGGAGCCATTTTCATCATTTTTAACTAGGGTTCACTGAAAAAGCTTCCTCCTACATTGCGTGCATGCCCATTAATTTGTGCTAATTCGAGTGGGAATCAAGCAAGTTCAATGAGTGATAATTAGGTACCCTTAATGAAGAAATGTATAGTTTCTGTAACTGTTATTTACAAGCTTTTATGTACCACTTCATATTTGCAGAGGCCTTCACAATCATTCATCAGGGAAACCTCTCAGTACCTTTGGGGTGAGGTCAGTAAGTACTGAGAGTTGTGGTTCCCTTGGAAATGTTGTTTTTCAGCTCTTGTATAATCTAGGTACAAATTCCCCACCTTTGACAAGACAGGAAGATTATCTTACAAGTACATACCCATGTGATTATATTTAACAGCCTAGCAGGCTCCTTAGCTGCTTGAGGACACAATTGTGTACATGATTGTAAATACTTAGAGTGTATTTTCTTTTTTCTTAAATCATTAATTTTTGTTTTTTTACTCTGCTGGGTCTTCACTGCTGAGCAGACTTTTCTCTAGTTGTGGCAAGTAGGATCTACTCTCTAGCTGCGATATGTGAGCTTATTGTTGAGATGGCTTCTGTTGCGGCCCTAGGGTGCACGGGCTTCTGCAGCCGTGGCTTCCGGGCTCCAGAGCACAGTCTCAGTACTAGCAGTGCACAGGCTTAGTTGCCCTGCGGCATGGGGGATCTTTCCTGATCAGGAATCAAACTCTGTCTCCTGCATTGGCAGGTGGATTCTTTACCACTGAGCCATCAGGAAGCCCTGGAGTGTATTTTCTTTCCTTCAATCTTCTTTTTTTTTTTAATTTCCTGTGGGTTGTATGCCTTGGCAGCTGCTTGCAATATCCCCAAGGGATATCCTAGTCATGAAAGTGCTTCAGTGATGACCCCCTAAGCTGTTGCTGTTCAGTAGCTCAGTCGAGTCTGACTCTGTGACCCTGTGGACTGCAGCACACCAGGCTTCCCTGTCCTTCCCCATCTCCTGGAGCTTACTCAAACTCATGTCCTTTGAGTCAGTGATGCTATCTAACCATCTCCTCCTCTATCATTCTATTCTCTTCCTGCCTTCAATCTTTCCCAGCATCAGGGTCTTTTCCAATGAGTCGGTTCTTTGCATTAGGTGGCCAAAGTATTGGAGCTTCAACTTCAGCATCAGTCCTTCCAATGAATATTCACGACTGATTTCTTTTAGGATTGACTGGTTTGATCTCCTTGCAGTCCAAGGGACTCTCAAGAGTCAAGCTTCCTATTGACAAAAGACTAAGAAGCAATATGGACCTGGCAATATCTCACAGTTTTTAAGTGTCCAGTGCATTCTACCTGCACAAAGGGATTTTTAGAAAGACCAAATAATTTAGGTTCATAAATAAATGAGTTCATACAGACATTTATTATCAATATTTCTCAAGTCAGCAGTATTGAGAACAGTTTCTACTGTACTCAGTAATTTTTTTAATGTCATGGACTCTATTTCAAGGTGAAAGAAAGTGAAAGTGAAGTCACTCAGTTGTGTCTGACTCTTTGCAACCCCATGGACTGTAGCCTATCAGGCTCCTCCATCCATGGGATTTCCAGGCAAGAGTGCTAGAGTGCATTGCCATTTCCTTTTCCAGGGGATATTTCCAACCCAGGAATTGAACCTGGGTCTCACTCATTGCAGGCAGATGCTTTACTGTCTGAGCCACCAGGAAGGTCTTTCAAGGAAGATCTTCAAGGAAGAAATATCAAGGAAGATATTTCAAGGTAGAAAATCATAAATCATGGCTTATACCAGACACTTTTAAAGTTTTAGAGCTTCAGCATCAGCCCTCCAATGAATATTCAGCATAAATTTCCTGTAGGATTGACTGGTTTGATCTCCTTGTTGTCCAGGAGACTCTCAAGAGTCTTCTCCAGCACCACAGTTTGAAAGCATCAATTATTTGGTTATCAGCCTTGCAACCTTCTTTATGGTCCAATTCGCATATCTGCACATGACTACTGGAAAAACCATAGCTTTGACTATACAGACTTTTGTCGCCGAAGTGATATCTCTGCTTTTTAATACTCTGTCTAGGTTTGTCATAGCTTTTCTTCCAAAGAGCAAGCGTCTTTTAATTTCATGGCTGCAGTCACCATCCACAGTGGTTTTGGAGCCCAAGAAAATAAAATCTGTCACTGTTTCCACTTTTTCCCCATCTATTTGCCATGAAGTGATGGGACTGGATGCCATGATTTTAATTTTTTGAATGTTGAGTTTTAAGCCAGCTTTTTCACCCTCCTCTTTAGCCCTCATCAAGAAGCACTTTAGTTCCTCTTTGCTTTCTGCCATCAGGGTGGTATCATTCACATATCTGAGGTTGTTGATATTTCTCCTGGCAATCTTGATTCCCACGTGTGATTCATCCAGCCCAACGTTTCACATGATGTACTCTGCATATAAATTAAGTAAGCAGGGTGACAACATACAGTCTTGATGTACTCCTTTCCCAATTTAGAACCGGTCAGTTGTTCCATGTCTGGTTCTAACTGTTGCTTCTTGACCTTCATACAGATTTCTCAGGAGGCAGGTCAGGTGGTCTAGTATTCCCATCTCTGTAAGAATTTTCCACAGTTTGTTGTGATCAACACAGTCAAAGGCTTTAGCTTAGTCAATGGAGCTGAAGTAGGTCATTTTCTGAAATTCTCTTGCTTTATCTGGGATCCAGTGGATGTTGGCGATTTGATTGCTGGTTCCTCTGCCTTTTCTAACCCAACTTGTACATCTGGAAGTTCTCAGTTCACATACTGCTGAAGCCTAGCTTGAAGGATTTTGAGCATGACCTTGCTAGCATGTGAAATGAACACAGTTGTATAGTAGTTTGAACATTCTTTGGTACTGCCCTTCTTTGGGATTGGAGTAAAAACTGACCTTTCACAGTCCTGTGGCCACTGCTGAGTTTTCCAAGTTTGCTGGCATATTGAGTGCAGCACTTTAACAGCATCATCTTTTGAGGTTTGAAATAGCTGAGCTGGAATTCCGTCACCTCCACTAGCTTTTTTCATAGTAACATTTCCTAAGGCCCATTTGATTTCACATTCTAGGATGTCTGGCTCTAGGTGAGTGATCACATCATCATGGTTATCCAGGTCATTAAGACTTTTTTGTATACTTTTTCTGTGTATTCTTGCCACTTTTTCTAAATCTCTTCTGTTAGGTCCATATGATTTCTGTCCTTTATTGTACTGATCTTTGCATGAAATTTTCCCTTGATATCTCCAATTTTCATGAGGAGATCTCTAATCTTTCCCATTCTATTGTTTTCCTCTGTTTCTTTGCACTATTTACTTATGAAGGCTTTCTTCTCTCTCCTTGCTGTTTTCTGGAACTCTGCAGCATTCTGTTGGGTATATCTTTCCCTTTCTCCTTTGCCTTTCCCTTCTCTCCTTTTCTCAGCTATTTGTAAGAGCTCCTCAGACAACCACTTAGCCTTCTTGGCATTTTTTGAAATGCTCATGGTTAAACATTTACCAGCCTACCACTAGGGGCACACGGCAGTTTTCTGAGTTTGCAAAGGCAAGTAACCCTGGTGGCTCAATGGTAAAGAATCAGCCTGCAATGCAGAAGACATGGGAGTTCAATCCCTGGGTCAGGAAGGTCCCCTGGAGAAGGAAATGGCAACCCACTCCAGCCTGGAAAATCCCATGGACAGAGGAGCCTGACAGGCTACAGTCCATGGGGTCGAAAAAGAGTCAGACACAACTTAACAACTAAACTAAACTACAACAACCCAGGTGGAAACCAAAAGTCAGAAAAAGAACAAGTCTTTGTCTGAGTCACAGAACTCCACAGAGGCATTGCTGGGACTCTGGTCTGGGTGGTGTCACTGAAGAAGCTCTGGCTTTGGAGTTAGGCAGATCTGACTTTGGATCTCATAGAACTGCTCTTACACAGTGAACTGTTCAAGTGTCTGACCCAGCGTCCACCCCACTCAGCCTCCCCACCTGCAAAATAAGGGTGACAGTATCTAGCTTATCCGTGTGCCAAAAAACCTAAGAAAGCACCAGGGAGATGTGCAATAGGTATGATTTGCCCTTTTGGCTTACAAGTTCAGATCTCTGTGTATTACCCCATTCTTGCCATAACCATATATATGTATTATTTTTTTATTTCAACTCTACCCAATGGACCAAACACCTTTCACAAAATAGTAAATATACTTTTTTCTCCAAATATGTTCCACTGGAATAAGTTTTTTAAAAAAGTCTCAGCACTGACATTTATGTGTGATTTGGAGAATCGGTTTCTTTCCAACAATCTTAGAAATGTATGTACTAGGTATCAAGTAAGATCATTTTTCAGCTGCCCGGAGTTTTCTCCACTGACTGTTCTGCTGAGCTAAGCTTCCTGAGGAGGATTGATTTGGGAGCCCATGGGTGCCACAGTTCCATCCGCCAGATTAACTGCAGTAGCCTGCAGGGGCGTCCTTCTCACTGTTTGCATTCTGTGCTGTGTGCGTTCTCTGCATATGCTCACCAACCAGTTAGTAGACACTCGCTCCTAAGCTATTCAGCTAAGCCAAAAATGTACTTTTCTTTTTAGACTTGTACTAATTTATTTATACCTGAATAATACATTTAGTTGTTCTTAACATTTTTAAAAATACAAAGGTGTATAAAATGACAATTTCCCTTCCTGTGTGGTAGAGTGTGCTCTGTTGAACTCTTTGCAAACCCATGAACTGTAGCCTACCTACCAGGCTCCTCTGTCCATGGGATTTCCCCTGGACAAGAATACTGGAGTGGGTTGCCATTTCGTTCTCCAAGGGATCTTTCTGACCCAGGGATCAAACCTGAGTCTCCTGCCCTGGCAGGTAGATTCTTTACCACTGAGCCTCCAGGAAATCCCTCTCCTTCCTATACAATCCCCCATTCACTCAAGTCTTTCCCATAAGCCACCCCCCCCCAAAAAAAAAGAGGGTAGAGAGGAGGAGGAAGCGACCTCTGACAGTTTCTTATGAACTTGAAGGCTCTTGGGGCCCCATCTTGAACTCCCAGTGTCAGCACAGCCTTCACCATAGTTTCTAATGCATTGGGCCAAAGAAAGCTCTTAAAACCAGCAATACTGCAATGAGCTCATATGGCTTGTCAAGAGGCATAAAGCAAATTGGCAAGGACGTACCCATAATAAAGTCAGAGAGGATCTGCTTTGTTTCTGTAAAGATAAATGACACAGGTTGTACAAACACCATCTATCAGCTAACCCTCGGTAGGCTGTCATTTATCTGGGGAAAAACAGGAGAGAATCCGTGTTTACAGGGTATGTACCATGTGTTAGGTGTGCCGTGCTAGGCTTTTTTTTTTTTTCTTTTCTGGTGATAAAATATACAAAACATAAAAATGCCATTTTAACCATCTTTAAGTATACAGTTCAGTGGCATTAGGTACATCCACAATGTTGTATGACCATCATCACCATCTATCTCCAGGGAGTGCTAGGCTCCTTTGCCCATCTCACTTGGTCCCTGCAGCAGCTTCTGAAATCTGTGTTAATAGTCTCCATACAGTGAGGATATTTCAGAGAGACTATTTAACGTCTCATACCAAGTACTTGGCAGAGCCTGGGGAACCCAGGCATGTTCATCTCCAAAACACATGGTCAGGCGTGCCTGGCTCTCTCTCTTATCTGTGGTTTTTTCCCCTGTTTCATCCTATGCTGTTGTCCAGGGGTCATCCTGCTGCTTCTAGATAAGCTGCGGAAGATGAAGTGGGAGCAGATGTGGAGGCTGACCGCAGAGAGGGAGCTGATGGGCATGCTCTCTACATCCTTAGCTGACCAGGTGAGTCACCAGCCTAGAAGGTACGGTTATTCCCAAGCACCCTGGTGTGCTGCTTCTCAAACTTACATGGGGCTGGGTCTACGTTATTTTTCCAGCTCTTGCATGACTTCGCACTTGGATAAATCTGCCTCATTCTTGCCAGCCTAAGACCACAGCCCTCTCCTTAGTGCATTCCCCTTGTTCATCCATGTTTATCACACTTTTTCCTGCACACTCTGCATGCCAGGAACTATGTTCAGAAATAGGATTACAGGGATAAACGAAGGACAGAATCCTTGGCCTCAGAAAGTTCATAGTTTATTGTTGTAGACTCACAAGTAGATGATAATCTGGTGTGTTAAGAGGAGGTCACGGTCTTCACCTCAATGTAGAATGCACAGTGTCTGCCCCCTGAGATTCCGAAATGCCAAGGTATATTTCCTGGACAAGATTTCATTTGCCTTCATGGCAAATAGAATCAAACCTTTAAAGCCAAGACTTTTGCTTAGCTCCTGTACTGTGACCCCTATCCTCAAGGGGAATGAATTTAAATAGAAGAGACAAACCTCCTCGGCTGGTGAAATCAGCTTTTAATCCAGGCAGTCTGAAAAAGTCCATGAACTCCACCAAGCAACTAACATAAATTCATAAAATCCCCATTTCTCATTTTTGCTGAGCCTTTGACTTTGAATCTACTAGGGTCACGTATCTTGATTCTGAGATCCCCATGTTATATGTGGCCATCTCGAAATGTAAAGATATCTCTGTGTTCGCTGCATGTTATTCTTTCCTGTTCAACCAAAGAGCAAGGCCACTCTCCTTGTTTTTGTTCATCATTCAGCTGCCTGTTTCACTGAATTCTTGGAGAGTGTTCTAGTGTGAAGGAAAACAAGAAACTCTGTAGGGTTACTTTACTATTTTTTTTTTTAGCATTGTTATTATTCAGTATTTCCCAAGCAACCAGAAACTAATTTCCTTTTTCATACCAGAGATATGGTATAATGAATGAGTTAAAAATTACCCAGGTAGCTGTTTTAAACCTGAGGGGAAAATTGTCCTCCATCATCATATTTCAGGTCGGGTCACAATGACTTGAGTGTGTCCCCAAAAGCTAGCAATTGCATGTCCATGTCCAAAGAGGATAGTTTATTCAGCCATCTCCTTCTCTGAAGGCCCATAATTCACCTTCCAGCACCACTTGTCAGCAGCTAGTTAATAAGCATGGCCTAGTGGTGCAGGAGCTTGGAGAAGAGCTGGAAAGAGGGAAAGCCCCATAGAAAAGTCAGAGTTGAATTTGGAGATGGGGCGCGCAGATACAGGCACGCTGGCCCACAGGAAGCCTAGGCACATCCATCATCAAGTCTGCCCAGAGCCCCCGGAAATGCGGCGGAAGCAGGGGTGTCATTCGTCTCAGCCCCTGGATCAGCGGAGCAACCTGTCATCACACAGTTTCCTCTCCAGGAGGCGCAGGATGGATGACATAGGGTTCCTCTATGAGGTGAGAAGAGGGCCGGAAAAGCGGCTTCATTTATCATAGACCAGCTCGAGTGGAAAAGATGCTCCGTGTCTGCCCCCATGTCCCTTTGCTGCAAGGGGATCACTGAGACCAGCAGGACCCGTGGACATCAAGTCAGCATGGGGCATTCCCCCCAGTGTAATGGGATCTATCCAAACAGGATTGCTTGGTTTCTAGAGATAAAAGGCACGGGAAATGCCCAGCAGGGCAAGCCAGCCTGTGCTCCAAGCAGGAGGCTCATGAGAGATTGCATAGGAGATGTCATGCCTCAAGAGCCAGCATCACAAGCTGAGCCCATTTGACTATATGACAGTTGTCTCTGGCTTTTATCCCCCAGGACATTTTCAACGCCGTCATCAAACAAAACCCCTTCCTCGTGTATCAGCTGCCCTGCTTCTGGAATGTGCAGCTGTCGGACCACACCCGCTCCGAGCAGTGCTACAGAGACGTGTCTGATCTAAAGGTAGGATAAGGAAAGCCCCAGTGGGCATCGGCTCACCCCCCAGATACAGTGAGGTGCCCAGCAGTGGCAGAGGGCACCCGGATGGGGCAGCACCCTTCGGGGGCATGAGTGGCTCGGAGCCTGTGTGCAGTGTGAGGAAAAAGAGAAGGGTGCAGGAGAGCAGTATGAATGTGCTTTTCTTCTTTGTTTGGTTCCCCATTCTCCTTGTTTGGGCTTTCTGGAAAGCATAAGGCCTCCCAGCACAAGAACCAGCCTGTGTGGTTATGCTTCCTGCCACCTGCTGCTGGCTGTTTGGATTCATTTAATTCAAACACAGCATTTAGGGAGGGTCTACTCTGTAGATGTTATACAGCCAGATGCTGTAGATATGGAGATGAACAATTTATTTTCTACTTTCAAATCATTCTTGGCAGAGAGGAACAGAGAAACAAATGAAGAAATAAATGTTTAAAAAAAAAAAGGGACAGATGCTATGATAGCTATTGATGAGGTGAGCTGTTGGATAGCTACATGGATAGCTAGGGCTTCCCTGGTGGCCTAGATGGTAGAGTCTGCCTGCAATGCAGGAGACCCAGGTTCAATCCCAGAGTCAGGAAGATCCCCTGGAGAAGGGTCTTGGGGAAGGAAATGGCATCCCACTCCAGTATTCTTGCCTGGGAAATCCCATGGGCGGAGGGACCTGGTGGGCTATACCCCATGGGGTTGCAAAGAGTCGGTCATGACTGAGCAACTAACACACATAGATGGATAGCTATTTATGATAGCATAAATTTCTCATTCAACCCCAGGGAGAAGGGACAGTGACAGAAAAGCCTTCACTGTGGGGTCTCCAAATGCACCTGGTAGGGCCTAGCATTAGATAAAGAAGAAGGGATGTATCAATTACCTACTGCCATAGACAATGGTACATAACAAGCTATTCTAATAAGGGCTTAAATCATTGATTTGATCATCAGTTAAATCATTAATTGTAGACAGTTTAGTTGATAAGTCTAAAAGCTGGCTGGATAACTGTCTGATAGTGGCTTAGCCAAATGTCTGTGGTCAGCTTCAGACCAGGAGTCTGGCTGCTAGTGCAACTTGATTCTCTTCTAGTGCCTACTGGGTCCCATCACCTGGCCAGTCTAGCTTGTTCCCACAGCAAAGCATAGGTAGAAAAGGAAGCCCTCGGGCACATAAGGAAACCTGAATCCTTTTTGCTGGCATCCTATGTACCAAAGGAATTGTGGGAGTGAGCCCAGAGTTAAGCAATGTGTCAGAATTCCTTGCTGTGGTGCATATACACAAAGGAGTATTACTCAGCCATTAAAAAGAATACATTTGAATCAGTTCTAATGAGGTGAATGAAAGTGGAGCCTATTATACAGAGTGAAGTAAGCCAGAAAGAAAAACACCAATACAGTATGCTGCTGCTGCTAAGTCGCTTCAGTCGTGTCCAACTCTGTGCGACCCCATAGATGACAGCCCACCAGTCTCTGCCGTCCCTGGGATTCTCCAGGCAAGAACACTGGAGTGGGTTGCCATTTCCTTCTCCAATGCATGAAAATGAAAAGTGAAAGTGAGGTCGCTCAGTCATGTCCGACTCTTCGCAACCCCATGGACTGAAGCCTACCAAGCTTTTCCGTTCATGGGATTTTCCAGGCAAGCATACTGGAGTGGGATGCCATCGCCTTCTCCACCAATACAGTATACTAATGCATATATGTGGAATTTAGAAAGATGGTAACAATAACCCTGTATGCAAGACAGCAAAAGAGACCCAGATGTATAGAACAGTCTTTTGGACTCTGTGGAAGAGGGCTAGGGTGGGATGATTTGGGAGAATGGCATTGAAACATGTAAAATATCATATGTGAAACGAATCGCCAGTCCAGGTTCAATGCATGATACAGGATGCTTGGGGCTGGTGCACTGGGATGACCCAGAGGGATGGTATGGGGAGGGAGTTGGGAGGGGGCTTCAGGATGGGGAACATGTGTACACCCGTGGCAGATTCATGTTGATGTATGGCAAAACCAATACAATATTATAAAGTAATTAGCCTCCAATTAAATAAATTTATATATTAAAAAAAAGAATTCCTTACCTATAGTTGTGAAGGAGTGAAAGAGTGAAGAGCTGACTTCAGCTATTAAATGACAGCGTAACGATTTAACCTAGGCCTGTCTGACACCAAGGGTGTTTGCCCTCTGGCTGTAACAAAGAGGAACAAGATACGTGTATCCATAGAGAGTTTATTTCATTAAAAATTTATACCCATCGCCCGGGTGACAATGTGGTAACAATAATTGCAAGTTATAAAAAGGAAAAGGGGACCAAATCTTACTTTTCTAATAAGTCAGCCTTTTCTTACTGACTTTTGGTCCGTGTCTACATTATGTGGTCCATGTTATATCTCATTCATGGTCACAATATACATGGAATTTTATACTTTTCCATTACATAGCCATAACTGGTACCTTATATTTTCGCAAATACAAATATGTTAAAATCAACAGCTCAAAGTTCACACCTTCTCAGGAGTAAGATCACAGAGTCAAAAAGAAAGAACTGTTTTTTTAAACACAGTAGAAGTTCACTGCAAAATATTTAAAACAGAAGTACTTGCATTATTCATTCTTTCAATCAGCATTTATGCAATTCATTCAATAGGCCATGTACTTCATGACATAAGGAAAACAGATGAAATGCACATGTTTCTAAGAAAATCATGAACAAAAAGTTCAAAGGGGAGGAAAGTAAAAACAGCCTTATAAAGAACACCTAAATATGCTGCATAAAAATTTTGTAATGTTTTGAAGGCAGAGTTGATCAGTTCATATGGTAAATGAAGTAAGCAGAGTCCAGAAAACAATGATAACATGTGACTCCAGACTGATAAAAAGCAGCTGCATGTGGGTATTTGCTGATTCTTGGTGGCTGGGAGCCTGGTGTCAAGGTAGATAACTGTATAATTATTTGTTCAAACAAGGGAATGCTATCATGAGTTGTCTTTCACCATCTCTCAGAGTTTCCTCAAACTTATGTCCATTGAGTCGATGATGCCATCCAACCATCTCATCCTCTGTTGCCCCTTCTTCCTTGCCCTCAATCTTTCCCAGCATCAGGGTCTTTTCTAATAAGTCGGCTCTTTGCATCACATGGCCAAGGTATCGGAGCTTTAGCTTCAACATCAGTCCTTCCAATGAATATTCAGGACTGATTTCCTTTAGGATTGACTGGTTTGATCTCCTTGCTGGAGATCCCTTGGACTCTCAAGAGTCTTCTCCAGCACTGCAGTTTGAAAGCATCAGTTCTTCAGCACTCAGCCTTCTTTATGGTCCAACTCTCACATCCATACATGACTATTGGAAAAACCATAGCTTTGACTATATGGATCTTTGTGGGCAGTGATGTCTCTGCTTTTTAATACGTTATCTAGGTTTGTCATAGCTTTTCTTCCAAGGAGCAAGCATCTTTTAATTTCATGGCTACAGTCACCATATGCAGTGATTTTGGAGTCCAAAAAAATAAAGTCTGTCACTGTTTCCATTGTTTCCCCATCTATTTGCCATGAAGTGATTGGACTGGATGCCATACTCTTAGTTTTCTGAATGTTGAGTTTTAAGCCAAC
Source organism: Ovis canadensis (assembly GCF_042477335.2). Taxonomy (NCBI): domain Eukaryota; kingdom Metazoa; phylum Chordata; class Mammalia; order Artiodactyla; family Bovidae; genus Ovis; species Ovis canadensis. The sequence goes on along the minus strand of NC_091247.1, from coordinate 183,242,580 downwards.
TTTTTCACTCTCCTCTTTCTTTTTTTTTATTATTTTTTTTAGAGTGATGATCTTTTTTTTAATTTTTTTAATTTTTATTTTTACTTTATTTTACTTTACAATACTGTATTGGTTTTGCCATACATTGACATGAATCCACCACAGGTGTACACGCGATCCCAAACATGAACCCCCTTTCCACCTCCCTCCTCATAACATCTCTCTGGGTCATCACCGTGCACCAGCCCCAAGTATGCTGTATCCTGCGTCAGACATAGACTGGTGATTCGTTTCTTACATGATAGTATACATGTTTCAATGCCATTCTCCCAAATCATCCCACCCTCTCCCTCTCCCTCTGAGTCCAAAAGTCCGTTATACACATCTGTGTCTTTTTTGCTGTCTTGCATACAGGGTCGTCATTGCCATCTTTCTAAATTCCATATATATGTGTTAGTATACTGTACTGGTGTTTTTCTTTCTGGCTTACTTCACTCTGTATAATTGGCTCCAGTCTCATCCATCTCATCAGAACTGATTCAAATGTATTCTTTTTAATGGCTGTCACTCTCCTCTTTCACTTTCATCAAGAGGCTCTTTAGTTTCTCTTCACTTTCTGGTGTCCTCTGCATATCTGAGGTTATTAATATTTTTCCTGACAGTTGACTCCAGCTTGTGATTCATCCAGCCCAGCATTTGCATGATGTATTCTGCATATGAGTTAAATAAGCTGGGTGACTGTACACAGCCTTGCCATACTCCTTTCCCAAGTTTGAACCATTTTGTTGTTCTGTATCCAGTTCTAACTGTTGCCTCTTGAACTGCATACAGGTTTCTCAGGAGGCTGGTAAGGTGGTTTGGTATTCCCTTCTCTTTATGAATTTTCCACAGCTTGTTGTGATCCACATAGTCAAAGGCTTTAGTGTAGTCAGTGAAGCAGAAGTAGACTTTTTTCCAGAATTCCCTTGCTTTCCCTTGTATTATATAAGAAATAACAAAAAGAATATCGTAAGTAGGTTAGAAGAACAAGAGATTACCAAAGATGAACAGGCCTATTTAGATCAACTAGAACTTTTAGAAGTGAAAAATACAATTATTGAAAGTATAAATTAAATGAATGTGTTAACCAATAGATTAGTGCCAGCTGAAGAGAGATTTAGTGAACAGGAAGAAATATCTGAGGAAATTACCCAACACAACACACTGGGGAAAAAAAGATAGAAAAACAGAGGGAAGATAAGATATTGGGATGTATCTAATTAGATTATAGGAAAGAAATAAGGAGAAAAATTGGAAGTGAGGCATCACTGGATGGGATGGTGAGTGGGAATTTTTCAACTGTTAAAATGTATCCATGTGTTTTCTAAGCAGTATAAAGAGAAAGGATTGTGTTTGCAAAACAGTTTAAATAAAGAGAAAGTCATATTTAGATTTACAGTAGTGAAAGTTCACCAAGGTAAAGAAAAGTGGTTTTAAAAATAGCCAGAGTGAAAAGACAGATTCTCTACACAGCAATTCCATGTGTGATGAGAGTTCCAACAGCAACGGATGTCTGAAAAGAGTAAAAGAATACCTCCGATGTGCTGAGAAACAATAACAACACATAGTATACCTATGAAAACAATCTTTCAAGCATGAGAGAGGAATATCTAGATGAGTAAAAACAAAGAGGATTTACCATCAACATACATATGCAAAGCAGCTTCTAAAGGGTATGCTTTGGAGTCCATTGGCAAATGGTTCCACATTCAAGAAGGAATGTTGAACAAGCAAGTTAGAAATGTATCAGAACTCTAAATAGAGTTTCTAAACGATAGCAATAATAGTAATAATAATAATACTATGGCATGTTGGTTTAAAAACATTATGCCTAAATTATCAGAAAATGACAGTGTGTAATCAGGAGGGAAATGATGAGAATTAAAGTACTCTGAAATTATTGCTTTGTTGAAGAGCGGTACGAGATAAGTTAGAACTGTATGCACGGGCTTCCCTGATGGCTCAGATGGTAAGGAATCTGCCTGCAATGCAGGATACCTCGGTTTGATCCCTGGGTCAGGAAGATTACCTGGAAAAGGAAATGGCTACCCACTCCAGTATTCTTGACTGGAGAATCCCAAGGACAGAGGAGCCTGGCAGACTGCAGTTCATGGGGTTGCAGAGTTGGACACGACTGAGCGACTAGCACTTTCAGTTTGCACTTTGCACTTAGCACTAGCCTATGCATGCTAACATTTCAAGATTAAGCTCTCATAGAATTTAAAAAAGGAGGTGGGATGGTAAGAAATAAGAAAAAACCAGACAACCAAACAAAACACCTCAATTATTTAAAAGAAAAATTAGATTGCAAGAAAAGAAAAAAAAATTAGTGAAAGTGAAACTAGGGAGAAGTAGAAAACAAAAAAATCAAGATGATATAAATAAGTCCAGTTATATCAATAATCAAATAAACTAATTTTGCCAGTAAGAAGATAGGTTGTCATATTGAATAGGAAACAATATCAACATATGCCATTTACAAAAGATATGCCTAATACAAAACAACCCATTAAGTTTGACAGTAAACATTTTGGAAAGAATATCAAGCAGAAATCATCCCAAAGGAAACTAAGTAACTATCTTGATATCAGACAAAATATTGGTAGGTACAGAGATTGTCACAACTTAAAAACATAAAGTACATCAAGAAGATTTAAGAATTCTAAACTTGTGTGCCTGTCATGCGGTAGCATATATGTATGCAAACCTGAATAGAACTCCAGAGAGAAACTGACAAGTCTGCTATCACAGTAGAATATTTTAACATATCCTTTTCAAATTGAAAGATCAGACATGAAAAAATGATATATATTCTTCTCAAGCTTACATAGGACATTTATTAAAGAGTAACCACGTATTAGACCATAAAACAAATCTCAGCACATTTCAAAGAATCATACAATGTCATACGTTCTAAACAGAAATCATAATTGAAACTGAAAAGTACTTAGAACTGAATGAAAATAAAAATAGTACATGCCAAAATTAGTGGAATGAAATAAACATACAGGGAAACTTATAGCCTTAAATGCTTATAATAAAAGAAAAGCCTGAAAATTAAGCCAAGTATATAACTTAAGATGATATATGAAAAATATTAGGATAAATTCAAAGAAAGTTTAAAAAGGAGCAGAAATTGATCAACAAAATCTTCAACAAATTCAAAGTTGGTCCTTTGAAAGACACCAATAAAATAGACAAAGCCATGGCCGGACTCATTGAGGAAAAACTAGAGAACTCACCAATAAATCAATCAGTAGGCACACATGCAATCTCATTAATTCATTCATTCTCCAGATGGTTTTGAGCCCAGTGATTCTTCTGAGTTTTAGGAATACAACAAAGATTAAAGCACACAAAGCCTCGCACTTATGGGGCTTTCGGTCTAGGAGATTAAGCAGACTTATAGGGGATAATACGAGAATACTGTGAACAAAATTATGTCAATAAATTTGAAAACCGCGAAAGAATCATATTCCTAGAAATGTATAATTTACTAAAACTGACTTAAGGAAAAATTAAAAGTCTGGATTATTTTCTAGTCATTGAGCTTCCTTACAAAGAGAGTAGCAGCCCTAGATAGTGAAAAGAAGTTGTTCTACCAATTTTTTTAATCAAAAGATATTTCCAGTTTTAAGTCAACTTTTCCAGGGAATAGGAGAAGAGGACACTTTTTAATTCATTCAGTGAGACCAGGCTATCCTTGATACCAAAACCAGTCAGTTCAGTTCAGTTCAGTTCAGTCGCTCAGTCGTGTCCGACTCTCTGCAACCCCATGAATCGCAACACGCCAGGCCTCCCTGTCCATCACCAACTCCCAGAGTTCACTCAGACTCATGTCCATCGAGTCAGTGATGCCATCCAGCCTTCTCATCCTCTGTCGTCCCCTTCTCCTCCTGCCCCCAGTCCCTCCCAGCATCAGAGTCTTTTCCAATGAGTCAATTCTTCGCATGAGGTGGCCAAAGTACTGGAGTTCCAGCTTTAGCATTCCTTCCAAAGAAATCCCAGGGCTGATCTCCTTCAGAATGGACTGGTTGGATCTCCTTGCAATCCAAGGGACTCTCAAGAGTCTTCTCCAACACCACTGTTCAAAAGCATCAAAAAAGGAAAATTGCAGGCCTATCTCATTCATGAATATTTATGTAAAAATCTTAAGCAAAATATTAGCAGACTAAATCCAGCCATGTATAAAACAAATCATACATCATGGCCAAGTTGGGTTTATTCCAGGAAATCCAAAAGTGATCTAACACTGAAAAAATCCACAGCAGTCATTTAGCATGTTAATAGGTTAAAGGAGAAACACTGTCTGGTTATCTAAAGAGATGCAGGAAAATTATTTGATAAAATTAAATATTTGTTTGTGATGAAACCTCTTATGAATAGTATCTACTGAAAACCTACAGCAAGCTTTTGCTAAAGGGCTGTGCTAAAAAATGAAAAGAAAACAATAGGAAGCCCAGAAACACCCACACATTTATGAAAATTTGATATATAACATTATTTGAGACATGTATGAGATGGCATTGCTGGCCATTGGAGAGAAGATGTAATCTCCCATAAATGGTGTTGAGACACTTGATTATGTGTGAGAATCAAGAAAAAATGAAAATGGGTCCCTGTCTCATACATACACACTTATTCTGATAGAGTAGAGACTTAAAGGCCAGAGGGCTTCCCTGGCAGTCCAATGGTTAAGATTCCACGCTTTCACTGCAGGGGGCACAGGTTCAATCCCTGGCCAGGAGACTAAGATCCCACATGCCAAACAACACACACACACAAAAAAAAGTGAAAGGCCAAGTTAAACCTTTATTTATAAAAAACTAGGAAACTAGCCTATTACCTCAGAATAGGAAAGAATTTACTCAGTAAGACACCAAGAGTGATAGCTGCTGAGCTGTGTCCAGCTCTTCGCAACCCCATAAACTGTAGCCTGCCAAGGCTCCTCTCACCATGGAATTCTCCAGGCAAGAGAATGTTTCAGCACTATCCACTGGAGCGGGTAGCCTTTCCCTTCTCCAGGGAATCTTCCCGACCCAGAGATCAAATCGAGATCTCCTGCATTGCAGCAGAATCCTTACTGTCTGAGCCACAAGAAAGCCCAAGACACCAAAAGCATATATATCAAAATGAAAACGTCAGTGAATTCAACCACTTTGAAATTAGTAACTCCTCAAAGTGGTATCAAAAAGAGAAAACAGATAGTTGCAACATGGAGCACTAACAAAGGACTAGTAAACAAAGTATAGAGAAAGTTTTAATTTTTAAGAAAAACATGTGAAAGCTATAGAATCATTTCACAGAATTGCAAAGAAAATGGCCAATAAACACTTGAAAGGATGGACAACCTTTTTGTTAATCAGGGAAGTGAAAATTAAGACCACAGATAATTGTAAAAGTGGTAGTAATACAGTCTTATTTATCAGTAGGAACGCTTCTATCCTGTATTTTTTGTTATTTTAGTTTCTATTTTTTTAGCGTTTACCTTGACTGTTCCTAAGTTTCACTGGTGATAAAGAATGAAATCAGTATTCTTTTTTTTTTTTAACATACATTTATTTATATCATGTGGGACCTTAGTTCCCCAACCAGGGATCAAACCCAGGCGCCTATATTGGAAGCTGGAGTATTAACCACTGGACTGCCAGGGATGTCCCTCTCCTATAGTGTTGACGGAAGTTTTAGTTCAGTCACTCCGTCATGTCTGACTCTTTGCAAGCCCATGGACTGCGGCACACCAGGCTTCCCTGTCCATCACCAACTCCTGGAGTTTACTCAAACTCATGTCCATCAAGTCAGTGATGCCATCCAACCATCTCATTCTCTGTCGTCCCCTTCTCCTCCCGCCATCAATCTTTCCCAGCATCAGGATCTTTTCTAGTGAGTCAGTTCTTCACAGCAGGTGGCCAAAGTATTGGAGTTTCAGCTTCAGCATCAGTCCTTACAATGAATATTCAAGACTGATTTCCTTTAGGATGGACTGATTGGATCTCCTTGCAGTCCAAGGGACTCTCAAGAGTCTTTTCCAACACCACAGTTCAAAAGCATCAATTCTTCGACACTCAGTTTTCTTTCTAGTCCAACTCTCACATCCATCCATGACTACTGGAAACACCATAGCTTTGACTAGATGCACCTTTGTTGACAAAGTAATGTCTCCGCTTTTTAAATATACTGTCTAGGTTGATCATAGCTTTTCTTCCAAGGAGCAAGCGTTTTTTAATTTCATGGCTGCAGTCACCATCTGCAGTGATTTTGGAACCTCAAAAAATAAAGTCTGTCACTGTTTCTATTGTTTCTCCATCTATTTGCCATTAAGTGATTGGATCAGATGCCATGATCTTAGTTTTCTGAATGTTGAGTTTTAAGCCAACTTTTTCATTCTCCTCTTTTACTTTCATCAAGAGGCTGTTTAGCTCTTCTTTGCTTTCTGCCATAAGGGTGTTGTCATCTGCATATCTGAGGTTATTGATATTTCTGCCGGCAATCTTGATTCCAGCTTGTGCTTTATCCAGCCTGGCATTTCACATGATGTACTCTGCATATAAGTTAAATAAGCAAGGTGACAATATACAGCCTTGACAGACTCCTTTTCCTGTTTGGAACCAGTCTGTTTTCCATGTCCAGTTCTAACTGTTGCTTCCTGACCTGCATACAAGTTTCTCAGGAGGCAGGTCAGGTGTTCTGGTATTCCAATCGCTTTCAGAATTTCCCACAGTTTATTGTGATCCACACAGTCAAAGGCTTTGGCATAGTCAATAAAGCAGAACTAGATGTTTTTCTGGAACTCTCTTGCTTTTTCCATGATCCAGCAGATGTTGGCAATTTGATCTCTGGTTCCTCTGCCTTTTCTAAATCCAGCTTGAACCTCTGGAAGTTCACAGTTCACATGCTGTTGAAGCCTGGCTTGGAGAATTTCAAGCATTACTTTGCTAGCGTATGATATGAGTGCAACTGTGCAGTAGTTTGAGCATTCTTTGGCATTGCCTTTCTTTGGGATTGGAATGAAAACCAACCTTTTCCAGTCCTGTGGCCACTGCTGAGTTTTCCAAATTTGCTGGCATATTGAGGACAGCACTTTCACAGCATCCGCTTTTAGGATTTGAAATAACTCAGCTGGTATTGCATCACCTCCACTAGCTTTGTTTGTGGTGATGCTTCCTTAAGGCCCACTTGACTTCACATTCCAGGATGTCTGGCTCTAGGTGAGTGGTCACACCATCATGTTTATTTACGTTGGGAAGATCTTTTTTGTACAGTTCTTCTGTGTATTCTTGCCATCTCTTCTTAATATCTTCTGCTTCTGTTCTGTCCATACCATTTCTGTCCCTTAATTGTGCCCATCTTTGCATGAAATGTTCCCTTGGTATCTCTAATTTTCCTTGAAGAGATCTCTAGTCTTTCCCATTCTATTGTTTTTCTCTATTTCTTCACATTGATCACTGAGGAAGGCTTTCTCATCTCTCCTTGCTATTCTTTGGAACTGCATTCAGATGGGTATATCTTTCCTTTTCCCCTTTGCCTTTGGCTTCTCTTCTTTTCTCAGCTATTTGTTAAGGCCTCCTCAGACAACCATTTTGCCTTTTTGCATTTCTTGGGGATGGTCTCGATCACTGCCTCCTGTACAGTGTCATGAATCTCCATCTATAGTTCCCCAGGCACTCTGTCTATCAGATCTAGTCCCTTTAAATCTATTTCTCACTTCCACTGTATAATCATAAGGGATTTGACTTAGGTCATACCTGAATGGTCTAGTGATTTTCCCTACTTTCTTCAGTTTAAGTCTGATGGAAGTATAAGTGGATACAATCCAATTAAATAAACACTTTTGCACCATCTTGTAGAATTGGAGTCATTCCTGTTTTACAACCTAAGGCTTGGCTGTAATTGGTCAAAAATTGAGATGTGGATGACTTCTTGCAGAAAGGAAATGGAGACAGATGGAAGTCCGGTCCCGCATCCTCATAGTAAATGACATTGTTTGAGTAGGAGAGGATGTGGTGGACTTAAACTCTCAAGTCGTATTTACATATCAAAAAGGAAAACATAAAACTTCCACTAAAATTGGTGCAACTAAAAACCTTGGCAGACCTTAAAAAAGAAAGAGATTATGACACAGGCTATAGCATTGATGACTTTTGAAGACGTACTCTGAAACACTCCAAACACAGGACAAATATTGTATGAGTCCACTTATGTGAGATACCTAGAATAGTCAAATTCACAGATACAGAAAGTAGCACAGAGGTTCCCAGGGGCTGGGATGAGGGGAGAATGTGGAGTTAATGGGTACAGAGTCTGAGTCTGGGATGCTGAGAAAGTTCTAGAGACAGACAGTGCTGATGGTTGCACCACTGTGTGAATGTGCTAAGGGCCCTGAACTGTACACCTAGAAATGCTTAAAATGGTAGTTTTTATGTATATTTTACCACAGTAAAAAACAACTACAGGGATGGAAGGAACTTGGCAAGTATCCTATGAAACTGGTTGTTCCTAGAAGGATTAGTCGGAGAAGGCAATGGCACCCCACTCCACTACTCTTGCCTGGAGAATCCCATGGATGGAGGAGCCTGGTAGGCTGCAGTCCATGGGGTCGCGAACAGTCAGACACGACTGAATGACTTCACTTTCACTTTTCACTTTCATGCATTGGAGAAGGAAATGGTAACCCACTCCAGTGTTCTTGCCTGGAGAATCCCAGGAATGGGGGAGCCTGGTGGGCTGCCGTCTATGAGCTTCATTAAAGAAACCAGTCCTAAGCCAGTATATTTGGTGTGATTTCTGAATAGCTCTATTGGCAGCCAGTTGTGAACTTTCAATTTTGACATTTTATAGATGCCAACAAAGCTTGATCTCCAAGTGTGTGTCCCATCTTCCCACCACGCATGTACCAGTGTGCTCCTGCTCCAGTCTTTACTGTTGGTACTAGACCCAGGCACTGTTACAGATGCTGCAGACAAAGCCACTGGCCACATCCAGCTTCGGCACTGATGCAGCAAACTTGATTTTGCTTAGTGGTTGCTTCATTATTTCATTTGATGGGTTCAAGGTGACAATGATTTGTGAACCCTCTTTGGCAGCCTCTTCTGTATGTAAGTAGAGGAATTTCGATGATATGACAAAACCACAAAGAATGATTTAAACCAAGTTTATTCAAATGGCAACCCGCTCCAGGATTCTTGCCTGGAGAATCCCATGGACAGAGGAGCTTGGCAGGCTACAGTCCACGGGTCGCAAAGAATCGGACACGACTGAGCGACTTCACTTTCACTTCATTCATCCATATCTTTTTAGATAAACCTAGAAAAGAAGTCATTTTACCCACTTATAGCTTATCTCACAAAGGCTGACACTGAACCCTGAAATACAGGCCATATATAAGAAGAGGAACTGCCCTGGAGTGGAGGGAGAGAATTAAGGGATGAGGGGGAGAGATTGGAAGGTCTGAGCCCCACCCTCTGGGTCTTACCAGAGTTTGAACATTGATGAGGATCCTAAAGAGCTGGTCCAAGAACCCAGCATGTCTGTAGGTCCTTCCAGGCCAACCTGGGCCTCAGATTCCAGTTAAAGGTGCAACTTGGACGTTTTCTTTCTTCTTCCCCCCACCCTCTTCATTCATTCATTCATTGTGTTCAACATCTATAAAGAACCTCCTGTTTGCTGATTATTATATCACTTCCTGGGGAGTATCCAGGGTACCCTGAGCTCTGCTCTCCATCAGCTCACACTCTGTTGACCAAAAGGGTAGCCAACCTGAGAAGCCCACCTGTGGGACCCACCGGCTCCTGAGCTCGGTCAGCTGATGGTAAATGTCAGCTTAAGCAAGAATCATAAAAATATGTTAACTTGACTGTCCTTTAGGGCAACCAGGGCCAGGTCTTTTTGTGGTGGATTGTGTAGTTCAACACTCACATGACTCGCCTCCTGGTCCTCTGTGGTTCTCATGTTCCTTCAAGTTAAGCACTTAAGGACCTACATTAATCAACTGAAGAAGAGTCCTGGATTTTTGCATTTCCTCCACTCTTTTACGCTTATCTCACCCACACCTCATCTGACGGTCATTTTTTTTTTTTGGTCATTTCTTTTTATTGAGTTGTTCCAGAATGTTTAACTTGCCTTTCATGGAAATAGTGACTCTCACTTAATTCAAAGAATGTTAATTGCATTTCCAATCACATTTGAAGTAGAAGTGGTGTAGAAACACGTTTGGTAACAAATGCGGCTTCCTCCTGGTAGCACGGAGCTCAAGTGTAGGAGCTGACAGGCTCCCACCTCCTGCTAGAGCAGGATTTACCAGCCTTGGCATCTAGCCTGCCCTGGATATCAGCCAGCAACTTTGTGCTAAGTATAGGTTGGTTAAGAGAAGGTCTAAGGGGAGAAATGGTTTCATTGAGGAGGCAGAAGTAGATAGGCTTTTGGAGCAAAGCAATCTTGTAAATTCTAATGACAGTTCTGCCTCTTACCAGTTCTGTCTCTGAAGGACTTGAGTAAGTCACTTAACCTCTCAGGCTCAGTTATAAGATTCTCAATAAATTGGAGGCCATTATTGTTGGCCCCATTCTCAGCCAGGCCCCTTGAGTGCTCCATTGAAATGCACTTGACTTTACCTCAGCCTTTTGTGTTTCAAAGACCTTCATTTTTATCTCTTCCATCCTAAAGCTTGATGACTCAGCCTTCCCTGGCTGAGTCTTAAAAGAGAAGGACCCAGAGGAGCAACTTTTTATTCCTTCACCAGGAGTGCAGACTCAGGAGACCAGCGAAGAAGCTGTGGGCTGGCTTAAAGGAGGGAGATAGGAAGATATTCTAGGAAACTGGTCCCTGAGTCTTGAGTAGACTTATTAGGTGAGGAAGCCCTAGTCAGAAATAATGGGCAAGGCCAGGAAGTAGCAAGCAGAGGGTCCAGTCCTCAGGTCTGAAGAGCCCAAGGTTGAGTAAGCCATGATTCCTGCCCTTGGGAAGGTCACAGACTAGGATTAACCAGTAAGGAAACAGAAAATCCCAGTGCAGCCTGCTAAGTGCTGTGAAAAGGGAAGAAATGATAGTGTTAGTCACTCAGTCATGTCTGACTCTCTGCGACCCCACATAGCCTGCCCGGATCCTCTGTCCATGGGATTCTCCAGGTGAGAATACTGAGGTGGGTAGCCATTCCCTTCTCTAGGGAATCTTCCTGACCCAGGGATCAAACCCAGGTCTCCCACGTTGCAGGTGGATTCTTTACCATCTGAGCCTCGAGGGAAGCCCTATGTGCTATGAAGCAGGGAAATAAAGGGAGAATGAGGGCAGCAGGAGGATCCTTGTCTAGTTGGGAGCATGACGCCATCTGTGTCTTGGAGGGATTTCTGCATCTTGTTATACAAATTTGACTGCTTCCATGTCCTCTGCCCTCATGTCACTCTTTAGCCCCCAAACACCCAGGCTGGCCCTCTCTCCAAGCCTCTTCCCTGCTGTTCCTCTACTTAGGGTCTTGGAGAATGGGGAATGGAAACTCACATGCAAGTTAGGAAGGGCAAACCAGATGCTGGGTAGGCAAGCAATAGGGACGGCTCCATGGCTACAGAAACACCTGCCAGGAATGCACTGACCCCTTTCTGGGATCAACAGGAAACATCTCAGAGGAAGCCAGCTGTGACCAGGACCTCAAAGGATGAAATGGAATATTCCAGGTAGATTGGATGGGAATGGTGTTCCAAGCATGGTGTCCCTTAATCTTGACAGAGGTTTCACCGGGTGAATTCTGTTCAGTCTATTTTATACATCAGAAAATGAAGCATCATACACATTAGTCATTTACTTGCCCCAAATTACACAGCTCAGTATGACAGAGGTGAGCTGTCTGTCTTAGTCCCAGTCCAGAGCTGAGTTCCCACCTGAATGTATTTTCCCAGAAAAATGTTTTACGTTAGTTAACAATTCTATAGAATTATTCTTGTGCATGAGTGTGTGCTAAGTCACTTCAGTCATGTCGGACTCTTTGCAACCCCATGGACTGTAGCCTATCAGGCTCCTCTGTCCATGGGATTCTCCAGGCAAGAATACTGGAGTGGGTTGCCATACCCTTCTCCAGGGGGATCTTCCCAGGGATCAAACCCGCATCTCTTAACGCATCTGCAGGCAAGTTTGCATTGGAGAAGGAAATGGCAACCCACTCCAGTGTTCTTGCCTGGAGAATCCCAGGGACGGGGGAGCCTGGTGGGCTGCCATCTATGGGGTCGCACAGAGTCAGTCACGACTGAAGCGACTTAGCACCATAGCAGCAGCAGTGTCACCTGAGAAGCCCAAATTCTTGTGAACCCTCTTTACATTAAGTGGATTTTTGAGAGCTAACCCCAGAACAGAGACCCTTAGTATAACATTCTCTCCTTGAAAGAATATTTGAATTTGAAGCAGCAGGCACGGATGCTGAATTTTTGAATTGGGAACTGCGTGCACTTAAAAACCCTAAAGGAGAGGAGAAAAACCAAGAGAAAACATGCCATCCATATGGGGGAATGATCTATGTTCCTAGAGGCAATCTGTGGCATTTGCATAAGAGAAGTAGCACATAACTCAAGTTTTAAAACATTTTATAATACTTAAAGAGATGTCAGATTTCACATCTTTTGAGGAAGATAAGGGACCACCATGGATTAGCATCCTGAGCTTACCGTAGCTAAGCAGACTGCAGTGAAAAATGAAGCAGGGGAAGCCTGAGAAGGGGTAATAAGAATGATGAATGGTGAGGTTGATTTTGGAAGATTGGGATGGATCGAGGAAGAAAAAACAGTTGCGTTGGGGGAGAAGATCTAAAATCTAGAATTACCTTCCATCCAGGCCTCTCTTTCCTTCAGGCCAGTGCCTGTTTGATTTCACTGCATGACCCCCGTCTGAGGACGCGAGTGTTTCTTTGTCTCTGTGCACTGCCATGGCTGGTAAACCCGAGGAGTTATGGGACTGAATCTGACGCAGCTGCCCCTATCCAGGGAGCCTGCCTTTTGGCACTGTCGCTCTAGGCTCATACCTGGGAATCACCCATTCACCCAGCAAACTGGGGGGCACCCACTGTGGGCCAGACTGCAGGGCTGTCACTGGGCTAGTTGACCTCTCTGCACCTTGTCCTCATCTGAGAAATCAGGGAAGAAATCATTCTATGGAGGAGATGTGAAGATTAAAAGGGACCTTAATATGAGACATGTAGTAAGCCTAGTATTCTTTCTTTTTTGCCTTTTGTGTTTTTTTTAAATTGAAGTATAGTTGATTTACAATGTTGTATTAGTTTCAGGTGTATAGCAAAATGATTCACTTATATATGTGTGCATATATATACATATGCATGTATATGTTTATGTGTATATATATATAAATGTATGTATATACACACACATATGTATCTTTTCAGATTCTTTTCCATTATAGGTAATTCAGTTCAGTTCAGCTACTCAGTTGTGTTCGACTCTTTGCAACCCCATGAATTGCAGCACACCGCACCTCCCTGTCCATCACCAACTCCCGGAGTTCACTCAGACTCACGTCTGTGGAGTCAGTGATGCCATCCAGCCATCTCATCCTCTGTCGTCCCCTTCTCCTCCTGCCCCCAATCCCTTCCAGCATCAGAGTCTTTTCCAATGAATCAACTCTTCACATGAGGTGGCCAAAGTACTGGAGTTTCAGCTTTAGCATCATTCCTTCTGAAGAAATCCCAGGGCTGATCTCATTCAGAATGGACTGGTTGGATCTCCTTGCAATCCAAGGGACTCTCAAGAGTCTTTTCCAACACCACAGTTCAAAAGCATCAATTCTTCGGTGCTCAGCCTTCTTCACAGTCCAACTCTCACATCCATACATGACCACTGGAAAAACCATAGCCTTAACTACATAGATGGACCTTTGTTGGCAAAGTAATGTCTCTGCTTTTGAATATACTATCTAGTTTGGTGATAACTTTCCTCCCAAGGAGTAAGCATCTTTTAATTTCATGGCTGCAGTCACCCTCTGCAGTGATTTTGGAGCCCCCAAAAATAAAGTCTGACACTGTTTCCACTGTTTCCCCATCTATTTCCCATAAAATGATGGGACCGGATGCCATGATCTTCGTTTTCTGAATGTTGAGCTTTAAGCCAACTTTTTCACTCTCCTCTTTCACTTTCATCAAGAGGCTTTTTAGCTCCTCTTCACTTTCTGCCATGAGGGTGGTGTCATCTGTACATCTGAGGTTATTGATATTTCTCCCGGCAATCTTGATTCCAGCTTGTGGTTCTTCCAGCCCAGCGTTTCTCATGATGTACTCTGCATAGAAGTTAAATAAGCAAGGTGACAATATACAGCCATGACGTACTCATTTTCCTATTTGGAACCAGTCTGTTGTTCCATGTCCAGTTCTAACTGTTGCTTCCTGACCTGCATATAGTTTTTTTCTCAAGAGGCTGGTCAGGTGGTCTGGTATTCCCATCTCTCTCAGAATTTTCCACAGGTGATTGTGATCAACACAGTCAAAGGCTTTGGCATAGTCAATAAAGCAGAACTAGATGTTTTTCTGGAACTCTCTTGCTTTTTTGATGATCTAACAGATGTTGGCAATTTGATCTCTGGTTCCTCTGCCTTTTCTAAAACCAGCTTGAACATCAGAGAGTTCACAGTTCATGTATTGCTGAGGCCTGGCTTGGAGAATTTTGAGCATTACTTTACTAGCATGTGAGATGAGTGCAATTGTGTGGTAGTTTGAGCATTCTGTGGCATTGCCTTTCTTTGGGATTGGAATGAAAACTGACCTTTTTCAATCCTGTGGCCACTGCTGAGTTTTCCAAATGTGCTGGCATATTGAGTGCAGCACTTTCACAGCATCATCTTTCAGGATTTGAAATATCTCAACTGGAATTCCATCACCTCCACTAGCTTTGTGCATAGTGATGCTTTCTAAGGCCCACTTGACTTCACATTCGAGGATGTCTGGCTCTAGGTGAGTGATCACACCATTGTGATTATCTTGGTCGTGAAGATCTTTTTTGTATAGTTCTTCTGTGTGTTCTTGCCACTTCTTTATATCTTCTGCTTCTGTTAGGTCCATACCATTTCTGTCCTTTATTGAGCCCATCTTTGCATGAAATATTCCCTTGGTATCTCTAATTTTCTTGAAGAGATCTCTAGTCTTTCCCACTCTGTTCTTTTCCTCTATTTCTTTACATTGTTCACTGAGAAAGGCTTTCTTATTCCTTCTTGCTATTCTTTGGAACTCTGCGTTCAAATGGGTATATCTTTCCTTTTCTCCTTTGCTTTTTGTTTCTCTTCTTTTCACAGCTATTTGTAAGGCCTCCCCAGAAAGCCATTTTGCTTTTTTGCATTTCTTTTCCATAGGGATGGTCTTGATCCCTGTCTCCTGTACAATGTCATGAACCTCATTCCATAGTTCATCAGGCACTCTATCTATCAGATCTAGGCCCTTAAATCTATTCCTCACTTCCATTGTATAATCATAAGGGATTTGATTTAGGTCATACCTGAATGGTCTAGTGGTTTTCCCTACTTTCTTCAATTTTGGTCTGAATTTGGCAACAAAGAGTTCATGATCTGAGCCACAGTCAGCTCCCAGTCTTGTTTTTGTTGACTGTACAGAGCTTCTCCATCTTTGGCTGCAAAGAATATAATCAGTCTGATTTCGCTGTTGACCATCTGGTGATATCCATGTGTAGAGTCTTCTCTTGTGTTGTTGGAAGAGGGTGTTTGCTATGACCAGTGTGTTCTCTTGGCAAAACTCTATTAGCCTTTGCCCTGCTTCATTCCGTATTCCAAGGCCAAATTTGCCTGTTACTCCAGGTGTTTCTTGACTTCCTACTTTTGCATTCCAGTCCCCTATAAAGAAAATGACATCTTTTTTGGGTGTTCCAAAAGGTCTTGTTCAACTTCAGCTTCTTCAGCGTTACTGTTCGGGGCATAGATTGGATTACTGTGATACTGAATGGTTTGCCTTGGAAACAAACAGAGATCATTCTGTCATTTTTGAGATTGCATCCAAGTACTGCATTTCGAACTCTTTTGTTGACCATGATGGCTACTCCACTTCTTCTGAGGGATTCCTGCCCACAGTAGTAGATATAATGGTCATCTGAGTTAAATTCACCCATTCCAGTCCATTTTAGTTAGCTGATTTCTAGAATGTTGACGTTCACTCTTGCCATCTCCTGTTTGACCACTTCCAGTTTGCCTTGATTCATGGACCTAACAGTCCAGGTTCCTATGCAATATTGCTCTTTACAGCATTGGACCTTGCTTCTATCACCAGTCACATCCACAACTGGGTATTGTT
Organism: Ovis canadensis; assembly: GCF_042477335.2. Lineage (NCBI taxonomy): Eukaryota > Metazoa > Chordata > Mammalia > Artiodactyla > Bovidae > Ovis > Ovis canadensis. The sequence goes on along the minus strand of NC_091247.1, from coordinate 183,226,283 downwards.
TTTGCTTTGGCTCCATCCCTTGATTCTTTCTGGAGTTATTTCTCCACTGATCTCCAGTAGCATATTGGGCACCTACCAATCTGGGGAATTCCCCTTTCAGTATCCTATCATTTTGCCTTTTCATACTGTTCATGGGGTTCTCAAGGCAAGAGTACTGAAGTGGTTTGCCATTCCCTTCTCCAGTGGACCTTCTCCAAGGTAATTAATCTTGTAATTATAGGTAATTACAAGACACTGAATATAGTTCCCTGTGCTATATAGTAGGTCTTGTTGTTTATCTGTTTTATATATAGTAGTATGTATCTCTTCTACCTAGTATTCTTTTAAAAAAACAAAAACTGCCAATTTCTTAATTCCATTTGTTTTCAAAGAGAAGGATGGTTTCTCACGTGGCAGTGCTAAAGAGCCCCAGCCTATAAAAAGATATTTTCCTATAGCACATCTCAGTTGTGGTCTTTTGTTTTCTTGTCTCTTTGTTTGTCTAGATCTGGACTGTTATTTGACGTGAAAAGGTGCGTGACTGCTGTATTTCCATTGTGAATTGTACTCCAGTCCATTAAAGATAGGTCCTTTGTTTTATTTTTATTTTGATATCTGAATTTTTGTTTATTTTTAATTGGAGCATAGTTGCTTTACAATGCTGTGTTAGTTTCTGTTGTACAACACTGTGAATCAGCTATATGCATACATATATTCCATCCTTCTTGAGCCTCCTTCCCAACGCCTTCCCCATCCCACCCCTCTGGGTCATCACGGAACAATGAGCTGAGCTAGGATTCTTATTGTTAACAACCTGTGAGTATTGTTTGTGCTCTCTCTTGGGGTAATAGTCAGTCAGACTAGTAGGCAAAACCTGTGAACCAGGTATCTTCTTCCTCATCCATTCCAGTGCTTACATTTCACAGACCAGAATCAGGGACCCACAGAGGGGAAGGGGCTCACCCCAGGTTAAGCACTGATGGGTCGCCCATCACCTGATGTCTTGACATTGTGCTAGAGAATGGCTCACTCAGTGGAAGGGACTTAAGGTGCTTAAAGCCTCAGTCTTTCGTCTTTCCTCAACGCTCACCCATTCTTGGCTCATTGGGTAATTTTTAGAACTTCTTTGATTGTTATTGACTTAAGTTATCCATCGCTGGCTTGGTTACACAAAGCTGATGAAGTTCAGGTGCACTTATTCCTGGAAACATCAACCCTAGAAGCCAGGTGATGACCCTTTTAGAGTTTGCCTTGCTATATAGCACTTTGTGGAGCATATGGCCAAACGGTTCTGAGAACCATTAATGGGTTTTCTTTAAGACAGAGGAGAGCTGGGGAGAGGGGATTTCTGTATACTAGGTACTGTACCAAATGCCATATTATAAAATCCTGCACCAGGGAAATCTGACCAATTTTATGGATCCCCCAGCCTTTTCCCCCACATATTCTGTGTCAACACACAGAACTGTGACTGTGGAATGCCTTTGGGACAGGTTCCTGAGAAGCCCACCACAAGGAACACTTCCCCAGATACACTGGGCTCTATTGAGAAGGAGAGAGTGGAGCACCAACTAAACGGTATTTGTTAATTATGGACATGAGCCACTGAAGTTTTTAAGAATGGAGAAATGATCAGTTTGATAGGGAACAACATTTCTACCTAAAAATCCCTATATCAAGAGGGAAACAATTTCAAATATTTATTTCTAAAAGCTCCATCTATGTTACAGATTCTTTATAAAAGGAGTTACTTTTACATTCATCACGTTTACATTGAAGGTCAGATTCAGGGGTGTATTTTTTTTTTCCAAAAGCATGAGACAGCATACCACCAACAACCATTTTTTCATAAAAGCAGAAATGCGTGAATCATCTTTACATATGCCATCTATTATACCTCCTTTGCCATGAGTTAACTAGTGAAGCTCTACGTTGGCCAGAGGGTTTCATTCTCATTCACATGTCATTAGAACGTATTAGAAAAAGTCTGTGATATCTTCAGTCTTTACAGTTACCCAAATTGACACCATCTATTAATAATAGTACTGACATACTGATGCACACGGGCCTCCAGTGCTTTGTTACAGACTTGCCCATCAGTGGTGCAGTACAGGAATTCAGTAAGGGGCACTCCCTCTGTAACTTTTCTTAGAATCCTCTTGTTATTCCAGTTAAAGCAACTGTACCTTCGGTGATTCTACACATGCACTCTCCATAAAACATAATCGTCATTGAAGTAGGAATTCACTGCGCAGAATAGAATTTCCTCAGGACATCTTTCCTGTAGCACTCACTGGGGAGTTGCTTTTTGTGTATTTCATTTTCTAAACAGAATCTTGCAAATAACATAAGATGATGCACGTTAGAATCCTCTGTACTTTGATTTTACTCTGTAGCAAATCTTCCATGTAATTTGTTCTAATACTAGTTTCTTCAGGCTTTCTTCATCTGTTTTCTAGGACTCTTCCTACAATACTTGCTGACCAAGGAATTTACTTCGTTTGTTAACAGATTATCTTCTGTGTATTTTTCCAGCCATTTTTGCCAAGGCAGGAAAAACAAGTGTTTTCCTTATTGGATTTTATTATCTTTCATTTTGATGTATGAAATCTCCAAAGAAACTGCAGAACCCTTTTCATGGGGTTTTAGTGAACATTGTAAAGTTCAAGACTGGCTATCAGAAGACTTAAAACGTCATCAAAAATTTATAGAGGCTCATCTTCATATTCTGGATGCTTTGTTGTTTTTTTTGTTTTTTTTTTTAATTTTAGTTTTTTATTTTTTAAATTTTAAAATCTTTAATTCTTACATGCATTCCCAAACATGAACCCCCCTCCCACCTCCCTCCCCATAACATCTTTCTGGGTCATCCCCATGCACCAGCCCCAAGCATGCTGTGGATGCTTTGTTTTTAAATGTCTTGCTAATCATGCATCTTTGTACTAACCTTAAGTAATATCTGGAGGCATAATACACACTTGGGGTGAAGTTCTTCCTTAACGATCATGGTTGTAAATTGTTTTTGAGGTAGTCTTGAGGATTTAATTTTTCTTTAACCAATTTCTTGTCAGATCTAATTAGATAGGCATTTCTGTACTTGAGGATGTAGCTAAGAAAGAGCTTGTGTTGGGAACAGAAATAACAGCTCGGCTGTTTTCTTTCTGCTCACGTGCTTGTGTTGTTAGTGTGCTCAATCTGTCGTCCCTTTGTAGATAGAACTCTTTTTTTGTTTTTAATACACACTTTTATTTGGAAGAATTTTAGACTTGAAGAAAAAATGTAAAAGTAGCAGGTAGAGTCCAGTTTTCCCTGATGTTCACATCTTGTGAGTGTCTGTGTGTTCAGTTGCGTCTGACTCTGCTGTCCTTTAGACTGTAGCCCTCCAGGCTCCTCTGTCCATGGAGTTTCCCAGGCAAGAATACTGGAGTGGGTTGCCATTTCCTTTTCCAGGGGATCTTCCTGACCCAGAGAAAGAACCTGCATCTGCTGTGTCTCTTGCATTGCAGGCAGATTCTTTACCTGCTGAGCCATTGGAGATGCCAGCATCTTATGTAGCAACTGCCAACTTGTCAAAACTGACACACCAACATGGGTGCATTGCTGTTATAAACGTCAGGCTTTAGCTTCATTTCACCAGTTCTACCGTTTATGTCCGTAGTCTGCTTTAGTCTCGGACAGTTTCTCAGTCTTTTTTTGTTTTTCTTTCATGATTGACCTTGATACTTCAGAGGTGTGAACCGATAACGGTAGTTTATAAATATCCCTCAAATGTGTATTCTTTCGTGCTCAGACCGAGGTTATATAGGTCTTTGGCAAGACTGTCTCAGAAGTGAAATGCCCTCCTCATGACATTCTGTCTGGAGGAATCTCATCTCTACCTGTGGCACCACTAAGGTTGAGAACCACCTTTCCTTTTTTTTTTTTTTCTTTTTTCTTTTTGAATATTTTATTTTATTTTATTTTGGTTGTGCTGGGTCTTTGTTGTGGCATATGAGATCTTTAATTGCAGCATATGGGATCTAGTTCCTGGACCAAGGATCAAACCCGAGCCCCCTGCAGTCAGCCACTGGACCACCTTGCCAGGCTTCTGTGCTGTAAATTAGTTTCCCTTTCCTTCTTCCTGTTTTGGAAGTGAGTCATGATACCTACCCCACACTGGAAGTGAGCAAATTGATCTCCACTTCCTGGGGAGGGGGTGGAATCTACGTATATCACTGGGGTTCTTCTCCAAGGAGTTTATCTCTTTCCCCCATTTATACTTATTTCTTAGACCATGAAGTCATATCCCCATGGGCTCGTATAGATTTATTTTGTACTTTGGGTTATAATGCAGGACTCTTTTTAAGTCCTTTGTTCATTTTGTGACAGTTATTTTAGTTAAATATTATTGTTATTATCAAGTAATATTCATAAATGCACTGAAAGAGATATTAGTATGATTGGTAATACACTTAGCCAGGCATATTTGTTCCTCAGTACTCTCAGTATGAGAGTTCAGGATCCTGCCCTCTGCACTGACACAGTGAGACACGGAAGCTCCAGTGACAGAGCCCTTCCTGCCTCTCCTTCTCTCTCTGTTTCTTGCTCTCTGCCTCCTCTGTCCTAGCAAGGTGACTTCTGGCAGCCTCCTCGGCTAGTATGTAGAGCTTCGTCATTCAACAAATACGTATTGCACGCGTGCTGTGGGCCAGACACTGAGCACCGATCATACATGGCGAACCAGACAGTGGTGGCTCTGCTCTCTGAAGCTTATATTCCAGAGTAGAATACAGATATCAGCTAAGAAAACAAATGATCAAACTGGTCCTTTCAGGCAGCAAAACACGCTGTGAAGAAATCCAAGCAAGGGAATGTAAAAATGACTAGTACTCAGGATCTCAAATTGAAGAGAGAGACCCCTCTCTCCCTCAGTGACCCTGCAGGGCAACTCTGTTGCCCCTTTCTGGGACTCATGCCTGCGAATGGTCTGAAATGTCTCATTGGCTATGCCCTTCAAGTTGCATGCCTTTGCTCTGTCAAGCCTGGCCAGTAGTCCTGTTATAATCATCGGAAGAAAGCAAGGTCTGATTCTGTGAAGGAAAGCGCAGAGCACACAGAAAAGCGACAGCAAGGCCTGCTGGGATCCTGGAAGCCAGCTTTGCCTTCTCGGAGTTTCCAAGCAATGACTCAGGGGGTGTTACTAACATTCTACCAAACTGGCGTCTCAACCAGCCTCGATAGCATCGCTCACCTGAAGACTTCATACCTCTCTCTGGAGGTGGAACCTATGTCCTTCTGTCCTCCTTGTCCTCAAATCAACAGAGACACCCTGGAGGGCCCTGTGCGGATTCTTTGAAAGTGAGTACAGTAAGTCCTCTACATACAAACCTTCAAGTTGTAAACTTTCAACAATGTGAACATGCATTTGCAGGTCCAGGCTTGTAAGTTGGTTTGTGTGTCTGGCGTAGACTGGTACATGTGCACCTCCTCTACAGGTGGTTGTGCTTTTGTGTACTGCGCAGGAGGAGATATTAAGGAGAGGTGACAGGAATACTCAGAACTGTACAAAAAAGATCTCCACTGCCCAGATAATCACGATGGTGTGCTCACTCATCTAGAGCCAGACATCCTGGAATACAAAGTCAAGTGAGCCTTAGGAGGCATCACTACGCACAAAGCTAGTGGAGGTGATGGAATTCCAGTTGAGCTCTTTCAAATCCTAAAAGATGATGCTGTGAAAGTGCTGCACTCAATATGCCAGCAAATTGGGAAAACACAGCAGTGGCCACAGGACTGGAAAAGGTCAGTTTTCATTCCGTTCCCAAAGAAAGTCTATGCCAAAGAATGCTCAAACTACTGCACAGTTGCACTCATCTCACACGCTAGTAAAGTAATGCTCAAAATTCTCCAAGCCAGGCTTCAGCAATATGTGAACCTTGAACTTCCAGATGTTCAAGCTGGTTTTAGAAAAGGCAGAGGAACCAGAGATCAAATTGCCAACATCTGCTGGATCATTGAAAATGCAAGAGAGTTCCAGGAAAACATATAGTTCTGCTTTATTGACTATGCCAAAGCCTTTGACTGTGTGGATTACAATCAACTGTGGAAAATTCTGAAAGAGATGGGAATGCCAAACCACCTGACCTGCCTCTTGAGAAACCTATATGCAGGTCAGGAAGCAACAATTAGAACTGAACATAGAACAACAGACTGGCTCCAAACATCAAGGCTGTATATTGTCACCCTGCTTATTTAACTTCTATGCAGAGTACATCATGAGAAACCCTGAGCTGGAAGAAGCATGAGCTGGAATCAAGATTTCTGGGAGAAATCTCAATAACCTCAGATATGCAGATGACACCACCCTTATGGCAGAAAGTAAAGAACAACTAAAGAGCCTCTTGATAAAAGTGAAAGAGGAGAGTGAAAAGGTTGGCTTAAAGCTCAACATTCAGAAAACGAAGATCATGGCATCTGGTCCCATCACTTCATGGCAAATAGATGTGGAAACAGTGGCTGACTTTTATTTTTCTGGGCTCCAAAATCACTGCAGATAGTGATTGCAGCCATGAAATTAAGAAAAGTTTACTCCTTGGAAGGAAAGTTATGACCAACCTAGACAGCATATTAAAAAGCAGAGACATTACTTTGTCAACAAAGGTCCATCTAGTCAAGGCTATGGTTTTTCCAATAGTCATGTATGGATGTGAAAGTTGGACTATAAGGAAAGCTGAGCACTGAAGAATTGATGCTTTTGAGCTGTGGTGTTGGAAAAGACTCTTGAGAGTCCCTTGGACTGCAAGGAGATCCAACCAATCCATCCAAAAGGAGATCAGTCCTAGGTGTTCATTGGAAGGACTGATGTTGAAGCTGAAGCTCCATTACTTTGGCCACCTGATGTGAAGAGCTGACTCATTTGAAAAGACCCCGATGCTGGGAAAGATTGAGGGCAGGAAAAGGGGACGACAGAGGATGAGATGGCTGGATGGCATCACTGACTCAATGGACATGAGTTTGGGTGAACTCCAGGAGTTGGTGATGGACAGGGAGGTCTGGTGTCCTACGGTTCATGGGGTCGCAAAGAGTTGGACACAACTGAGTGACTACTGACTGTATAGAGTACAATAGTTTAGTATCTTTACTTCAAGCCCAGGCTATCCATAAGTAAGCATTAACAACAGCAGTGATGTAGTTGGCACTGCTATACTTTTCAAGGTACTGTACTGTAAGATGAAAAATGTTTTATTTTTTGTGTTTGTTTTTATGTATTTTTTGTGTGGAAAGTATTATAATCCTATTACAGCACTATATAGCCAGTTGTGTTAGTTGGGTGCCTAGGCTAACTTGGTTGGACTTATGCATGTGCTCTCGTTCATATGTTTGGATACAGGGGACTTGGTGTAAAGTTTTAGTAATTAATTCCCTCTGCAGGGAACACATAGGGCTGGTCCCCATCCACAGGTCGAGTGACTGCAGAGAAGCCATGCTAGGCAACGTCATAGAAAATCCTTGCGCTGAGTGCATCACTTTCCCACTTCTGGCTCTGAGAGGGCCATCTGGAATTCTTCAGATAGACCAGACAGAATCCAGTTCAAGTTGACTGGTATTCCCAGTTTTATAGAAAACAAAACAAAACATTGAACATGATGAATGTTTGAGAACATAACTGAATCTCCTTAGAGTTACGGCCCTCCCAGCCCTGAGTATTTTCAGTTACCCACTTCCCTGTTTTTTCATTTTGCCTCTCCTCAACCTCTACCACTTCAGGCAGGGAAAAATGAGAAATGTTACAGATGACAGACCAGACATGATCAGCTGTAAGACAGGCCTCAGGTGCACGCCCTGGCCTAAGTGTCTACAGTTTCCAGATGAGGGAGCTAAATAATCACTAGTTTGGTCTTTCTTCCCCTTTCCTGGGTAATGATGCATTTTTGTCTGGGGAGAATTTTTTTCCGGGTCTTGTGAAGACCAAGAAACAACAGGAACCTTTGTAAAAGGAGGCGGAGAGTCACAGGATCTGTGGCTTTTAGTCTTGAGTATCAAGGACACTGTTTTTATTTAATAGCAGCTACCTGGCACTTGTCAGGAATGAGAAAAGAGAAGGAAGAGAATTGGGATAGAATCTTTTAGCAGTTGATGGTTTGGGAGCGGGAAATTGAAGTGGATTCCATGGCAGTCAGGAATCACTGGCCAAACCTGTCACTGTGTGTGCAGAGATGGGCAAACATAGGTCTTGCATTCACAGAACCAACAGTCTAGGTTTAAGTACAGCCTGAGGGTCAGCATCACTTTAAAGACAATCCCATGGGGACAGATCACATATATTCCTGAGACTCCTGCACACTGATTGCTGGTCTGTTTCAGGCTCCACAGCGGACATCTTTCCATTTCTTGTCTCACTGGTCCTCTGAAGCATGTATTGTTATTGATAATTCCTTTTAACAGATTGGAAAATAGAGGTGCAGATACGTTAAGTTGTTTGGACGACAGAGTTAGGAAAAGCGAAGGTAACATTTGCTTCTCTCCCCTGCCTTTTAGCACTCTCCAGCCTCTGCCCAAGGAGTTAAATCCACCTGGGTGTTGGCCTTCCTGTGTAGCCCCTTCTTGAGGTTCTACCAGGAGGGCCCGCCTCGGGGCTGTGTTGTCTGTATGCATCCCACCATTCTGCCCCCGGCTCCCTCAACCTGCAGTTTATCCTCTTAAGTCTTATTGCTTATTCCTCTTTGTGTTCCTGTTTTCATCCAGCCTTCCTAGTTGATAAGGTGGCTGTTTCATGAAGTCTATAACCAGGTTTATTTTTTAATTTAATAAATACAAGCGAAATGCCTTCATGCCCATCAATCCCTCAGTCCTGGTCTTGACCACACACTGCAAGGCAGTTGCTCTTAATCCCTTTTATAGATGAGGGACTGTCTTCATGATACTAGGCAGCCATGTCCAAGCCACCTTGCAGATAAGAGCTGGAGCTGGGTCTCGGATAAGGTGTGTGTCTTATTCTTTTCTAGCACGCATCATAATCCTGAAGATGACAAGGAAAGGAACTTGTGAGACCATTGTCCTTCTTGAAATACCAGACAAGGGAAGAACAGAGGAGCTTAAACTCCTTCAAGAGAAAATGGCAAGCTCTTTGGTCCTTAGACGAAGAAAAGGGGACTATGTTTCTCCATCCTAAAGCCCACATGAATAGGGCTTTTATAACTGATTTGCTGTAGACAGACAGAAAATGAGGATTATTGAGAATGTCATCATCATGATTTCCATTCTTGACTGAAATTGCAACTATTGAATACTAACTACCTGGCAGGCTGTATGGCACTCAGGAAGAATAATTAGTCATGGTCCCTGCTGGTTCAGAAATTCCTATTCCAACCCTGCCAGGTGCAGGAATGTAAATAACTAATTACAAGAGCATGCAATGAGTTCTCTAATAGAATTAACTATAAGAGCATTAAGGAAGGACCCAACAACTGCCTTGGGTGTTATATTAGGAATACTCACAATGAAAATCAGAAGACCCAATTTGTAATGGCTAAAAATAAAACAGGGGGTTTGAATTTCTTGCCTAAGACTTCTGGTGTAAGCAATGATAACATTGGTTTGTAGATTAGCAGTGTGTTGACCTCACAGTCACAGAATGGCTGTCATAGTGCCAATCTTCACATCTCTATTCACAACAGAAAGGTGAGTGGGTGGGAGAATGATATCTTATCTGAACCTTATGACTAAGAAATCAAATATATGCTTTGCTGTCTCTTTTTGAGCAATCCTGGGCCACATGGCCTCCCCTAGCAGCAAGGGAGTCTGGGAAATCAAAGTAGAATCATCATGATTAGGTGGATCTTGAATGAATCATGAGCCAGTCACGGGGGCTAGGAACATTGCAATTACAAACAAAATCAATGTTAGGAATGAAAAATAGGGAAGAGAGAAAGACTGCTCAGAGGCAACCTTCTGACATGAGTCATCAAGGAGAGAATTACAGAAGAGGTGCATTTGAGCTCATCCATGAAGGATAAGCAGGCATGTGTATGGTAGAGAAGAAATAAGGATATTCTGGGGGCGGGGGGGGGGGAGGGGCGCGGGCATATGCAGAGGCACTGAATCATGGAAGACATGTTCAAGAAATACCAGAAAGTTCTTTTCTCCTGGAGTTAGAGTTGGAATTGTAAGTGGAACAGGTTTCACTGCCGATCTAAAGAGGATAGTTGTTATTCTGTGAACCAAGAAAGTCAGTGGGCCAGAGAGCCCCACTTTGTCTCTTTTGAGACAGAGACCCATTTTCCAAATACTCTTTATCTCCGTAACTTGGAACACATTAGCCCTGTGTTCTTATTTACCTGGCGTTTGCACACAGCTTCTGATTTCTTAGCAGTTTTGCACCATCTATTATTTTTATGAGTCCTGTGGGTTCCAGAGGGCTTCCCTGGTGCCTCGGATGGTAAAGGATCCACCTGAAATGCAGAAGACCCAGGTTCGATCCCTAGGTCAGGAACATCCCTTGAAGGAGGGCATGGCAACCCACTCCAGTATTCTTGCCTGAAGAATCCCATGGACAGGGGAGCCTGGCAGACTGTAGTCCATGCGCACACAAAGTCAGACACAGCTGAGTGACTAACGCTTTCACTTGTGGGTTCCAAGTACTTCAGAAGTCAAAGTATTGGCTACACTCTTCCCATAGCCTTATCCTTGTACCAGGGTCTTGTTTCAGTCTTTGAAATGCTGTTTCCTGCACCCTTGATGGGTGACAGTTTGTTTCTCCTTTAATCACGTTGACTTCCGCTGTCTTCTCAGATAATGTTTAAGTTTCCTGGACAGTAGTCAATTTCCATCAACTTCTCAGGCTTATCTCAGGCTGACTCTAAGTCTGCACGTATTTTCAGCCTTTACAGACTTTTCAGATCCAATCAGATCACATCCTGGGGCCCCCAATGCCTGGCAGCTTCTGCAGCCCACCCGCCATGCAATGTGGATGCCACCCCTCAACTTCCCTCTGTTGGAGGTTCAGCTTGTATATCTGAGAAGCGCTAAATCACCCTGCAGCCTTTGTATTCCAGGTTTGGGTGCAATCTCTGCATTCAGGAGGGGAGAGCAGGTATCATTTCTCATCCTGCAATCTGAAAATCTCATGTTCATTGCTGTAATCAGTCATTTGATAATTGCATGGGAGAAATAAGAGAGAGAGATTCTTAATGTCTCTACCTCTTTGGGTCTGAATCCTGCATCTCCCACTCTCTAGCTATGTGGCTCGGGGAGATTTGCTGAACTTCCCTTACCTGTAAGATGAGATCGTGAGAATATCACTTGTAGTATTAAGTAAAGGATCAATGAGCTATAAAAAGTGAAGTGTCCAGAGCAGTGCTTGGCACATAGCAAGCATCCAATATGTGTTAGCTGCTAATATTAGTAATATTTTTATTACTGTGCTAATGTGTCCCAGCAAGCAGAATAAGTTAAGATCGGTTTTCAGAGACTCAGAAGTACTTCTGGATTCTTGCAAAAATGTTTTTGGGGCACATTCCCAGTGTCAATTTCTCTCATAGGTGAAAGCTCATCAATGTATACCATCCACACCACCAACTTGCTGCCCCTGAGCCAGCGATGGTGGGTGATTCTGCCCCTCAAGGGACCAGGAAATGAGATTTCTCAGTAGTCAGACACGTGCTGATCAGAATTATTAGAAATACTCATTCTGAGTCGGAGTTTCAGAAGCAGGCTCATGACTTAGTGGCAGGAGCAGCGGCCTGGGAGGCAGAGCTGGGCGCCACTTCTCCCCCTGCTGTGACTCTGGGCAAGTCCCTTTCTCCCTCTGTGTCTTAGTTTCTCTAAACTTGCAATGACTCAGCCCAAAAATGACCACCAACAGCCTCTCTTTACCATCTCTTTAAAAAGCACGTGTCATACTTAATGGGTGGTTATGTAATATCTGCCTCTTCCCCTCAGTTGTAAATTCCAGACATAGAACTTTGATTTTTTGAGTACATCACTGCGGCCAATGCAGGAGACCTAAGAAACATGAGTTCCATCCCTGGGTTGGGAAGATTCCCCTGGAGGAGGGCATGTCAACCCACTCCAGTATTCTTGCCTGGAGAATCCCATGGAGTCTGGAGGGCCAAAATCCATGGGGTCACAAAGAGTCAGACACAGCTGAAGTGACTTAGCATATGCACGCAATGCAGTCACAGACCCTGTCAGTACCTGACAGAGTTATTGCTCATTCTAATATTTTTTTGAATGAATGAGTGATGTGGTAGAAAGAAAAAGATTTGGGAGTAAGACCCAATTTAGAATTAGGATTTACTACTTACTGAGAGACTCTCAGGATTATTGCCTGTAAAATAAGAATGATAACAGAAAAAAATTTGCCAGGTTGTTTTGAGGACTGAATATAAAACTTTACACACACACACACACACACACCAGCAGCCCTGGCCAATGCCTAGCATATAATCAGTGTTGCTGCTGCTGCTGCTGCTTTTAAGTCGCTTCAGTTGTGTCCGACTCTGTGCGACCCCATAGACGGCAGCCCACCAGGCTCCCCAGTCCCTGGGATTCTCCAGGCAAGAACACTGGAGTGGGTTGCCATTTCCTTCTCCAATGCCTGAAAGTGAAAAGTGAACGTGAAACAATAGATATTTTACTTACTTCTGTAGAGCCTAGCAAAGGGGAATGGAGTGTTCTGTGTTCTGATGATTAAATCCTAGGTGGCAAAGGTAAATCTGAATATATATTAATAGACTTTGAGTGCACTTACCTATCAGAGGGCAGTCAGCTTCATGCCTGCTTAGTCGCTCAGTCACGTCCAACTCTCTGGGACCCCATGGACTGCAACCACTAGGCTCCATCGTCCATGGGATTCTCCAAGCAAGAATACTGGAGTAAGTAGCCACTCCCTTCTCCAGGGGATCTTCCTGACCCAGAGATTGAACCCAGGTCTCCTGCACTGCAGGCGGATTCTTTACCGTCTGAGCCACTAGTGAAGCCATGTTCCTAGGGTTTTCTAAAACCCCCTTGGCCTGCTAGTGACCCACCATCTTCTCCTCCTACCTTCCTTTAACCTTTGCTGCTTTTTATATAATCTCATATTTTGCCTTAGATGATTCACAAATCTAGATCCCTTGGCAGACACAGCAGAATGAGGCATAATGGGATGAGAGATGGCCGGGAGTAAGTGGCGGGTGGGAGGCAGTGGGGGAGCATTGGGAGCCTGTATCCTCCTCCCAGCCCTGGCCTGGTCCAAACTCACCATGTGATTGTGAGCGAACCGTCTCTCTGCAGGTTTCCCTCTCCACACCTGTAAAACTCTCAGCCATTAACACAGAACACAACAGCACTCAGGAACCTGGGGTTTGGGATTCAGAGCTAGGTTTGTGTCTCAGCTCTGCAACCTGACTGCTGTGAAATATGGGCAGGTCAAAGTACCATCTTTGTAAAACGGACAGTGGGATTCAAATGGGTTCATTTGGAGCATTTAAGGACACGGTGTCTCCAGAGTTTCCGGCAGGTTTGTGAATGCGAAGTTATGATTTGTTTGTTGGGAGGCTCACAGGCCGGCCCTGCCTTCCCCCTTAGTTAAAGTTTCTCCCTGATGAAGAAACTCAGGTTTCCTGAGTCAGATGCACATCCATCAGCCTTCCTGCTGGCTCAGCACTTGGCAAGCACCAGCATCTTTCACAGCAAAGACATATCCCCACTGGGTGTGAGTGTCACCAGCTCGCATGCAATTATTTTAATGTCTGGCCCGGGACCTCCTTCTGCCCCGATTGGGCATATCTCAGGAGAGTCTCCCCTCTTCCACCCTTCAAGCCCCACCTGGTGGCAAGGGCTAAGTCTCCTTCTAAGAGATGCTTCTCTGAGCTTCCAGAGATGCCATTTCTTCTTGATCCTCCCTCCATGATTGCCTCCTATTACCTGTCTGGGGACCCATCTCCCCAGCAGGCCACAGACGGGCACTGCCAACAGGGGCCTCTGCCATCTCCCGACTCTGTATACTATAGGCACTTAATAGTCAGAGTCTGCATATACTTGTCCTATTCCAGGCAGTACTTCCATGCTTTACATGTATTAATGAGTTGATTTTTCCCAGCAGCTCTGGGAGACAGTGCATCCGTCAGTCCTGGCTGGAGGCAAAAACCATACCAATTATTTGAACAGAGAATTTAATCTTTAAAAATGATAACTAGATGTAAAGAGTTCACTTGGTAACTATAAAAGCAAAAATAGAAAATTGCAGGAAGCAGTTCCCACCTCTGGAGCTGAAGGCACAGAGGGAAGAGGTGGAAATTAGTCCAGTTCGGGGCTGGAAGCCACACTCTGAGGTGGGGTCTGCAGGCAACTCCTGAGCCAGCAGCACCAGGCGGGGACAAAGGACCATGAAGCAGGGTCTGAGTTTTGGAAAAACTGCAGAGTGGGTTTAGCTGCTGCTGAAGGAAGTGCCACAGCTGGGAGGAGAAAGGACATAGGGACGGGAAGCAAAAGGAACGGGCAAGTCTTTCTTTCTCCCCCTCCTGACTTTGTCTCCCTCTCATGAATAGAAAGTGGCTGGCAGAGCAGAAGTAGGGTTTGCAGAGTCCTGGCTTCAGGATCAGAAAGCAGGTTTGGAGCTGAGAGGCAAAAGCTTAAAAGACTGATCTCAGCTGGAGCTGTTACTATTCAATTTCACAGATGAGGAAACTGAGGCACAGAGAGATTCTGCAATCGGCTCAAGATTAAACCACTACCCAGAGCAGAGCCAGGATTTGACTCTAGGCAGTCTGGCTTCAGCACCTGGCTCTTAACCCCTGGACCATAAATGCTGAATGATGAATGGATAGATGGGTGAATGGATGGATGGATGGATGGATGGATGGATGGATGGATGGATGGATGGGAAGGCCCCAAGATAGTGCTTAGACCAGTGCCCAGCCATGCTTCCGACAAGCACAGGTCCTCCTGGCCTGACTGTATCTTTGTTGCCCACCAGGTCATTCACTGGAACTCCCCCAAGAAGCTGCGGGTGAAGAATAAGCACGTGGAGTTTTTCCGCAACCTCTACCTGACCTTCCTGGAGTATGATGGGAACCTCCTGCGACGAGAGCTGTTCGGCTGCCCCAGTGAGGCTGACGTCAACAGTGAAAACGTGAGTGGCCCCAGGACTCGGCCACGCAGGCAGGGGTGGCCTCTCTGCTGGTCTGCCAAGGACCTCCAGTGCTTGGCTCTGTGCCAGGCTCAGGGCAAGCCCAGAAGGAACCAGGTGCCATCCCCACCTTGGAGTGGGGAACAGGGCGGTGTGGGGTGGGGGACACATCAGTAGGTCGCTTCCATGATCATCTCTGTGGATGCAGCGGGGATACGTGTGCCCAGACCAGGTGAAGTCAGAAGGGAGCTGTCAAGCAGAGGGATCAGTGTGAGAAAAAACTCAGTGAAACAACAGGCCAAAGGTCTCTCCACACCTGGGGACTTTGAGGGCTTTGTGGACACAGCACCCACATGGGAGACCCAGGATTCAGGATCAGTACAAGGCACAAAATATCTTCATAGCTAGGTCACAGACATAGCTGGCATGTACTGTATTATCCTGTTTCTTCACTGTTTATAATTTCTTTGTATATCTTATTTGATGCTCATAGAAACCTTTTTTTCCCCAGTTAGAGTTGAAGACATTTTAGACATAGAGAGGTTGCACAGTTTGCTCATGGTCACACAGCACGTAGGAGCAAAGTTGAGACTGATTTGAAGCTCTAAGGAGCAGGATGTGGGGCAGCAGCTTATTATAGTGGAAAAGGCAGGGCGTATGGGGTCAGCTTGGCCTGGCTGGGCTTTAATCCCTTCTGATTTCCACTTCTGTGATCTCAGGCAAGTTACTCAATCTCTCTGTGCTTCAGTTTCCTCATCTGTCACATAGAGATAAGAAAAACTGCCACAGGGCTATTCTGAGACTGAGAAACTCTGTGTAATCCATCTCGGTCAGCATCTGCCCCATGTTGCCGTTGTTGTTGTTCAGTTGCTATGTCGTGTCTGACTCTTTGTGGCCCCATGGACTGCAGCACGCCAGGTCTCCCTGTCCTTCACCCTCTCCAGGAATTTGCTCATACTCATGGCAACCCACTCCAGTACTCTTGCCTGTAAAATCCCATAGGCAAAGGAGCCTGGTAGGCTGCCGTCTATGGGGTCGCGAAGAGTCAGACACGACTGAGTGACTTTACTTTCACTTTTCACTTTCATGCATTGGAGAAGGAAATGGCAACCCCCTCCAGTGTTCTTGCCTGGAGAATCCCAGGGACAGGGGAGCCTGGTGGGCTACCATCTATGTGGTCGCACAGAGTTGGACACAACCGAAGCGACTTAGCAGCAGCAGCAGCATGTCCATTGAGTTGGTGATGCCATCCAACCATCTCATTCTCTGTCATCCCCTTCTCCTCCTGCCTTCAATCTTTGCCCTATGTTAGATGCTTGATAAATATTTGGTCCCTGTCCTTTCCTTGACCCTTAGTATTAAACACATGAGTAACTGTTTCATTCAATCAGTCAACAAACATTTATTGAAGGCCTTCTTATTCTGAGCACTGAGGATTCATTCACAGGACAATGATCCCTGCTCTCAGGGTGCTGAGATTAATATTTTAGTAGGGAAGACACAATAACTAGACAAGCTATCAGGAAAAATCATTAGCCAGTGGCACGTGTTACATAATGACATATGAAATAAAGGAGGACTTCTGAGGAGGTGACATTTTATCTGAGACTCAAATTTAAGAAAGAGACAGTTGTGGAAGAGTGCAGGATCAGGGGAATACAAGTCAAAGTCACACGAGGAGGGGGTATCTCCTTACACCTGTCAGGAAGGCTGTTAACAAAAGATAATAAGAGTTGGCAAAGGCATGGAGAAGTTGAAACCTTGTCCACTGTCAGTAGAATGTAAAATGGTGTAGCTGCTATGGAAAACAGAATGGAGGTTCCTCAAAAAAAAAATAATAATAATAGTAGAACTGTCATATGATCCAGCAGCCCTACTTCTGGGCATATGTCCCAAAGTAAATTGAAATCCTGGAGCAGCATCTGCATTTCCGTGTTCAGTGTAGCAGTATTCTTAATAACCAAGCTATGGAGGCAACCTAAGTATCCATTGACAGGTGAATGGATAAGGACAAGGCAGTATGTACATACACAATGAATATTGTTCCACTTTAAAAATGAGGCCAGTCTTATCATTTGTGACAACATGGATGAACCTGGAAGACATTGTTTTAATGAAATGAATCCGTCACAGAAGGACAAACACTGCACAAGTCCTCATGTGTGAGGCTTCTGAACTAGTCCCACGTAGTGATGCTGACAACAGAATGGTGGCTCCCAGGGGTTGGGGAGAGGGGGTCATGAGGACTTGATGTCCAGGGGCTATAAAGGTGCAGTTCGTTCCAGAGATGCCCTCTACAAATATATTTAAAACTGTAGGTTTCGAGTTAAGTGATCTTAACCACACATACACACACACAATGGAAAAACCAAGGAAGTTTTGGAGGCGATGGTTATCTTTAATACCTTAAATGTGGTCACAGTAGCATGAGAACATAAATATAGCCAAACTCACTAGATTGTTCTAACTGTGTGTCATTTTTTGTAGACCAACTATACTGCAGTACGGCTTCCCTGATGCCTCAGGGGGTAAAGAGTCCACCTGCAATGCAGGACTCGCAGGAGACGTGGGTTTGATCCTGGGTCCTGGATGAGGAAAGAGCAACCCCCTTCAGTACTCTTGCCTGGACAATCCCATGGACAGGAGCCCGGCAGGCTACAGTTCAAAGGTCACAAGGAGTTGGACATGACTGAGTGACTCAACATACACACACTGCAGAAAGTGGGAAAGGGGACGAGAACAGCAAAGGAAGCGGGTTCCAGGTGGATGGAGTCGCTGGCACGGATGTCCTGAGGCCGGGCAGGCTTGCTGTGAGGACTGGAAGGATGGACCGTGTGCCCAGGGGCTGATAGGAAAGGTGGAGAGCAGGAGATGCCGAGCAGCGGGGCAGCAGGAGGCAGGCTGGAAGGACGCTGGGAGTGGGTTAGAGAGTCTGGATTTTGTCTTACTACTGTTGCTTGTATTCTTGGATGTCAGGAGGATTCTTTTAGACTCTAGTGCAGGTGGGGGCGGGGCGGAGCGGGAGGCTCTGCCAGCATGCACCTACCTGGCCCTTTATCAGGATGACCAGTAGCACGGCCACCCCGCTCTCTGGCACTTACCCCCAGGTCACAGCATCATCCCGTCAATCTCCAGCCTTTCTCTAGTCACCCTCCGTGCCTTCCTCAGCATCTGCCCTTCTTTTCCACTCACCAGAGAGGAAACAAACCCATTAAGCTCTTGACCTCCATCTCAGACTCTGGGACGCCCTTAGAGGTCTCCACAAACACTGTGTTGTTCTGAGTTTTCCTTCCGTTCTTTTCACTCAAGTCAGAATTTGTTATCATCATCAATATTTGAGTGCCCATTCAGCACTTTTCCCCCAAACATTAAATATAAACTGTTCTCCTGCTCCCTTTTTTTTTTTTTTTTCCTCCACAGAAGAGGCTCAAATACAAAGCCTTGCAGGGTGATGTCATCCGTTAATCTCTGTAGGGGTGAGTTCCCGTGGTGTGCTGCTCAATGCCTTACAAAGTGGAACTGCCTTTAACCGTGACTCACCAGCCCTTCCTACGCCAGTCTCCCCTGGTGGATCATCAGAGGGGAGAAATCGTCTATGGTCCTTCTTGGAATCTGTGGCTGCATTTACTTGGTGAATAAGTACTTAGGAGAGCTGGCTACCTGCCAGGTGCCATGCAGGGCACCACGGTTGAAATTAGAGGCTGCTCCAGGCCCTGGAGATGGTCAGTGTCAGAGATGGTGAGAGGACAGTCTGCCCGGGTGTGGGGAGAGCGGCCTTCTCTAAGGCTCACACCAACTGTCCCCCAAAAAACTCTCGCCTTGACACTGAGCCCACACCCACCACCTCTGTGTTCATTCCAACGTCCCAGGCTCCCCTTACCCTCCTCAGGGCCTTGCTTCTCAAGTCCTGGCATACCCGGCCTGTCCCAACCTCAGGTAACCCTTTACATCACTCTCTGTGAGGTGCCCTATTTTCTTTTCATCAGCACATACATGCTGTCCACAATTACTTTATTCATGTCATTTTTTCCCTATTTTTTCCCCCAAGTATAAGACTGTTAGACACTCTACCTGTACCAGTCACCCCTCGCATAGCAGCAAGCACATAATGAACACTCTTTAAATATTTACAAAAAGAGCAGAATGAAGGACCAGACCTGAAAACCGAGAAGTAGAGAGTTCACAAGGAACATGCTGGTGGTTTCGCTGCTGGAGCAGAGACTTATCGGGAGAAGGGCAGAGAATGAAGCTGACCCTTGCAGGGCCTTGGCTATCCTTGGGCATTTAAATTGAATCCTGTTGGCTGTGAAGAGTCCCCAGAGGGCTTCAAATGCAGTCAGGTTTACACTTGAGAAAAGTTGCTCTGGGTGGAGAAGAGAATGGAAGGGTCTAGACTAGAAGCAGGGGGCCTAGAGAGAGGCCGTTGCTGCATCCCAGGCAAAAATGGTGGCAGTGGGGCTCTGAGCAGGGGCAGCGGCAATGCGGACAAAGTCAGCTGGAGTGTTTTGTGGGCACTGAGGACAGGGGAGCAAGTGCAGCCAGTACCCAGAAACCAAGGCAGCAGGTCCCTGGGCCCTGTTACAGGCAGCCACCTCCGGCCTGGCTGGCCCAAAGTGAGAGGGGCTAGAGCAGGAGTCTGTAACATACAGCCTGGAAACACATCTCTGCAGCCCTGGTCCCTTGCCGCCTGCCCAGTGTTATCTGTAACCACTGCCACAGGGAAGGGGTAAGACCTTGGATCTGGCCCAAAGCCGACTGCTCTCAGTTCTGGGAAGAGGTCATTGGAGCCATGAGAAGTGTATTGATAGTGGTCCTCTTAAAGTGAGGAAGTCAGGGACCTCTCCATTGAACTGCAGATCCCAGGTGGAAAAGGGCTGCAGTGGCAGGCACCAAGTCTCAAGACATGTTCATCCACTCGGCAGATAGTCATTCAAACAGTCACCAGCCACAGGGCCAGTGATCTGGGGCAGCAGTGCAGATCGAAGCCTGACTCTCACAGTGCTTGTCTAGTGAGGGGTGCAGACAGGCAGGAGGTTGTCATCAGTGTGAGAAGTGCCGGGACAGTGTGGTGCTTTGAGAGCACACAAGAAGAGGAGAGAAGGTGCATCAGGGAAGACTTCCTGGAGGAGGTGGAATTCAAAGGACGAATAAGGAGGAATGAGAAGGTGTGGAGAGTGGAGGGAACAGCATGGTCAGTGGGGACCAGAGGTGAACAGGAGCATGGCGCTCTGCCTCTAGCAAAGCCAGCATGAGTACACAGGGGACTGCGCAAGTTCAATTTTGTGTCATTATTATTCCTTTATGGAGAAGGTGATGATGATAAGCTTTCTGGTCATTCCAGGCTGCTCATTCAGTACACACAGGCACCTTGGAGAGGTCACATGGATGCTCTGGGCCTCAGGTTCATCATCCGATAAGTAGCTGCAGGAAATGATACCTTTGTCATAGTGTCTCACAGATAACTTAAATCACCAAAAATAGGGCTCAGCACCCAGAACACAATATTCATTGAGATGGGGTTTTTTACAAACCACCTGCCCGATCATAATCTGTTGTTACACAAATGGGTTTGGGGTCTTTAAGATTTTTTTTTTTTCTTGGAAGGCCTAGTAGACAAATGGACCTACATCTCTGTGTATAAAGCATGAGCGGGGTCTATCACATTTGCTCTGATTCAATCAATCAATCCCAGGTAGATTTCCCTGCAATTAAGAGAATTTGGGTAGGAAGGAAGAGGCCATTTGGTTGGTCTCGGTGCCAGAAAGAAAGAGGGAAAGAGACAGGAAAAAGGAAAAGTAGGAGAGACAGAACATGAATTCAGGAAGTTGGGGATTCAACCCTTCAGTAAGCAGCAGACCCCATCTTCCAGCCTCTGAGGTACTTGCTCCAAAGCAAGATGATTTTGTTTGGAAGAGCTCGGGCTCCACGTGTGGTCAGAATGACAGTCGCTAATGGGACACAGTCGCTCCTGTCCCGTAGTTTGTCTGGGCATCTCTTCCTGGAACCAGTAAATTAATCTGTGTAATGCCATAAGCACTCGCTAGGCTTTAGTTACTATAATTTGATTGAAGTCGCAATGGAGGCTAGAATTTTATATATTAGCATTTCTCTCCCCTTTCCTCAGCAACCCAGCCCCTCAAGCATAGCCAAGAAACCCTGGGACTCCTCAGAACACAGCTGGATAATCATGGATATTCTCCACCCCCTAATCCATGCAAAAATCCTTCTACAGCATCCCTAACAGGCTCGCATCTGGCTTCTGCTGGAATGTTCCCAAAGACAGGGAGCCCACCATCTCCAACAGCTTACTGCACTGTTAGAAAGCTCCAGATGCTAAGCCCCATTCTTCCTCATGTTGAGTTGAAATCCCCGCTTCTGGAAATAATCCACTAATCTGAGTGCTGTCCTTTGGAGCAGTGAAAAATAAGGACACCCCCTGTGGTCCCCAACAGCTGGGCAGATAGTGTCGCTTCCATACAGTGTGTTATCCAGAAACATGTAACTGTCCCCCAGGCACTGTGTCTATAGCAGGCTGCTTTTATCATCAAGAGTGCCTGGCTCCACCTCAGGGATTTTTTTTCAGATAAAAGAAACTCACCTTTTTAAATGCAAGGCCATTAAAATATATATTGTTATAGATGTTTTATACTTCCCAATTTGGATGGGAAGTACATGCCCTTCCTTAATTTTCAGTGACTGAGGTTGCACTGAGTAGGCTGAAGGGGCAGGAACTGGCCAGAGGAGGGGAGATGCTGTTTATCCTGGCGGGAAATGGCCTCAGACTGTTCACTGCTTATTCCGCAGATTTCATTCTGACAGCTGTCACTTTCAGTTCATCAACTTCAGAATAGCCCTTTCTGGGCTCACCACCCTGTGCATCCTTCCTCTAGCAGCCAATTAAAAAAAAAGCGGGCGGCGGGGGGAATCCAGTGGTCAAAGTCCAGTGGTAAAATAATTATCCACTGTCATGTTAGTTAAATTATGAAACAAAACATCCAAGGGGTGAAAAAAAAAAGACCGGACATCACTGAGTTTTCACATTTATATGTAATTGTAAGTCAGTAGACAGTGTCAGCAAACAGTTTTTCTTTCTTTCTTTCTTTCTTTTTGGCTTTGCTGGGTCTTCACTGATGCTTGGACCTCCCTCCGGTTGCCCTGCGCAGGGGCTGCGCTCTGGTTGCGGTGTGCAGGCTTCTCGTTGCAATGGCTTTCCTGTTGTGGAGCTCAGGCCCTAGGACGGGCAGGCTTCAGTAGCTGTGGCACGTGGGCTCTGTAGTTTCGGCTCTCACGCTCTAGAGTACAGGCTCAAGAGTTACACACAGGCTTTGCTCCATGGCACGTGGGGTCCTCCCTGACTGGGGATCAAACCTGTGTCTCTTGCATTAGCAGGCAGATTCTTTACTACTGAGCCACCAGGGAAGCCCCCAACTTAGAATTTTCTTATCCCATGCCCACAGCAGACATCACTAATTGATGACCTCGCTCAGCCATCTGGGGCCAGCCCCAGACTCAGAATCCTCCCCAAGACAGCACACCAGTGAACCAGTAACAGTTTCCCAGTGATGACACGAGGTGCCAAAGCCTCCTGGGGGCATCCATGCCCTATGCCTCAGCCACTGTGCTCTCTCCTGTCTTGGAAGAGCTCTCTGTGCTGCTCAAAGAGCTTTCTCTGTTTCTTCTGGCCTTTAACAATTAGAGATTTCCTGCAGAGAAAGTAAAGAGGAAATGCAACTTTCTTCTTTACCACAATCAAGGGAGGGAGGCATCAACAAGTCACATTTCACAGATAAGAAAGCTCAGAGGAGATGCGTTATGTGAGTCAAGCAACTCCTACATGGTGAGGCCATTATTGGAAACCAGGTTGCCTGACTTTGAAGCCGTGCTTCTCAAGTGAATGTAGATCCCTATTTAAAATTAACAGAAGATGGACTGCCCTGCTGGTCCAGTGGTTAAGACTCCGTGCTTCCACTGCAGAGGACACAGGTTCAATCCCTGTTTGGGGAGGTTCCGCATGCCACGTGACATGGCCAAAAAAATATATTGCTGCTGTTCTTTAGTCACGAAGTCATGTCAGACTCTTTTGCAGCCCCATGGACTGTAGCCTGCCAGGCTCCTCCGCTCATAGAAGTTCCCAGGCAAGAATACTGGAGTGGGCTGGTTGCCCTTTCCTTCTCCAGGGGATCTTCCTGACTCAGGGATCAAACCTGCACCTCCTGCTTGGCAGGCAGGTTCTTTATCACCTAGCCTTAAGGGAAGCCCCAGAAAGACATGCATAATTAGCATAAGAGGAACTACAAGTCATTCAGTGATTCTTCTAGCGGCTTTTAGTTTGTATCATTTTTCTTACTCTTTTATGAGCCTGCAAGGTGGTTATTATTAGCATTACTTTTTAGAGGAAGAAAAGGAGGCTCAGAGAATGGAATTCAGAGGATAGGTTGGCAGCAGCTCTGGAACTGGTGTCAAGCTGAGTGGTCATTTTACAACTACTGAAAACACTCCCCAATCTAAAGTTGTCATATCTGCCCCAACCCCCACACCCCATCTCCCAGAGCTCTTGCTTCTCATTTTCTCTGCAGCTCTTATCACCAATCAGTGATTATATTCTGGACTTATTTATTTTTTTGGTTATATCTCTCCAACTAGAATGTAAGCTCTGGGATCGTGTGGCTGTTTATCTGTTTCATTCATCAGTATAACTTTATGCCTATAAAAGACTGCCTGGTATGTGCTCGATAAATTTTGTCAAACAAATTAACTATTACAAATCCTTGTCTTAAAGTATTGGTGGTGCTCTGGAAAGATCCCTGTACTTAAAAATCAGAAAACCTGGCCCTAGGACTAGATCTGTGCCTTCAACTATAACTCTTTACCTGTAAGCCTTCCATGAGCTTCAGTTTTCTCACTTATAAAATGGTCAGTAAACAAACCGAGCCCAGGCTGGGATGAGAGCTCAGAGGGGTAAGGTGTGAGCAGGGCTGCAGGGTGCAGGAGGTCTCACTACTAATGTTGACCAGAAATATCATCCTGGACACCTTCCCGTCCAGCTGCTCTGAGATCTCTGCCTCATTGCTGAAATGAGGGATTCCAAGCTTAATGCCCTCGTGCTGCAAGGGTGATGGGCTGCCTGCAGGGTCACACACCCAGATACTGAGCTCACTAAGAAGGAAAGAAAACGGCACCACCATGATTTAACGAGAAGTTAAAAATAAGACACATATAAACAGATCCTACAAACCCTTTACAGCATCATTGCACGGCAGTTCCAGGGAACAGATGGCTTTGTAGAAACAGCTGTATCCCCGAGAAACCCCAGAGAAACCCTGGAGTGCATCATTGCTCTCACATGCGAGCCGCGTGTCACCAGCTCCTTCATCACGCAGTGGGCAGAGGAACCCAGAGTGGATGGCACTCAGAGTCCCATGACAGGTTGCCCAAGGCTGGCCTCCAGTGACCCTCCTTGGCATGTTAAATCCCAGAGCTGAAGCATCCCAGTGTTTGCCTGGGTGGCCAGGAGAGGGGATGAAGAAGGAGCCCAGGGTCCAGAGAGTCACAGGGCCGCAAGCACACACCCCTCCTTCATACCCCTAGGCTCTGATCTATCCAAACATCATCTGTCCAAACCTGCCAGGTGCTTGACTCTCCCACATCTTTGTCACAGACCTCTGCCTACTTTTACTTTTGCCCTAACTGGCTCCTTGCATGAAACATAAGGGAAAGCTCTGAAGCAACAATGCCTCATGTAAAACGGTAGGAATACTCCCTATGGGATTTCAGGCCACTCAAACTCTGTGCCTCAGTTTTCTCATCTATAAAATGGGAAGCAAGTAGGACTGTTCCTACCTGGTAGGCTTGATGAGGGCTAAATACGGAAAGATAGGTCAGGAGCTTAGGTCAGTGTAGCACACAGCACACCACCACCCTTCCCTCCCCAGCCCCCCATCATTTTATTTGTATTATGAATATGCAGTTTTTACAATTGCTAACTCGCTTCTTTATTCCCCCAACCAGATGGTATAAACAATTTAAGTGCAGACACTTGGGTTCATTCCGCATTCCTGGCGTGGGGCTTGGCATAAAATAAGGGCCTCTTAATTGTGTGGGATGTTCACATTAATGGTGATACCTGGGAGGCAGCAGACCATGCCATTTTCTTCTTTATCTTCTCAGAGCCTCGTCAGTGCTGGGAAGACGTCTCTGAACCTTCACTGAATGGTCCTAAGCCCATGTCTCTCCCTTCCCATGAAAGAATGAAAGTGGCCCATGGTTTGGTTTCCTTGGAAAACAGTGTTTTGGGTTCCTGGAACTTTGATCATTAGTACACACAGCAGGCAACCAGTGAGTTGGTAATCTTTTTCTGCCTGTCCATGTGGTTTAATAAAATTTAACTGCTTCATGGAAACCACAGGGAAGAACCGTGAATGAGGTTCCAAGAGATGTGTTAGGGTCCCAGCTTTTCTGAGCACATCCCTGGAACTTCAGTTTCCTCATCCGTCAACTAGCCCTCCTGGTCTCATACACTTACTGGGAGGGACAGATGAAGAAATGGATATCAAGGCTGCTGAAAGTGAAAAGTGCCGAAAGTGTAAAGCAACACTCTTGAGTGTAATTTTATCCCCATGTTTCTACCTGTTGTCCTAAGGCGTCAGAAGGACACGTGTCACAAGAAGGGGTGGCCTTAGAGACTTCTGAATTGGTCTGTAGTGCTGTCTTCATCACTTACTGACTCAAAGAGTTCAAGTAAGCATGTTAGTTATGGGAACACAATTACTCATAAAATGGGCTTGGCAGGCTGGAAGTTCATGACTCACACAAAGTCCAAGCAGGTGTTCCTAATTGGCAGGTGGCTCTTCTCCATGATCAGGGTCCAGATTCCTTCCATCTTGTGGCTCTGCCCTCCATGGAGCATCTTCCACTAGGTGCTCTTGCTTTTGCATGAGGCAGTCTTAAAAATGGAGCCTGTAGTAGCCAGAATCTACCCACGTTCTACTGACCTGAACTTGGCCACTTCTCTCAACCTGAGCACCAAAGATCTCTGTCACCAAGGGGGACACATGATTCAGAACTCAACAGTCACTGAACCATCTAGCATTAGACCCAGAGGTTGATGAACAAGGCATTGCAGTGACTTTATGATGTACAAGAACTTGGAGGAAATACCGCTAGTTGTGAATCTAAGCTGCTCTGTTCGTTTACTGTGACCTTGACCAAATGGCCAAACCTTTCAGACGATGATCATCTTCATCTATAAAACAGGCCTGCTAGTGGTCTCTGACCCATGTGAGTATTAATGAGGAAGTGCCTGCAGCGCTCTCAGCACTCACCTGGCCTGCTGAGCACATGATGCTTACAACCCAAAGTCTTTGTCCTGCTCACCGGAGAAGTGACTTGCTCCAGGTTACATAGCAAATGAGGGTCAGAGAGGTCAGGCCTCATTGCCCACTGATCCCCATAATCTCTCCATGTAGTTTCTCCTGACTTTGAGCAGAAGTTCAGAGGCCAGAGCCCCAGGACACTGTTCCTGTCCCTCTAGAGTCCGCAGGCATGACAGCCATCATCTCTGGCAGCTCAGGGGTCAGTCTAGGCCACTGTCCTTAAGGATGGGAAGAAATAAATGCAAACGGCTTAAAGGCCATTTTCCTTTGAGTCCAAATTTCCCCGTGCCTCAGCTGGCTGCCCAAAGAAGCAATTTAGCAAATGCATGTTGTCTCAGGAGGGATCTGTCTTTTGTTTCTGCGACTTACTGGTTGGGAAACCCCCTGCTCCCCGCACGACTGGAGTGTGGAGTGGGGGTAGCATTCAGACCCTGTTAACAAAAGCCATACCACCCTTGCCCTCCAGCTCGGCATCTCCCTGGAGATATTGCCTGGACGTGAAGGAGACAGGTTTCAAGCTGCTTGAGTCCTCTCCTTGGGATCAGCCTGAAATCCCATCAGCCATGCAGTCAGCAGTGAGCAGTCCTAGATTAGAATTTGAAAAGGAACATAATGCAATCATAATATTTCTGAGGTGTGTGTAGCACTCTACAGTTTACAAAGCACTTGTACATGCATTAGCTCATTTGAGAAAATTGCAGGGAATTACTTAAGTACAAAAAAGTATAACAAGACCAATAAAATTCATCTGTGAATCCTCCACTCAGAAAAGAGCTTTGTTAACATTACAATGGATTCCCTTTCGTCTGTTTCCACCTGGGGTTGGTTGGTCTGTCTGTTCACTGTGTTGTGATCATACTGCAGATGCATTTTTGTGGCCTGCTTTGTTCACACTGCATGGTATCTTCCAGCACATTTGACCTTCACATCCATCCCCCAGGAAAGAAGTAATTGTGTCGTGAGATGTTCCTGGTGTGAAAGGTCCAAGGGCTGGATTCACAGTCCAGACTGCTGCTCTCTGGCTGTAATTGGCAGGTGACAGACGCTTTCTGGGCCTCAGTTTCCTCCTTTGTAAAACAGAGATCTGTGCTGAAGACAAAGCAGTGCGTCTGATTTAGCACTGCACCTGGCACACCGGCGGTGCTCAGTCCACGTCAGAGCAGAGGTGCAGAGCACTATGTTGATGATTAATATTAAAACTCAAGGAAGGCATTGGTGTAGAGTTCTAGACTCTCATGTTGTCTGATGTCATATCTGCTGGGCTCTCCACAGCCCTCTGTGTGGCTGGTAAACAGCAATGTTATAAATCCTAGCCTTTAAGCATTGTGATGGTTAGGGGTGACCTTGGGAAGTGGCTGCCACTGAACCACATCAGTACAATGCAGTTCCTAGATGAAGGCTACTTATCCCCCAGGACTGCTGGTAGACCCTCTTAGAAAGTGACTCTAGAAGCACTTTCATTGGCCACTCTTCCCTTTCTTAACATGCTATGAGTGGCTATGAGTATATCCACTAGAGGCTTGCTGGGCATGCAAGGATCAGGGAGGATTCCTGTAGGCCAGGAGACATTGAACTTAATCCTGCAGTCAGAAGGGGTCACCTGGCTCCTAGGGCCTTAGGTGGAGGGAGAATTCTAGTTTCCAGCCTTATATCAGTTAGCTACCCTGTTGGCATAGGGGGAACTTTCAAATAGGCAAGGACATCAAATTGGTCTTGAGAAGCCGAGAAATATCCCTCACTGCATCCTTTCTAAAGGTTAAAAATGTTCAAGATAGCTGAGCATGTCTCATAGATCACTGGATCACAACTGATTACCCAAGTGGCCTTTGGGAATGTATGGGCGCATTTGGAGTTATACTCAGCCATCTGGAGAATGCTACAATCATTTATTGGGCCGGGGCCCAGGAGGCTAGCCACCCTGTGTTGTGTGGAACAGACTCATGTAATGAAAGTGACACTATCTGTCGTCTAGTGCTCAAAACCCATAAAACCTCGGTGGCGTACAGAGAGAAGCGTGAACAGTGAGGAGCGCTCGTGGAGGCAGCTCTGCTGACCTTGGCTGGGCTCACTCACATGATGGGCAGCTGGGGAGACTCCACTCTGTGCCATCTGTCTCATCTCCCAGCAGGCCAGTCCAGGCATTTTCCCAAGAAGTATGCACTTCCTCTTGAACCTGATCCCTCACAATTGGGACATCATTACTTCCCCTCCATTCTGTTTGCCAAAGCAAGTCACAAGTCCAGCCAAGAGGTTCAAGGAGTAGGGAAATAATCTTTGCCTCTGTAGTAGGCAGCACCAAGAGTCACATGACAAAGGGCAAGGATATGGGGCAGGGGAAGCGAAGAAATCAGACCTTTTAATGCAGTCAGCTGTCAGAATACACATCTTGAGAAATAATATCATAGTTTAACCCAACAGTTCCCAACCTTTTTGGCACCAGGGACTGGTTTTGTGGAAGACAGTTTTCCCATGGACCGAGCAGGGGTGGGGCGATGGTTTCAGGATGGTTCAAACACGTTACATTTATTGTGTACTTTATTTCTAGTAGTATTATATTGTGATAGATAATGAAACACACAGCTCACCATACTGTAGCATCACCGGGAGCCTTGGGCTTGTTTTCCTGCAACTAGGTAGTCCCATTTGGAGGTGATGGGAGAGTGATGGGAGCTGCTGTAAATATAAATGAAGCTTTGGTTGCTCGCCAACCGCTCACCTCTCACTGTGCAGCCTGGTTCCTAACGGGCCACAGACCAATACTGGTCCAGGGCTTGGGGACCCCTGGTTTAACCTATCAAGGCAATGGTCTTAACTGATAGAAATCATGTGAAAGTCATATGAAGTCATAGAGAAGTGAGTGAATGTATTTTCTTCTAGATTACTACACTGTTGGTTTGGAGATTTAAAAAGAATATTTATATATATATATACACCTTCTTGGGAAAATGTTCTATCGTATTCAGCTATTAATCTTAATAATTCTAGCCATGTAAACTTTCATCCATATTCAACTATGTATCATCATATAATGGACAAGGCTCATGTAACAGAAAAAATATTGGAAGCAACCATGTGACCTTTGGCAAATAATTGTTTTCTTTCAATAACTTTTATTGAAATACGATTTGCATATATAATAAATCCCCCCATTCTATGTGTACATGTATTTTCACAAATGTGTGCTCCCATATACCCATCACCTTGATTGCAACATAAAACATCCCATCACCCAAAGAGCTTCTCTCCTATCTCTTCCCAGCCCTTTCATTCTGCTACTGCATATCCACTGGTCTGATTTCCATCACTATCGAAGTTCATTAACTTTTTCATTGCAATTCTTCACCTGTAGAACAGGTATAGTCACCTCTGCCTGGGAGGGATACTGCGTATCAGCAGCTCTGGAAACCTGAGATCTGCACGTGTTTATGCTGGATGCTAAGTTCCTCCTTTCCTGTCCGTGGGACAGCTCACTCTTTCACTAGTTGGTTAGGAAGGAGGATAGAAGAGATAAGTGAAGAAGTCCTACTGGCAGATTAATGAAATAAAAGATCTCAGGGCACCAGGAGAGGAGAAAGAGAAAAGAGCAGGCACTGAGACTGACTGAACTTGGATGAAATTAAAGGAAGAGATTTTTTATTTATGGGATCGCTTTTCCTTTCCAGTACCTGGTATAGAGTTTTAAGTCTGTAGCTCTAGGGAGAGAAAAGCATCAGGTCACACAAAGGTACTGTTCAATTTGGTTCTCATTACTCTGTTCTTTGACAGTTACCACCTGTTGTTTGAAATTGTTGTGCTGGGTCATCAGGGAAAATGTTTTCTGTTTTGTGTAGGAGTTTGTGGGTGCTTATCCATTTGTCAGTGCTGCCACCATGAGACCCTCACTGTCAGCTCAGAGGGTCTCATTCCTCAGATGACGAGCCAGCTGCCCCCTATCATCACCTCTTTGAAATCAGATTATATTGCAGAAGAAAACAAAGACAGGATCCTGTCCTTCTCTGACTGGCCGATCAACAAGGTCCAGTGGATAAGAATCTCAGGGAAGGACAGGGTGCAACAGGCCGACCACCTTGGGGATTTCCTTCTTGTTCCCAAGCCTTCTTTACTATCTTTCAGCTCCAGAAGCAGCTCTCAGAACTGGACGAGGATGACTTGTGTTATGAGTTCCGGAGAGAACGGTTCACTGTCCACCGAACCCACCTGTACTTCCTGCACTATGAGTATGAGTCCGCTTCAGACAACACAGACGTCACCCTGGTCGCTCAGCTCTCCATGGACAGGTAGGCAGACGGGCCCCGCTGCCCACACCGTCTCCTCACAGCTGCTCTCCACCTGAAGAAGGCAGAAATGGCCCCACCAGCTTGGAACATGGAAGCCTGCTAACACAGGGCCTAGTCTCAGCCCTTCTCCAGCTCTGAAAACCAAGGGCTCCTGTATTTTGATGATGCTGGTTGTTTTTGAGAATGGAGGAAGAAATGATTCTAAAAAATAGAGCTAGTCAGTTTACCTCAAGGAAAGGGGGAGGTGTATCATAAGGAAACACCTGGACTGGACCCACAGTTGATGTTGGAAAGCAACTGCTATTTCTTTTCTTACACATGTGTTGATGCAGGGATCATTCTTGGAGCCTTTATTAGGAAGTACTGATGTGGTCCCTACCCTTATGTGGCTTACAGTCTATTGCACTGATTCTCAGCCTTCAGTTCAGTTCAGTTCAGTTGCTCAGTTGTGTCCGACTCTTTGCAACCCCATGAATCGCAGCACGCCAGGCCTCCCTGTCCATCACCAACTCTCAGAGTTCACGCAGACTCACGTCCATCAAGTCAGTCTTGCCATCCAGCCATCTCATCCTCGGTCGTCCCCTTCTCCTCCTGCCCCAAATCCCTCCCAGCATCAGAGTCTTTTCCAATGAGTCAACTCTTCGCATGAGGTGGCCAAAGTACTGGAGTTTCAGCTTCAGCATCACTCCTTCCAAAGAAATCCCAGGGCTGATCTCCTTCAGAATGGACTCGTTGGATCTCCTTGCAGTCCAAGGGACTCTCAAGAGTCTTCTCCAACACCACAGTTCAAAAACATCAATTCTTCAGTGCTCAGCCTTCTTCATAGTCCAACTGTCACATCCATACATCACTACTGGAAAAACCATAGCCTTGACTAGACGGACCTTAGTCGGCAAAGTAATGTCTCTGCTTTTGAATATGCTATCTAGGTTGTTCATAACTTTTCTTCCAAGGAGTAAGCGTCTTTTAATTTCATGGCTGCAATCACCATCTGCAGTGATTTTGGAGCCCCCAAAAATAAAGTCTGACACTGTTTCCACATCTATTGCCCATGAAGTGATGGGACCAGATGTCATGATCTTCGTTTTCTGAATGTTGAGCTTTAAGCCAACTTTTTCACTCTCCTCTTTCACTTTCATCAAGAGGCTTTTTAGCTCCTCTTCACTTTCTGCCATAAGGGTGGTGTCATCTGCATATCTGAGGTTATTGATATTTCTCCCAGCAATCTTGATTCCAGCTTGTGTTTCTTCCAGTCCAGCGTTTCTCATGATGTACTCTGCATAGAAGTTAAATAAGCAGGGTAACAATATACAGCCTTGACGGACTCCTTTTCCTATTTGGAACCAGTCTGTTGTTCCATGTCCAGTTCTAACTGTTGCTTCCTGACCTGCATACAGATTTCTCAAGAGGCAGGTCAGGTGGTCTGATATTCCTGTCTCTTTCAGAATTTTCCACAGTTTACTGTGATTCACACAGTCAAAGGCTTTGGCATAGTCAATAAAGCAGAAATAGATGCTTTTCTGGAACTCTCTTGCTTTTTCCATGATCCAGCAGATGTTGGCAATTTGATCTCTGGTTCCTCTGCCTTTTCTAAAACCAGCTTGAACATCAGGGAGTTCACGGTTCATGTACTGCTGAAGCCTGGCTTGGAGAATTTTGAGCATTACTTTACTAGCGTGTGAGATGAGTGCAATTGTGTGGTAGTTTGAGCATTCTTTGGCATTACCTTTCTTTGCCTTAACTGGGGACAAATCAAATTATCGAAGGAGCTTTAGGAAAAAAAAATTCATGGTCTGGCTCCATTGCAAACTAGTTAAGTAAGATTCTTTGTGAAGACCTTGCATCATTTAGGTTTGCCATGTGCATCCAGTATTGATAATATGGGACTAGTAAATAGTTAAGTCAAATAATTAACATTGTGATAAGTGCTTTGAAGGAACAGTGATCGATATTAACAATGTCAAGTGAGGGACCTTCTTTAGGTGGTATGATCAGGGGGAGGTCTTTCAAAGGAGGGGACATTTCTGCAGAGACTTGAGGATAAGAAAAGGAGTCAAGCATAGCAGGGGAGTGTGAAAGTATTAGTTGCTCAGTCATGTCTGACTCTTTGTGACCCCATGGACTATAGCCAGGCTCCTCTGTCCATGGAATTCTTCAGGCAAGGATACTGAAGTGGGTAGCCATTCCCTTCTCCAGGATATCTTCCCAACCCAGGGATAGAACCTGGGTTTCCTGCATTGCAGGCAGATTCTTCACTGTGTGAGCCACCAGAGAAGCATGTGCATTGCCAAAAAAAAAAAAAGAAAAAGTTTTCCAGGCAGGATAAAATAGCAAGTGCAAAGGCCCTGTGATTGGAAGAGCCTTGTATATTCAGATACCCTGATACAAGACCAGTGTGGCTGAAGCACCACTAGAGAGGGACTTGAAGTGGAAGCTGCATGAGATTAAGATTATAAAAATTAGAAATTCATAAAATATTTGGATTTTATTCTAAATGTGATGGGAATTTATTGTAGAAATTTAACAGAGTTTTTTCTTTGGTTTATGTTTTTGAAAACATCTCTGGCTGCCAGGAGGTGAGTGGATTCAAAGCCTTTCAGGGTTATGCAGTTTTTCTCTTTCTGGCCATCCTGTGTGCTTCCTGCCAGCTTCCTCTCCAATTGACACATGGTGTGCAAGTGGCTGCCCTGGCCCCAGCTTTCTCCACGTCATTCCCTCTCGACTCCCATAGTTAGGAAGGGAGTTTGATGGCCTCATTCTGTCTTTGAGCCACTTTGGAGATGCCTGTGGATATGATTTCATGGGGTGGTTTTAGGAGGAAATAAGTTCATGCCTTTAAAGCGCTGAGGACAGTACCTGGCACACTTAGTAAGTGTTCAATAAATGTCACTTGTGATTAGTCACAAGTGATTAGAGAATCGGCAAAATGAAGAAACAAGCACTGGGACACAAGATGGTTCACAGATAGTAAGCAGCCCGAGAGTCCCAGAGAATGAGGGGGAACCTGGCCTCCAGAGGTATCTGGGAGTGATGTGTGTTGACAGTAGCAGTGGAGGCGGTGAGTCCCACTGCTTCTTAGCAAATGACAGCTCATGGAATTAAACTGCTTCATGGCTAGTGGTTTCCTGGAGATGCACAGACTCCAGAACACCTGTGCAGAACTTCCTGGCCATCGTTCAGTTGCTAAGTCATGTCCAATTCTTTGCGATCCCATGGATTGCAGCACACCAGGCTTCCCTGTCCTTCACTATCTCCCAGAGTTTGCTCAAACTCATGTCCATTGAGTTGGGGATGTTCTCTAACCATTTCACCCTCTGCCACCCTTTTCTCCTTTTGTCTTCAGTCTTTCCAAGCATCATGGTCTTTTCCAATGAATTGGCTCTTTGCATCAGGTGGCCAAAGTATTGGAGCTGCAGCATCAGTCCTTCCAATGAATATTCAGTGTTGATTTCCTTTAAGATTGACTGGTTTGATCTCCTTACAGTCCAAGGGACTCACAAGAGTCTTCTCCAGCACCACAGTTTGAAGGCATCAGTTCTTCAGTGCTCAGCCTTCTTTATGGTCCAACTCTCACATCTGTACATGACTACTGGAAAAATCGTAGCTTTGACTATACAGACCTTTGTCGACAAAGTGATGTCTCTGCTTTGTAGTACGCTGTCTGTGTTTGTCGTGGCTTTCCAAGGAGCAAGCATCTTTTAATTTCATGGTTGCTGTCACTGTCCACAGTGATTTCATAACAGGTAACAACAAAGACCAGATGGGACGAAAAGGACAAGTACAGAGGTTCTGGCAGCAGCTAGGTCCTTGACCTGCCGTGTCCTCTCAGGAAAGGCCTTTCCCTTCTCACGACCCCAGTTTTCTCATCTGCAAAATTCACATGATCTCTCAGCAGATACTATGTAGGCATCTGTTACTGTGTTGTGGCCAACTCTTGTGGGGCTGGGAATACATAAGACCCCATTCCGCCCTCACAGAACATGTAGTGAACTCAGGACTCAGATCATGCATTTGTTTTCTGTTGTGGTTTAATCAGTCACCACAGATCTTGCAGCTTTAGAAACACTTTTTTCTTTTCTGACTGTGTCATGGATCAGAAGTCTGGGTACATGTTAGCAGGTTCTCTGCTTGGGGTCTCAGGCCTGAAATCCAGGTGTTGACTGGACTGTAGTCTTACCTGGGAGTCAGGGTGCACTTCTAAGCTCATTCAGGTTTTGGCAGAACTCAGCTCTAGGACCATGGTCCCCATTTCCTTGCTGGCTGTTAGTTGGGATCCTTCTGGGCTCCTAGAGGCCACCCTTAGGTCTTAGCTGTGTGGAGAATTTCATAACAGGTAACAACAAAGACCAAATGGGACGAAAAGGACAAGTACAGAGGTTCTGGCAGCTGTTCAAGTACAGAGGTTCTGTTCTCTCCACAGCTTCCTTCTTCAAAGCCAGTAGGAGAACCTCCCTGGTCAGTTATATGACATCATCACAGCCGTACTAGTCTATCGTATAGAATAGTACCAGGTTCTGCTCACACTCGAGGAAAGGTGATCCAGGACCATACACCAGGAGCTGGGGCAAGAGTCTTGGGGCCAACTGAGAATTCAGGCTGCCACAGGCAGGGAACAGGTTGGACAACAGACAGGTGCTATGAGAACCCATGGGAGGAGGCCCTGTCCTGGCTGCAGCAGAGAATGGAAGAAGTGGGGAATGCCCCCAGGAGGGGTTCTGCCTACACTGAGCTGGAGGCTGAGTGGACTGACAGTAGAAGCCTTGCAGGGAGAGGAGGAGCCCCCTGCGAGGAAGGAGAGGACGCCAGGCCTGCTGGGATGCACACAGTTAGGGCTTAGGTACTAGGGTGAGGAAGAGGAGAGCAAATGACGTCAGCCAGGAAGGCAGGGCTTGGGGAAACCAGGGTAGGTAGCCAACCCTTCCAGCTCAAACCTGCCAGGCTGCCAGTGAGGCTGCATGAGGGGCTGACCTAAACCCATGTCCCAAGTCACCCCTCCCCTTCCTTACCAGCCTGGGTGCACACGCCCTCTCCCACCAAGCACAACAGCAGGCCACCCACCAGAACAGTCCACTCTTTGTGTTTATTCTTCCTTCTTCTCTGCGCCATTTAAAATGAAAACAAAACCTAATCCTTGATCCTTGTGCCGAACGATGGTCAAGCTTGGTCTTCTGTTCTCCAGGCAGCGTAAATATATCTCAGTCCCCCCAGAGGAGGCACATGAAGCTCAGATACTATGATCTGCCCAGGTGAGTGAGTTCCAGGCAATTCCAGTTTCCCATCTTTCAGAGCATCCTGGCTTTCCTTGGTCACGTTCACACCTTCTATTTGTATATTCAGTTTATCGCCAAGATATTCTCCATCAAGATCAGTAGCCAGTGGCCACCTGTGAACTCAGGAGAAAAATGTGAGACTCTCTGGGAAAGCCCGGGACATAATGATGTTCAGTTAGTGCTTGCTGGATCCAGAGACTCTGACCACAGCATCTGCACAGGGTAGGTATTTAGGAGAGGGAAAATAAAGTAGAGGGATAAAGGAGAGGAAGACTTGGGTTCAAAGTCAAGTTGCACTACAGACTAACCATATGAACTTAGACAAGTTATTTAGGCTGTTTGAGTCTCACTCTACTTACCTATACCCCACTCCAGTACTCTTGCCTGGAAAATCCCATGGACAGAGGAGCCTGGCAGGCTGCAGTCCATGGGGTCGCTAAGAGTCGGACACGACTGAGTGACTTCACTTTCACGCATTGGAGAAGGAAATGGCAACCCACTCCAGTATCTTGCCTGGAGAATCCCAGGGGTGGGGAAGCCTGGTGGGCTGCCGTCTATGGGGTCGCACATAATTGGACACGACTGAAGCGACTTAGCAGCAGCAGCTACTTACCTATGAAGTGACAATAATACCGTCAAGTTCATAGGTTACCATCTATGCTTTACAAAGTAAGAGATTGGAAAGTACCCAGTGATTAGCAAATGTGCCACAAACACGAGCACAGTTCTCTGAATGGTTTTTACCTTTATGCTGGCCATGGCATTTGCAACCTGGAATTCACCAACAGTTAGAAGGAAAGGGCTTCAGAGGTGGTCTAGTGGTTAAGAATCT
Source organism: Ovis canadensis (assembly GCF_042477335.2). Classification (NCBI taxonomy): domain Eukaryota; kingdom Metazoa; phylum Chordata; class Mammalia; order Artiodactyla; family Bovidae; genus Ovis; species Ovis canadensis. The sequence continues at coordinate 183,189,462 of NC_091247.1, read as the reverse complement.
GCACTTCCACTGCAGGGGGCACCGGCTCACTCCCTGGTTGGGGAACTAAGATCCTATATACATCGTAACCCGCCCCCCACCCGCCCCACCAAGAAAAAGGAAAAAAATTAAATTATTAACAACCCAAATCCATCCTTACGTATATACTTGTTATCAAGGAAAGAATACAGACAGGACAGAGCCCCTCCTTCTGTGGCCAGCCCTGAGCATCCTCCCAGCCTGGGCTGCAGGAGACCTGGCACCTGCCCTCACCACCCCCTTAAAGACAGGCCGGGCACCTCTCACATCAGCTGCAAATACCAAGCGCAGGTGCCTTCCCTTCAAAGCACACGCATCCGCCAGCATGGCAGGCGGGTGATTCCCCCTTAACGCATTGTGACAAGTACTGCCATCCAGACAATACCTCAGAGAACTCAAGGAATTCCACACCCAAGCAAGAGACGCTTAGCGGGACATAATCAGAAATTATAAAGCAGCAGCACACAAGCTGATGAGAACGGCGGAAATGCCTCCTTCCACTCCATCCCACACATCCAATTATGATGCAGCCGGCTGACTGGTGCCTCTTGGATTGATTTTTAATTGAAGAAACATTTCGGGTATGTTTGTAAACCTTTGAGTCAGAAGTAGGCCCTACGTGAGTGCCACAACGAATTAGGGGAGCCGGCATGTGGGCTCCTGTGCCCAGCTCCCTCTAGAATTCCGTTCAGGAAGAATGAATGTCGCCTGCTGCAGTGGTGGACCCGGCAGGGCTGCTCCTTGCCCAGCCACTCACTCCCGAGGATGATCGAAAGGACAGAGGGAACTGGCCAGGAGGGATCCTGATTACAGCATCGCTGCCACCTGGCCAGGAGACGCTTGCTCTTCCCTGCTTCTTGAATGAAGCCTTTGAAATACCATCTGCAGTTCCAGGGACTCATGTGGCTGATGGGCCTGCTGTTTGTTTTCTGCAAGTGAGGGAAAGAGAACACGAGCTGAGCTAACGGGGTCCCCTTCTTAGGTCCCATTGCAGCACAGCATCTCTTGGGACCTTGTTAGAGCACAGATACATGGATCTCACTCCAGATCTGCCCAACAGGGATCTCTGCAGTGGGGCCCAGGAATCTGTGTTGTAATAAGCCTCCCAGGTGACCCTCAGCCTGCTGAAGCTTGAAAAGCATCATTCTGGAGAGTGAAAAGCACTCCTTTCACCATGTGACAGCCAGGGCGATCTTTAAATATATACAGCAGGCCACATCATTAGAACTCTGATGCATTCTTATTGCCTCAAGAATAGTCTTAGAGCTGCCCGCCGAGACCTTGATAGCCCTGTATGACCTGATCCCTGACCATCCCCGAACACCTCTCTCCTTCTGCCCCTCACTTGTCCATATGCCATCCACACTGGTCCTGTTTCTTCTTACTTGAGAACACACTAAACTCTGTATCCCAAGGGCTCCTCCCTCTTCTTGGAAAACTTTTCGCCCAGGCTTTTTCAAGATCAAGACCAGGCTTTCTGCTTGTCCAGGGCTCACACTGACCTTTCCACTTGCCCTCACCCTTACTCTTCATCCCGTTTCCTCCTCTGTGACCCCTCTAGCCCTCAGTTCACCCTGATCTTATCTTGGTCTGCTTATTATCTTCTCTCTAGAAGTGCATTCAAAACCCTTGTTTTTCTTTCGTTTTGGGGCCCAGCACAATACCTGCAGATGCTCAGTCGATATTTGCTGGAGGTGTGCGTATTTGAAAGGCAGGAATCACAGGTGTCAAGTACCGAGTATGGATGTGTGCTGTTGCTTCAGTCGTGTCCACTTCTTTGTAACCCTGTGGACTGTAGCCTACCAGGCTCCTCTGTCCATGGAATTCTCCAGGCAAGAATACTGGAGTGAGTTGCCATGCCCTCCTCCAGGGGATCTTCCCAACCCAAGGATCAAACCCACATCTCCTGAAGCTCCCACACTAAGCCACCAGGGAAGCCCCCATGTACCGAGTGCCTGCTGCATATCCAGTTCTATGACAGACACGTGATGGTCATGACTAAGGCTGTTCACAGGGCAGTGGTCACAAGGTTCCAGGAGCAGCTCTGGGCAAGCCCCACCAAACAACCACTTTTCAAGTCCCCTGTTTGTGTCACATTTGTTAATGTCCCATCGACCAAAGCATGTCCCATGGCCAGCCCAGAATCAGTGAGAGGGGAGGGTAGTAGCAAAGCATGTAGATAGAGGGGCAAGAGTTTATAGCCAATTTGTCATTGACTAAGGTATTATTGTCCCCTATATGCATGTGCGGAAATGGAAGCACAAACAACTATGGTGACTTGCCCAGAGATACTGACAGAGGTCAGAGTTCAGACCTAGTTCTGCCTGAGCCCAGAACCCTCAGTTACCCTCTGGACCCCTCAGCCTGCCTGGCTTAGGGTACCAGATTGGAGTCATCGGCCTTGTAGGGAGCGGGTTCCCCATTCCAGCAGAGGCTGAGTGGCCACCTGCCTGGCTGCTTGGGATGACTGACATTCTAGAATTCCTTCCAAGCCAAGTCTTCTAGATTTTGGACTCTGCCATCTCCCTGCCTGCTCCCTGACACCTCCACAGACTGTCTGGGGCTCCCCATCTCAGTAGGACCCCCTTGGGGAAGCCCTGCCTCTTTCAGACATCTGAAAGCGGAAGGCCTTCCAGACATCTCTAGGCACTCCTGAGCCTTTGCCCTCCTCTTCCCAGCATGAAGCAATGGTGGGCTCTCACAGGGAGGGGAGAGCAGGGGACAGAGCATCAGGATGGGTCCTGGTGTCAGCATTTCCTCTCGTAACTGTGTGCTCTTCAGCAACTTAAGACCCTCCCTGAGGCTGAGCCCTTTCATCATAATGATGGTGTAATCAGACTGAAAATCTCAGAGATTCTTTCTAAATGGATGATACTGCAGTTGCAGAATTAATCTTTGTCTCTTGAAACCCTCTGCATTGGTCCAGGTCCTTGATATGCCAGACCCTTATCTTCCTACCTAAGAAAGACTCAGCACAAAGCTTGGTGTCAACAAGAACTATACAGGGATAGACCTTAGGGAACAAGTGTGTTTAGGGGGAAACAACCAGGAGAAGAATGAAGAGGATGGGGGGCCTCTGACCCCAAGAGAGACCAAGGAGGAGGAGGAGAAATAAAGGGAAACTGACGCCAAGCTTAGACCGGGTTCCTGTTTGGGGAGACAGGCGATGGGGACATCTTTCTCAGCCAAGCCCAGTTCATGCTGAGTAGTGGTCTGGATCCCGGGCGCTGGAGTCAGACCTGGGTGTGTGGGTCCAGCCTATCTACCTTGTAGCTATGTGACTTGAAAGAAGTCACTTCACCTCCTGGAGCATCCTCCCCTGTAACACAGTGATGAAAATCCGCACTGTGTTTATAGCGTTACTGTGAGTCTTAAAAGCGCTAACAACCCAAATGTGGCTGGCATGGCGTAAACAACCGGTATGTGGTTTATTGTGTCATGATCACATTCTCTCTGTTATCATCATCATGATGAACCTCGGTTTGTCCGTCTGCCTGTTGCTCAGATCCCAGCAGAGATCTGGTTTTAAGGGACAAGAGAGATTGGAGCCGGTGGCAGAGAGACAGGAAGTGGTCGCGCCATCACTCGTTTTCACTCACTGAGGTTTTCTGGAACCTCTGGAGCTGTTTCCTGTAGAGTCCACGTGGCTGTGACGTCTGTCACATTACCAGCACCTTTCTCCCGAAAACCCTAAGTATTTTGTGTCTCTGTCCTCACTCTAAACTCTTTGCTGGGAGGTGGCGGGGCGGGGGGGGGGGGGGGGGTGCGGTGGGGATGAACTGGATTAGGCAGGGCTTCCTCCCTGCTTAGAAAACTCAGACATGAGTCCCAAAGCAGCTCAGTGGGAGAGTCCACAGCCAAAGCTGGCCTCCCTTCACACTCAGTCATGCCTCCTGCATTCCATCCCCTCTAGCAGTTCTGACATACACATGGATGCAGAAATTATCCTTGCCCTTTACTCCCCAAATTTCAAAGGCTTTGTATAAACAGCTCTCTCATCCAATTGCAGAGTCCTTCCATTTTGCAGACAGAGACTGAGTTGCAAGTGGGATCATTCAAAATCCCAGGGTCTCAGAGCCCAGCAGAAACCAGGGGCCTTGTAGCAGAGGCTGAACACAAATTTCAGTGAAATCAAGCATTGTGGAGAATATAGTGCCTCTTTCAAAACTGGCTGTGGTCAATTTGATTAACAAGTGCTATAAAGTATGAGAAATGGAGGGCATTTTACCCCGATGAATACCTTAATCCCCCTTAGTGAAAGAGGAAGCAAATCCAGGCAATACCAATCCATAGAATTACTGAGAGGAAACTGAAAGTCTATCAGGAAAACCATGGACACAAGATAGGTGTGCCCATTTTCTTTTGTTTAGAAGCATGGAAATGCATGGAATCTATTTCCTGGTAATTGTCCAAATAAAGTGAGCATTCTGATTCTGTACCTCTTGCTGGGTGGGGGGAAAAAAACTGAAATGGGCTTTTGCTGTTTTTTTAACCATAGATTTTATGTAGCAGGCACTTCTAATGCTTCTAGAGGAAAAAAAAATTTTTTTTTCTAGATCTCTCTCCATTTTTGCAGAACCCTCTTGGTTGGGAGCACCTTTTGTTTTTTATCTGGGCTCCCTTTTCCCCCCTACTCTCCATGGCCTAGTGTCTCCCAGGTAGCCTTGCCAAATTGCAAGGTGCCCTAGAGCAGGAAGGGCTCTAAAAAATGAAGACAGCATCACCCCAGGCTCACTTTTGTTTCCAGCATTCACATGTTTTGTTTTTTTCCCTTCCCTTTGCCAATGTCTGTCTTCAAAGTCTTGTCCAGATACCTGTCCACACAGTCAAGGTTCAAGAACTAAAGCTGACTGGACACCTGGAGCCTCAATTCCTTCACCAGAATGGGGGGAATGACAGATGGGGGCACAGGATTTGGAAAGTGTCTGGTGCATAGTAATGAGTCAATAATTGTGGGTTATTATCACTCTTACTTTTACAGCTTGTTTCCATGCTCCTTGGAACTCACGGCCTCCCTTCGGCTAAGCCTCCTATGGCGGTCCCTGCTTCAGGAGGGCAGAAGCACTGCTGTCTACCTTTGCTGACCGAGAGGGGGAGGTGGGGGACTTTTAAGCTGGAAAGGGATCTTTACATCATTTCATGTACATTTCCCCACCCACTGTTGAAAAGAGGAGCCTGAAAAGGCTTATAGTGAAATATGACTCCATGTCACCTGTCTGGTTGTAAACATTCAAAGGCTAGAAGCAAAAAGGTGAATGTTTTGTGCCCATTTTATAGATAAAGGAACTGAGGTTTGGTGATTGGCCCCCATCACGCAGTGTTTAATTAATGCCTAGAGCAGGGGTTTGGATTTGGCACCTGCCCCAGGCTGGCGGACGATGCGCAGATACGCAGGTAACGGTTGGTCACGCCGGTGAGGCCCGCGCATGCGCAGGTGCGGCAGGTGTCCTTTCTGCTTGCAGGCTCCAGATGCTGGAGGCCATCTGCAAGCACTGGGAGGGGCCCGTCAGCCTGGCACTCTACCTGTCGGACGCCGAGGCCCAGCAGTTCCTCCGCTACGCGCAGGGCTCCGAGGTGCTCATGGGCCGCCACAACGTGGCCTACCACATCGTGTACAAGGAGGGCCAGTTCTACCCTGTGAACCTGCTGCGCAACGTGGCCATGAAGCACGTTAGCACGCCCTACATGTTCCTGTCCGACATCGACTTCCTGCCCATGTACGGACTCTATGAGTACCTCAGGTGAGGACGCGCGGGGTGCAGGCTCCACTCCCCTCTGAATGGGGCGGCTGCAACACAGAAGGGGATGCTGCTGCTGCGGCTAAGTCGCTTCAGTCGTGTCCGACTCTGTGCGACCCCATAGACGGCAGCCCACCAGGCTCCCCCATCCCTGGGATTCTCCAGGCAAGAACACTGCAGTGGGTTGCCATTTCCTTCTCCAATGCATGAAAGTGAAAAGTGAAAGTGAAGTCGCTCAGTCATGTCCGACTCTTGGCGACCCCATGGAGATGGGAACTACCTAAATCCACCCAGGGATACGGCCGCTGACTGCCGGGTTTGCAGGGGCCCTAAGGCTACCCAGTGCCTTCATTTTTCTGACTATTGGCTTGAAATCCCAGTTTACGTCATGAAATGTTTGGGGCAGAGCTTGGTCTAGGAAGCATCTCTTGTCTCCCAGTCTAATGCTCTGTCTGTAGCTTTCATGAAAACATCCCTCTTCTAATTTTGGATCAGACAGCCTCCATCTAAGCATTCCAGTAAGATAATTGCCTATTATATAAAACAAATCAAAGTGGTAGTGATGGCTAACATGTATTGAAGTGCTCGCTGAGTGCCTGCCACAGTTCTGAATGCCTGACAAGTGGCATTCATTCCCTCCCCTTGCAATCCTTGCCACAGGTACCATTATTAATCTTTGTTTTCCCAGTGGGAGACTGAGGGACTGAGATGGTATGTGGGCCTGCATACCTACGAAAGTGGGAGCTGAGGGCAGCTGGCCTGACCCCAGGGTCATGTACTGATCACTGCTGCTGCCTTGGAAGCTGTGATTCCCTTCCAGCCCTCCCAACGTGGAGGGCAGGTGTCCAGCAGCCAGAGAAAGCTCTCAGCTTGTGAGAGGCATAGATGGCTGTGTGGGGAGTGGCATTTGTTACGGAATAACAAACCATCTGAAGTGGAAGGGACTGTAGAATCCACCTAGCCTGAAAGTCCCCAAGCAAGCAAACTGAGGTCACAACATGTAACTGGTCAAAGTTTGTTTTTACCCTTTATCCCTGTCATACGTCAGCATGAGTTACCTCTGTTCCTGAGTGCCGTTCTGATCCAGGTACCATGAGGGTTTGCATATATTGTCCTGCTAGATCCATACATCAAGTTTAAAAGGCAGGTATGGTTACACTCTCCCTATTATTGTGGTGAAGAGGGAGGCTCAGGGAGTCAAGGTAACCTGCTCAGGTACACGTGGGCTGCTTCAGGATTTGAACCAACATCTTTCGGACCCCAGCTCTACAGCCTGCCTGCTTCACACCTGTCTGGCTGCTCTGTGGCTTATGACTGTGCCTAACGGAGCAGGATCAGAACTCCTCCTCGCCTGGTCTCTGGCCCTCCCCACTTCCCTCCGTCGTGTGTACCTGTCTCTCTCTCAGTCTTACAGCCTTAAAATAACTCCCTCAAGAGTCTTCAAACCTTTGGTCCTGAAGCCAGAGTATGTGTTTGATGTGAGCACACCCGTTCCCCGCCCCCTCCAACCCCCACCCTGCTCTCGACAGCAGGGGAAGGCAGCCAATGTTCTCTGTCCACTTTCTGAATTGAGTTTCCATCCAGGCTTATCTTGGGATGTTTCTCCCCTCTGAGCAGGTGGAGTCCCTTCCAGCCTGTCTCCGTTAAGAATCACAGATGAGTGACCTCAAGGCAACACCCCTCTGTCAGGCAGGATGGGAGATGTCTTCTCAGAACACATGGGCAGTGGCAAAACTGAGCACCATGAACCCACGACCCTGCGGGGGCTTCAGGAATGGAGCTGTCCTCCGGTGCCAGCTGGGCCTTGGGATCTCGGTGGGTGGAGTGAGGGCGCCCCCGCGTGGCAAGACCACGCTTTCAGCCCCTGATTCTTGTGAATCCTGAGACCCGCTGCTTGCAGGTTGGTGACAGACTCTGGGTGCATCGGGTAGGGTTTCCAAGCGAACAGGTGGTGGTGGGGAGAGCTGAGCTCCACCTGCCAGAGAGAGGCTTCAGGACTGGGCCACAGCCCACCCTGCACCCTCTGGGGCTCTTGTGCAGGAGCACCTGTGGAGACTGCCTTCCAACTAGTTGAAAGGTAAACTGGCCCCATCTTAAAAGTCTGGTCTCTGCTCTCCCATCCAAAGACTGTTTTATTATTTTGCCTCATGGTCCTCGTGATTTTAAAAACATTACACGTGAACAGACTGTTCAGAATGTGTTTTATCTTCCTGTGTTTTATTGATCAAAGATGTCAATAATTGCTAATCATGACCTTACCCAATGTGATATAACTGGTATTGCCCATTAATTAGCGCTTTCTTACTGCAGAGTGACCTGAAGTTTCTGTTGGCCTGTAGCCACATCAGAGGAACATGTGTGGTTTCCCTTGTACATTTTGAAATATTGCAAATTGCCCCTAAAAGCCCATTCCTTTCTTCACAGGCCAAGACCCTGAGCCGAGAATAACTGCTCCTATCCAGTGCTTTTTAAATTATTTTTAATTGGAGAATAATTGCTTTACTATGTTGTGTTGGTTTGTGCCATACAATAACATGAAGCAGCCTTAAGTATTCATGTCTCCTCCCTCTTGAACCTTCTCCCCACCCTATCCCACCCCTCTAGGTTGTCACAGAGTACAGCATTAACTTCCCTGTGTTATCCAGCAACTTCCCACTAGCTATCTGTTTTGTGCATGATAATGTATATATTTCAATGCTACTTTCCCAATTCGTCCCACCCTCTCTTTCCCCCACTGTGTCTACATGTCTGTTCTCTATGTTTGTATCTGTATTCCTGCCCTGCAAATAGGTTTACCAGTACCATTTTTCTAGATTCCATATATATGTGTCAATATACGATATTTGTTTTTCTCTTTCTGACTTACTTCACTCTGTCTAAGAGGCTCTGGGTTTATCCACCTCACTGGAACTGACTCAAATGTGTCCCTTTTTATGGCTGAGTAATATTCTGTTGTATATAGGTACCACAACTTCTTTATCAGCTCATCTGTCAATTCGTCCAGCCTCTTTTAGTGCACATGTGAAAAGAGACCGGAGAAGCGAAGTGACTTCCCATCTAGGGTGAAAAGATAGTGGGACTTCCTTGACTTTTCTTCTCCTCCATCCAGAGTTTCCATTCATTTAGTGAGTAACCATGACAAGGTACCTTAGGGCCCCCATATTTGTGACCCACATGGATAGGACCTGTGAATCCCATAGGTTTAGACCTATGACGGTCTAATGACGAGGAATGACGGTTGATTAAAGACAGACTCTTTAGGCACCCTGATGGGTGTGTCCTGTCCCAGGGTTGTCAGCTGATCTGGGGTGGAGGCAGTATAGGATGGATGTCCTACTGAGTTCAGCCTAAATGGAGGCTTGAAGACTGAGCTGGAATTCACCAGTAGAGGGGTGATGTTCCAGGTGGAGAGAGAGAGATCCATTCTGGAGCGGCAGGGTGGCCAGAGCCCTGATGAGAACAGCAAGAGCTGATGTGGCCAGAAATGTAAGCCAGGGTGGGTCCTGCAGGACTTCTCATAAGATATGCTAAGGAGTTTATGAGCAGGGGTGGAGGGACAATGGAAAAACACTGAAAGCATGGCGTGACTAGATGTCCGTTTAAGGAAGATCATTTTCATTGCATCAGGAAAGGATCACAGTCAGTAGAGCAAGAGAAGATAAGGGACGACTGCATTCATTCTGGTGAGAGATGAAGGCCAGCAAAGGGATCGGAAGTAGCAGCAGAGACAGGTAGATGGACCAGAGAGCAGTTCTGCAGCTGAAATCAAGAACTGTCTGCAAAGGTGGCTGGGCTTTAGAAGGCAACACAGGGAACGTCTTTCAAATGTTGCCACCCAAGACTTCCTCTGCAAAAGTCTGCACCTGGAAGTCCTGCCTGCTTTGGCCTGTTTCTTGTACTGGCCCCTCTTGATCTGCTGTGCCTATGTCCCTCTTGGGCTGAGCAGGATGTCACTGAATTTGAGTGTTACAGCGGGATGAGGCCTGCACGGTGACCCTGACTCCAGCTTGCACCCTGTGCCATAAGTAACTATGTGACTTGCAACAGTTCAGTTTTTTTCAGCCTGTTTCTTCATTGTGAAATGAAACAGACATATCAGGAGTCACAAACACAGATGCCCACTGGGGCCAGGACCTTGGCCTAAAGGAACCAAGGGTGATGAGTGTGATTCATTGCTAGGGAGACAGGAGTCCCCGTCTCAGACAGCTTCCATCTGTGCACTCTGATGTGGAATTTACTGGTGAGGGTAGAGGTCAGGCATAAGGTCTTTATATTTTGCAAGAGGAACGAGAAATCTGGATTTTCATGTTTTAATTTCTAGCGTTGACAACTAATTTTTTTTAAAAAGCCTGACACACTGTTGAGTCAGACCAAACATGTCTTCAGGATGAATAGAACCTTCTTACCCCCAAAGACCACCAGTTTGTGACCTCTGACCTTTTAAAAAAAATTTTATTGAAGCATAGTTGATTTACATTTTTGTGCTAGTTTATGCTGTACAGCAAAGTGATTCAGTTATATTTGTTTTTTAGTATTTTCTCATATAGGTTATTACAGTGTGTTGGCTAGAGTGCCGGTCATCGATCTTAGACATGGTAGTGCACATGTGTTACCCCAGGCTCCTGACTCACACCTCCCCACCCATGTCTGCCCTTCAGTAACCACAAGTTTGTTTTCAGTATAAGTCTGCTGCTGTTTTGCAAATAAGTTCATCTGTATCTTTTTAAAAAATCAGATTCCACGTATGACTGATCTATATTTGTCTTGCTCTTTCTGACTTGCTTCACTTAGTATGTAATCTCTAGGTCAAGCCATGTTGCTGCCGGTGGCATATTTCATGCTTTTATAGCTGAGTAACACTCCACTGTATATATGTGTGTACCGCACCTTCTTTACCATCCCTCCCTTGATGGACACTTCGGCTGTTCCCACATCTTGGCTGCTGTTAACAGTGCCGCTGTGAGCACAGGGGTGCATGTATCCTTTAGGATTGTGTCTTTTTCCAGATGTATGCCCCAGAGTGGGATTCTGGATCATATGGTGAGTCTACTCCAAGGTTTTTAAGGAGCCTCCATACTGTTCTCCATTAGGACATTAGGAGTTGAACCAATTTACATTCCCACCAGTGGTGTAGGAGGGCTCCTTTTCTCCACACACTCTCCTGCATTTATTGTTTGTAGACTTTTTGATGATGGCCGTTCTGACCATTGTGAGGTGATACCTGATTGTAGTTTTGATTTGCACTTCTCTGGTAATTAAAAGATGCTCTGGTTGAGCATCTTTTCCTGTTCTTTTTTGGCCATCTGTATGTCTTCTTTGGAGAATCTTTAGACCTCCCTTTTTTTTTTTTTTTTGTATTGTATTGGGTTTTTGTTTTGTTTTTTACATAGAGCTGCATGAGCTATTTGTAAATTTTGGTGATTAATCCCTTGTCAGTGTGACCTCTCATCTTGACCATCCCTAGGAACTAAAATTTGGGGAACTGGTAAGGAATATGATTGTATCAGAGTAAGTCCCAAATCAGCACGCAGTCCTTTTCATGTGAAGATAACCATATTGACTTGCCGTAGGCTTAAGGTAAATTTTTTCCAGTGAGTGGGATAGATTTGTTCCTGATCCAAACTCTAGAAGTGGATCTGTTCGTGAGCAGCATCATATAGCACTGGTTTGGGAAGAGGTTCAGGGCACAGCTTGTCATGGCAGCTGTGAGCCCCAGCAGCACCCCCAAAGATTGACTTCTTCAGCGCAGATATCCAACACTCTACCCAAGCCTTGTTAAAGCATTACTGCTAAAAGTGATGGTAGCTGCTATTGACCGAACCCTCACCAGCTAACAGCATCCCTGCCAGCTGCTTTATATAAATGTCCTCGACTCCTCAACACTTCTTTATGAGGTAAGTGTTATAACGGGTGACCAAAATGATGCCCAGGGAGGGTAACTCTTCCTGTCCAAGGAGAAAGGTAGACGTCCCTACACTAGGCTGCTCGGTAAGTGAAAGCAGCTATATTCCCCCTTGAAACTCAGTATACCAGAGCAGTCTGATTGGCAGTCTTTTGATCAGATCCCCAAATACTTACCCATATCACCTTTTTGGAGGGGAAAGGGGGTTATTTGATTACCAAAAAAAGTTCAGCATCCTAGCTCTCCAGCAGTTGCTTAGTAACCAGCTAACATTACAGCAAAAACAAACAGATCAATTGGGAAATAATGAAATGGGCTCTATGCATAGACATAGCTGCAAGGTTTTGCTAAAATCTCTCTTCCACCCCCTCCACCTGTTTCTTCTAAAAATCGAGCGTGGAGATGTGCAGCTTTCACTCCTGATTTCAGAAATGTCAAGTGAAATTCCGCAGGCATGGTGGAAGTCACGCAGACCTGCCTTGGAACCCAGGTTCTGCTGTGCTCATCAGGGATGTGCCTTGGGGCTGCTTGTTTCATCTCCCCAATCCCATTTCCTCAGTTAGTAAAGGGGCTAATAATAGCTTTGTGGGGGCTCTAGTAGGCGTTCAGCAGGAGTTGTCTGTGTTTTGGCCCATGCTCAGCACACGGAACTGAATGTCTCTGCCAGGCCCCCACCCTCTAGAACCCCCACTCTTGCAAACTCTGCTGCCTTCAGTACAGCCTGGCAACTTAGTTGGTAACGATCTCGTTTTTTAAGAAATGAGAAACTATGTACTCATACCCATTCACTCTTAAAACTATTGAGGGAGCACCTATTATACACTCGGCAGCAGGCAGCATCGTGGCCTGGAGTCACTCAGACCTGCATTTCAGCACTGAGCGCATGCTACCCTACATTCACTGGACCTTCCGAAAGGTGCTTGACCTCTCAAGCTTTCATCGGTGGGGACCATAGATTTCTTCACACTTAAGGTTCTGGGAGGATTGAGTGGAGTGACAGCTGGGAAGCACATGGCTGAAATGTCCTACACTGCGCAGGTGTGGCGGCACATCTGGATGGCCAGGCCCCGTTCTAGGTACTCGGGATGTCAGTGCCTGGGACAGGCCAGGTTCCTGTCCATACGGGGTCTACGCTCTAGAGGGAGCTCCAGCTGTGTGGGTGGGCAGGGCGGCCTTGAACATAGTTCAGGCATGAAGGAGTAGCTGGTGAACAGGCATGGAATGTCTTGGCATGTTTGAGGAATATTGCAGAATGGCCGAAGCTCAGACAGCTCCATCAGCTGGAACTTCCCATGTCCATAAGACTGGGGCAGGTTTCTCACCTCTTTCCCTCACCCAGCAGAATCCTCATCTTTGTTCAGTGCTTGTAGCTTTAAACCTCTCTGCTGTGCTTTTTTTTTGCCAATGTTGCCTTGCTCCCTAGGGGACAGACCTGCCCCACTGGTCGAGACTGTTTATCCTGGCTGCACGGGAGTGACAAATTCCACTTTTGTCATGTCCTCTGCAGGATGGAGTCTCACCATCCTCCCCCATCACAAGTCCCCTGGCATGTGATGGCTGCTCTGTCAGCACCGGTTGAATGAGGGTAGACATGTGAGCAAGGGCCAGGAACAGGTGGTGCCACACAAGGCCAACTGGCTACTTGACGAGGGACATGGCCAGGTGGCATTTCCTTGTGTTCGTCATTGTTTCTACAACGGTGAACATTTGCTGAGCGTGTAGTATAGGCCAAGCACCGTGGCAAGCACTTCTGCATGTGTTTTGTCATTTAACCTTATCACAGTTCATTTAACAGATGAAGACACCTGGGTGAAATAACACACCCACAGGCACAGCATTACTAAGAAGAAAACTCATTTAGCCTGCGTTTATCCAAAGGCATTCTGTGCTTAACCTGTTTTTTTTTTTTTAATTGAAGTATAGTTTATTTACAATGTTGTGTTAATTTCTGCTCTATGGCAAAGTGATTCAGCTAGACATATATATACCCTCTTCAGTTTGGGTTTATCATAGGATAGTGCATATAGCTCCCTGTGCTTACAGTAGGACCGTGTTCTTTATCCATTCTGTGTATTAATATAATCATTTGCATCTGCTAATGCCAAACTCCCACTCCATCCCTCCCCAGCCCCTTGACAACCACAACTCTGTTTTCTATGTCTGTGAGATTATTTTGCAATAAATTCATTTGTGGCATATTTTAGATTCCACGTATAAGTGATGAAAATGAAAGTGTTAGCTGCTCAGTCGTGTCCGGCTCTTTACAACCCCGTGGACTGTAGCCTGCCAGACTCCTCTAATCCATGGAATTCTCCAGGCAATCTTCCCGACCCTGGGATCGAACCCAGGTCTCCTGCATTGCAGGCAGATTTCCTTGCCATGTGAGCCACTAGGGAAGCCCAATGTAAGTGATACCATATGGTATTTGTCTTTCTCTTGCTGGCTCACTTAATACGATAATCTCTAGGTCCATCCATGTTGCTGTAAATGGCATTATTTCATTTGTTAATGGCTAATATTCCATTGTATATATCACATCTTCATTCACTCATCTGTCAGTGGACATTTAGGTTGTTTCCATGTCTTGGCTGCTGTTAACATAGGGGTGCCTGTACCCTTTTTGAGTTTTGTCTGGATATATGCCCAGGAGTAGGACTGTCAGATCACGTGGCAAGTCTATTTTTAGTATTTTTGAGGAGCCTCTATACCTTTTTCCATAATGGCTGCATCCACTTAACATTCCTACCAACAGTGTAGGAGAGTACCCTTTTCTCCACACCTTCTCCAGCATTTATGGTTTGTAGACTTTTTGATGATCGCCATTCTGACTGGTGTGAAGTGATACCTCATTATAGTTTTGATTTGCATTTCTCTAATAATTAGAAATATTGAGCATCTTTTCCTGTGCCTGTTGGCCATCTGTCTGTCTGCTTTGGAGAAATGTCTGATTAGGTTTTCTGTCCACTTTTTGATTGGATTGTTTGCATATTTTGGAAATTAAGCTCTTGTAGGTTGTATTGTTTACAAATGTTTTCTCTCCATCCCATAGTTGTTTTGTCATTTTGCTTTTGCTTTCCTTTACTGTTGTGCTTAACCTGTTTGTGGGTCCAAATGCCTGACGGGCCCATCTCTGCCATCATTGTTATAGCCGTGATCATCCTCCCAAGTTGTAGTTATCAAGTGCCTTCTATGCACTGAAGCACTGCCTTCGCTTCTACATGAGATGACCCATTTAATCTGTAGAGAACTCCCCTGCCAAGGTCCTAATACTAGCCCCAGCTCAGAGAGGATAAAACAGTGGCACAAAGATGTAAGTTGCTGGAGAGTAAGAGCAGGTGAGTGTCCAAGTAGGGCCTGAATCTGCGCAGGCTGCCCTCCAAACTGAAGCTCTTGACAGCTCCTCCAGTGACCTCTGGCTCACAACTAACCCAGGACAGCACACAGAAAGCACCCTTGGTCCTTCAGTCGTAATTGCTAACTGGAAACGGGTTACATAATTGCTAACAGGTAGGAATGAATAATCCTGGAGAAGGAAATGGCAGCCCACTCCAGTGTTCTTGCCTGGAGAATCCCAGGGACAGGGGAGCCTGGTGGGCTGCCGTCTCTGGGGTCGCAGAGTCGGACACAACTGAAGTCACTGAGCAGTAGCAGGAGCAGGAATGAATAGGGATGTTGAGAGGAACATGAGATGCTGACTCGAGTCCCTGGCAGAGATCTGGGTGCAATCAACAATAGCTTTCTCTTTTATTAATTTGCCCTGAAAGCTCATTCATAGCTTTTCTTTCTTTTCTGCCCCTCCCTACCTGATATAACTTCACCTGGATGCGTTAATACCATCAATTCAGAAACTGCCCAGTCTTGCTGCCCCACCACCCCAGGTTTCAGAGGACTCTGCCCATCTCTGCCTGCGTTCCTGGTGTGTCTTACGGCTCCATTCCCTGTAGTCAGTCTTACCTCCCTCATTTGCAAGTCCTTGCTGTTGTCCCCACATACCTCCTGGAAGCCTGTCTACTGGGAACTTATTTCCTAGGCAACTGCAATAGAATCTGAGCAAAACCATATTACCTGGCTGCCCGAGCAGGGGTGTGAAGCAAGGCCTGGGACAGGCTGTGCCCAGGTCGGCCTCTGTAGTTATCACGCAGATGAGCAGCACTCCTAGCCTAGAGGTAGGCTGCTAAGTCCCACCTGAGAGGTGTTATTCAGCTGATCTCTTGTTGCTCTAGTGGAAGCCAGGCTTCTTTCGGGTCCTCCTGAAGCTAGGCAGTGTGAGGGGTGTGGGGCAGCGGGAGACATGGGGGCCTCTCAGAGCTACACACACGCTTTTCTGTGCCCCTCCAAGGGTTGGTGGTGTCTGTGGCCATGTTAACCCTGCTGCTTCTCACCATCTGCCAGCTTGCTCACTGGTTCATCTGCACTCTACCCACACAGTTCCAGGAATAAGCAGAAATCAGAGAAGTATGGGGGCATTTCAGACACATGTCTCAGCCTCCTCTTCAAGGAGGGATCACCCCAGCTGTGCCCATCAACTCCTCGTGAGCCTCCCAGGAGGATCTGAGGGTGCAGGCAATCCCTGCAGACTAAGGGATGTCTCCAAGCACCCTCCATGCACCAGAAGTTGCGCTAGGTGCTTGACAAATGTGATTGTTTTTATCACAAACATTACCATTGTTTAAATGCAGAAGATAAACTTGATCAAAAGCCCCAAGTAGCAGAACTACAACTGCCATCTCGCCCTGTCCTTTCCAAGGGCTGCCTTCACAGTACCATCCATTCTGTCACGTAAGATAACCACAGATTGATTCCTTCATCCCCTGCACATTTATTTAATGCCTGCTGTGTGCTTGGCACAGTGCTGGAGCAAGAAACATAACCATGAGCAAGGCTCATCCCTGACGTCAAGCGTAGCAGAGCTGATGGGTACATGAGCAGGCAGTCCTGTGCGTTACTAACGCTGCCACCACCCACTGTCCCCAGTGAGCAAAAAGGTCCAGGATGATGCTCAACATTGCTAATTATTAGAAAAATGCAAATCAAAACTACAGTGAGGTATCACCTCACACAAGTCAAAATGGCCATCATCAAACAGTCTACAAACAATAAATACTGGAAATCATGGAGAGAAAAGGGAACCTCTTACATTGTTGGTAGGAATGTAAGTTAGTACATCCATTATGGAGAATAGTATGGGGGTTCCTTGAAAAACTAAAAATAGAATTCTCATATGATCCTTCAAGCCCAGCCCTGGGTATATATCCAGAGAAAACCGTAATTTGAGAAGGTGCATGCACCCCAGTGTTCATGTTGGCCATATTTACAATATCCAAGACATGGAACCAACCTAAATGTCCATCAACAGAGGAATGGATAAAGATGTGGTACAAATATACAGTGGAATACTACTCAGCCATTAAAAAGAATGAGCTACCATTTGCAGCAACGTGGAGAGACCTAGAGATCATACTAAGTGAAGTACAAAGAGAAATGTCATATGATAGCACTTATATCTGGAAACTAAAAATGCTACCAATGAACTTATTTACAATATGCAAATAGACTCAGACTTCAAAAGCAGACTTATGATTACCAAAGGTGGGGAGGGATAAATTAGGAGTTTAGGATTAAGATACACTTGTTGTTTAGTTGCTAAATTGTGTCCAGCTCATTTTGTGACCCCATGGACTATAGCCCACATTGCTCCTCTGTCCATAGGATTTCCCAGGCAAGAATACTGGAGTGGGTTGCCACTTCCCTCTCCAGGGGATATTCCCAACCCAGGGATCAAACCAGAGTCTTCTGCATTGGCAGGAAAATAAGATAATCCATAAGGACCTCTCTGTATAGCACAGAGAACTCAGTATTCTATGAAAATCTATATAGGAAAAGAATCTGAAAAAGAATGGATATTTGTATAACGGAACCACTCTGCCATACATCTGAAACTAACAACACTGTAATTCAACTATACTGCAATATGAATTTTTTTAAAGTCCAGAATGAACCAGTCCCATAGAAGATGTAGCTCCCCATCAAGTGGGACACGTCAAGACCAACAGAGGTGGTCCGGGGAGGTGCAGGGAAGCAAGTTCCTCTAATTGGCTGCTCACAAAGCCTTAAGAGAAGAGTGATGCTGTTCTGGTTTTGGAAGCAGAGGCACACTCCAGCATAAATTTCTTTCCCTCCTCCTGTTCCTTTTACTATAACTTTCCTGAGTCCTGGGAACTTGTATAAGCATCGCTTAGATTCCTTACAACTCAGGTTTCATTAAAAAGCGGACTCTGTGACCTTTGATGCTGCAGGTATCCAAGCTCTGAGAGCTGAGGTTCTCTCCTGGCAGCCTGACAGCAGCCCCCGTACCTTCAGCCCCATGGTTCCCAGCAGTTTGTCACTTGTCAGCATCAGCCTCAGCCATTCATTGCACCAACACAAGGAAATCAGCACAGCTACTTCTGTTAATGGAATGGAAGCTTTCATGACCAGAGTGAGGATTTTCACCCCTACCCAGGGAGTAGGGGCAGCAAGAGATGTCCAGAAGACAACGAGCACCAAGAGGGCTCATGCACAAAGCAGCAAGAGTGGGAGATGGTGTTCTCAAGCTAAGGGCAGCAGGATTGGTCTTCAGCACCAAGTTCAAAGGAAAGGCAAGAAAAATGAGAATGGCAAAATCTGTTGGATTTGACAGTGAGGGGCCATTTCTGACCTTGGCCTGATCCAAGTTGTCAAAAGCGGACTGTAGTAGTTAGAGAAACTCGTGGATGGTAAAGAAAAGAAACATTACCAGTGTAGGAAGCTCAGTAAGCCAGGAGGTCGGTGCACACCTCTGTATCTCCAAATATGCCTGCATCCTGGCCTCTGCTCAGTTAGCTGCTACAAGGTATGATCCCCTGTGGGGATGCTGTGTAAGGAACATCTTCTTGCCAGCTCCAGCCTCCTGCCATCTCCCTCCATCCCTTTCCTAACCTCTCCCACCAGCTGCCTTGATCCATGAACTCCCACGAGGCTCACTGCTCTAGCTGCCAAGTCACCGCGTTAACAGACCTGGTCCATACAGATCCTGTGATTGTTGATCTTTCCAGGTTATTTCTACACTGGTGTAGCCTTGATTCATACAGTATTGATTTCAGCATCTTCATCCTTTGTTAATGATGGTGGTGACCACTAGCTGTGCTTTAAGGCAAATTACTTAGCCTCTCTGAGACTGAATGTCCTCTTTGGTAAACTCGGAACACTAGTACATATGTCACAGGTTGCAGTGATTCAAGGAGTAATGTCTATACAGAGTGCCTGGCACGGGGCTTGATACTGAATACATTGAAGAAATACAGGTAATTCTGATTACTGTGTATTCACCACCTACAATATATCAGGCACATTATAAGAAATGCAGTTCCCCTGGGTCCTTTATGCTTCCTTATTTCCAAACTTTGCAGATACCTTGAACCTCCTTCTCCCCCTGACTGGCTAACTCCTGCTTCTTAGAACACAGCTTAACCAATGGCATTTTTCACAGAATTAGAACAAAAAAATCTTAAAATTTAAATGGAAACACAAATGACCCCAAATAGCCAAAGCAGTCCTTACAGCAAGAAATGAAGCTAGAGGAATCAAACTCCCAGATTCAGGCTATACAACGAAGCTACAGTAATTAAGACAGTATGGTAGTGACCCCAAAACAGAAATATAGATCGAGGAAAGAGAGCCCAGAAATAAATCCACACACTTATGGTCAATTAATTTTCAACAAGGGAGGCAAGAATGCACAAAGAAGAAGAGGGAGTCTCTTCAATAAGTGATGCTGGGAAAACTGGACAGCCACCCGTAAAAGAATGAAATTAGAACATTCTCTAACACCATACAAAAAAAATAAAATGACTCAAAGACATAAATGTAAGGCCAGACACTATGAAACATAGGCAGAACACACTTGACATAAATTGCAGCAGCATCTTTTTTAATCCACTTTCTAGAGTAACAAAAATGAAAATAAATGGGACCTAATTAAACTTAAAAGCTTCTGCACAGCAAAGGAAACCATAAACAAAACCAAAAGACAACCCACAGAATGGCAGAAAATATTTGCAAACAAAGTAACCTACAACAGATTAATCTCCAAAATACACAAATAGCTCATGCAGCTCTGTCAAAAAAAAAAAAAAAAAGCCAATTGAAAAACGAGAAGAACTAAACAGACATTTCTCCAAAGACGGCATACAGATGGCCAACGGGTACATTAAAAGATACTCAACTTCACCAATTACTGGAGAAATAAATGTAGTTTATTATCTATAAACTCCAATCAGGTGTCACCTCAAACCCAAAATGGCCATCATCAGAAAGTCTACAAACAATAAATGTTGGAGAGGGTATGGAGAAAAGGGAACCTTCCTCCACTGCTGGTGGGAAGGTAAATTGTTACAACCACTATAGAGAACCCTTTAAAAATCTAAAAATAGAATGACCATATGATCCAGGAACCCCACTCTGGGACATATATCTTGAGAAAACAATAACTCAGAAAGATAAGCGCACGCCAGTGTTCACTGCAGTTCTATTCACAATAGCAGATGGGTGGATGGAGATGTGGGACATACATACACTGGAATATCACTCAGCTCTAAGAATGGATACAGCAGTGCCATCTGCAGCAACATGGATGGGCCTTGAGATGATCACACTGAGTGAAGTCAGTCAAAGACAAACACATGTTATCAGCCATATGTGGAATCTGAGGTTTTCAAAAAGAGATACAAATGAACTTACTTACAGAGCAGAAATAGACTTAAAATTATCGAAAACAAACCTGTGATTACCAAAGGGGAAAGGTGGTGGGGAGGGATAAATCAGGAGCTTGGAATGAACACACAGACACCCACACTACTATGTATTATTAATAACAGATAACCAACAAGGACCAAGTTCTCCTGTGCTATGCACAGGAAACTACTCAATGTTCCATGATACTCTGTGTGAAAAAAAAATGATGAAAAAATAATGAACGTATGTATAATTGAATCACTTTGCTATACACCTGAAAAGAACATTAAAAAATGACTATACTCCAATAAAATTGTAATTTTTAACAATGCAGCATCCTAACCCATCTGTGCATCTTGGTGGCATTCAGTCTCATTGTTTTGCAACCATCACCATTATCCATCTCCAGAACTATTTGTACCTTCAGAACTGAAACTCTGTAACCAAACAGTAACTCCCCATTCCCTCTCCCTTAAGTACCTAATAATCTTTCAAATAGCGATACTTTGTCTCGAACCCAGCTCAGTGATGGGAAACTCCACACCAGAGACCCTCCATTTCTGTGTTCCTCACTCCCTCCTCTTTGGCCTCTGCCACGACAGAGATGATCACCAGTTCTCTCAGCTCTGGACTCTGTATCTCTGCCTGGCTTCATAAATATTCACTAATTAATGAATATATTATCTTAGTTTTCTTAATAACCAAGCCTGTGAAGTATTTACTTTTATCAAGATAAGGAAACAAAAGCCCAGAGTTAAGAAAAGTGCCTGTGATTACACAATTAGTGGTGCTGAGATAGAATCGGCATCATCTGATGTAAAAGGTGACGCTCTTTTCCTCACTTCTCAGTCTCTCCAAATCGGCATCCCCTGAGACACAGCCAGCCCTCACATGCGTGATCGCTTTAGTCGGCTCCTCTTGAAACATCAGAATATCTGGCCGTCCTATGTGGCAGCACCTATATTATGTCAAGGGCTTTGTGATTGATCTCCTGGGAGACACTACAGTCAACTCTCAGCAGCAGAGTGATTTTTTTAATACAGAAAACTGATCCTCTCACCCCTCACTCAGCTCAGAGTTCCCCAGTGGCTTATCTCACTGAGTAAAACCCAAGACCTTTGTATTAGTTTCCTGTGGCTGCTGTAAGGATTCTGAGAAGGGTCAGGGTGTCTGCAGGGCTGCACAGTCTCTGGGGGCCCTAGAGGAAAAGCTGTTTTCTTGCTCCCTGGAGGCCTACCCACATTCTTTGACTTGTGTCCGCATCACTTCAGCCTCTGCTTGCATCATCCCGCCTTCTCTGACTCTCACGTATGTGTGTGTGTGTGCCTTATCCGCTCAGGTGTGTCTGACTCTTTGTGACCCCATGGACTGTAGCCTGCCAGGCTAATCTGTCCATGGGATTCTTCAAGCAAGAATACTGGAGTGGGTTGCCATTTCCTTCCCTTACCTCCCTCTTACAAGGATCCTCACTGTTAAAATGAGTCCACCTGAGTAATCCAGGATAACCCTCCTGTCTCAGCATCCTTAATCACATTTGCAGCATCGCTTTTGCCCTGGAAGGTCACTATCTGCAGGTTCCTGGGATTGGGAGGTGGCTGGCCTTGGGGGCAGGGGTTCATTTGCCCACTGCACCCTTCGGTGGTCTGTGAACCCGTGTAATCTGCAGGCGCCTCTCCAGTGCCCGTTCTAGGAACCCCCTCTGCTCCTTACTGTGCTTTTCTCAGGTGGGCCTTTGCACTGGCTGTTTCCTTAACCCAGAAAGCTCTTACCCCAGGTCACCATGCAGCGTGCTCCCTCACCTACTCCAGCCGTTTGTTTAAACATCCCCTTCTCTGTGAGGCCTGCTGGACCACCTTATTTAAAACCACAACCCATTCCCACCTCTGGCATTCCTAACATCCCTCACCCAGCGCCATTCTCTCTCAGCAGTTCTCACTCTCCAACATGCCATGCTGTTCACTCTGTTCTCATCTGTCCCCCGACCACAAAATGTCAGCTCCACAAGGGCAGGGATGTCTGCCCGTTCTGTTTACCAGTGTAGCCCAGGTGTTTCAGCAGCGCCTGGTACAGGGTGCAACAAACCAGGAAATGAACCAATGACAGAGCGAAATGGGAAGATCCAGGGTGGGTGCCAGGCTGTGGGCAGGCCAGCATAAAAAGAGGACAGGCGCCCATGCTGATGAGCAGTGCACACCACAGCTTGTCATCTGCCAGGCACAGGCTGAGCACTCAATGCTCACCAGCTCAGCGCTCACCAGCACCCTCTGAGATCAACGTTGGGATCACCATCCCCATCTTACAGACAGAAACCGCAAGACAAAGAGGTTAAGTAATCAGCTGGGGTGCAAACCTAAGCCCTCAGCCTCAGAGCCCTCATCTTTACTGCATTAGAACCCACAGTGTATCCCTGATTCTAATTTCTCTGAGACTCTTTCCCATCATCTTCTCGTGTCAGAAACCTGGGCTGTTTTCCTGATGACAGATGCCTGTCTCTAGGATGGAGGATGGAGTTATAAAGAGAAGGGGTGAGGGGTGGCGGGGGGGTGGGTATACACGCAGTCAACTACCAGGATCAGTCCTGGAGTTTGGTCATTTTAAGCCCCAGCAAGCCCATCTACCTACAGTAGAAAGTCTACCCTTTCGTGCTATTGTTTGACATAATGCTGAGCCCCATGAAAGCCTACAGTCTCTGCCCACCTCCACCCCCTCGACTGGCTCAGGGAACCTTGCTACTCTCACATTCCCTCCTCATCCCCACCAGTCACCAGTTTTAGCAAGTGGGAGCAACACAGTCTGTGAACAGTTTGCATACTTGAGCAAACTAACACGAGAGGCTGTGGGGAAAAGACGCCCAGGTGAGGACACAGGGGACTTGGAAGACAGTGGCAGCTCACAGTCTCCCAGCAGGTCAGCTGGGCCAGGCTGGATGGGATGAATGGACTCTGTCGGGAACACTTGAATTATTTGTGATGTGAAAGAGGGCTCAGGGAGCTGGCACAGGCTGAAATCAAATCAACTCTGTTTCCACAGACAGGCAGGCTGGCAAGCCAGGAAAGGACCCTGGTTTACGCAGTTGGTGGCCTTTCCTGAGCCCTCTGCTCTCACCCCCTCACTTGCTGCAGACCCACCGGGAAGCTAAACCTGAAAAGAGAACGCTAGCTCATTAGTTAGTTATTCTAGAATGTCTCTAGAGCGATGGTTTCACTTCATCCTCACAGCAGTTCCGACTGATGAGAACATCATGTCCATTCTACAGATGGGAAGGCTGTGACTACAAGGTCCCCAAGGACACAGGAGGGTGACAGGCAAGGCCTGAACTTGCTGCTGGCTGCTTCCAAGTCACTGTGTTACCTGGGTGCTCTGTTATACCAGCAAGATTATGAATTGCTGCTGTAAATAACTAAGGTGACTTTTAAGAGTTCTGCATGCCCAAAACATTCTAGTAGGCTTGTGAATAATTTCGAAGGGGTCGTGGGCAAAGGCAAGTGGGCCAGTCAGGATTTTTCAGAGAAACAGAACCATAGGGTGATTAGATGGCTGGATAGTGACTTTAAGGAACTGTGATGGTGGCAAGTCTGAAATTCAGAGAGCAGACCAGCAGGCTGGAGATGCAGGCAGGATTCCTGTTCTACAGTTTGTGGGTAGAATTCCTTCTTTCCCAGTAAAGCTCAATTTTTGCTCTTAAGGCCTTGAACTGCTTGGACGAAGCCCACCCACATTATCAAGGGTAAGGGTTTTTACTTGATCCTAAATGTTAATCACATCCATGAGATACCTTCACGGCAACATCTGGCGGATTATTTGACCAACCAGCTGGGCACCACAGCCCAGCCTGACACATAAACAAACCATGAGGAGCAGCCACCATCAAGTAGCCAGCGCCTAGGACATACCAGGTGCTGCACCAAGCGCTACTGTATGCAACGCACGCCTTTTCTCATCAGAATGTTTTACATGTGCATGAACCCTGGACTCAGGGGCCCAAGTGACTTGCCCAAGCGGAGTGATGGAGTCAGGGCCAGAAACCAAGCTGCCTAGTTACTACCGCACCAGACTGCCCTCCAAAATCTTCAGCTGAGGGGCTGCCTTGGTGGTCCAGTGGCTAGGACTCCCTGCTCCCAGTGCAGGAGGCCCAGGTTCGATCCCTGGTCAGGGAACTAAATCCCACATGCTGCAACTAAAGATTCCACGTGCCGCAAGGAAATCAGAGCCTGTGTGTGCTACAACTAAGACCCGGTGAAGCCAAATAAGTAAAAATACTGTTTTTTAAAAATCTCCAGTTTGAATGCTCTAGATTAACTAGTCTCAGAGAGGTGAATGACAGGCTCCAGAGCTGTTCAGCCTGTCAGAGCTGGCTCCAGGACGCAGGTCTCTTGGCCCTGGGCCAGCCTTCCCACTTCACCATCCCCCCTCTGCTCCTGGAAGAGCCTGCACTGGAGACATTCTGTCCCCTCCTGGACT
Source organism: Ovis canadensis (assembly GCF_042477335.2). Lineage (NCBI taxonomy): Eukaryota > Metazoa > Chordata > Mammalia > Artiodactyla > Bovidae > Ovis > Ovis canadensis. Next base: position 183,164,592 of record NC_091247.1, on the reverse strand, counting down.
CACTTTCTAGTAAAAGTGGCCAGAGACCATGCCACTCAAGGTGGTCAGCAGGCCAGCCAAGGTGGGAGGTGCTGGCTAGATACACTGGTGCAGGAAAGCCCAGGCTGCCGTTACCAGCTCAGGGCACAGATGTTCTGAGAGTCAGCGCCCTGAAACCACTTTGTTGCTGAAACAGCTTCTTAATAAGAACCATTCAGGACATCGATATGAAAGCCTCCTGGAACTGAGGTTGAAACGAACCTATCTAGTGACAAATCCATCTCCGTGGCACTTCGTGTTTCAGCGAGATTAAATGGAATTTACAGAAAGCACTCCAGAATCTCATGCTGTCTATGCAGAGGGAAATAAGCTTGCTTAGGACTCAGTTTTTGGGCGGCCTGCTGCTGACTGGGTCTGCTTACTATGGACCTTGCAGTGTATCGGTTGTTTGGTTGCAAGCAACAGAAACCAATGCTGGACGCTTAATTAAAATGAAAAGAAATCAAAGGGGAAGCATAATTGCTGAGTGGTTTATCTTATGGAATCAAAGTAGGATTCAGAAAACTAGTCCTTGAGACCATAAGTAACCCGTGGCAGCTCTGGGCCCCTGTGCAGCAGAAATTCAGAAACCTCTGGAGTGCTGCCTGGTGTTAGCACAAGTGAGCTCTGTGGTCTCCAGCCTCTGCATCTGTTCAGATTTCCAAGAGTGAGAAATTGATTTAAAACCTTAGTGTCTGCCCCTGAACACCTGGTCAGGGCTTCACGTAGGGCAGCATAGCTCAGGGCTGCCCCTGTGTACAGGGACCATGAGAAGGGGAATTATCTTCTATTCCAAGAAGTGGCTTCTAGAGACTTCCCTGGTGGCCCAGTGGCGAAAGCTCCATGCTCCAAGTGCTGGGAGTCCGGGTTCGATCCCTGGTCGGGGAACTAGATCTCCCATGCAGCAACAAAGATCAAAGATCCTGCATGCCTCAACTAAGACATGGCACAGTCAGAGAAATAAAATTTTTTTTAAAAATTTTTGAAGAAGTGGTTTCTATAATAACCGTAGTTGTGACAGCAATTTGAGGTTTATCTAGAGACACCCACATTCATAGACATCTGTAACTGTTGTGTATGTGTGCACACCTCGCCGTCCCTTTGTTGTTCAGCCCTCCCAGCCTCCCACTCCATTTCTACAGCAATCATATCTTCACGTGATTAGCTGCAAGTGCGATCTTGAGCCTAGTTTAGTGATCCTTGCCCTTGGGCTTTTAGCATCCTGAAACACCTTCGATGAGAATGTCAGCATCAGACAGGAAGAGACTTTGGAGGTGGTGTTCTGTATTTCCAAGCAGAGTGCCTGGCACATAGTAAATGCATGGTGACTGGTGAAGGAATAGCGACCACCCATCAGTGCTGGGATATCTTCCCTCCCTCCAGGGGCTTTGCCATTTTGATCCAAGGATATTCTTTAGACCCATATGTCCCATCCCTAACACCCGTGGCAATAAATAAGATGCATGCCTTTCCTGGGTCTCCCAGGTTGCTCAGTGGTAAAGAATCCATCTGCCAAGCAGGAGATGAGCATTCGATTCCTGGGCAGGGAAGATCCCCTGGAGAAGGAAATGGCAACCCACTCCAGTATTCTTGCTTGGGAAATGGACAGAGGAGGCTGGTGTGCTGCAGTCAATGGGGTCACAAAGAGTCAGACACAACTTAGCAATTCAACAACAACAACGACAATGTATCTTTCCTGGAGGAAAGGCAAGAAGCCCCCAGTCTGCCAATGTCCAGCATAAGGTTGATATGAAAGAGAATGTCTGATCACAGGCCAGGGAACCTTCGGTGTTTGTATAGAGGCATTGCTTAGAGAAAGACAAGAGGAATGCAGGCCAGAACAGGCTGACTCAGACCTCTGATCCTCCAACTGGCCAAGGGTAGCTCACCCAGATTCTATCTTGGCATCATCCTTTACAAATCTGTCTTGAAATAGTGATGTGAGGGTCATATATCATTTGGTATATACTTAACTGAAACATAATTATAGAGTGAACTGCAAATGATACTTGAAGAATTCTCATGTCAACTTCCAGTCCATTTCAACCACACTCTTGCACTGAGAGCTGGTGAGACCCCCTTCACCAAGAGTGGTTCCGAGAAACCCCTCCTTATCTTGACCTGGTCCAGATTCCCCCTCATCTGTGGCTACCGAACCCTGCTGCTCTTCTTTTTTGGATTGCTTCTCTGTTCGTGTCCCATGCTGGCCTGGGCTCACAAGTTACTTCCTTACACAAGGTACTGCTCCTTGCAGACCAACCTGGCCTGCACACACAGGCTCAAAGTTCTATTGAGTAAAGTTAATTTAAGTAAGAAGCAGTTGTATTGCTCTGGATGACTGCTCCTTACAGCATTTTTGCGAAATACCTCGTGTTACTCCAAGGGAGAATTCTTTCTCTGTCTCAGAGATAACGAGCATCTCAGGCTGGCCTGAGACCCGAGGGTCAGTAATCTGAGCCGGAAGCCAGCATGAAGTATCACAGCCATGGCCAAAGAGATGCCTGGGAATGGGATGGCACTGCAGTATAATGGGGACTGTTTGCCATGTGCCCGGTATGCCTGGCAGTACTACTGTTTCTGGTACCTTGTCCAGTTTCCACAGCAGCTCAGCAGGGAGATATTATTGCCCCATTTTGAGGAGGAACCTGAGGTCGTGAGAAACTGAATTACTTGTAAAATATGGCAAGACACCTACAGTGAAGAGCCAGGCTTTTAAGTCCTATCTGTGGTTCACTACAGCCTCATGCACCGTGACTTTTCTCTCTTTCAAATGATGGCCTCAGAGCTGGCTCCAGGCAGACAAGTCCAGAAGGCAGGAGCTGGGTCTCGGAGGGACAGAAGGCAGGAGTGAGAGGATGGCGGGGGCCAGAGCTCTGGCATGTTGTGTCAGGCGAGTTTGAAGGCTTAGCATCAGAAGGAGTCCAAGGAGTGAAGAGTCCCAGAGATGGGACCACAGATGCCCAGGTTGGCAATCATCTCATCAGCGCTGTGTCCAGCTCTGCTTGTGGCCAGTGATGCATCAGGCGTGCGGCCAGCCCAGGGGACCCAGCAAGCAGGCTGGTCTCCACACCTTGTGGATCCCTGGTCTCTTGGCTTTTGCACTTGGCTCTGACAGGGGCACACACTGCGAATGTGCAGCCCCTCTGCTCCCTCTCCAGAAGGACTCCGCCTTCTGGCCCAGAGACAGCCAGGCTCCTGAGTGCTGCTGGACAAGCTTCCAGGCCTCCCCCAGGTCTTGGATTCCCTTATATTTAAACTGAGAGGCTGCCCCTGGCTTTCTCCACGACCCCTCCTTGTACCAGCCACCTCCACGCCCTTGCATGGGGCAGCCTCTACCTGCCATTACAGGGGCCCTGTCTCTCTGCCTGCCCTCTCTCCAGGAAGTCTGTCATCCAGCTGGACCTCGCCAACACCAAGAAGGCCATGATCGTCCCCGCGTTTGAGACACTGCGCTATCGGCTCTCCTTCCCCAAGTCGAAGGCAGAGCTGCTCTCGATGCTAGACATGGGGACCCTCTTCACGTTCAGGTGAGTGGCCCTCACTGCCACCCCCTGGGAGAGGGGGAGCCCAAAGTCCTTCTCGCTCCTGGGAAACCAGAAGCCAGAGGAGCTGCTGGCCTAGACGGTTGTCATTGGCCTTAGACCATTTTTAGGCCACAGAAGCACTGCTGGCCCAAACTGTGTGCTTGGCATAATCCTTTCTCTTCCCACGTGCTGGGTGCTTTTTATGTGATTGACCTGGAGGGCTTCCCTGGTGGCTCAGTGGTAAAGAATCACCTGCCAATGCCTGAGACCTGGGCTTGATCCCTGGGTGGGAAGATGCCCTGGAGGAGGAAATGGTAACCCACACCAGTATTCTTGCCTGGGAAATCCCATGGACAGAGGAGCCTGACAGACTACAGTCCATGGGGTCATGAAGAGTCAGACACAACTTACCAATGTGAGAGAGAGAGTTCACCCTGTGTACCCAGACGGAAAGGACAGGGAGGCTGGGTAGGGTGGTCAGCCTCGCTCTTTCCACTTTAATCAGCTGATGTGCTGCCCCTGTCTGTAGGGTGGTCAGCCTCGCTCTTTCCACTTTAATCAGCTGATGTGCTGCCCCTGTCTGTAGGGTGGTCAGCCTCGCTCTTTCCACTTTAATCAGCTGACGTGCTGCCCCTGTCTGTAGGGTGGTCAGCCTCGCTCTTTCCACTTTAATCAGCTGATGTGCTGCCCCTGTCTGTAGGGTGGTCAGCCTCGCTCTTTCCACTTTAATCAGCTGATGTTCCGCCCCTGTCTGTAGGGTGGTCAGCCTCGCTCTTTCCACTTTAATCAGCTGATGTTCCGCCCCTGTCTGTAGGGTGGTCAGCCTCGCTCTTTCCACTTTAATCAGCTGATGTTCCGCCCCTGTCTGTAGGGTGGTCAGCTTCTCTCTTTCCCACTTTAATCAGCTGATGTGCTGCCCCTGTCTGTAGGGTGGTCAGCTTCTCTCTTTCCCACTTTAATCAGCTGATGTTCCACCCTTGTCTGCTGACTCTGACTTCTCCTTTTGGTTTGCTCGTCCATTCACTCATTTGATCAGTGGGCTTCGTCACATTAGGGCCATGGTGGCCGTCTCTCGTTTTCTTTTCTTGTGAGTGGTCTGTTCTCTGAGGTCCTCAGGCCTGGGATGGGCAGCAGTAGTAGCTTCAACAGCTAAAGGCATCCAGGTGACTCCAAGATTGCATACAGCAGTGTGGCAGCTGTCTGTCCTGTTGCCCAAGTGACAGTTTCAAACAAATCCCTCATTTCCCTGACTTCCTAGAATCCTCAGTCCTCCAGAAACATAGCAGAGGAGCTACCTGTCCCCCTGTCCAAAGGGCCAGGAAGTCTGCACGATGGCACAGATGCAGATGGCTTCTGTCCCCAGGGACAGACTGCAGCATTAAGGGGAGCACCCCTGGGTGAGCAGGAATCCTGCTCAGTCTCCTGATTGTGAGAGAGAGCCATGCCCACCTTCTGCTCCCATTTTAAAGAAAGGCCTCCCTTTTAAACAGTATAAACACTTCCTTTGAACTAAAAAAAAAAAAAAAAAAACCACGTGCGTGTTCAGTCACTTCAGTCGTGTCTGACTCTTTGCGACCATATGGACTGTAGCCTGCCAGGCTCCTCTGTCCCTGGGAATTCTCCAGGAGAAAATACTGAAGTGGAAAAAAAAAAAAATACTGGAGTAGTTTGCCACGCCCTCCTCCAGGGGATCTTCCCAACCCAGGGATCAAACCCACACCTCTTATGTCTCCCACACTGGCAGGTGGGTTCTTTACCACTGGCACTACCTGGGAAGCCCCCCCAAAACATACATTTCTATGCAATCTGAATTTTTCTGAAAAGATCCTAATAATAATTTAGGTTTTTATACCACTGTTAAGTTACTAGAAGTTTCTAGAAGGTTTTCTCAAGCAAACATTATTTTGTGAAGATAACTATGAGATAGGTTATTCATGCAACAGTCCAGAGGAGCTCCCTTATCACCTCTCATACAGATAAAGGAATTGAGGAGTGGAGTGAAGGATGGGGAAGCCTGGTGTGCTGCAGTCTATGGGGTCACAAAGAGTCAGACACAACTTAGCAACTGAACAACAAAGCATGAGCTGAGCACTGGGATCAGCTCATTTAATCCTCACAACAAATCCATGAGATAGATATGCTATCCCCATTTTACACATAAACTTGCGGCTCTGAGAGGCTACATAACTAGCCCAAATGACACAGCCAATACATGACAGAGCTTGGATTCAGCCCAGGTCTAAAAACCATAGAGCCTGGGCTCTTAACCAAAATACCATCAGACCACTGGTCAAGTCCTGAATTTACTTACCGGCATCTGAAAATGCAGGCAAAAGTGGAGACTTTGGATTCCGTAGCCTCATGGCTGTGTGTGTGCTCAGTCACTCAGTGGTGCCTGGCTCTGAGACCCCGTGGACTGTGGTCCTCCAGGTTCCTCTGTCCATGGGATTTTTCAGGCGAGAGTACAGAAGTGGGTTGCCATTTCCTACTCCAGGTGATCTTCCCAAAGGCTGATCACCTGGCAAGTCTCCAAAGCACCCCTCCTTCCAAATCCCCAGGTTATTTAAGAACTCATTTCAAGGCCAAGTCCAAGAGCCTGAGAGCTGGGAGAGCTGGGGGTTGGCCTGCTGTGTCCGTGATTGCTGCTCTGGCCAAGAGCTTGCAAGCCATCATGCCAAGTGCTGAATTACAAACCTTCCTTCCAAGAAACTGCTTTGTCACCTTCCCTCCAAATGAACTCTTAAACCTCCTAGCCGCTGAAATCTACTCCCAACAGCACCTGAACTAATAAGTCATGCTCAGGTCTACCCATCCTCCAGGGCAGTGGTTCTGAGTGCGGTCCCTGGACCAGTAGCATCAGTACCCACTGGGAACTTGTTAGAAGCACCAAGTCCCAAGCCCCACCCCAGCCCTACTGGATCAGAAACTCTGGGGGTGGAATCCAGCAATCTGACTGTTAAGTAGTCCTCCAGGGGATTCTGATACACATGCCAGCTGGAGAACCTCTGCTCAACGCAGAGTGCCCTGAGTTTCTTCGAAGCAGCATCCCACAAGGTGGACTCAGGAAATGTCTCTCATCACTGTCTTTTGTTTTTTTTCTTTTTCTTTTTCTTTTTTTTTTTGAGACTAATGGTGGTGGTCTCAGAAAGCAAGTTCTGGAGACCACTGTCTACTGGTGTGACAGTAGGTCTCCTGGGGCATTTTCTGAAGCTTTTCTTTCTAGAATCTTCTTTTCCTCGGGCCCCATCTGCTGCTTCACTGGCTCTCAGCTCCCGTCTCTTTTAGCATCCAGAGATGTATTCCTGCCCCACTAGCTGGCTTCTGTCGTAGGTGCCTGTCAGGTTTTTAGATTTCTCTTTCAACTTAGTGTACAGGCCCCGCTGACTACTTGTTCTACATACAGGCCAGAGAGTGTGATGACAGTGATATAAAATTATGAGGTGACTCAGCATAGTTAACTCAAACCTTAACCTGATGAAAGGTCCTAGCCCTTGAACCAGGCTGCCTAGGTGTGCATCCCTGATCTACCTACTGCTATTTGTAACTTGATATTGGGTATATTATGAGAACTTACAATTATGGGTAGGACAGTATAACCAGCTTAAGTGCTTACTAGAGCTTATTATCATTATTATTATTGTTGTTCAGCTGCTAAGTATGTTCAACTCTTTGACCTTATGGACCATAGGCTTCCAGGCTCCTCTGTCCATGGGATTCTCTAGGCAAGAATCCTGGAGTGTGGTTCCATTTCCTCCTCCAGGGGAATCTTCCTGACCCAGGGATTGAACCTGCATCTCTTATGTCTCCTGCATTGGCAGGTGGGTTCTTTACCACTAGCGCCACCCATAGTTATATTCATTTCTATTGCTATATAACAAATTACAAGTTTAGAAGCTCAAAACAATACAAATTTATTATCTCACAGTCATTTTCTGAGGGTCAGAGGTCCAAGCATGGAATGACTGGATTCTCTGCTTATGGTTCTCATTTGGCTAAAATCAGAGTGGGCGAGGCTGCAGTTGTCCCTAGAGTGTGTGGTTCTCCAGGCACACTGCTTGCTGACAGGATTCTTTTCCTTGTGATTGGAGGACTGAGGTCACCATTTACCCACAGGCTTTTTGCCACATGACCCCCATAGGCAGCTCACACATGGCTTTTTGCTTTCTTCCAAACCCAGATCTAGAGGTTCATATGATTAGGTCAGGCTCACCCCCGTAGTCTCAAGTCAACTGATTAGTAACCATAACTGCATCTACAAAAATCCTTCTTGCCATATAATGTAACATAATTGCAGGAGTGATATCACGCTCATAGGTCCTGCCTCAAGAGGAAGGACATTGTACTAGGGAAGGGTCACCAAAAGTCATCCCAGATTTCTGCCTTCCACTTCCTGTTTCAGACTAACCTGCTGTTCCATATAAATGACAGACAGCAATCCAGAAAGTCATGTACCTTTTCATAGTGATAGCCTCATCATTAGTGAAGGCTGTATTGGATTGGTCAACAAGTTCATTCAGGGTTTTCCTTCAGATGTTATGGAAAGCCCTGAACACACTTTTTGGCCAACCCAAGGGGCTTCCCCGGTGGCACAGCAGTAAAGAATGCGTGTGCAATGCAGGAGACGCAGAGACACAGGTTTGATCCTTGTGTCAGGAAGATTTGCTGGAGAAGGAAATGGCAACCCACTCCACCATTCCTGCCTGGAAAATCCTGACGACAGGGGAGCCTGGCGGACTACAGTCCATGGGATCTCAAAGAGTCAGACACGGCTGAGCACATGAGCACAAGGGTAGAAAAAAACAAACAAACAAAAAAACTAGGAATTCAGGGAAAATATATTTCAACATTAATTACTTGGTCTTGGTCAAGCTGCTCAACCACTCTAACACTAAAAAAATATGTAAGGGGCTGTCTCTGTTGCTGTAGGGCTTCCCTGGTAGCTCAACTGGTAAAGAATCCACCTGCAGTGCAGGAGACCCTGATTCGATTCCTGGGTCGGGAAGATCCACTGGAGGAGGGATCGGCTACCCACTCCAGTACTCTCGGGCTTCCCTGGTGGCTCAGTTGGTAAAGAATCTGCCTGCAGTGTAGAAGACCTGGGTTCAATCCGTGGATTTATTGAGAAGATCCCTAGAGAAGGGAACAGCTACCCACTCCAGTATTCTGGCCTGGAGAATTCCATAGACTGTATAGTCCATGGGGTTGCAGAGAGTCAGACATGACAGAGCAATTTTCACTTTTGTTGCTACAGCAAAGTACTACAAACTGGGTGGCTTAAAATGACAGAAACTTATCCTCACCATTCTGCAAACCAGAAGTCCAAAATCGAGGTGTTGTTGGTAGTTCCTTGCTTCCTCCAAAGGCTCAAGGGCAGATTTCTTTCTTGCCTCTTTCTAGCTTCTAGTGGTTGCCAGTAATCCTTGGCATCCCTTGGCTTGGAGGTGTCTCACTTCATCTCTGCCCACGTCTTCACATGGAGTTCCTCCTGCATATCTCTGTGTCCAAAATTTCCTCCTTTTATAAGGACTTTGGATTAGAGACCACAACAATCCACTGTGACCTCCTCTTGACTTGATTACATCTGCAAAGATCTTCTCTCCAAATAGGTTGCATTCACGGATACTAGGGGTCAAGACTTGAACATAGCTTTGGCCAGGGTGGAGGGGAAGGCGAGGAATGGGGACAAAAATTCAACCCACCACAGACTATATCAGCATATACCTCTTCATCCTCCAGACCAGCATTTGGAAACCTCTGCTTCCTTCCCCTCCACCAATGGCTTTTCTCCTTGTGTCCCAGGTACCATGTCTGGACAAAAGGCCATGCACCCACAAACTTCGCCAAGTGGCGGACTGCCACCACGCCTTACCGGGTTGAGTGGGAGGCCGATTTCGAGCCGTATGTTGTTGTGAGACGGGACTGCCCTGAGTACGACCGGAGGTTTGTGGGCTTTGGCTGGAACAAGGTGGCTCACATCATGGAATTAGATGCCCAGGTGAGAAGAGTAGAATGTTATGGCCCCAGTACTGTGGGGGCAGTAGGGGGGTGGGGAGGGGAGGCCTGTACCTCAGAGCTGAAAGGCCCTTGGAGATAAGAAGGCAGGGACTCAAGAAGGAACAATATGTGCTCACGGTCCTAGAGGAAGAATGTGACAGTACTTGTTCTCAGCTCTGTTGATTCCTAATCCATTTTTCTTTCTCCTCCCTTGGGTGACAGTTGGGTTCCCAGCCAGGTCCCCAGCACATCTGAGTGTCCTGGAACAAACCATTTCACCCCCTCATCCTCATTCAACTGAGTGATGAAGATGAGTGAATGATGACCATTCATCACTCAGCCTGTGAATCATGTAACTGACACAGAGCATTCTAGGAATTCCGTACAAATGACACAAAACATGCAGATAAGGTGCAGCTATTCTACCCCATAACTAAAGGAGTGATTTTCAGGCTGTGTTTGATCATGAAACCCTTTCATTCATTCAGCTAATACTTATTGAGCACCTGCCTCAAAATCGCCTACAGAATTCTATGGGTTAAACCAGAGGTCTGCAAAGCTTTTCTCCAAAGGACCAGATAGTAGATTTAGGGGGATTTGTGGGGCCAGTAAGTTTCTTTTCGAGCTCCTCAGTTCTGCCTTCGTAGTTCAGTTATAGACTGTATACTGTAGGTGTGACTGTGGTAGTAGTCTCAAGGGAGGAGAATTACGTTCACTTTATAGACGACAAAACTAAGGCTCAGAGAAGCCAAATAATGTACCCAGGGTCATGGAGACAACCTTGAACTAACTGCCCTCATCCACGCGGTGATGCTGTCCATGGTGCTGCCCTGGTACTGGTGTCATACAGGACTTCATTCCTTTGTTTAGTCAAGTAGCTGTCTGGTTGGGTGCTCATTGTACATCACTGGGGGACTCTGAGGGTCTCAGTCAGCTCTTGTCTGCTTCCAGGAGTATGAATTCATCGTGCTGCCCAATGCGTACATGATCCACATGCCTCACGCCCCCAGCTTCGACATCACCAAGTTCCGGTCCAACAAGCAATACCGCATCTGTCTCAAAACCCTGAAGGAAGAGTTTCAGCAGGACATGTCCCGCCGCTATGGCTTTGCTGCCCTCAAATATCTCACGGCCGAGAACAACAGCTAGCACCAGGAAGCCCACCATGAGCAACAGATGTTCTGCAGGGTGGGGAGAGCCACTTGCTGTTTGGGGCCCAGCCTTCAAACTCAAATTGAGCATCACCGTTTTGGTTTTTTATTTGTCTCTTTGGCCCAACTAAGCTGCCCTCATTATGGAGATCTGGGACAAGGATCTGGCCAACCCCGCTCTGGCCCATGATCCGTCATTCCCAGAGCAGGGGAAATCACCCATCTACGCAGTCTCTCCAAGAACGGGACACGGAGGGTGAGAGGGAGCAAAGGGGTTATCCTTCCACAAAGCCACACAGCCAGGTCTTTGGGATGTTTTCATTGTTTTTTTTTTTTTCCTTTTTTTTTTTCCTTTTTTTTTTTAAAAGGGAAGGCAGGGTGTTGGGGGTTATCCATCCCAGGAAATAAAAGCAAAAATGTCTCTTTATCAGAGAAAACTTTCTTCTTCGCCCTACAGTTTAACCATGTATCCAAAAGGAGGGCACGCCAATGATCGAACTATTGTACTTGACATTGTACTTGATAGGACCTGGAGGTAGGATCAGTTGGCTCCTTATCCTCAAGGTCACTCTTGTTTTGTTTCAGGGTTGGGGGGGGGGAGTTGTTTGTTTGTTTTGAGTCTGGGAATCCCAAATAGAAAACCTGATCCTTTAAGGCTCCGAAGGAAAACCAGCTGCCTCAGCTAACATCCCTTGATCAGCAGTGGCTCAACCAAGAAGACAAGAGTCTTCAACCAATATTTAAACATGGGTATCCTTCTTCAGGATGGTCCTCAAGGCCCCATGACCTTAAATCCCAACTGTTCAGAATCCGGGGGCTACAGAGGACTGTGGGAGTGCAAAGACCAGCTATTGACAGCTGGTCTCGTTTTCTTTGGGCAGTGACTGAGTCACGGGGACAGGGCTTTAAATGGATGGTTTCTGTGCACGTGAAAGGTATGAACCTCTCAGGCCTTTAGAAGAACTTTCATTATTCAGTCCTGAAGATTCATGAGCCCTTTGGGAGAACTCTGGGAAGAATGTGTGGGGCTCCTCTGTGTTCCTGTCTGCTTTGCAGCGGCTGGGCCAAGGTCATGACCTCAGGCTCCCTTGGGGACCCATCCAAGGGTAGGCCAGCACCTTCACCATCACACAGACTGAGGGGACACTGGACTTTTTACCCATTTTCTTGAATCTTCAATATTAATGTTGTGTTTACATTGATGAGAACAAGAGTCAGGGCCCCACTCTCTGCCGGGCTGTTTGTATCGAGTTGCAGTGTGACCAGCAGGCGCTGCATCAATAAATGCAAGTACAGACTGTTTCTTCCTCACTCCCCTCCCACTCTCTTAAGGACCTGCTGGAGACACTTCAGTGTAGAAAGCAAAGTCGATAAATGGCAACTTTACACTTCTGTCCTCCCGTTGTGTTCACTCGTCATTTGAACTTGAACTCCTTTTTCTCCCCACCTGAGGTTAGATCTCATTTCACACTCACAACCTCAAAGCAGTTTCCCACTGTCCATTTAGCTTCCATCACAACATGGAAGCCAGGGGTTTTAGGTACCAGATGTGGGCTAGCAAGGTAAATCATGACTGCTGCTGCTAAGTCACTTCAGTCGTGGCCGACTCTGTGCGACCCCATAGACGGCAGCCCACCAGGCTCCCCCGTCCCTGGGATTCTCCAGGCAAGAACACTGGAGTGGGCTGCCATTTCCTTCTCCAGTGCATGAAAGTGAAAAGTGAAAGTGAAGTCGCTCAGTCGTGTCCGACTCTTAGTGACCCCATGGACTGCAGCCTACCAGGCTCCTCCGTCCTTGGGATTTTCCAGGCAAGAGTACTGGAGTGGGGTGCCATTGCCTTCTCCAAAATCGTGGCAGTGTATGACAATTATGAAATTATGAAGCCCTGTGGCAACTGGATTTATGAGAGCCCCTCAGTGTGTTAGGCACTCAAGTGTATTCGCTCAAATTCACTAAAAACTTTAGGAAGACTATTAAGACTAACTCTCACACAGATATGTTGGGTTGACCAAAAAAATTGTTCAGGTTTCTGGTACGATCTTATAGAAAAACCCGAACAAATTTTTTTAGCCAACCCAATATGTAAGTGCGTGTGTGTATTTATGTCTCAAGAGTGTGTGTTTGTGTGTATATGTATATATATCATGTACATATACTACATATATGCAGGATTTGTTATTATGAAAGTTATACATGAATATTGTAAAAAGTGAAACATCACAGAAGTAGTCAAAGTTCATGTTAAATCCCCATTTTCCACTGGTGCATGGGAGCCAGCTCATACCAGCTCAGGAGAACTTACTGTGCACACCTCTTTCTTACTCCTGCGTTCAGTAACATCACATTTGTAGCATGAAATCATCTGTGACCATAGTATTTACACCATGGAAATCAGAAAAAAACACAAACCAGGGCACCAGAGCCCTGAGAGCTGGTTGTCAAACGTCTACTGGCACACCACACTTTCCTTTCCCTGTACACACACACAGTCTGTTTCTCTCAAACTTTCATATGCTGGTAGCTCTAATTCCTCAGTGCTGAAAATCAAATTTTAATTCCCTAAAACTTTTTTTAATTTTTCGTGGCCCTTGAATCATGCCCAGCTACCTTGCTTTCACTCACATTTCTATGAGTATGGTTGTGTCTACATAATTTGTTATCCAAAGTGGGTCACCTCTGAGAATGAAAGAAGGTGCTAATTACTTAGACACAATAGGTATAAATTGGGGGATGGTATTGCTTCACGTACACTGAATTTGTTAAAGCCAGAATCTGACACTCCATACCAGTAAGAGAAAAATCCTACTTTCCCCTAAGACAGGTCCTAACACTCTGAAGCCAATCTCACTTAAGGCTAGAGCTCAGATGTTGGCTGATGCCCAAGTTCAGCACAGAGACTGCCAGCCCAGTGGAGACTGAAGTCTGTAGAGCCAGCGGCGTGAATTCCCAGAGTTTATGTTGCGAGCAGCAGCTCATTGCCAGCCCCAGCTCCTGTGTATGGAGCTGCAGCCACTTGGGCAGAAGCAACTGCTGCAGATGTCGATTCCTTCGTATCAGTTTCCTAGGGTAAAACAACCTTATAAATGGGGCACACTGATGTTTTCATGCTTAAATAAGCCAATGCCGTCTTGGCTTTCAGCTGGGAGGAAGGAAAGGATTGTTTCATTCAGCCCCCATAATACTCAGTGTACAAGAGAGCTGAGATTTATTGAGTAACCACTGTGCAAGGACCTTTGGCATGTATGAGCTCATTGAAGCCTTGCAGCAAAACAGAAAAGTGGATATTACTGTTTATTGATGGGGAAACTGAGCTCTGGGAAATTAAGTAACTTCCCCAAATTCACATAGTCCATATATCACAATCAAAATTTAAAACCCAAGCCTACCTGTTTAAATCCAAAGCCATGTAACCTGCAATGATGCTCTCTTCCCCAACAAAAAAAAAAAAAGAGAGAGAAATGTACTAAATATTGTCAGAGGGCCTTCCCTGGTGGTCCAGGGGTTAAGAATCTACCTTCCAATGCAGGGGATCCCTGGTTGGGGAACTGAGATCCCACATGCCATGGGGCAACTAAGTCCAAGCACCACAAACTACAGAGTCCACATGCCACAACTAAAGAGAAGCCCCCACACCACAATGAAGAATCCATGTGCCACAACTTACTGACACAGCCATAAATAAATATTTAAATACTGACAGAGGATTTGAACCAATGGAATATTAAGAGATTCCTGATCCTTCACCATCCCTCCAATAATGCGCACACCCTAGAGAGCATCCCTTTTTTAGATGCTCAAAAACTTGCAATGCTCACGGGCTTTCTGAAAATTCATCTGAAACAGGTCTGGGAAATCTATAACCATATATAGACGGCTGAGATCAACTCTAGGAGGGCAGTAATTGATTCCCTGCACACTTCTCCTGGGTTATTTCCTAGATGGTGTGGCCCAGGTAGAAACACCTAAGTTTTCAGCTCCCCTTTGGACCTCACCAGCGTGCCACTTCGAGGTCATCTCTCCGAATGCCTTGAGCTGATTTACAGAGGACATATTTGCTGAATTGACTAATAGCGTCTTTGTACCCCATCATGAAAGGACAGACCCTACTTTAATTCTGTTCCTTTCAAAGACTCTACTGTCTTTGAGTTAAGGCTTCATTTGTGGTCACCAGGCCTTTAGGGAGCTCTGTGTTAGTGGAAGAAACGTGATTAAAATCCCCTCTCAGATGCGGCCCCTGCACCCTCTTGCTGAAGATAATAAGAGCTACCATTTACAGAGCCAAGACTTCTATGGGAGTTGGCACTGATGGGTCTTCACAGCAACATTATAATATAAGAAAGGTATTATTATCTCTATTATTTAGCTAATGGAACTGGTCCTGAAAGAAATTATGTTATTTACCTTAATTCACAGAGGTTGTTAAGGAGGTGCTGGAATTTGAATCAAAACCTAGCTGACATCTGAAACCCATGTTGTTCTACTCTACACTGCTATCACCTCCTAAGATGTTGAAATCAGCTTGGCTGATGGGCTTATCCAGTTCCATCTTCATGTAGTTCATGACTGCATGCCTTTTTTTCCCTCTTGCTTTTTTAATCTGAAGGGTTTATTTTTCAGTCCAGTGTCAGTAAAGTTTAGGATAGTCAGTTATCTACCAAATGCATTCTAAGAAGTTTCAGATCCGGAGAATCTAGTATCAAAGATATACCTGTCTTTGTTTTCACTCATTTAACAAGAATGTTCTTAGTAAGTGTTCTCTAGTTTCAAGGGATGATTGATGATATCTGAAAGGAGACAGTGGGGCACCACAAAGATGTAGGGGTTCTCTTGTGAATATTTGATGGATTATTGGTCTATTACAACACAGTCAATAGTCTTCAGAGATAGCATCTTCTGGAATGCAGGAGTGTCAGTCAGTCAGTGGGAAAGTGTTTCTCACTTGGTTCTCAGGTACCAAGACTATCTGGTCAATGAGGCCGGACACTGCCACGAAATGATTGACAGGGCTTGCTCAGGAGAGACTCATCAACAGATTCCCGGGTAAGTAATGCTGCTATGGTTCCAAAGGAAAGAAGGCAAGGCTGGGGTAGCATCTTTATCACTTCTTCTGTATTCCACACAACTGAGTATCGGCTCCACGATGGGCATGTGAATACCACAGTAAGCCAGGCACAATCTATTTTTGTGTCACATAGAATCATCTAGTTAACTGAAAAGTAAACAGATGATGCCAAGATGTTTCACCATATTACATTCATGGAAGCAGTTTATTTTTAAACTTACAGTGCAGAAGAGTGGCAAGAATAATACAAATGACTTTTGTACACCCTTATTTAGTTTCACCCATTGTTAACATTTGGCCACATATGCTTCATATCTGTCTATAATATTTTTTTCTGAAACACTGCAGAGTAAATTGCATATGTCATGCCCCTTACATCCCAATATTTTAGCACGTATTTTTTAAATAAAGACATTCCCATCTGTAACTGCAGTGCACTGATAAAATTTTAGCAGTTTAACACTGATGTAATACTATCATCTAACTCACAGCCTACATTTAAAGTCTGCCAGTTGTTAGTAATGTTTCATATCGGTAACACTTTTAATGTCCATCCCTTACCTCCACCCCTGATCCCAAGACCCTGTCCAAGATACTACATTTTAGTTGCCCATAGTCTTTAAGGAGGAACAATTCCTGGTTCTTTTTTGCCCCTTATGACAAGGACATTTTTGAAGAGCACAGACAGTTGTCTTGCTAGCTTAGTGTTTTGAATGAGAGGTAGGTACACATACACAGGGCAATTCAGAAAACAGATATGTATATATATGTGACTTTTTTGAGTTCATTAATACTACATAGCACAAGATGTAACAAACATTTATGGCAGATGGTGCTGAAGAAGCTGGAACTCAGACGGCTCCCCACCAGTTTGTACACACGTGTGCTGCTGAGACGGTCACGTGAGTGGTGCCCTGTAGCAGAGCACGCTGTCAACAGGACACTTCCTTCACTCCACTCTGCTGCCTTATCACCTGACGATGGAAGTGCTCCCTGCTTCAAGTTCTGTAGCAACATTTAAGATATAGCCACTAATTGAAATACTGTGTGTGTTCTGATAAGTGCATGTTATACGCAGATATAAATGTGAGCCTTTGGGAGTTTTTCAGCTTCCCAGATCTATAAGAAAAAAGGTAAAACAACAATTCTAGACCTTTCCCTGACTTCATTATATATGAGCCCACATTATCTATCTCACTAATGTTTCCACTCTCCCCAAGGATTATTTAACATTTAGGTAGAACTGAGCAACTTGATTTTCTTCCCAAGAATATTATGATAAATATTTAGTATTCAGACCTTTCATGGATTAGAAACTAGGTGAGAGAAGACACTTAGCCCCA